>NW_028148741.1:1337198-2005797 GCF_965112155.1 Podarcis liolepis | reverse complement strand
ATTTTTTCAGAAAAATATTTTCTGCCGCTTAGGTTTTTGAGGGCTGATTTATTTTCCTTCGATAAAAAGACTTCTGTTTCCATCGCCAAAGCTTTCAGGGGAGCATTTTCAAGCTTTTGGCACCATTTTTGAGTGAATTGCCAAAAGTCAGATTTTTGCTAAAATTGTGACCCCGGGGCTTAGGGATTTTTTCAAAAAAATATTTTCTGCCGGTTAAGTTTTTGAGGGCTGATTTCTTGTCCTGTGATAAAAAGACTTCTGTTTCGAGTGACAAACCTTTCAGGAGAGGGTTTTCAAGCTTTTGGCACCTTTTTTGTAAGAATTGCCAAAAGTCAGATTTTTGCTGAAATTGTGACCCCGGGGCTTAGGGATTTTTTCAAAAAAAAGTTTCTGCCGGTTAAGTTTTTGAGGGCTGATTTCTTGTCCTGTGATAAAAAGCCTTCTGTTTCGAGTGCCAAAGCTTTCAGGAGAGCATTTTCAGGCTTTTGGCACCATTTTTGAGTGAATTGCCAAAAGTCAGATTTTTGCTGAAATTGTGACCCCGTGGCTTAGGGGTTTTTTCAAAAAAATATTTTCTGCCGGTTAAGTTTTTGAGGGCTGATTTCTTCTCCTGTGATAAAAAGACTTCTGTTTCGAGTGCCAAACCTTTCTGGAGAGGATTTTCAAGCTTTTGGCACTTTTTTTGTAAGAATTGCCAAAAGTCAGATTTTTGCTGAAATTGTGACCCCGGGGCTTAGGGATTTTTTCAAAAAAATATTTTCTGCCGGTTAAGTTTTTGAGGGCTGATTTCTTGTCCTGTAATAAAAAGACTTCTGTTTCCATCGCCAAAGCTTTCAGGGGAGCATTTTCAAGCTTTTGGCACCATTTTTGATTGAATTCCCAAAAGTCAGATTTTTGCTGAAATTGTGACCCCAGGGCTTAGGGATTTTTTCAAAAAAATATTTTCTGCCGGTTAAGTTTTTGAGGGCTGATTTCTTGTCCTGTGATAAAAAGCCTTCTGTTTCGAGTGCCAAACCTTTGAGGAGAGCATTTTCAGGCTTTTGGCACCATTTTTGAGTGAATTGCCAAAAGTCAGATTTTTGCTGAAATTGTGACCCCGGGGCTTAGGGATTTTTTCAAAAAAATATTTTCTGCCGGTTAAGTTTTTGAGGGCTGATTTCTTCTCCTGTGATAAAAAGACTTCTGTTTCGAGTGCCAAACCTTTCAGGAGAGGATTTTCAAGCTTTTGGCACTTTTTTTGTAAGAATTGCCAAAAGTCAGATTTTTGCTGAAATTGTGACCCCGGGGCTTAGGGATTTTTTCAAAAAAAATATTTTCTGCCGGTTCTTGCCCTGTGATAAAAAGCCTTCTGTTTCGAGTGCCAAACCTTTCAGGAGAGCATTTTCAGGCTTTTGGCACCATTTTTGAGCGAATTGCCAAAAGTCAGATTTTTGCTGATATTGTGACCACGGGGCTTAGGGATTTTTTCAAAAAAATATTTTCTGCCGCTTAGGTTTTTGAGGGCTGATTTATTTTCCTTTGATAAAAATACTTCTGTTTCCATCGCCAAAGCTTTCAGGGGAGCATTTTCAAGCTTTTGGCACCATTTTTGAGTGAATTGCCAAAAGTCAGATTTTTGCTGAAATTGTGACCCCGGGGCTTAGAGATTTTCTCAAAAAAATATTTTCTGCCCGTTAAGTTTTTGAGGGCTGATTTCTTGTCCTGTGATAAAAAGCCTTCTGTTTCGAGTGCAAAACCTTTCAGGAGAGCATTTTCAAGCTTTTGGCACCACTTTTGAGTGAATTGCCAAAAATTAGATTTTTGCTGAAATTGTGACCCCGGGGCTTAGGGATTTTTTCAAAAAAATATTTTCTGCCAGTTAAGTTTTTGAGGGCTGATTTCTTGTCCTGTGATAAAAAGCCTTCTGTTTCGAGTGCCAAACCTTTCAGGAGAGCATTTTCAGGCTTTTGGCACCATTTTTGAGCGAATTGCCAAAAGTCAGATTTTTGCTGATATTGTGACCACGGGGCTTAGGGATTTTTTCAAAAAAATATTTTCTGCCGCTTAGGTTTTTGAGGGCTGATTTATTTTCCTTTGATAAAAATACTTCTGTTTCCATCGCCAAAGCTTTCAGGGGAGCATTTTCAAGCTTTTGGCACCATTTTTGAGTGAATTGCCAAAAGTCAGATTTTTGCTGAAATTGTGACCCCGGGGCTTAGAGATTTTCTCAAAAAAATATTTTCTGCCCGTTAAGTTTTTGAGGGCTGATTTCTTGTCCTGTGATAAAAAGCCTTCTGTTTCGAGTGCAAAACCTTTCAGGAGAGCATTTTCAAGCTTTTGGCACCACTTTTGAGTGAATTGCCAAAAATTAGATTTTTGCTGAAATTGTGACCCCGGGGCTTAGGGATTTTTTCAAAAAAATATTTTCTGCCAGTTAAGTTTTTGAGGGCTGATTTCTTGTCCTGTGATAAAAAGCCTTCTGTTTCGAGTGCCAAACCTTTCAGGAGAGCATTTTCAGGCTTTTGGCACCATTTTTGAGTGAATTGCCAAAAGTCAGATTTTTGCTGATATTGTGACCCCGGGGCTTAGGGATTTTTTCAAAAAAATATTTTCTGCCGCTTAGGTTTTTGAGGGCTGATTTATTTTCCTTTGATAAAAAGACTTCTGTTTCCATCGCCAAAGCTTTCAGGGGAGCATTTTCAAGCTTTTGGCACCATTTTTGAGTGAATTGCCAAAAGTCAGATTTTTGCTGAAATTGTGACCCCGGGGCTTAGGGATTGTTTCAAAAAAATATTTTCTGCCAGTTAAGTTTTTGAGGGCTGATTTCTTGTCCTGTGATAAAAAGCCTTCTGTTTCGAGCGCCAAATCTTTCAGGAGAGCATTCTCAGGCTTTTGGCACCATTTTTGAGCGAATTGCGAAAAGTCAGATTATTGCTGATATTGTGACCCCGGGGCTTAGGGATTTTTTCAAAAAAAATATTTTCTGCCAGTTAAGTTTTTGAGGGCTGATTTCTTGTCCTGTGATAAAAAGCCTTCTGTTTCGAGTGCCAAACCTTTTAGGAGAGCATTTTCAGGCTTTTGGCACCATTTTTGAGTGAATTGCCAAAAGTCAGATTTTTGCTGAAATTGTGACCCCGTGGCTTAGGGGTTTTTTCAAAAAAATATTTTCTGCCGGTTAAGTTTTTGAGGGCTGATTTCTTCTCCTGTGATAAAAAGACTTCTGTTTCGAGTGCCAAACCTTTCTGGAGAGGATTTTCAAGCTTTTGGCACTTTTTTTGTAAGAATTGCCAAAAGTCAGATTTTTGCTGAAATTGTGACCCCGGGGCTTAGGGATTTTTTCAAAAAAATATTTTCTGCCGGTTAAGTTTTTGAGGGCTGATTTCTTGTCCTGTAATAAAAAGACTTCTGTTTCCATCGCCAAAGCTTTCAGGGGAGCATTTTCAAGCTTTTGGCACCATTTTTGATTGAATTCCCAAAAGTCAGATTTTTGCTGAAATTGTGACCCCAGGGCTTAGGGATTTTTTCAAAAAAATATTTTCTGCCGGTTAAGTTTTTGAGGGCTGATTTCTTGTCCTGTGATAAAAAGCCTTCTGTTTCGAGTGCCAAACCTTTCAGGAGAGCATTTTCAGGCTTTTGCCACCATTTTTGAGTGAATTGCCAAAAGTCAGATTTTTGCTGAAATTGTGACCCCGGGGCTTAGGGATTTTTTCAAAAAAATATTTTCTGCCGGTTAAGTTTTTGAGGGCTGATTTATTTTCCTTTGATAAAAAGACTTCTGTTTCGAGTGCCAAAGCTTTCAGGGGAGCATTTTCAAGCTTTTGGCACCATTTTTGAGTGAATTGCCAAAAGTCAGATTTTTGCTGAAATTGTGACCCCGGGGCTTATGGATTTTTTCAAAAAAATATTTTCTGCCGGTTAAGTTTTTGAGGGCTGATTTCTTCTCCTGTGATAAAAAGACTTCTGTTTCGAGTGCCAAACCTTTCAGGAGAGGATTTTCAAGCTTTTGGCACTTTTTTTGTAAGAATTGCCAAAAGTCAGATTTTTCCTGAAATTGTGACCCCGGGGCTTAGGGATTTTTTAAAAAAATTATTTTTTGCCGGTTAAGTTTTTGAGGGCTGATTTCTTGTCCTGTGATAAAAAGCCTTCTGTTTCGAGTGCCAAACCTTTGAGGAGAGCATTTTCAGGCTTTTGGCACCATTTTTGAGTGAATTGCCAAAAGTCAGATTTTTGCTGAAATTGTGACCCCGGGGCTTAGGGATTTTTTCAAAAAAATATTTTCTGCCGGTTAAGTTTTTGAGGGCTGATTTCTTCTCCTGTGATAAAAAGACTTCTGTTTCGAGTGCCAAACCTTTCAGGAGAGGATTTTCAAGCTTTTGGCACTTTTTTTGTAAGAATTGCCAAAAGTCAGATTTTTGCTGAAATTGTGACCCCGGGGCTTAGGGATTTTTTCAAAAAAAATATTTTCTGCCGGTTCTTGCCCTGTGATAAAAAGCCTTCTGTTTCGAGTGCCAAACCTTTCAGGAGAGCATTTTCAGGCTTTTGGCACCATTTTTGAGCGAATTGCCAAAAGTCAGATTTTTGCTGATATTGTGACCACGGGGCTTAGGGATTTTTTCAAAAAAATATTTTCTGCCGCTTAGGTTTTTGAGGGCTGATTTATTTTCCTTTGATAAAAATACTTCTGTTTCCATCGCCAAAGCTTTCAGGGGAGCATTTTCAAGCTTTTGGCACCATTTTTGAGTGAATTGCCAAAAGTCAGATTTTTGCTCAAATTGTGACCCCGGGGCTTAGAGATTTTCTCAAAAAAATATTTTCTGCCCGTTAAGTTTTTGAGGGCTGATTTCTTGTCCTGTGATAAAAAGCCTTCTGTTTCGAGTGCAAAACCTTTCAGGAGAGCATTTTCAAGCTTTTGGGACCATTTTTGAGTGAATTGCCAAAAGTCAGATTTTTGCTGAAATTGTGACCCCGGGGCTTAGGGATTTTTTCAAAAAAATATTTTCTGCCGGTTAAGTTTTTGAGGGCTGATATCTTGTCCTGTGATAAAAAGACTTCTGTTTCGAGTGCCAAACCTTTCAGGAGAGCATTTTCAAGCTTTTGGCACCACTTTTGAGTGAATTGCCAAAAATTAGATTTTTGCTGAAATTGTGACCCCGGGGCTTAGGGATTTTTTCAAAAAAATATTTTCTGCCGGTTAAGTTTTTGAGGGCTGATTTATTTTCCTTTGATAAAAAGACTTCTGTTTCGAGTGCCAAAGCTTTCAGGGGAGCATCTTCAAGCTTTTGGCACCATTTTTGAGTGAATTGCGAAAAGTCAGATTTTTGCTGAAATTGTGACCCCGGGGCTTAGGGATTTTTTCAAAAAAATATTTTCTGCCGGTTAAGTTTTTGAGGGCTGATTTCTTGTCCTGTGATAAAAAGACTTCTGTTTCGAGTGCCAAAACTTTCAGGAGAGGATTTTCAAGCTTTTGGCACTTTTTTTTGTAAGAATTGCCAAAAGTCAGATTTTTGCTGAAATTGTGACCCCGGGGCTTAGGGATTTTTTCAAAAAAATATTTTCTGCCAGTTAAGTTTTTGAGGGCTGATTTATTTTCCTTTGATAAAAAGACTTCTGTTTCCATCGCCAAAGCTTTCAGGGGAGCATTTTCAAGCTTTTGGCACCATTTTTGAGTGAATTGCCAAAAGTCAGATTTTTGCTGAAATTGTGACCCCGGGGGTTAGGGATTTTTTCAAAAAAATATTTTCTGCCGGTTAAGTTTTTGAGGGCTGATTTCTTGTGCTGTGATAAAAAGCCTTTTGCTTCGACTTTCAAACCTTTCAGGAGAGCATTTTCAACCTTTTGGCACCATTTTTGAGTGAATTGCCAAAAGTCAGATTTTTGCTGAAATTGTGACCCCGGGCTTAGGGATTTTTTCAAAAAAATATTTTCTGCCGGTTCTTGTCTTGTGATAAAAAGCCTTCTGTTTCGAGTGCCAAACCTTTCAGGGGAGCATTTTCAAGCTTTTGGCACCATTTTTGAGTGAATTGCCAAAAGTCAGATTTTTGCTCAAATTGTGACCCCGGGGCTTAGGGATTTTTTCAAAAAAATATTTTCTGCCGGTTAAGTTTTTGAGGGCTGATTTCTTGTCCTGTGATAAAAAGACTTCTGTTTCGAGTGCCAAACCTTTCAGGAGAGGATTTTCAAGCTTTTGGCACTTTTTTTTTGTAAGAATTGCCAAAACTCAGATTTTTGCTGAAATTGTGACCCCAGGGCTTAGGGATTTTTTCAAAAAAATATTTTCTTTCGGTTAAGTTTTTGAGGGCTGATTTCTTGTCCTGTGATAAGAAGCCTTCTGTTTCGAGTGCCAAACCTTTCAGGAGAGCATTTTAAGGCTTTTGGGACCATTTTTGAGTGAATTGCCAAAAGTCAGATTTTTGCTGAAATTGTGACCCTGGGGCTTAGGGATTTTTTCAAAAAAATATTTTCTGCCGGTTAAGTTTTTGAGGGCTGATATCTTGTCCTGTCATAAAAAGACTTCTGTTTCGAGTGCCAAACCTTTCAGGAGAGCATTTTCAAGCTTTTGGCACCACTTTTGAGTGAATTGCGAAAAATTAGATTTTTGCTGAAATTGTGACCCCGGGGCTTAGGGATTTTTTCAAAAAAATATTTTCTGCCGGTTAAGTTTTTGAGGGCTGATTTATTTTCCTTTGATAAAAAGACTTCTGTTTCGAGTGCCAAAGCTTTCAGGGGAGCATCTTCAAGCTTTTAGCACCATTTTTGAGTGAATTGCGAAAAGTCAGATTTTTGCTGAAATTGTGACCCCGGGGCTTAGGGATTTTTTCAAAAAAATATTTTCTGCCGGTTAAGTTTTTGAGGGCTGATTTCTTGTCCTGTGATAAAAAGACTTCTGTTTCGAGTGCCAAACCTTTCAGGAGAGGATTTTCAAGCTTTTGGCACTTTTTTTTGTAAGAATTGCCAAAAGGCAGATTTTTGCTGAAATTGTGACCCCGGGGCTTAGGGATTTTTTCAAAAAAATATTTTCTGCCAGTTAAGTTTTTGAGGGCTGATTTATTTTCCTTTGATAAAAAGACTTCTGTTTCCATCGCCAAAGCTTTCAGGGGAGCATTTTCAAGCTTTTGGCACCATTTTTGAGTGAATTGCCAAAGGTCAGATTTTTGCTGAAATTGTGACCCCGGGGCTTAGGGATTTTTTCAAAAAAATATTTTCTGCTGGTTAAGTTTTTGAGGGCTGATTTCTTGTCCTGTGATAAAAAGCCTTCTATTTCGAGTGCCAAACATTTCAGGAGAGCATTTTCAAGCTTTTGGCACCACTTTTGAGTGAATTGCCAAAAGTCAGATTTTTGCTGAAATTGTGACCCCGGGGCTTAGGGATTTTTTCAAAAAAATATTTTCTGCCGGTTAAGTTTTTGAGGGCTGATTTCTTGTCCTGTGATAAAAAGCCTTCTGTTTCGAGTGCCAAACCTTTCAGGAGAGCATTTTCAGGCTTTTGGCACCATTTTTGAGTGAATTGCCAAAAGTCAGATTTTTGCTGAAATTGTGACCCCGGGGCTTAGGGATTTTTTCAAAAAAATATTTTCTGCCGGTTAAGTTTTTGAGGGCTGATTTCTTGTCCTGTGATAAAAAGCCTTTTGCTTCGCCTTCCAAACCTTTCAGGAGAGCATTTTCAACCTTTTGGCACCATTTTTGAGTTAATTGCCAAAAGTCAGATTTTTGCTGAAATTGTGACCCCGGGGCTTAGGGATTTTTTCAAAAAAATATTTTCTGCCGGTTCTTGTCCTGTGATAAAAAGCCTTCTGTTTCGAGTGCCAAACCTTTCAGGAGAGCATTTTCAAGCTTTTGGCACCACTTTTGAGTGAATTGCCAAAAGTCAGATTTTTGCTGAAATTGTGACCCCGGGGCTTAGGGATTTTTTCAAAAAAATATTTTCTGCCGGTTAAGTTTTTGAGGGCTGATTTCTTGTCCTGTGATAAAAAGCCTGCTGTTTCGAGTGCCAAACCTTTCAGGAGAGCATTTTCAGGCTTTTGGCACCATTTTTGAGTGAATTGCCAAAAGTCAGATTTTTGCTGAAATTGTGACCCCGGGGCTTAGGGATTTTTTCAAAAAAATATTTTCTGCCGGTTAAGTTTTTGAGGGCTGATTTATTTTCCTTTGATAAAAAGCCTTTTGCTTCGACTTCCAAACCTTTCAGGAGAGCATTTTCAACCTTTTGGCACCATTTTTGAGTGAATTGCCAAAAGTCAGATTTTTGCTGAAATTGTGACCCCGGCCTTAGGGATTTTTTCAAAAAAATACTTTCTGCCGGTTCTTGTCCTGTGATAAAAAGCCTTCTGTTTCGAGTGCCAAACCTTTCAGGGGAGCATTTTCAAGCTTTTGGCACCATTTTTGAGTGAATTGCCAAAAGTCAGATTTTTGCTCAAATTGTGACCCCGGGGCTTAGGGATTTTTTCAAAAAAATATTTTCTGCCGGTTAAGTTTTTGAGGGCTGATTTATTGTCCTGTGATAAAAAGCATTCTGTTTGAGTGCCAAACCTTTCAGGAGAGCATTTTCAAGCTTTTGGCACCATTTTTGAGTGAATTGCCAAAAGTCAGATTTTTGCTGAAATTGTGACCCCGCGGCTTAGGGATTTTTTCAAAAAAATATTTTCTGCTGGTTAAGTTTTTGAGGGCTGATTTATTTTCCTTTGATAAAAAGCCTTCTGTTTCGAGTGCCAAACCTTTCAGGGGAGCATTTTCAGGCTTTTGGCACCATTTTTGAGTGAATTGCCAAAAGTCAGATTTTTGCTGAAATTGTGACCCCGGGGCTTAGGGATTTTTTCAAAAAAATATTTTCTGCCGGTTAAGTTTTTGAGGGCTGATTTCTTGTGCTGTGATAAAAAGCCTTTTGCTTCGACTTCCAAACCTTTCAGGAGAGCATTTTCAACCTTTTGGCACCATTTTTGAGTGAATTGCCAAAAGTCAGATTTTTGCTGAAATTGTGACCCCGGGGCTTAGGGATTTTTTCAAAAAAATATTTTCTGCCGGTTCTTGTCTTGTGATAAAAAGCCTTCTGTTTCGAGTGCCAAACCTTTCAGGGGAGCATTTTCAAGCTTTTGGCACCATTTTTGAGTGAATTGCCAAAAGTCAGATTTTTGCTCAAATTGTGACCCCGGGGCTTAGGGATTTTTTCAAAAAAATATTTTCTGCCGCTTAAGTTTTTGAGGGCTGATTTATTGTCCTGTGATAAAAAGCATTCTGTTTGAGTGCCAAACCTTTCAGGAGAGCATTTTCAAGCTTTTGGCACCATTTTTGAGTGAATTGCCAAAAGTCAGATTTTTGCTGAAATTGTGACCCCGGGGCTTAGGGATTTTTTCAAAAAAATATTTTCTGCCGCTTAGGTTTTTGAGGGCTGATTTATTTTCCTTTGATAAAAAGACTTCTGTTTCCATCGCCAAAGCTTTCAGGGGAGCATTTTCAAGCTTTTGGCACCATTTTTGAGTGAATTGCCAAAAGTCAGATTTTTGCTGAAATTGTGACCCCGGGGCTTAGGGATTTTTTCAAAAAAATATTTTCTGCCGGTTAAGTTTTTGAGGGCTGATTTATTTTCCTTTGATAAAAAGACTTCTGTTTCCATCGCCAAAGCTTTCAGGGGAGCATTTTCAAGCTTTTGGCACCATTTTTGAGTGAATTGCCAAAAGTCAGATTTTTGCTGAAATTGTGACCCCAGGGCTTAGGGATTTTTTCAAAAAAATATTTTCTGCTGGTTAAGTTTTTGAGGGCTGATTTATTTTCCTTTGATAAAAAGCCTTCTGTTTCGAGTGCCAAACCTTTCAGGGGAGCATTTTCAGGCTTTTGGCACCATTTTTGAGTGAATTGCCAAAAGTCAGATTTTTGCTGAAATTGTGACCCCGGGGCTTAGTGATTTTTTCAAAAAAATATTTTCTGCCGGTAAAGTTTTTGAGGGCTGATTTATTTTCCTTTGATAAAAAGACTTCTGTTTCCATCGCCAAAGCTTTCAGGGGAGCATTTTCAAGCTTTTGGCACCATTTTTGAGTGAATTGCCAAAAGTCAGATTTTTGCTGAAATTGTGACCCCGGGGGTTAGGGATTTTTTCAAAAAAATATTTTCTGCCGGTTAAGTTTTTGAGGGCTGATTTCTTGTGCTGTGATAAAAAGCCTTTTGCTTCGACTTTCAAACCTTTCAGGAGAGCATTTTCAACCTTTTGGCACCATTTTTGAGTGAATTGCCAAAAGTCAGATTTTTGCTGAAATTGTGACCCCGGGCTTAGGGATTTTTTCAAAAAAATATTTTCTGCCGGTTCTTGTCTTGTGATAAAAAGCCTTCTGTTTCGAGTGCCAAACCTTTCAGGGGAGCATTTTCAAGCTTTTGGCACCATTTTTGAGTGAATTGCCAAAAGTCAGATTTTTGCTCAAATTGTGACCCCGGGGCTTAGGGATTTTTTCAAACAAATATTTTCTGCCGGTTAAGTTTTTGAGGGCTGATTTCTTGTCCTGTGATAAAAAGACTTCTGTTTCGAGTGCCAAACCTTTCAGGAGAGGATTTTCAAGCTTTTGGCACCATTTTTGAGTGAATTGCCAAAAGTCAGATTTTTGCTGAAATTGTGACCCCGGGGCTTAGGGATTTTTTCAAAAAAATATTTTCTGCCGCTTAGGTTTCTGAGGGCTGATTTATTTTCCTTTGATAAAAAGACTTCTGTTTCCATCGCCAAAGCTTTCAGGGGAGCATTTTCAAGCTTTTGGCACCATTTTTGAGTGAATTGCCAAAAGTCAGATTTTTGCTGAAATTGTGACCCCGGGGCTTAGGGATTTTTTCAAAAAAATATTTTCTGCCGGTTAAGTTTTTGAGGGCTGATTTATTTTCCTTTGATAAAAAGACTTCTGTTTCCATCGCCAAAGCTTTCAGGGGAGCATTTTCAAGCTTTTGGCACCATTTTTGAGTGAATTGCCAAAAGTCAGATTTTTGCTGAAATTGTGACCCCGGGGCTTAGGGATTTTTTCAAAAAAATATTTTCTGCTGGTTAAGTTTTTGAGGGCTGATTTATTTTCCTTTGATAAAAAGCCTTCTGTTTCGAGTGCCAAACCTTTCAGGGGAGCATTTTCAGGCTTTTGGCACCATTTTTGAGTGAATTGCCAAAAGTCAGATTTTTGCTGAAATTGTGACCCCGGGGCTTAGGGATTTTTTCAAAAAAATATTTTCTGCCGGTTAAGTTTTTGAGGGCTGATTTATTTTCCTTTGATAAAAAGACTTCTGTTTCCATCGCCAAAGCTTTCAGGGGAGCATTTTCAAGCTTTTGGCACCATTTTTGAGTGAATTGCCAAAAGTCAGATTTTTGCTGAAATTGTGACCCCGGGGGTTAGGGATTTTTTCAAAAAAATATTTTCTGCCGGTTAAGTTTTTGAGGGCTGATTTCTTGTGCTGTGATAAAAAGCCTTTTGCTTCGACTTTCAAACCTTTCAGGAGAGCATTTTCAACCTTTTGGCACCATTTTTGAGTGAATTGCCAAAAGTCAGATTTTTGCTGAAATTGTGACCCCGGGCTTAGGGATTTTTTCAAAAAAATATTTTCTGCCGGTTCTTGTCTTGTGATAAAAAGCCTTCTGTTTCGAGTGCCAAACCTTTCAGGGGAGCATTTTCAAGCTTTTGGCACCATTTTTGAGTGAATTGCCAAAAGTCAGATTTTTGCTCAAATTGTGACCCCGGGGCTTAGGGATTTTTTCAAAAAAATATTTTCTGCCGGTTAAGTTTTTGAGGGCTGATTTCTTGTCCTGTGATAAAAAGACTTCTGTTTCGAGTGCCAAACCTTTCAGGAGAGGATTTTCAAGCTTTTGGCACCATTTTTGAGTGAATTGCCAAAAGTCAGATTTTTGCTGAAATTGTGACCCCGGGGCTTAGGGATTTTTTCAAAAAAATATTTTCTGCCGCTTAGGTTTCTGAGGGCTGATTTATTTTCCTTTGATAAAAAGACTTCTGTTTCCATCGCCAAAGCTTTCAGGGGAGCATTTTCAAGCTTTTGGCACCATTTTTGAGTGAATTGCCAAAAGTCAGATTTTTGCTGAAATTGTGACCCCGGGGCTTAGGGATTTTTTCAAAAAAATATTTTCTGCCGGTTAAGTTTTTGAGGGCTGATTTATTTTCCTTTGATAAAAAGACTTCTGTTTCCATCGCCAAAGCTTTCAGGGGAGCATTTTCAAGCTTTTGGCACCATTTTTGAGTGAATTGCCAAAAGTCAGATTTTTGCTGAAATTGTGACCCCGGGGCTTAGGGATTTTTTCAAAAAAATATTTTCTGCTGGTTAAGTTTTTGAGGGCTGATTTATTTTCCTTTGATAAAAAGCCTTCTGTTTCGAGTGCCAAACCTTTCAGGGGAGCATTTTCAGGCTTTTGGCACCATTTTTGAGTGAATTGCCAAAAGTCAGATTTTTGCTGAAATTGTGACCCCGGGGCTTAGGGATTTTTTCAAAAAAATATTTTCTGCCGGTTAAGTTTTTGAGGGCTGATTTATTTTCCTTTGATAAAAAGACTTCTGTTTCCATCGCCAAAGCTTTCAGGGGAGCATTTTCAAGCTTTTGGCACCATTTTTGAGTGAATTGCCAAAAGTCAGATTTTTGCTGAAATTGTGACCCCGGGGGTTAGGGATTTTTTCAAAAAAATATTTTCTGCCGGTTAAGTTTTTGAGGGCTGATTTCTTGTGCTGTGATAAAAAGCCTTTTGCTTCGACTTTCAAACCTTTCAGGAGAGCATTTTCAACCTTTTGGCACCATTTTTGAGTGAATTGCCAAAAGTCAGATTTTTGCTGAAATTGTGACCCCGGGCTTAGGGATTTTTTCAAAAAAATATTTTCTGCCGGTTCTTGTCTTGTGATAAAAAGCCTTCTGTTTCGAGTGCCAAACCTTTCAGGGGAGCATTTTCAAGCTTTTGGCACCATTTTTGAGTGAATTGCCAAAAGTCAGATTTTTGCTCAAATTGTGACCCCGGGGCTTAGGGATTTTTTCAAAAAAATATTTTCTGCCGGTTAAGTTTTTGAGGGCTGATTTCTTGTCCTGTGATAAAAAGACTTCTGTTTCGAGTGCCAAACCTTTCAGGAGAGGATTTTCAAGCTTTTGGCACTTTTTTTTTGTAAGAATTGCCAAAACTCAGATTTTTGCTGAAATTGTGACCCCAGGGCTTAGGGATTTTTTCAAAAAAATATTTTCTTTCGGTTAAGTTTTTGAGGGCTGATTTCTTGTCCTGTGATAAAAAGCCTTCTGTTTCGAGTGCCAAACCTTTCAGGAGAGCATTTTAAGGCTTTTGGGACCATTTTTGAGTGAATTGCCAAAAGTCAGATTTTTGCTGAAATTGTGACCCCGGGGCTTAGGGATTTTTTCAAAAAAATATTTTCTGCCGGTTAAGTTTTTGAGGGCTGATATCTTGTCCTGTCATAAAAAGACTTCTGTTTCGAGTGCCAAACCTTTCAGGAGAGCATTTTCAAGCTTTTGGCACCACTTTTGAGTGAATTGCCAAAAATTAGATTTTTGCTGAAATTGTGACCCCGGGGCTTAGGGATTTTTTCAAAAAAATATTTTCTGCCGGTTAAGTTTTTGAGGGCTGATTTATTTTCCTTTGATAAAAAGACTTCTGTTTCGAGTGCCAAAGCTTTCAGGGGAGCATCTTCAAGCTTTTGGCACCATTTTTGAGTGAATTGCGAAAAGTCAGATTTTTGCTGAAATTGTGACCCCGGGGCTTAGGGATTTTTTCAAAAAAATATTTTCTGCCGGTTAAGTTTTTGAGGGCTGATTTCTTGTCCTGTGATAAAAAGACTTCTGTTTCGAGTGCCAAACCTTTCAGGAGAGGATTTTCAAGCTTTTGGCACTTTTTTTTGTAAGAATTGCCAAAAGTCAGATTTTTGCTGAAATTGTGACCCCGGGGCTTAGGGATTTTTTCAAAAAAATATTTTCTGCCAGTTAAGTTTTTGAGGGCTGATTTATTTTCCTTTGATAAAAAGACTTCTGTTTCCATCGCCAAAGCTTTCAGGGGAGCATTTTCAAGCTTTTGGCACCATTTTTGAGTGAATTGCCAAAAGTCAGATTTTTGCTGAAATTGTGACCCCGGGGGTTAGGGATTTTTTCAAAAAAATATTTTCTGCCGGTTCTTGTCTTGTGATAAAAAGCCTTCTGTTTCGAGTGCCAAACCTTTCAGGGGAGCATTTTCAAGCTTTTGGCACCATTTTTGAGTGAATTGCCAAAAGTCAGATTTTTGCTCAAATTGTGACCCCGGGGCTTAGGGATTTTTTCAAAAAAATATTTTCTGCCGGTTAAGTTTTTGAGGGCTGATTTCTTGTCCTGTGATAAAAAGACTTCTGTTTCGAGTGCCAAACCTTTCAGGAGAGGATTTTCAAGCTTTTGGCACCATTTTTGAGTGAATTGCCAAAAGTCAGATTTTTGCTGAAATTGTGACCCCGGGGCTTAGGGATTTTTTCAAAAAAATATTTTCTGCCGCTTAGGTTTCTGAGGGCTGATTTATTTTCCTTTGATAAAAAGACTTCTGTTTCCATCGCCAAAGCTTTCAGGGGAGCATTTTCAAGCTTTTGGCACCATTTTTGAGTGAATTGCCAAAAGTCAGATTTTTGCTGAAATTGTGACCCCGGGGCTTAGGGATTTTTTCAAAAAAATATTTTCTGCCGGTTAAGTTTTTGAGGGCTGATTTATTTTCCTTTGATAAAAAGACTTCTGTTTCCATCGCCAAAGCTTTCAGGGGAGCATTTTCAAGCTTTTGGCACCATTTTTGAGTGAATTGCCAAAAGTCAGATTTTTGCTGAAATTGTGACCCCGGGGCTTAGGGATTTTTTCAAAAAAATATTTTCTGCTGGTTAAGTTTTTGAGGGCTGATTTATTTTCCTTTGATAAAAAGCCTTCTGTTTCGAGTGCCAAACCTTTCAGGGGAGCATTTTCAGGCTTTTGGCACCATTTTTGAGTGAATTGCCAAAAGTCAGATTTTTGCTGAAATTGTGACCCCGGGGCTTAGGGATTTTTTCAAAAAAATATTTTCTGCCGGTTAAGTTTTTGAGGGCTGATTTATTTTCCTTTGATAAAAAGACTTCTGTTTCCATCGCCAAAGCTTTCAGGGGAGCATTTTCAAGCTTTTGGCACCATTTTTGAGTGAATTGCCAAAAGTCAGATTTTTGCTGAAATTGTGACCCCGGGGGTTAGGGATTTTTTCAAAAAAATATTTTCTGCCGGTTAAGTTTTTGAGGGCTGATTTCTTGTGCTGTGATAAAAAGCCTTTTGCTTCGACTTTCAAACCTTTCAGGAGAGCATTTTCAACCTTTTGGCACCATTTTTGAGTGAATTGCCAAAAGTCAGATTTTTGCTGAAATTGTGACCCCGGGCTTAGGGATTTTTTCAAAAAAATATTTTCTGCCGGTTCTTGTCTTGTGATAAAAAGCCTTCTGTTTCGAGTGCCAAACCTTTCAGGGGAGCATTTTCAAGCTTTTGGCACCATTTTTGAGTGAATTGCCAAAAGTCAGATTTTTGCTCAAATTGTGACCCCGGGGCTTAGGGATTTTTTCAAAAAAATATTTTCTGCCGGTTAAGTTTTTGAGGGCTGATTTCTTGTCCTGTGATAAAAAGACTTCTGTTTCGAGTGCCAAACCTTTCAGGAGAGGATTTTCAAGCTTTTGGCACTTTTTTTTTGTAAGAATTGCCAAAACTCAGATTTTTGCTGAAATTGTGACCCCAGGGCTTAGGGATTTTTTCAAAAAAATATTTTCTTTCGGTTAAGTTTTTGAGGGCTGATTTCTTGTCCTGTGATAAAAAGCCTTCTGTTTCGAGTGCCAAACCTTTCAGGAGAGCATTTTAAGGCTTTTGGGACCATTTTTGAGTGAATTGCCAAAAGTCAGATTTTTGCTGAAATTGTGACCCCGGGGCTTAGGGATTTTTTCAAAAAAATATTTTCTGCCGGTTAAGTTTTTGAGGGCTGATATCTTGTCCTGTCATAAAAAGACTTCTGTTTCGAGTGCCAAACCTTTCAGGAGAGCATTTTCAAGCTTTTGGCACCACTTTTGAGTGAATTGCCAAAAATTAGATTTTTGCTGAAATTGTGACCCCGGGGCTTAGGGATTTTTTCAAAAAAATATTTTCTGCCGGTTAAGTTTTTGAGGGCTGATTTATTTTCCTTTGATAAAAAGACTTCTGTTTCGAGTGCCAAAGCTTTCAGGGGAGCATCTTCAAGCTTTTGGCACCATTTTTGAGTGAATTGCGAAAAGTCAGATTTTTGCTGAAATTGTGACCCCGGGGCTTAGGGATTTTTTCAAAAAAATATTTTCTGCCGGTTAAGTTTTTGAGGGCTGATTTCTTGTCCTGTGATAAAAAGACTTCTGTTTCGAGTGCCAAACCTTTCAGGAGAGGATTTTCAAGCTTTTGGCACTTTTTTTTGTAAGAATTGCCAAAAGTCAGATTTTTGCTGAAATTGTGACCCCGGGGCTTAGGGATATTTTCAAAAAAATATTTTCTGCCAGTTAAGTTTTTGAGGGCTGATTTATTTTCCTTTGATAAAAAGACTTCTGTTTCCATCGCCAAAGCTTTCAGGGGAGCATTTTCAAGCTTTTGGCACCATTTTTGAGTGAATTGCCAAAAGTCAGATTTTTGCTGAAATTGTGACCCCGGGGGTTAGGGATTTTTTCAAAAAAATATTTTCTGCCGGTTAAGTTTTTGAGGGCTGATTTCTTGTGCTGTGATAAAAAGCCTTTTGCTTCGACTTTCAAACCTTTCAGGAGAGCATTTTCAACCTTTTGGCACCATTTTTGAGTGAATTGCCAAAAGTCAGATTTTTGCTGAAATTGTGACCCCGGGCTTAGGGATTTTTTCAAAAAAATATTTTCTGCCGGTTCTTGTCTTGTGATAAAAAGCCTTCTGTTTCGAGTGCCAAACCTTTCAGGGGAGCATTTTCAAGCTTTTGGCACCATTTTTGAGTGAATTGCCAAAAGTCAGATTTTTGCTCAAATTGTGACCCCGGGGCTTAGGGATTTTTTCAAAAAAATATTTTCTGCCGGTTAAGTTTTTGAGGGCTGATTTCTTGTCCTGTGATAAAAAGACTTCTGTTTCGAGTGCCAAACCTTTCAGGAGAGGATTTTCAAGCTTTTGGCACTTTTTTTTTGTAAGAATTGCCAAAACTCAGATTTTTGCTGAAATTGTGACCCCAGGGCTTAGGGATTTTTTCAAAAAAATATTTTCTTTCGGTTAAGTTTTTGAGGGCTGATTTCTTGTCCTGTGATAAAAAGCCTTCTGTTTCGAGTGCCAAACCTTTCAGGAGAGCATTTTAAGGCTTTTGGGACCATTTTTGAGTGAATTGCCAAAAGTCAGATTTTTGCTGAAATTGTGACCCCGGGGCTTAGGGATTTTTTCAAAAAAATATTTTCTGCCGGTTAAGTTTTTGAGGGCTGATATCTTGTTCTGTCATAAAAAGACTTCTGTTTCGAGTGCCAAACCTTTCAGGAGAGCATTTTCAAGCTTTTGGCACCACTTTTGAGTGAATTGCGAAAAATTAGATTTTTGCTGAAATTGTGACCCCGGGGCTTAGGGATTTTTTCAAAAAAATATTTTCTGCCGGTTAAGTTTTTGAGGGCTGATTTATTTTCCTTTGATAAAAAGACTTCTGTTTCGAGTGCCAAAGCTTTCAGGGGAGCATCTTCAAGCTTTTAGCACCATTTTTGAGTGAATTGCGAAAAGTCAGATTTTTGCTGAAATTGTGACCCCGGGGCTTAGGGATTTTTTCAAAAAAATATTTTCTGCCGGTTAAGTTTTTGAGGGCTGATTTCTTGTCCTGTGATAAAAAGACTTCTGTTTCGAGTGCCAAACCTTTCAGGAGAGGATTTTCAAGCTTTTGGCACTTTTTTTTGTAAGAATTGCCAAAAGGCAGATTTTTGCTGAAATTGTGACCCCGGGGCTTAGGGATTTTTTCAAAAAAATATTTTCTGCCAGTTAAGTTTTTGAGGGCTGATTTATTTTCCTTTGATAAAAAGACTTCTGTTTCCATCGCCAAAGCTTTCAGGGGAGCATTTTCAAGCTTTTGGCACCATTTTTGAGTGAATTGCCAAAAGTCAGATTTTTGCTGAAATTGTGACCCCGGGGCTTAGGGATTTTTTCAAAAAAATATTTTCTGCTGGTTAAGTTTTTGAGGGCTGATTTCTTGTCCTGTGATAAAAAGCCTTCTATTTCGAGTGCCAAACATTTCAGGAGAGCATTTTCAAGCTTTTGGCACCACTTTTGAGTGAATTGCCAAAAGTCAGATTTTTGCTGAAATTGTGACCCCGGGGCTTAGGGATTTTTTCAAAAAAATATTTTCTGCCGGTTAAGTTTTTGAGGGCTGATTTCTTGTCCTGTGATAAAAAGCCTTCTGTTTCGAGTGCCAAACCTTTCAGGAGAGCATTTTCAGGCTTTTGGCACCATTTTTGAGTGAATTGCCAAAAGTCAGATTTTTGCTGAAATTGTGACCCCGGGGCTTAGGGATTTTTTCAAAAAAATATTTTCTGCCGGTTAAGTTTTTGAGGGCTGATTTCTTGTCCTGTGATAAAAAGCCTTTTGCTTCGACTTCCAAACCTTTCAGGAGAGCATTTTCAACCTTTTGGCACCATTTTTGAGTTAATTGCCAAAAGTCAGATTTTTGCTGAAATTGTGACCCCGGGGCTTAGGGATTTTTTCAAAAAAATATTTTCTGCCGGTTCTTGTCCTGTGATAAAAAGCCTTCTGTTTCGAGTGCCAAACCTTTCAGGAGAGCATTTTCAAGCTTTTGGCACCACTTTTGAGTGAATTGCCAAAAGTCAGATTTTTGCTGAAATTGTGACCCCGGGGCTTAGGGATTTTTTCAAAAAAATATTTTCTGCCGGTTAAGTTTTTGAGGGCTGATTTCTTGTCCTGTGATAAAAAGCCTGCTGTTTCGAGTGCCAAACCTTTCAGGAGAGCATTTTCAGGCTTTTGGCACCATTTTTGAGTGAATTGCCAAAAGTCAGATTTTTGCTGAAATTGTGACCCCGGGGCTTAGGGATTTTTTCAAAAAAATATTTTCTGCCGGTTAAGTTTTTGAGGGCTGATTTCTTGTGCTGTGATAAAAAGCCTTTTGCTTCGACTTCCAAACCTTTCAGGAGAGCATTTTCAACCTTTTGGCACCATTTTTGAGTGAATTGCCAAAAGTCAGATTTTTGCTGAAATTGTGACCCCGGCCTTAGGGATTTTTTCAAAAAAATACTTTCTGCCGGTTCTTGTCCTGTGATAAAAAGCCTTCTGTTTCGAGTGCCAAACCTTTCAGGGGAGCATTTTCAAGCTTTTGGCACCATTTTTGAGTGAATTGCCAAAAGTCAGATTTTTGCTCAAATTGTGACCCCGGGGCTTAGGGATTTTTTCAAAAAAATATTTTCTGCCGGTTAAGTTTTTGAGGGCTGATTTATTGTCCTGTGATAAAAAGCATTCTGTTTGAGTGCCAAACCTTTCAGGAGAGCATTTTCAAGCTTTTGGCACCATTTTTGAGTGAATTGCCAAAAGTCAGATTTTTGCTGAAATTGTGACCCCGGGGCTTAGGGATTTTTTCAAAAAAATATTTTCTGCCGCTTAGGTTTTTGAGGGCTGATTTATTTTCCTTTGATAAAAAGACTTCTGTTTCCATCGCCAAAGCTTTCAGGGGAGCATTTTCAAGCTTTTGGCACCATTTTTGAGTGAATTGCCAAAAGTCAGATTTTTGCTGAAATTGTGACCCCGGGGCTTAGGGATTTTTTCAAAAAAATATTTTCTGCCGGTTAAGTTTTTGAGGGCTGATTTATTTTCCTTTGATAAAAAGACTTCTGTTTCCATCGCCAAAGCTTTCAGGGGAGCATTTTCAAGCTTTTGGCACCATTTTTGAGTGAATTGCCAAAAGTCAGATTTTTGCTGAAATTGTGACCCCGGGGCTTAGGGATTTTTTCAAAAAAATATTTTCTGCTGGTTAAGTTTTTGAGGGCTGATTTATTTTCCTTTGATAAAAAGCCTTCTGTTTCGAGTGCCAAACCTTTCAGGAGAGCATTTTCAACCTTTTGGCACCATTTTTGAGTGAATTGCCAAAAGTCAGATTTTTGCTGAAATTGTGACCCCGGGCTTAGGGATTTTTTCAAAAAAATATTTTCTGCCGGTTCTTGTCTTGTGATAAAAAGCCTTCTGTTTCGAGTGCCAAACCTTTCAGGGGAGCATTTTCAAGCTTTTGGCACCATTTTTGAGTGAATTGCCAAAAGTCAGATTTTTGCTCAAATTGTGACCCCGGGGCTTAGGGATTTTTTCAAAAAAATATTTTCTGCCGCTTAAGTTTTTGAGGGCTTATTTATTGTCCTGTGATAAAAAGCATTCTGTTTGAGTGCCAAACCTTTCAGGAGAGCATTTTCAAGCTTTTGGCACCATTTTTGAGTGAATTGCCAAAAGTCAGATTTTTGCTGAAATTGTGACCCCGGGGCTTAGGGATTTTTTCAAAAAAATATTTTCTGCTGGTTAAGTTTTTGAGGGCTGATTTATTTTCCTTTGATAAAAAGCCTTCTGTTTCGAGTGCCAAACCTTTCAGGGGAGCATTTTCAGGCTTTTGGCACCATTTTTGAGTGAATTGCCAAAAGTCAGATTTTTGCTGAAATTGTGACCCCGGGGCTTAGGGATTTTTTCAAAAAAATATTTTCTGCCGCTTAGGTTTTTGAGGGCTGATTTATTTTCCTTTGATAAAAAGACTTCTGTTTCCATCGCCAAAGCTTTCAGGGGAGCATTTTCAAGCTTTTGGCACCATTTTTGAGTGAATTGCCAAAAGTCAGATTTTTGCTGAAATTGTGACCCCGGGGCTTAGGGATTTTTTCAAAAAAATATTTTCTGCCGGTTAAGTTTTTGAGGGCTGATTTATTTTCCTTTGATAAAAAGACTTCTGTTTCCATCGCCAAAGCTTTCAGGGGAGCATTTTCAAGCTTTTGGCACCATTTTTGAGTGAATTGCCAAAAGTCAGATTTTTGCTGAAATTGTGACCCCGGGGCTTAGGGATTTTTTCAAAAAAATATTTTCTGCTGGTTAAGTTTTTGAGGGCTGATTTATTTTCCTTTGATAAAAAGACTTCTGTTTCCATCGCCAAAGCTTTCAGGGGAGCATTTTCAGGCTTTTGGCACCATTTTTGAGTGAATTGCCAAAAGTCAGATTTTTGCTGAAATTGTGACCCCGGGGCTTAGGGATTTTTTCAAAAAAATATTTTCTGCCGGTTAAGTTTTTGAGGGCTGATTTCTTGTGCTGTGATAAAAAGCCTTTTGCTTCGACTTTCAAACCTTTCAGGAGAGCATTTTCAACCTTTTGGCACCATTTTTGAGTGAATTGCCAAAAGTCAGATTTTTGCTGAAATTGTGACCCCGGGCTTAGGGATTTTTTCAAAAAAATATTTTCTGCCGGTTCTTGTCTTGTGATAAAAAGCCTTCTGTTTCGAGTGCCAAACCTTTCAGGGGAGCATTTTCAAGCTTTTGGCACCATTTTTGAGTGAATTGCCAAAAGTCAGATTTTTGCTCAAATTGTGACCCCGGGGCTTAGGGATTTTTTCAAAAAAATATTTTCTGCCGGTTAAGTTTTTGAGGGCTGATTTCTAGTCCTGTGATAAAAAGACTTCTGTTTCGAGTGCCAAACCTTTCAGGAGAGGATTTTCAAGCTTTTGGCACTTTTTTTTTGTAAGAATTGCCAAAAGTCAGATTTTTGCTGAAATTGTGACCCCAGGGCTTAGGGATTTTTTCAAAAAAATATTTTCTTTCGGTTAAGTTTTTGAGGGCTGATTTCTTGTCCTGTGATAAAAAGCCTTCTGTTTCGAGTGCCAAACCTTTCAGGAGAGCATTTTAAGGCTTTTGGGACCATTTTTGAGTGAATTGCCAAAAGTCAGATTTTTGCTGAAATTGTGACCCCGGGGCTTAGGGATTTTTTCAAAAAAATATTTTCTGCGGGTTAAGTTTTTGAGGGCTGATATCTTGTCCTGTGATAAAAAGACTTCTGTTTCGAGTGCCAAACCTTTCAGGAGAGCATTTTCAAGCTTTTGGCACCACTTTTGAGTGAATTGCCAAAAATTAGATTTTTGCTGAAATTGTGACCCCGGGGCTTAGGGATTTTTTCAAAAAAATATTTTCTGCCGGTTAAGTTTTTGAGGGCTGATTTATTTTCCTTTGATAAAAAGACTTCTGTTTCGAGTGCCAAAGCTTTCAGGGGAGCATCTTCAAGCTTTTGGCACCATTTTTGAGTGAATTGCGAAAAGTCAGATTTTTGCTGAAATTGTGACCCCGGGGCTTAGGGATTTTTTCAAAAAAATATTTTCTGCCGGTTAAGTTTTTGAGGGCTGATTTCTTGTCCTGTGATAAAAAGACTTCTGTTTCGAGTGCCAAACCTTTCAGGAGAGGATTTTCAAGCTTTTGGCACTTTTTTTTGTAAGAATTGCCAAAAGTCAGATTTTTGCTGAAATTGTGACCCCGGGGCTTAGGGATTTTTTCAAAAAAATATTTTCTGCCAGTTAAGTTTTTGAGGGCTGATTTATTTTCCTTTGATAAAAAGACTTCTGTTTCCATCGCCAAAGCTTTCAGGGGAGCATTTTCAAGCTTTTGGCACCATTTTTGAGTGAATTGCCAAAAGTCAGATTTTTGCAGAAATTGTGACCCCGGGGCTTAGGGATTTTTTCAAAAAAATATTTTCTGCCGGTTAAGTTTTTGAGGGCTCATTTCTTGTCCTGTGATAAAAAGCCTTCTGTTTCGAGTGCCAAACCTTTCAGGAGAGCATTTTCAGGCTTTTGGCACCATTTTTGAGTGAATTGCCAAAAGTCAGATTTTTGCTGAAATTGTGACCCCGGGGCTTAGGGATTTTTTCAAAAAAATATTTTCTGCCGGTTAAGTTTTTGAGGGCTGATTTCTTGTGCTGTGATAAAAAGCCTTTTGCTTCGACTTCCAAACCTTTCAGGAGAGCATTTTCAAGCTTTTGGCACCATTTTTGAGTGAATTGCCAAAAGTCAGATTTTTGCTGAAATTGTGACCCCGGGCTTAGGGATTTTTTCAAAAAAATATTTTCTGCCGGTTCTTGTCCTGTGATAAAAAACCTTCTGTTTCGAGTGCCAAACCTTTCAGGAGAGCATTTTCAAGCTTTTGGCACCATTTTTGAGTGAATTGCCAAAAGTCAGATTTTTGCTGAAATTGTGACCCCGGGGCTTAGGGATTTTTTCAAAAAAATATTTTCTGCCGGTTAAGTTTTTGAGGGCTGATATCTTGTCCTGTGATAAAAAGACTTCTGTTTCGAGTGCCAAACCTTTCAGGAGAGCATTTTCAAGCTTTTGGCACCACTTTTGAGTGAATTGCCAAAAATTAGATTTTTGCTGAAATTGTGACCCCGGGGCTTAGGGATTTTTTCAAAAAAATATTTTCTGCCGGTTAAGTTTTTGAGGGCTGATTTATTTTCCTTTGATAAAAAGACTTCTGTTTCGAGTGCCAAAGCTTTCAGGGGAGCATCTTCAAGCTTTTGGCACCATTTTTGAGTGAATTGCGAAAAGTCAGATTTTTGCTGAAATTGTGACCCCGGGGCTTAGGGATTTTTTCAAAAAAATATTTTCTGCCGGTTAAGTTTTTGAGGGCTGATTTCTTGTCCTGTGATAAAAAGACTTCTGTTTCGAGTGCCAAACCTTTCAGGAGAGGATTTTCAAGCTTTTGGCACTTTTTTTTGTAAGAATTGCCAAAAGTCAGATTTTTGCTGAAATTGTGACCCCGGGGCTTAGGGATTTTTTCAAAAAAATATTTTCTGCCAGTTAAGTTTTTGAGGGCTGATTTATTTTCCTTTGATAAAAAGACTTCTGTTTCCATCGCCAAAGCTTTCAGGGGAGCATTTTCAAGCTTTTGGCACCATTTTTGAGTGAATTGCCAAAAGTCAGATTTTTGCAGAAATTGTGACCCCGGGGCTTAGGGATTTTTTCAAAAAAATATTTTCTGCCGGTTAAGTTTTTGAGGGCTCATTTCTTGTCCTGTGATAAAAAGCCTTCTGTTTCGAGTGCCAAACCTTTCAGGAGAGCATTTTCAGGCTTTTGGCACCATTTTTGAGTGAATTGCCAAAAGTCAGATTTTTGCTGAAATTGTGACCCCGGGGCTTAGGGATTTTTTCAAAAAAATATTTTCTGCCGGTTAAGTTTTTGAGGGCTGATTTCTTGTGCTGTGATAAAAAGCCTTTTGCTTCGACTTCCAAACCTTTCAGGAGAGCATTTTCAAGCTTTTGGCACCATTTTTGAGTGAATTGCCAAAAGTCAGATTTTTGCTGAAATTGTGACCCCGGGCTTAGGGATTTTTTCAAAAAAATATTTTCTGCCGGTTCTTGTCCTGTGATAAAAAACCTTCTGTTTCGAGTGCCAAACCTTTCAGGAGAGCATTTTCAAGCTTTTGGCACCATTTTTGAGTGAATTGCCAAAAGTCAGATTTTTGCTGAAATTGTGACCCCGGGGCTTAGGGATTTTTTCAAAAAAATATTTTCTGCCGGTTAAGTTTTTGAGGGCTGATATCTTGTCCTGTGATAAAAAGACTTCTGTTTCGAGTGCCAAACCTTTCAGGAGAGCATTTTCAAGCTTTTGGCACCACTTTTGAGTGAATTGCCAAAAATTAGATTTTTGCTGAAATTGTGACCCCGGGGCTTAGGGATTTTTTCAAAAAAATATTTTCTGCCGGTTAAGTTTTTGAGGGCTGATTTATTTTCCTTTGATAAAAAGACTTCTGTTTCGAGTGCCAAAGCTTTCAGGGGAGCATCTTCAAGCTTTTGGCACCATTTTTGAGTGAATTGCGAAAAGTCAGATTTTTGCTGAAATTGTGACCCCGGGGCTTAGGGATTTTTTCAAAAAAATATTTTCTGCCGGTTAAGTTTTTGAGGGCTGATTTCTTGTCCTGTGATAAAAAGACTTCTGTTTCGAGTGCCAAACCTTTCAGGAGAGGATTTTCAAGCTTTTGGCACTTTTTTTTGTAAGAATTGCCAAAAGTCAGATTTTTGCTGAAATTGTGACCCCGGGGCTTAGGGATTTTTTCAAAAAAATATTTTCTGCCAGTTAAGTTTTTGAGGGCTGATTTATTTTCCTTTGATAAAAAGACTTCTGTTTCCATCGCCAAAGCTTTCAGGGGAGCATTTTCAAGCTTTTGGCACCATTTTTGAGTGAATTGCCAAAAGTCAGATTTTTGCAGAAATTGTGACCCCGGGGCTTAGGGATTTTTTCAAAAAAATATTTTCTGCCGGTTAAGTTTTTGAGGGCTCATTTCTTGTCCTGTGATAAAAAGCCTTCTGTTTCGAGTGCCAAACCTTTCAGGAGAGCATTTTCAGGCTTTTGGCACCATTTTTGAGTGAATTGCCAAAAGTCAGATTTTTGCTGAAATTGTGACCCCGGGGCTTAGGGATTTTTTCAAAAAAATATTTTCTGCCGGTTAAGTTTTTGAGGGCTGATTTCTTGTGCTGTGATAAAAAGCCTTTTGCTTCGACTTCCAAACCTTTCAGGAGAGCATTTTCAAGCTTTTGGCACCATTTTTGAGTGAATTGCCAAAAGTCAGATTTTTGCTGAAATTGTGACCCCGGGCTTAGGGATTTTTTCAAAAAAATATTTTCTGCCGGTTCTTGTCCTGTGATAAAAAACCTTCTGTTTCGAGTGCCAAACCTTTCAGGAGAGCATTTTCAAGCTTTTGGCACCATTTTTGAGTGAATTGCCAAAAGTCAGATTTTTGCTCAAATTGTGACCCCGGGGCTTAGGGATTTTTTCAAAAAAATATTTTCTGCCGGTTAAGTTTTTGAGGGCTGATTTCTTGTCCTGTGATAAAAAGACTTCTGTTTCGAGTGCCAAACCTTTCAGGAGAGGATGTTCAAGCTTTTGGCACTTTTTTTTGTAAGAATTGCCAAAAGTCAGATTTTTGCTGAAATTGTGACCCCGGGGTTTAGGGATTTTTTCAAAAAAATATTTTCTGCCGGTTAAGTTTTTGAGGGCTGATTTCTTGTCCTGTGATAAAAAGCCTTCTGTTTCGAGTGCCAAACCTTTCAGGGGAGCATTTTCAGGCTTTTGGCACCATTTTTGAGTGAATTGCCAAAAATTAGATTTTTGCTGAAATTGTGACCCCGGGGCTTAGGGATTTTTTCAAAAAAATATTTTCTGCCAGTTAAGTTTTTGAGGGCTGATTTATTTTCCTTTGATAAAAAGACTTCTGTTTCGAGTGCCAAAGCTTTTAGGGGAGCATCTTCAAGCTTTTGGCACCATTTTTGAGTGAATTGCGAAAAGTCAGATTTTTGCTGAAATTGTGACCCCGGGGCTTAGGGATTTTTTCAAAAAAATATTTTCTGCCGGTTAAGTTTTTGAGGGCTCATTTCTTGTCCTGTGATAAAAAGCCTTCTGTTTCGAGTGCCAAACCTTTCAGGAGAGCATTTTCAGGCTTTTGGCACCATTTTTGAGTGAATTGCCAAAAGTCAGATTTTTGCTGAAATTGTGACCCCGGGGCTTAGGGATTTTTTCAAAAAAATATTTTCTGCCGGTTAAGTTTTTGAGGGCTGATTTCTTGTGCTGTGATAAAAAGCCTTTTGCTTCGACTTCCAAACCTTTCAGGAGAGCATTTTCAAGCTTTTGGCACCATTTTTGAGTGAATTGCCAAAAGTCAGATTTTTGCTGAAATTGTGACCACGGGCTTAGGGATTTTTTCAAAAAAATATTTTCTGCCGGTTCTTGTCCTGTGATAAAAAGCCTTCTGTTTCGAGTGCCAAACCTTTCAGGGGAGCATTTTCAAGCTTTTGGCACCATTTTTGAGTGAATTGCCAAAAGTCAGATTTTTGCTCAAATTGTGACCCCGGGGCTTAGGGATTTTTTCAAAAAAATATTTTCTGCCGGTTAAGTTTTTGAGGGCTGATTTCTTGTCCTGTGATAAAAAGACTTCTGTTTCGAGTGCCAAACCTTTCAGGAGAGGATGTTCAAGCTTTTGGCACTTTTTTTTGTAAGAATTGCCAAAAGTCAGATTTTTGCTGAAATTGTGACCCCGGGGTTTAGGGATTTTTTCAAAAAAATATTTTCTGCCGGTTAAGTTTTTGAGGGCTGATTTCTTGTCCTGTGATAAAAAGCCTTCTGTTTCGAGTGCCAAACCTTTCAGGAGAGCATTTTAAGGCTTTTGGGACCATTTTTGAGTGAATTGCCAAAAGTCAGATTTTTGCTGAAATTGTGACCCCGGGGCTTAGGGATTTTTTCAAAAAAATATTTTCTGCGGGTTAAGTTTTTGAGGGCTGATATCTTGTCCTGTGATAAAAAGACTTCTGTTTCGAGTGCCAAACCTTTCAGGAGAGCATTTTCAAGCTTTTGGCACCACTTTTGAGTGAATTGCCAAAAATTAGATTTTTGCTGAAATTGAGACCCCGGGGCTTAGGGATTTTTTCAAAAAAATATTTTCTGCCGGTTAAGTTTTTGAGGGCTGATTTATTTTCCTTTGATAAAAAGACTTCTGTTTCCAGTGCCAAAGCTTTCAGGGGAGCATCTTCAAGCTTTTGGCACCATTTTTGAGTGAATTGCGAAAAGTCAGATTTTTGCTGAAATTGTGACCCCGGGGCTTAGGGATTTTTTCAAAAAAATATTTTCTGCCGGTTAAGTTTTTGAGGGCTGATTTCTTGTCCTGTGATAAAAAGACTTCTGTTTCGAGTGCCAAACCTTTCAGGAGAGGATTTTCAAGCTTTTGGCACTTTTTTTTGTAAGAATTGCCAAAAGTCAGATTTTTGCTGAAATTGTGACCCCGGGGCTTAGGGATTTTTTCAAAAAAATATTTTCTGCCAGTTAAGTTTTTGAGGGCTGATTTATTTTCCTTTGATAAAAAGACTTCTGTTTCCATCGCCAAAGCTTTCAGGGGAGCATTTTCAAGCTTTTGGCACCATTTTTGAGTGAATTGCCAAAAGTCAGATTTTTGCTGAAATTGTGACCCCGGGGCTTAGGGATTTTTTCAAAAAAATATTTTCTGCCGGTTAAGTTTTTGAGGGCTCATTTCTTGTCCTGTGATAAAAAGCCTTCTGTTTCGAGTGCCAAACCTTTCAGGAGAGCATTTTCAGGCTTTTGGCACCATTTTTGAGTGAATTGCCAAAAGTCAGATTTTTGCTGAAATTGTGACCCCGGGGCTTAGGGATTTTTTCAAAAAAATATTTTCTGCCGGTTAAGTTTTTGAGGGCTGATTTCTTGTGCTGTGATAAAAAGCCTTTTGCTTCGACTTCCAAACCTTTCAGGAGAGCATTTTCAAGCTTTTGGCACCATTTTTGAGTGAATTGCCAAAAGTCAGATTTTTGCTGAAATTGTGACCCCGGGCTTAGGGATTTTTTCAAAAAAATATTTTCTGCCGGTTCTTGTCCTGTGATAAAAAGCCTTCTGTTTCGAGTGCCAAACCTTTCAGGGGAGCATTTTCAAGCTTTTGGCACCATTTTTGAGTGAATTGCCAAAAGTCAGATTTTTGCTCAAATTGTGACCCCGGGGCTTAGGGATTTTTTCAAAAAAATATTTTCTGCCGGTTAAGTTTTTGAGGGCTGATTTCTTGTCCTGTGATAAAAAGACTTCTGTTTCGAGTGCCAAACCTTTCAGGAGAGGATGTTCAAGCTTTTGGCACTTTTTTTTGTAAGAATTGCCAAAAGTCAGATTTTTGCTGAAATTGTGACCCCGGGGTTTAGGGATTTTTTCAAAAAAATATTTTCTGCCGGTTAAGTTTTTGAGGGCTGATTTCTTGTCCTGTGATAAAAAGCCTTCTGTTTCGAGTGCCAAACCTTTCAGGGGAGCATTTTCAGGCTTTTGGCACCATTTTTGAGTGAATTGCCAAAAATTAGATTTTTGCTGAAATTGTGACCCCGGGGCTTAGGGATTTTTTCAAAAAAATATTTTCTGCCAGTTAAGTTTTTGAGGGCTGATTTATTTTCCTTTGATAAAAAGACTTCTGTTTCGAGTGCCAAAGCTTTTAGGGGAGCATCTTCAAGCTTTTGGCACCATTTTTGAGTGAATTGCGAAAAGTCAGATTTTTGCTGAAATTGTGACCCCGGGGCTTAGGGATTTTTTCAAAAAAATATTTTCTGCCGGTTAAGTTTTTGAGGGCTGATTTCTTGTCCTGTGATAAAAAGACTTCTGTTTCGAGTGCCAAACCTTTCAGGAGAGCATTTTCAAGCTTTTGGCACCACTTTTGAGTGAATTGCCAAAAATTAGATTTTTGCTGAAATTGTGACCCCGGGGCTTAGGGATTTTTTCAAAAAAATATTTTCTGCCAGTTAAGTTTTTGAGGGCTGATTTATTTTCCTTTGATAAAAAGACTTCTGTTTCGAGTGCCAAAGCTTTCAGGGGAGCATCTTCAAGCTTTTGGCACCATTTTTGAGTGAATTGCGAAAAGTCAGATTTTTGCTGAAATTGTGACCCCGGGGCTTAGGGATATTTTCAAAAAAATATTTTCTGCCGGTTAAGTTTTTGAGGGCTGATTTCTTGTGCTGTGATAAAAAGCCTTTTGCTTCGACTTCCAAACCTTTCAGGAGAGCATTTTCAAGCTTTTGGCACCATTTTTGAGTGAATTGCCAAAAGTCAGATTTTTGCTGAAATTGTGACCCCGGGCTTAGGGATTTTTTCAAAAAAATATTTTCTGCCGGTTCTTGTCCTGTGATAAAAAGCCTTCTGTTTCGAGTGCCAAACCTTTCAGGGGAGCATTTTCAAGCTTTTGGCACCATTTTTGAGTGAATTGCCAAAAGTCAGATTTTTGCTCAAATTGTGACCCCGGGGCTTAGGGATTTTTTCAAAAAAATATTTTCTGCCGGTTAAGTTTTTGAGGGCTGATTTCTTGTCCTGTGATAAAAAGACTTCTGTTTCGAGTGCCAAACCTTTCAGGAGAGGATTTTCAAGCTTTTGGCACTTTTTTTTGTAAGAATTGCCAAAAGTCAGATTTTTGCTGAAATTGTGACCCCGGGGTTTAGGGATTTTTTCAAAAAAATATTTTCTGCCGGTTAAGTTTTTGAGGGCTGATTTCTTGTCCTGTGATAAAAAGCCTTCTGTTTCGAGTGCCAAACCTTTCAGGGGAGCATTTTCAGGCTTTTGGCACCATTTTTGAGTGAATTGCCAAAAGTCAGATTTTTGCTGAAATTGTTACCCCGGGGCTTAGGGATTTTTTCAAAAAAATATTTTCTGCCGCTTAGGTTTTTGAGGGCTGATTTATTTTCCTTTGATAAAAAGACTTCTGTTTCCATCGCCAAAGCTTTCAGGGGAGCATTTTCAAGCTTTTGGCACCATTTTTGAGTGAATTGCCAAAAGTCAGATTTTTGCTGAAATTGTGACCCCGGGGCTTAGGGATTTTTTCAAAAAAATATTTTCTGCCGGTTAAGTTTTTGAGGGCTGATTTATTTTCCTTTGATAAAAAGACTTCTGTTTCCATCGCCAAAGCTTTCAGGGGAGCATTTTCAAGCTTTTGGCACCATTTTTGAGTGAATTGCCAAAAGTCAGATTTTTGCTGAAATTGTGACCCCGGGGCTTAGGGATTTTTTCAAAAAAATATTTTCTGCTGGTTAAGTTTTTGAGGGCTGATTTATTTTCCTTTGATAAAAAGCCTTCTGTTTCGAGTGCCAAACCTTTCAGGGGAGCATTTTCAGGCTTTTGGCACCATTTTTGAGTGAATTGCCAAAAGTCAGATTTTTGCTGAAATTGTGACCCCGGGGCTTAGGGATTTTTTCAAAAAAATATTTTCTGCCGGTTAAGTTTTTGAGGGCTGATTTATTTTCCTTTGATAAAAAGACTTCTGTTTCCATCGCCAAAGCTTTCAGGGGAGCCTTTTCAAGCTTTTGGCACCATTTTTGAGTGAATTGCCAAAAGTCAGATTTTTGCTGAAATTGTGACCCCGGGGGTTAGGGATTTTTTCAAAAAAATATTTTCTGCCGGTTAAGTTTTTGAGGGCTGATTTCTTGTGCTGTGATAAAAAGCCTTTTGCTTCGGCTTTCAAACCTTTCAGGAGAGCATTTTCAACCTTTTGGCACCATTTTTGAGTGAATTGCCAAAAGTCAGATTTTTGCTGAAATTGTGACCCCGGGCTTAGGGATTTTTTCAAAAAAATATTTTCTGCCGGTTCTTGTCTTGTGATAAAAAGCCTTCTGTTTCGAGTGCCAAACCTTTCAGGGGAGCATTTTCAAGCTTTTGGCACCATTTTTGAGTGAATTGCCAAAAGTCAGATTTTTGCTGAAATTGTGACCCCGGGGCTTAGGGATTTTTTCAAAAAAATATTTTCTGCCGCTTAGGTTTCTGAGGGCTGATTTATTTTCCTTTGATAAAAAGACTTCTGTTTCCATCGCCAAACCTTTCAGGGGAGCATTTTCAGGCTTTTGGCACCATTTTTGAGTGAATTGCCAAAAGTCAGATTTTTGCTGAAATTGTGACCCCGGGGCTTAGGGATTTTTTCAAAAAAATATTTTCTGCCGGTTAAGTTTTTGAGGGCTGATTTATTTTCCTTTGATAAAAAGACTTCTGTTTCCATCACCAAAGCTTTCAGGGGAGCATTTTCAAGCTTTTGGCACCATTTTTGAGTGAATTGCCAAAAGTCAGATTTTTGCTGAAATTGTGACCCCGGGGGTTAGGGATTTTTTCAAAAAAATATTTTCTGCCGGTTAAGTTTTTGAGGGCTGATTTCTTGTGCTGTGATAAAAAGCCTTTTGCTTCGACTTTCAAACCTTTCAGGAGAGCATTTTCAACCTTTTGGCACCATTTTTGAGTGAATTGCCAAAAGTCAGATTTTTGCTGAAATTGTGACCCCGGGCTTAGGGATTTTTTCAAAAAAATATTTTCTGCCGGTTCTTGTCTTGTGATAAAAAGCCTTCTGTTTCGAGTGCCAAACCTTTCAGGGGAGCATTTTCAAGCTTTTGGCACCATTTTTGAGTGAATTGCCAAAAGTCAGATTTTTGCTCAAATTGTGACCCCGGGGCTTAGGGATTTTTTCAAAAAAATATTTTCTGCCGGTTAAGTTTTTGAGGGCTGATTTCTTGTCCTGTGATAAAAAGACTTCTGTTTCGAGTGCCAAACCTTTCAGGAGAGGATTTTCAAGCTTTTGGCACCATTTTTGAGTGAATTGCCAAAAGTCAGATTTTTGCTGAAATTGTGACCCCGGGGCTTAGGGATTTTTTCAAAAAAATATTTTCTGCCGCTTAGGTTTCTGAGGGCTGATTTATTTTCCTTTGATAAAAAGACTTCTGTTTCCATCGCCAAAGCTTTCAGGGGAGCATTTTCAAGCTTTTGGCACCATTTTTGAGTGAATTGCCAAAAGTCAGATTTTTGCTGAAATTGTGACCCCGGGGCTTAGGGATTTTTTCAAAAAAATATTTTCTGCCGGTTAAGTTTTTGAGGGCTGATTTATTTTCCTTTGATAAAAAGACTTCTGTTTCCATCGCCAAAGCTTTCAGGGGAGCATTTTCAAGCTTTTGGCACCATTTTTGAGTGAATTGCCAAAAGTCAGATTTTTGCTGAAATTGTGACCCCGGGGCTTAGGGATTTTTTCAAAAAAATATTTTCTGCTGGTTAAGTTTTTGAGGGCTGATTTATTTTCCTTTGATAAAAAGCCTTCTGTTTCGAGTGCCAAACCTTTCAGGGGAGCATTTTCAGGCTTTTGGCACCATTTTTGAGTGAATTGCCAAAAGTCAGATTTTTGCTGAAATTGTGACCCCGGGGCTTAGGGATTTTTTCAAAAAAATATTTTCTGCCGGTTAAGTTTTTGAGGGCTGATTTATTTTCCTTTGATAAAAAGACTTCTGTTTCCATCGCCAAAGCTTTCAGGGGAGCATTTTCAAGCTTTTGGCACCATTTTTGAGTGAATTGCCAAAAGTCAGATTTTTGCTGAAATTGTGACCCCGGGGGTTAGGGATTTTTTCAAAAAAATATTTTCTGCCGGTTAAGTTTTTGAGGGCTGATTTCTTGTGCTGTGATAAAAAGCCTTTTGCTTCGACTTTCAAACCTTTCAGGAGCGCATTTTCATCCTTTTGGCACCATTTTTGAGTGAATTGCCAAAAGTCAGATTTTTGCTGAAATTGTGACCCCAGGGCTTAGGGATTTTTTCAAAAAAATATTTTCTTTCGGTTAAGTTTTTGAGGGCTGATTTCTTGTGCTGTGATAAAAAGCCTTCTGTTTCGAGTGCCAAACCTTTCAGGGGAGCATTTTCAAGCTTTTGGCACCATTTTTGAGTGAATTGCCAAAAGTCAGATTTTTGCTCAAATTGTGACCCCGGGGCTTAGGGATTTTTTCAAAAAAATATTTTCTGCCGGTTAAGTTTTTGAGGGCTGATTTCTTGTCCTGTGATAAAAAGACTTCTGTTTCGAGTGCCAAACCTTTCAGGAGAGGATTTTCAAGCTTTTGGCACTTTTTTTTTGTAAGAATTGCCAAAAGTCAGATTTTTGCTGAAATTGTGACCCCAGGGCTTAGGGATTTTTTCAAAAAAATATTTTCTTTCGGTTAAGTTTTTGAGGGCTGATTTCTTGTCCTGTGATAAAAAGCCTTCTGTTTCGAGTGCCAAACCTTTCAGGAGAGCATTTTAAGGCTTTTGGGACCATTTTTGAGTGAATTGCCAAAAGTCAGATTTTTGCTGAAATTGTGACCCCGGGGCTTAGGGATTTTTTCAAAAAAATATTTTCTGCCGCTTAGGTTTCTGAGGGCTGATTTATTTTCCTTTGATAAAAAGACTTCTGTTTCCATCGCCAAAGCTTTCAGGGGAGCATTTTCAAGCTTTTGGCACCATTTTTGAGTGAATTGCCAAAAGTCAGATTTTTGCTGAAATTGTGACCCCGGGGCTTAGGGATTTTTTCAAAAAAATATTTTCTGCCGGTTAAGTTTTTGAGGGCTGATTTATTTTCCTTTGATAAAAAGACTTCTGTTTCCATCGCCAAAGCTTTCAGGGGAGCATTTTCAAGCTTTTGGCACCATTTTTGAGTGAATTGCCAAAAGTCAGATTTTTGCTGAAATTGTGACCCCGGGGCTTAGGGATTTTTTCAAAAAAATATTTTCTGCTGGTTAAGTTTTTGAGGGCTGATTTATTTTCCTTTGATAAAAAGCCTTCTGTTTCGAGTGCCAAACCTTTCAGGGGAGCATTTTCAGGCTTTTGGCACCATTTTTGAGTGAATTGCCAAAAGTCAGATTTTTGCTGAAATTGTGACCCCGGGGCTTAGGGATTTTTTCAAAAAAATATTTTCTGCCGGTTAAGTTTTTGAGGGCTGATTTCTTGTCCTGTGATAAAAAGACTTCTGTTTCGAGTGCCAAACCTTTCAGGAGAGGATTTTCAAGCTTTTGGCACTTTTTTTTTGTAAGAATTGCCAAAAGTCAGATTTTTGCTGAAATTGTGACCCCAGGGCTTAGGGATTTTTTCAAAAAAATATTTTCTTTCGGTTAAGTTTTTGAGGGCTGATTTCTTGTCCTGTGATAAAAAGCCTTCTGTTTCGAGTGCCAAACCTTTCAGGAGAGCATTTTAAGGCTTTTGGGACCATTTTTGAGTGAATTGCCAAAAGTCAGATTTTTGCTGAAATTGTGACCCCGGGGCTTAGGGATTTTTTCAAAAAAATATTTTCTGCCGGTTAAGTTTTTGAGGGCTGATATCTTGTCCTGTGATAAAAAGACTTCTGTTTCGAGTGCCAAACCTTTCAGGAGAGCATTTTCAAGCTTTTGGCACCACTTTTGAGTGAATTGCCAAAAATTAGATTTTTGCTGAAATTGTGACCCCGGGGCTTAGGGATTTTTTCAAAAAAATATTTTCTGCCGGTTAAGTTTTTGAGGGCTGATTTATTTTCCTTTGATAAAAAGACTTCTGTTTCGAGTGCCAAAGCTTTCAGGGGAGCATCTTCAAGCTTTTGGCACCATTTTTGAGTGAATTGCGAAAAGTCAGATTTTTGCTGAAATTGTGACCCCGGGGCTTAGGGATTTTTTCAAAAAAATATTTTCTGCCGGTTAAGTTTTTGAGGGCTGATTTCTTGTCCTGTGATAAAAAGACTTCTGTTTCGAGTGCCAAACCTTTCAGGAGAGGATTTTCAATCTTTTGGCACTTTTTTTTGTAAGAATTGCCAAAAGTCAGATTTTTGCTGAAATTGTGACCCCGGGGCTTAGGGATTTTTTCAAAAAAATATTTTCTGCCAGTTAAGTTTTTGAGGGCTGATTTATTTTCCTTTGATAAAAAGACTTCTGTTTCCATCGCCAAAGCTTTCAGGGGAGCATTTTCAAGCTTTTGGCACCATTTTTGAGTGAATTGCCAAAAGTCAGATTTTTGCTGAAATTGTGACCCCGGGGCTTAGGGATTTTTTCAAAAAAATATTTTCTGCCGGTTAAGTTTTTGAGGGCTCATTTCTTGTCCTGTGATAAAAAGCCTTCTGTTTCGAGTGCCAAACCTTTCAGGAGAGCATTTTCAGGCTTTTGGCACCATTTTTGAGTGAATTGCCAAAAGTCAGATTTTTGCTGAAATTGTGACCCCGGGGCTTAGGGATTTTTTCAAAAAAATATTTTCTGCCGGTTAAGTTTTTGAGGGCTGATTTCTTGTGCTGTGATAAAAAGCCTTTTGCTTCGACTTCCAAACCTTTCAGGAGAGCATTTTCAAGCTTTTGGCACCATTTTTGAGTGAATTGCCAAAAGTCAGATTTTTGCTGAAATTGTGACCCCGGGCTTAGGGATTTTTTCAAAAAAATATTTTCTGCCGGTTCTTGTCCTGTGATAAAAAGCCTTCTGTTTCGAGTGCCAAACCTTTCAGGGGAGCATTTTCAAGCTTTTGGCACCATTTTTGAGTGAATTGCCAAAAGTCAGATTTTTGCTCAAATTGTGACCCCGGGGCTTAGGGATTTTTTCAAAAAAATATTTTCTGCCGGTTAAGTTTTTGAGGGCTGATTTCTTGTCCTGTGATAAAAAGACTTCTGTTTCGAGTGCCAAACCTTTCAGGAGAGGATGTTCAAGCTTTTGGCACTTTTTTTTGTAAGAATTGCCAAAAGTCAGATTTTTGCTGAAATTGTGACCCCGGGGTTTAGGGATTTTTTTCAAAAAAATATTTTCTGCCGGTTAAGTTTTTGAGGGCTGATTTCTTGTCCTGTGATAAAAAGCCTTCTGTTTCGAGTGCCAAACCTTTCAGGGGAGCATTTTCAGGCTTTTGGCACCATTTTTGAGTGAATTGCCAAAAGTCAGATTTTTGCTGAAATTGTGACCCCGGGGCTTAGGGATTTTTTCAAAAAAATATTTTCTGCTGGTTAAGTTTTTGAGGGCCGATTTCTTGTCCTGTGATAAAAAGCCTTCTGTTTCGAGTGCCAAACCTTTCAGGAGAGCATTTTCAAGCTTTTGGCACCACTTTTGAGTGAATTGCCAAAAATTAGATTTTTGCTGAAATTGTGACCCCGGGGCTTAGGGATTTTTTCAAAAAAATATTTTCTGCCAGTTAAGTTTTTGAGGGCTGATTTATTTTCCTTTGATAAAAAGACTTCTGTTTCGAGTGCCAAAGCTTTCAGGGGAGCATCTTCAAGCTTTTGGCACCATTTTTGAGTGAATTGCGAAAAGTCAGATTTTTGCTGAAATTGTGACCCCGGGGCTTAGGGATATTTTCAAAAAAATATTTTCTGCCGGTTAAGTTTTTGAGGGCTGATTTCTTGTCCTGTGATAAAAAGACTTCTGTTTCGAGTGCCAAACCTTTCAGGAGAGGATGTTCAAGCTTTTGGCACTTTTTTTTGTAAGAATTGCCAAAAGTCAGATTTTTGCTGAAATTGTGACCCCGGGGTTTAGGGATTTTTTCAAAAAAATATTTTCTGCCGGTTAAGTTTTTGAGGGCTGATTTCTTGTCCTGTGATAAAAAGCCTTCTGTTTCGAGTGCCAAACCTTTCAGGGGAGCATTTTCAGGCTTTTGGCACCATTTTTGAGTGAATTGCCAAAAGTCAGATTTTTGCTGAAATTGTGACCCCGGGGCTTAGGGATTTTTTCAAAAAAATATTTTCTGCTGGTTAAGTTTTTGAGGGCCGATTTCTTGTCCTGTGATAAAAAGCCTTCTGTTTCGAGTGCCAAACCTTTCAGGAGAGCATTTTCAAGCTTTTGGCACCACTTTTGAGTGAATTGCCAAAAATTAGATTTTTGCTGAAATTGTGACCCCGGGGCTTAGGGATTTTTTCAAAAAAATATTTTCTGCCAGTTAAGTTTTTGAGGGCTGATTTATTTTCCTTTGATAAAAAGACTTCTGTTTCGAGTGCCAAAGCTTTCAGGGGAGCATCTTCAAGCTTTTGGCACCATTTTTGAGTGAATTGCGAAAAGTCAGATTTTTGCTGAAATTGTGACCCCGGGGCTTAGGGATATTTTCAAAAAAATATTTTCTGCCGGTTAAGTTTTTGAGGGCTGATTTCTTGTGCTGTGATAAAAAGCCTTTTGCTTCGACTTCCAAACCTTTCAGGAGAGCATTTTCAAGCTTTTGGCACCATTTTTGAGTGAATTGCCAAAAGTCAGATTTTTGCTGAAATTGTGACCCCGGGCTTTGGGATTTTTTCAAAAAAATATTTTCTGCCGGTTCTTGTCCTGTGATAAAAAGCCTTCTGTTTCGATTGCCAAACCTTTCAGGGGAGCATTTTCAAGCTTTTGGCACCATTTTTGAGTGAATTGCCAAAAGTCAGATTTTTGCTCAAATTGTGACCCCGGGGCTTAGGGATTTTTTCAAAAAAATATTTTCTGCCGGTTAAGTTTTTGAGGGCTGATTTCTTGTCCTGTGATAAAAAGACTTCTGTTTCGACTTCCAAACCTTTCAGGAGAGCATTTTCAAGCTTTTGGCACCACTTTTGAGTGAATTGCCAAAAATTAGATTTTTGCTGAAATTGTGACCCCGGGGCTTAGGGATTTTTTCAAAAAAATATTTTCTGCCAGTTAAGTTTTTGAGGGCTGATTTATTTTCCTTTGATAAAAAGACTTCTGTTTCGAGTGCCAAAGCTTTCAGGGGAGCATCTTCAAGCTTTTGGCACCATTTTTGAGTGAATTGCGAAAAGTCAGATTTTTGCTGAAATTGTGACCCCGGGGCTTAGGGATTTTTTCAAAAAAATATTTTCTGCCGGTTAAGTTTTTGAGGGCTGATTTCTTGTCCTGTGATAAAAAGCCTTCTGTTTCCATCGCCAAAGCTTTCAGGGGAGCATTTTCAAGCTTTTGGCACCATTTTTGAGTGAATTGCCAAAAGTCAGATTTTTGCTGAAATTGTGACCCCGGGGCTTAGGGATTTTTTCAAAAAAATATTTTCTGCCGGTTAAGTTTTTGAGGGCTGATTTCTTGTCCTGTGATAAAAAGCCTTCTATTTCGAGTGCCAAACCTTTCAGGAGAGCATTTTCAAGCTTTTGGCACCACTTTTGAGTGAATTGCCAAAAGTCAGATTTTTGCTGAAATTGTGACCCCGGGGCTTAGGGATTTTTTCAAAAAAATATTTTCTGCCGGTTAAGTTTTTGAGGGCTGATTTCTTGTCCTGTGATAAAAAGCCTTCTGTTTCGAGTGCCAAACCTTTCAGGAGAGCATTTTAAGGCTTTTGGGACCATTTTTGAGTGAACTGCCAAAAGTCAGATTTTTGCTGAAATTGTGACCCCGGGGTTTAGGGATTTTTTTAAAAAAATATTTTCTGCCGCTTAGGTTTTTGAGGGCTGATTTCTTGTCCTTTGATAAAAAGACTTCTGTTTCGAGTGAAAAAGTTTTCAGGGGAGCATCTTCAAGCTTTTGGCACCATTTTTGAGTGAATTGCGAAAAGTCAGATTTTTGCTGAAATTGTGACCCCGGGGCTTAGGGATTTTTTCAAAAAAATATTTTCTGCCGCTTAGGTTTTTGAGGACTGATTTCTTGTCCTTTGATAAAAAGACTTCTGTTTCCATCGCCAAAGCTTTCAGGGGAGCATTTTCAAGCTTTTGGCACTTTTTTTTTGTAAGAATTGCCAAAAGTCAGATTTTTGCTGAAATTGTGACCCCAGGGCTTAGGGATTTTTTCAAAAAAATATTTTCTTTCGGTTAAGTTTTTGAGGGCTGATTTCTTGTCCTGTGATAAAAAGCCTTCTGTTTCGAGTGCCAAACCTTTCAGGAGAGCATTTTAAGGCGTTTGGGACCATTTTTGAGTGAATTGCCAAAAGTCAGATTTTTGCTGAAATTGTGACCCCGGGGCTTAGGGATTTTTTCAAAAAAATATTTTCTGCCGGTTAAGTTTTTGAGGGCTGATATCTTGTCCTGTGATAAAAAGACTTCTGTTTCGAGTGCCAAACCTTTCAGGAGAGGATTTTCAAGCTTTTGGCACTTTTTTTTGTAAGAATTGCCAAAAGTCAGATTTTTGCTGAAATTGTGACCCCGGGGCTTAGGGATTTTTTCAAAAAAATATTTTCTGCCAGTTAAGTTTTTGAGGGCTGATTTATTTTCCTTTGATAAAAAGACTTCTGTTTCGAGTGCCAAAGCTTTCAGGGGAGCATTTTCAAGCTTTTGGCACCATTTTTGAGTGAATTGCCAAAAGTCAGATTTTTGCTGAAATTGTGACCCCGGGGCTTAGGGATTTTTTCAAAAAAATATTTTCTGCTGGTTAAGTTTTTGAGGGCTGATTTATTTTCCTTTGATAAAAAGACTTCTGTTTCCATCGCCAAAGCTTTCAGGGGAGCATTTTCAAGCTTTTGGCACCATTTTTGAGTGAATTGCCAAAAGTCAGATTTTTGCTGAAATTGTGACCCCGGGGCTTAGGGATTTTTTCAAAAAAATATTTTCTGCTGGTTAAGTTTTTGAGGGCTGATTTCTTGTCCTGTGATAAAAAGCCTTCTATTTCGAGTGCCAAACCTTTCAGGAGAGCATTTTCAAGCTTTTGGCACCACTTTTGAGTGAATTGCCAAAAGTCAGATTTTTGCTGAAATTGTGACCCCGGGGCTTAGGGATTTTTTCAAAAAAATATTTTCTGCCGGTTAAGTTTTTGAGGGCTGATTTCTTGTCCTGTGATAAAAAGCCTTCTGTTTCGAGTGCCAAACCTTTCAGGAGAGCATTTTCAGGCTTTTGGCACCATTTTTGAGTGAATTGCCAAAAGTCAGATTTTTGCTGAAATTGTGACCCTGGGGCTTAGGGATTTTTTCAAAAAAATATTTTCTGCCGGTTAAGTTTTTGAGGGCTGATTTCTTGTCCTGTGATAAAAAGCCTTTTGCTTCGACTTCCAAACCTTTCAGGAGAGCATTTTCAACCTTTTGGCACCATTTTTGAGTTAATTGCCAAAAGTCAGATTTTTGCTGAAATTGTGACCCCGGGGCTTAGGGATTTTTTCAAAAAAATATTTTCTGCCGGTTCTTGTCCTGTGATAAAAAGCCTTCTGTTTCGAGTGCCAAACCTTTCAGGAGAGCATTTTCAAGCTTTTGGCACCACTTTTGAGTGAATTGCCAAAAGTCAGATTTTTGCTGAAATTGTGACCCCGGGGCTTAGGGATTTTTTCAAAAAAATATTTTCTGCCGGTTAAGTTTTTGAGGGCTGATTTCTTGTCCTGTGATAAAAAGCCTTCTGTTTCGAGTGCCAAACCTTTCAGGAGAGCATTTTCAGGCTTTTGGCACCATTTTTGAGTGAATTGCCAAAAGTCAGATTTTTGCTGAAATTGTGACCCCGGGGCTTAGGGATTTTTTCAAAAAAATATTTTCTGCCGGTTAAGTTTTTGAGGGCTGATTTCTTGTGCTGTGATAAAAAGCCTTTTGCTTCGACTTCCAAACCTTTCAGGAGAGCATTTTCAAGCTTTTGGCACCATTTTTGAGTGAATTGCCAAAAGTCAGATTTTTGCTGAAATTGTTACCCCGGGGCTTAGGGATTTTTTCAAAAAAATATTTTCTGCTGGTTAAGTTTTAGAGGGCTGATTTCTTGTCCTGTGATAAAAAGCCTTCTGTTTCGAGTGCCAAACCTTTCAGGAGAGCATTTTCAGGCTTTTGGCGCCATTTTTGAGTGAATTGCCAAAAGTCAGTTTTTTGCTGAAATTGTGACCCCGGGGCTTAGGGATTTTTTCAAAAAAATATTTTCTGCCGCTTAGGTTTTTGAGGGCTGATTTATTTTCCTTTGATAAAAAGATTTCTGTTTCAAGTGCCAAAGCTTTCAGGGGAGCATTTTCAAGCCTTTGGCACCATTTTTGAGTGAATTGCCAAAAGTCAGATTTTTGCTGAAATTGTGACCCCGGGGCTTAGGGTTTTTTTCAAAAAAATATTTTCTGCCGGTTAAGTTTTTGAGGGCTGATTTCTTGTCCTGTGATAAAAAGACTTCTGTTTCGTGTGCCAAACCTTTCAGGAGAGGATTTTCAAGCTTTTGGCACTTTTTTTGTAAGAATTGCCAAAAGTCAGATTTTTGCTGAAATTGTGACCCCGGGGCTTAGGGATTTTTTTCAAAAAAAATATTATCTGCCGGTTAAGTTTTTGAGGGCTGATTTCTTGTCCTGTGATAAAAAGCCTTCTGTTTCGAGTGCCAAACCTTTCAGGAGAGCATTTTCAGGCTTTTCGCACCATTTTTGAGTGAATTGCCAAAAGTCAGATTTTTGCTGAAATTGTGACCCCGGGGCTTAGGGATTTTTTCAAAAAAATATTTTCTGCTGGTTAAGTTTTTGAGGGCTGATTTCTTGTCCTGTGATAAAAAGCCTACTGTTTCGAGTGCCAAACCTTTCAGGAGAGCATTTTCAACCTTTTGGCACCACTTTTGAGTGAATTGCCAAAAGTCAGATTTTTGCTGAAATTGTGACCCCGGGGCTTAGGGATTTTTTCAAAAAAATATTTTCTGCCGGTTAAGTTTTTGAGGGCTGATTTCTTGTCCTGTGATAAAAAGCCTTTTGTTTCGACTTCCAAACCTTTCAGGAGAGCATTTTCAACCTTTTGGCACCATTTTTGAGTTAATTGCCAAAAGACAGATTTTTGCTGAAATTGTGACCCCGGGGCTTAGGGATTTTTTCAAAAAAATATTTTCTGCCGGTTCTTGCCCTGTGATAAAAAGCCTTCTGTTTCGAGTGCCAAACCTTTCAGGAGAGCATTTTCAAGCTTTTGGCACCATTTTTGAGTGAATTGCCAAAAGTCAGATTTTTCCTGAAATTGTGACCCCGGGCTTAGGGATTTTTTCAAAAAAATATTTTCTGCCAGTTAAGTTTTTGACGGCTGATTTCTTGTCCTGTGATAAAAAGCCTTCTGTTTCGAGCGCCAAATCTTTCAGGAGAGCATTTTCAGGCTTTTGGCACCATTTTTGAGTGAATTGCCAAAAGTCAGATTTTTGCTGAAATTGTGACCCCGGGGCTTAGGGATTTTTTCAAAAAAATATTTTCTGCCGCTTAGGTTTTTGAGGGCTGATTTATTTTCCTTTGATAAAAAGACTTCTGTTTCCATCGCCAAAGCTTTCAGGGGAGCATTTTCAAGCTTTTGGCACCATTTTTGAGTGAATTGCCAAAAGTCAGATTTTTGCTGAAATTGTGACCCCGGGGCTTAGGGATTTTTTCAAAAAAATATTTTCTGCCCGTTAAGTTTTTGAGGGCTGATTTCTTGTCCTGTGATAAAAAGCCTTCTGTTTCGAGTGCCAAACCTTTCAGGAGAGCATTTTCAAGCTTTTGGCACCATTTTTGAGTGAATTGCCAAAAGTCAGATTTTTGCTGAAATTGTGACCCCGGGGCTTAGGGATTTTTTCAAAAAAATATTTTCTGCCGGTTCTTGCCCTGTGATAAAAAGCCTTCTGTTTCAAGTGCCAAACCTTTCAGGAGAGCATTTTCAAGCTTTTGGCACCATTTTTGAGTGAATTGCCAAAAGTCAGATTTTTGCTGAAATTGTGATCCCGGGGCTTAGGGATTTTTTCAAAAAAATATTTTCTGCCAGTTAAGTTTTTGAGGGCTGATTTCTTGTCCTGTGATAAAAAGCCTTCTGTTTCGAGCGCCAAATCTTTCAGGAGAGCATTTTCAGGCTTTTGGCACCATTTTTGAGTGAATTGCCAAAAGTCAGATTTTTGCTGAAATTGTGACCCCGGGGCTTAGGGATTTTTTCAAAAAAATATTTTCTGCCGGTTAAGTTTTTGAGGGCTGATTTCTTGTCCTGTGATAAAAAGCCTTCTGTTTCGAGCGCCAAATCTTTCAGGAGAGAATTTTCAGGCTTTTGGCACTATTTTTGAGTGAATTGCCAAAAGTCAGATTTTTGCTGAAATTGTGACCCCGGGGCTTAGGGATTTTTTCAAAAAAATATTTTCTGCCGGTTAAGTTTTTGAGGGCTGATTTCTTGTCCTGTGATAAAAAGACTTCTTTTTCCATCGCCAAAGCTTTCAGGGGAGCATTTTCAAGCTTTTGGCACCATATTTGAGTGAATTGCCAAAAGTCAGATTTTTGCTGAAATTGTGACCCCGGGGCTTAGGGATTTTTTCAAAAAAATATTTTCTGCCGGTAAAGTTTTTGAGGGCTGATTTCTTGTCCTGTGATAAAAAGCCTTCTGTTTCGAGTGCCAAACCTTTCAGGAGAGAATTTTCAGGCTTTTGGCACCATTTTTGAGTGAATTGCCAAAAGTCAGATTTTTGCTGAAATTGTGACCCCGGGGCTTAGGGATTTTTTCAAAAAAATATTTTCTGCCGGTTCTTGCCCTGTGATAAAAAGCCTTCTGTTTCGAGTGCCAAACCTTTCAGGAGAGCATTTTCAAGCTTTTGGCACCATTTTTGAGTGAATTGCCAAAAGTCAGATTTTTGCTGAAATTGTGACCCCGGGGCTTAGGGATTTTTTCAAAAAAGTATTTTCTGCCAGTTAAGTTTTTGAGGGCTGATTTCTTGTCCTGTGATAAAAAGCCTTCTGTTTCGAGCGCCAAATCTTTCAGGAGAGCTTTTTCAGGCTTTTGGCACCATTTTTGAGTGAATTGCCAAAAGTCAGATTTTTGCTGATATTGTGACCCCGGGGCTTAGGGATTTTTTCAAAAAAATATTTTCTGCCGGTTAAGTTTTTGAGGGCTGATTTCTTGTCCTGTGATAAAAAGCCTTTTGTTTCGACTTCCAAACCTTTCAGGAGAGCATTTTCAACCTTTTGGCACCATTTTTGAGTTAATTGCCAAAAGACAGATTTTTGCTGAAATTGTGACCCCGGGGCTTAGGGATTTTTTCAAAAAAATATTTTCTGCCGGTTCTTGCCCTGTGATAAAAAGCCTTCTGTTTCGAGTGCCAAACCTTTCAGGAGAGCATTTTCAAGCTTTTGGCACCATTTTTGAGTGAATTGCCAAAAGTCAGATTTTTCCTGAAATTGTGACCCCGGGCTTAGGGATTTTTTCAAAAAAATATTTTCTGCCAGTTAAGTTTTTGACGGCTGATTTCTTGTCCTGTGATAAAAAGCCTTCTGTTTCGAGCGCCAAATCTTTCAGGAGAGCATTTTCAGGCTTTTGGCACCATTTTTGAGTGAATTGCCAAAAGTCAGATTTTTGCTGAAATTGTGACCCCGGGGCTTAGGGATTTTTTCAAAAAAATATTTTCTGCCGCTTAGGTTATTGAGGGCTGATTTATTTTCCTTTGATAAAAAGACTTCTGTTTCCATCGCCAAAGCTTTCAGGGGAGCATTTTCAAGCTTTTGGCACCATTTTTGAGTGAATTGCCAAAAGTCAGATTTTTGCTGAAATTGTGACCCCGGGGCTTAGGGATTTTTTCAAAAAAATATTTTCTGCCCGTTAAGTTTTTGAGGGCTGATTTCTTGTCCTGTGATAAAAAGCCTTCTGTTTCGAGTGCCAAACCTTTCAGGAGAGCATTTTCAAGCTTTTGGCACCATTTTTGAGTGAATTGCCAAAAGTCAGATTTTTGCTGAAATTGTGACCCCGGGGCTTAGGGATTTTTTCAAAAAAATATTTTCTGCCGGTTCTTGCCCTGTGATAAAAAGCCTTCTGTTTCGAGTGCCAAACCTTTCAGGAGAGCATTTTCAAGCTTTTGGCACCATTTTTGAGTGAATTGCCAAAAGTCAGATTTTTGCTGAAATTGTGACCCCGGGGCTTAGGGATTTTTTCAAAAAAATATTTTCTGCCAGTTAAGTTTTTGAGGGCTGATTTCTTGTCCTGTGATAAAAAGCCTTCTGTTTCGAGCGCCAAATCTTTCAGGAGAGCATTTTCAGGCTTTTGGCACCATTTTTGAGTGAATTGCCAAAAGTCAGATTTTTGCTGAAATTGTGACCCCGGGGCTTAGGGATTTTTTCAAAAAAATATTTTCTGCCGGTTAAGTTTTTGAGGGCTGATTTCTTGTCCTGTGATAAAAAGCCTTCTGTTTCGAGCGCCAAATCTTTCAGGAGAGAATTTTCAGGCTTTTGGCACCATTTTTGAGTGAATTGCCAAAAGTCAGATTTTTGCTGAAATTGTGACCCCGGGGCTTAGGGATTTTTTCAAAAAAATATTTTCTGCCGGTTAAGTTTTTGAGGGCTGATTTCTTGTCCTGTGATAAAAAGACTTCTTTTTCCATCGCCAAAGCTTTCAGGGGAGCATTTTCAAGCTTTTGGCACCATATTTGAGTGAATTGCCAAAAGTCAGATTTTTGCTGAAATTGTGACCCCGGGGCTTAGGGATTTTTTCAAAAAAATATTTTCTGCCGGTAAAGTTTTTGAGGGCTGATTTCTTGTCCTGTGATAAAAAGCCTTCTGTTTCGAGTGCCAAACCTTTCAGGAGAGAATTTTCAGGCTTTTGGCACCATTTTTGAGTGAATTGCCAAAAGTCAGATTTTTGCTGAAATTGTGACCCCGGGGCTTAGGGATTTTTTCAAAAAAATATTTTCTGCCGGTTAAGTTTTTGAGGGCTGATTTATTTTCCTTTGATAAAAAGACTTCTGTTTCCATCGCCAAAGCTTTCAGGGGAGCATTTTCAAGCTTTTGGCACCATTTTTGAGTGAATTGCTAAAAGTCAGATTTTTGCTGAAATTGTGACCCCGGGGCTTAGGGATTTTTTCAAAAAAATATTTTCTGCCGGTTAAGTTTTTGAGGGCTGATTTCTTCTCCTGTGATAAAAAGATTTCTGTTTCGAGTGCCAAACCTTTCAGGAGAGCATTTTCAGGCTTTTGGCACCATTTTTGAGTGAATTGCCAAAACTCAGATTTTTGCTGAAATTGTGACCCCGGGGCTTAGGGATTTTTTCAAAAAAATATTTTCTGACGGTTAAGTTTTTGAGGGCTGATTTATTTTCCTTTGATAAAAAGACTTCTGTTTCCATCGCCAAAGCTTTCAGGGGAGCATTTTCAAGCTTTTGGCACCATTTTTGAGTGAATTGCTAAAAGTCAGATTTTGGCTGAAATTGTGACCCCGGGGCTTAGGAATTTTTTCAAAAAAATATTTTCTGCCGGTTAAGTTTTTGAGGGCTGATTTCTTGTCCTGTGATAAAAAGACTTCTGTTTCGAGTGCCAAACCTTTCAGGAGAGCATTTTCAAGCTTTTGGCACCATTTTTGAGTGAATTGCCAAAAGTCAGATTTTTGCTGAAATTGTGACCCCGGGGCTTAGGGATTTTTTCAAAAAAATATTTTCTGCCGCTTAGGTTTTTGAGGGCTGATTTATTTTCCTTTGATAAAAAGACTTCTGTTTCCATCGCCAAAGCTTTCAGGGGAGCATTTTCACGCTTTTGGCACCATTTTTGAGTGAATTGCCAAAAGTCAGATTTTTGCTGAAATTGTGACCCCGGGGCTTAGGGATTTTTTCAAAAAAATATTTTCTGCTGGTTAAGTTTTTGAGGGCTGATTTCTTGTCCTGTGATAAAAAGACTTCTGTTTCCATCGCCAAAGCTTTCAGGGGAGCATTTTCAAGCTTTTGGCACCATTTTTGAGTGAATTACCAAAAGTCAGTTTTTTGCTGAAATTGTGACCCCGGGGCTTAGGGATTTTTTTCAAAAAATTATTTTCTGCCCGTTAAGTTTTTGAGGGCCGATTTCTTGTCCTGTGATAAAAAGCCTTCTGTTTCGAGTGCCAAACCTTTCAGGAGAGCATTTTCAGGCTTTTGGCACCATTTTTGAGTGAATTGCCAAAAGTCAGATTTTTGCTGAAATTGTGACCCCGGGGCTTAGGGATTTTTTCAAAAAAATATTTTCTGCCGGTTAAGTTTTTGAGGGCTGATTTCTTGTCCTTTGATAAAAAGACTCTGTTTCCATCGCCAAAGCTTTCAGGGGAGCATTTTCAAGCTTTTGGCACCATTTTTGAGTGAATTGCCAAAAGTCAGATTTTTGCTGAAATTGTGACCCCAGGGCTTATGGATTTTTTCAAAAAAAAAATTTCTGCCGGTTAAGTTTTTGAGGGCTGATTTCTTGTCCTGTGATAAAAAGCCTTCTGTTTCGAGTGCCAAACCTTTCAGGGGAGCATTTTCAAGCTTTTGGCACCACTTTTGAGTGAATTGCCAAAAATTCGATTTTTGCTTAAATTGTGACCCCGGGGCTTAGGGATTTTTTCAAAAAAATATTTTCTGCCGCTTAGGTTTTTGAGGGCTGATTTATTTTCTTTGATAAAAAGCCTTCTGTTTCGAATGCCAAATCTTTCAGGAGAGCATTTTCAAGCTTTTGGCACCACTTTTGAGTGAATTGCCAAAAATTAGATTTTTGCTGAAATTGTGACCCCGGGGCTTAGGGATTTTTTCAAAAAAATGTTTTCTGCCGGTTAAGTTTTTGAGGGCTGATTTCTCGTCCTGTGACAAAAAGCCTTCTGTTTCGAGTGCCAAACCTTTCAGGAGAGCATTTTAAGGCTTTTGGCACCATTTTTGAGTGAATAGCCAAAAGTCAGATTTTTGCTGAAATTGTGACCCCGGGGCTTAGGGATTTTTTCAAAAAAATATTTTCTGCCGCTTAGGTTTTTGAGGGCTGATTTATTTTCCTTTGATAAAAAGACTTCTGTTTCCATCGCCAAAGCTTTCAGGGGAGCATTTTCAAGCTTTTGGCACCATTTTTGAGTGAATTGCCAAAAGTCAGATTTTTGCTGAAATTGTGACCCCGGGGCTTAGGGATTTTTTCAAAAAAATATTTTCTGCCGGTTAAGTTTTTGAGGGCTGATTTCTTGTCCTGTGATAAAAAGACTTCTGTTTCGAGTGCCAAACCTTTCAGGAGAGGATTTTCAAGCTTTTGGCACTTTTTTTGTAACAATTGCCAAAAGTCAGATTTTTGCTGAAATTGTGACCCCGGGGCTTAGGGATTTTTTCAAAAAAATGTTTTCTGCCGGTTAAGTTTTTGAGGGCTGATTTCTTGTCCTGTGACAAAAAGCCTTCTGTTTCGAGTGCCAAACCTTTCAGGAGAGCATTTTCAAGCTTTTGGCACCACTTTTGAGTGAATTGCCAAAAATTAGATTTTTGCTGAAATTGTGACCCCGGGGCTTAGGGATTTTTTCAAAAAAATATTTTCTGCCAGTTAAGTTTTTGAGGGCTGATTTCTTGTCCTATGATAAAAAGCCTTCTGTTTCGAGTGCCAAACCTTTCAGGAGAGCATTTTCAGGCTTTTGGCACCATTTTTGAGTGAATTGCCAAAAGTCAGATTTTTGCTGAAATTGTGACCCCGGGGCTTAGGGATTTTTTCAAAAAAATATTTTCTGCCGCTTAGGTTTTTGAGGGCTGATTTATTTTCTTTGATAAAAAGCCTTCTGTTTCGAACGCCAAATCTTTCAGGAGAGCACTTTCAAGCTTTTGGCACCACTTTTGAGTGAATTGCCAAAAATTAGATTTTTGCTGAAATTGTGACCCCGGGGCTTAGGGATTTTTTCAAAAAAATGTTTTCTGCCGCTTAGGTTTTTGAGGGCTGATTTATTTTCCTTTGATAAAAAGACTTCTGTTTCCATCGCCAAAGCTTTCAGGGGAGCATTTTCAAGCTTTTGGCACCATTTTTGAGTGAATTGCCAAAAGTCAGATTTTTGCTGAAATTGTGACCCCGGGGCTTCGGAATTTTTTCAAAAAATTATTTTCTGCCCGTTAAGTTTTTGAGGGCCGATTTCTTGTCCTGTGATAAAAAGCCTTCTGTTTCGAGTGCCAAACCTTTCAGAAGAGCATTTTCAAGCTTTTGGCACCACTTTTGAGTGAATTGCCAAAAATTAGATTTTTGCTGAAATTGTGACCCCGGGGCTTAGGGATTTTTTCAAAAAAATATTTTCCTGCCCGTTAAGTTTTTGAGGGCTGATTTCTTGTCCTGTGATAAAAAGCCTTCTGTTTCGAGTGCCAAACCTTTCAGGGGAGCATTTTCAAGCTTTTGGCACCACTTTTGAGTGAATTGCCAAAAATTAGATTTTTGCTGAAATTGTGACCCCGGGGCTTAGGGATTTTTTCAAAAAAATATTTTCTGCCGCTTAGGTTTTTGAGGGCTGATTTATTTTCTTTGATAAAAAGCCTTCTGTTTCGAACGCCAAATCTTTCAGGAGAGCATTTTCAAGCTTTTGGCACCACTTTTGAGTGAATTGCCAAAAATTAGATTTTTGCTGAAATTGTGACCCCGGGGCTTAGGGATTTTTTCAAAAAAATGTTTTCTGCCGCTTAGGTTTTTGAGGGCTGATTTATTTTCTTTGATAAAAAGACTTCTGTTTCCATCGCCAAAGCTTTCAGGGGAGCATTTTCAAGCTTTTGGCACCATTTTTGAGTGAATTGCCAAAAGTCAGATTTTTGCTGAAATTGTGACCCCGGGGCTTCGGAATTTTTTCAAAAAATTATTTTCTGCCGGTTAAGTTTTTGAGGGCCGATTTCTTGTCCTGTGATAAAAAGCCTTCTGTTTCGAGTGCCAAACCTTTCAGGAGAGCATTTTCAAGCTTTTGGCACCACTTTTGAGTGAATTGCCAAAAATTAGATTTTTGCTGAAATTGTGACCCCGGGGCTTAGGGATTTTTTCAAAAAAATGTTTTCTGCCGGTTAAGTTTTTGAGGGCTGATTTCTTGTCCTGTGACAAAAAGCATTTTGTTTCGAGTGCCAAACCTTTCAGGAGAGGATTTTCAAGCTTTTGGCACTTTTTTTGTAAGAATTGCCAAAAGTCAGATTTTTGCTGAAATTGTGACCCCGGGGCTTAGGGATTTTTTCAAAAAAATATTTTCTGCCGCTTAGGTTTTTGAGGGCTGATTTATTTTCCTTTGATAAAAAGACTTCTGTTTCCATCGCCAAAGCTTTCAGGGGAGCATTTTCAAGCTTTTGGCACCATTTTTGAGTGAATTGCCAAAAGTCAGATTTTTGCTGAAATTGTGACCCCGGGGCTTAGGGATTTTTTCAAAAAAATATTTTCTGCCGGTTAAGTTTTTGAGGGCTGATTTCTTGTCCTGTGATAAAAAGACTTCTGTTTCGAGTGCCAAACCTTTCAGGAGAGGATTTTCAAGCTTTTGGCACTTTTTTTGTAAGAATTGCCAAAGTCAGATTTTTGCTGAAATTGTGACCCCGGGGCTTAGGGATTTTTTCAAAAAAATGTTTTCTGCCGGTTAAGTTTTTGAGGGCTGATTTCTTGTCCTGTGACAAAAAGCCTTCTGTTTCGAGTGCCAAACCTTTCAGGAGAGCATTTTCAAGCTTTTGGCACCACTTTTGAGTGAATTGCCAAAAATTAGATTTTTGCTGAAATTGTGACCCCGGGGCTTAGGGATTTTTTCAAAAAAATATTTTCTGCCGCTTAGGTTTTTGAGGGCTGATTTCTTGTCCTATGATAAAAAGCCTTCTGTTTCGAGTGCCAAACCTTTCAGGAGAGCATTTTCAGGCTTTTGGCACCATTTTTGAGTGAATTGCCAAAAGTCAGATTTTTGCTGAAATTGTGACCCCGGGGCTTAGGGATTTTTTCAAAAAAATGTTTTCTGCCGCTTAGGTTTTTGAGGGCTGATTTATTTTCCTTTGATAAAAAGACTTCTGTTTCCATCGCCAAAGCTTTCAGGGGAGCATTTTCAAGCTTTTGGCACCATTTTTGAGTGAATTGCCAAAAGTCAGATTTTTGCTGAAATTGTGACCCCGGGGCTTCGGAATTTTTTCAAAAAATTATTTTCTGCCCGTTAAGTTTTTGAGGGCCGATTTCTTGTCCTGTGATAAAAAGCCTTCTGTTTCGAGTGCCAAACCTTTCAGAAGAGCATTTTCAAGCTTTTGGCACCACTTTTGAGTGAATTGCCAAAAGTCAGATTTTTGCTGAAATTGTGACCCCGGGGCTTCGGAATTTTTTCAAAAAATTATTTTCTGCCCGTTAAGTTTTTGAGGGCTGATTTCTTGTCCTGTGATAAAAAGCCTTCTGTTTCGAGTGCCAAAACTTTCAGGGGAGCATTTTCAAGCTTTTGGCACCACTTTTGAGTGAATTGCCAAAAATTCGATTTTTGCTGAAATTGTGACCCCGGGGCTTAGGGATTTTTTCAAAAAAATATTTTCCTGCCAGTTAAGTTTTTGAGGGCTGATTTCTTGTCCTATGATAAAAAGCCTTCTGTTTCGAGTGCCAAACCTTTCAGGAGAGGATTTTCAAGCTTTTGGCACTTTTTTTGTAAGAATTGCCAAAAGTCAGATTTTTGCTGAAATTGTGACCCCGGGGCTTAGGGATTTTTTCAAAAAAATGTTTTCTGCCGGTTAAGTTTTTGAGGGCTGATTTCTTGTCCTGTGACAAAAAGCCTTCTGTTTCGAGTGCCAAACCTTTCAGGAGAGCATTTTAAGGCTTTTGGCACCATTTTTGAGTGAATAGCCAAAAGTCAGATTTTTGCTGAAATTGTGACCCCGGGGCTTAGGGATTTTTTCAAAAAAATATTTTCTGCCGCTTAGGTTTTTGAGGGCTGATTTATTTTCCTTTGATAAAAAGACTTCTGTTTCCATCGCCAAAGCTTTCAGGGGAGCATTTTCAAGCTTTTGGCACCACTTTTGAGTGAATTGCCAAAAGTCAGATTTTTGCTGAAATTGTGACCCCGGGGCTTAGGGATTTTTTCAAAAAAATATTTTCTGCCGGTTAAGTTTTTGAGGGCTGATTTCTTGTCCTGTGATAAAAAGACTTCTGTTTCGAGTGCCAAACCTTTCAGGAGAGGATTTTCAAGCTTTTGGCACTTTTTTTGTAAGAATTGCCAAAAGTCAGATTTTTGCTGAAATTGTGACCCCGGGGCTTAGGGATTTTTTCAAAAAAATGTTTTCTGCCGGTTAAGTTTTTGAGGGCTGATTTCTTGTCCTGTAACAAAAAGCCTTCTGTTTCGAGTGCCAAACCTTTCAGGAGAGCATTTTAAGGCTTTTGGCACCATTTTTGAGTGAATAGCCAAAAGTCAGATTTTTGCTGAAATTGTGACCCCGGGGCTTAGGGATTTTTTCAAAAAAATATTTTCTGCCGCTTAGGTTTTTGAGGGCTGATTTATTTTCCTTTGATAAAAAGCCTTCTGTTTCGAGTGCCAAACCTTTCAGGGGAGCATTTTCAAGCTTTTGGCACCATTTTTGAGTGAATTGCCAAAAGTCAGTTTTTTGCTGAAATTGTGACCCCGGGGCTTAGGGATTTTTTCAAAAAATTATTTTCTGCCCGTTAAGTTTTTGAGGGCCGATTTCTTGTCCTGTGATAAAAAGCCTTCTGTTTCGAGTGCCAAACCTTTCAGGAGAGCATTTTCAAGCTTTTGGCACCACTTTTGAGTGAATTGCCAAAAATTAGATTTTTGCTGAAATTGTGACCCCGGGGCTTAGGGATTTTTTCAAAAAAATATTTTCTGCCAGTTAAGTTTTTGAGGGCTGATTTCTTGTCCTATGATAAAAAGCCTTCTGTTTCGAGTGCCAAACCTTTCAGGAGAGCATTTTCAGGCTTTTGGCACCATTTTTGAGTGAATTGCCAAAAGTCAGATTTTTGCTGAAATTGTGACCCCGGGGCTTAGGGATTTTTTCAAAAAAATATTTTCTGCCGCTTAGGTTTTTGAGGGCTGATTTATTTTCCTTTGATAAAAAGACTTCTGTTTCCATCGCCAAAGCTTTCAGGGGAGCATTTTCAAGCTTTTGGCACCATATTTGAGTGAATTGCCAAAAGTCGGATTTTTGCTGAAATTGTGATCCCGGGGCTTTGGGATTTTTTCAAAAAAATATTTTCTGCCGGTTAAGTTTTTGAGGGCTGATTTCTTGTCCTGTGATAAAAAGCCTTCTGTTTCGAGTGCCAAACCTTTCAGGAGAGCATTTTCAAGCTTTTGGCACCATTTTTGAGTGAATTGCCAAAAGTCAGATTTTTGCTGAAATTGTGACCCCGGGGCTTAGGGATTTTTTCAAAAAAATATTTTTTGCCGGTTAGGTTTTTGAGGGCTGATTTCTTGTCCTTTGATAAAAAGCCTTCTGTTTCCATCGCCAAACCTTTCAGGGGAGCATTTTCAAGCTTTTGGCACCATTTTTGAGTGAATTGCCAAAAGTCAGATTTTTGCTGAAATTGTGACCCTGGGGCTTAGGGATTTTTTCAAAAAAATATTTTCTGCCGGTTAAGTTTTTGAGGGCTGATTTCTTGTCCTGTGACAAAAAGCCTTCTGTTTCGAGTGCCAAACCTTTCAGGAGAGCATTTTAAGGCTTTTGGCACCATTTTTGAGTGAATAGCCAAAAGTCAGATTTTTGCTGAAATTGTGACCCCGGGGCTTAGGGATTTTTTCAAAAAAATATTTTCTGCCGCTTAGGTTTTTGAGGGCTGATTTATTTTCCTTTGATAAAAAGACTTCTGTTTCCATCGCCAAAGCTTTCAGGGGAGCATTTTCAAGCTTTTGGCACCATTTTTGAGTGAATTGCCAAAAGTCAGATTTTTGCTGAAATTGTGACCCCGGGGCTTAGGGATTTTTTCAAAAAAATATTTTCTGCCGGTTAAGTTTTTGAGGGCTGATTTCTTGTCCTGTGATAAAAAGACTTCTGTTTCGAGTGCCAAACCTTTCAGGAGAGGATTTTCAAGCTTTTGGCACTTTTTTTGTAAGAATTGCCAAAAGTCAGATTTTTGCTGAAATTGTGACCCCGGGGCTTAGGGATTTTTTCAAAAAAATGTTTTCTGCCGGTTAAGTTTTTGAGGGCTGATTTCTTGTCCTGTGATAAAAAACCTTCTGTTTCGAGTGCCAAACCTTTCAGGAGAGCATTTTAAGGCTTTTGGGACCATTTTTGAGTGAATAGCCAAAAGTCAGATTTTTGCTGAAATTGTGACCCCGGGGCTTAGGGATTTTTTCAAAAAAATGTTTTCTGCCGGTTAAGTTTTTGAGGGCCGATTTCTTGTCCTGTGACAAAAAGCCTTCTGTTTCGAGTGCCAAACCTTTCAGGAGAGCATTTTAAGGCTTTTGGCACCATTTTTGAGTGAATAGCCAAAAGTCAGATTTTTGCTGAAATTGTGACCCCGGGGCTTAGGGATTTTTTCAAAAAAATATTTTCTGCCGCTTAGGTTTTTGAGGGCTGATTTCTTGTCCTTTGATAAAAAGCCTTCTGTTTCCATCGCCAAACCTTTCAGGGGAGCATTTTCAAGCTTTTGGCACCATTTTTGAGTGAATTGCCAAAAGTCAGATTTTTGCTGAAATTGTGACCCTGGGGCTTAGGGATTTTTTCAAAAAAATATTTTCTGCTGGTTAAGTTTTTGAGGGCTGATTTATTTTCCTTTGATAAAAAGACTTCTGTTTCCATCGCCAAAGCTTTCAGGGGAGCATTTTCAAGCTTTTGGCACCATTTTTGAGTGAATTGCCAAAAGTCAGATTTTTGCTGAAATTGTGACCCCGGGGCTTAGGGATTTTTTCAAAAAAATATTTTCTGCCGGTTAAGTTTTTGAGGGCTGATTTCTTGTCCTGTGATAAAAAACCTTCTGTTTCGAGTGCCAAACCTTTCAGGAGAGCATTTTAAGGCTTTTGGGACCATTTTTGAGTGAATAGCCAAAAGTCAGATTTTTGCTGAAATTGTGACCCCGGGGCTTAGGGATTTTTTCAAAAAAATGTTTTCTGCCGGTTAAGTTTTTGAGGGCTGATTTCTTGTCCTGTGACAAAAAGCCTTCTGTTTCGAGTGCCAAACCTTTCAGGAGAGCATTTTAAGGCTTTTGGCACCATTTTTGAGTGAATAGCCAAAAGTCAGATTTTTGCTGAAATTGTGACCCCGGGGCTTAGGGATTTTTTCAAAAAAATATTTTCTGCCGCTTAGGTTTTTGAGGGCTGATTTATTTTCCTTTGATAAAAAGACTTCTGTTTCCATCGCCAAAGCTTTCAGGGGAGCATTTTCAAGCTTTTGGCACCATTTTTGAGTGAATTGCCAAAAGTCAGATTTTTGCTGAAATTGTGACCCCGGGGCTTAGGGATTTTTTCAAAAAAATATTTTCTGCGAGTTAAGTTTTTGAGGGCTGATTTCTTGTCCTGTGATAAAAAGACTTCTGTTTCGAGTGCCAAACCTTTCAGGAGAGGATTTTCAAGCTTTTGGCACTTTTTTTGTAAGAATTGCCAAAAGTCAGATTTTTGCTGAAATTGTGACCCCGGGGCTTAGGGATTTTTTCAAAAAAATGTTTTCTGCCGGTTAAGTTTTTGAGGGCTGATTTCTTGTCCTGTGACAAAAAGCCTTCTGTTTCGAGTGCCAAACCTTTCAGGAGAGCATTTTAAGGCTTTTGGCACCATTTTTGAGTGAATAGCCAAAAGTCAGATTTTTGCTGAAATTGTGACCCCGGGGCTTAGGGATTTTTTCAAAAAAATATTTTCTGCCGCTTAGGTTTTTGAGGGCTGATTTATTTTCCTTTGATAAAAAGACTTCTGTTTCCATCGCCAAAGCTTTCAGGGGAGCATTTTCAAGCTTTTGGCACCATTTTTGAGTGAATTGCCAAAAGTCAGTTTTTTGCTGAAATTGTGACCCCGGGGCTTAGGGATTTTTTCAAAAAAAAAATTTCTGCCCGTTAAGTTTTTGCGGGCCGATTTCTTGTCCTGTGATAAAAAGCCTTCTGTTTCGAGTGCCAAACCTTTCAGGAGAGCATTTTCAAGCTTTTGGCACCACTTTTGAGTGAATTGCCAAAAATTAGATTTTTGCTGAAATTGTGACCCCGGGGCTTAGGGATTTTTTCAAAAAAATATTTTCTGCCAGTTAAGTTTTTGAGGGCTGATTTCTTGTCCTATGATAAAAAGCCTTCTGTTTCGAGTGCCAAACCTTTCAGGAGAGCATTTTCAGGCTTTTGGCACCATTTTTGAGTGAATTGCCAAAAGTCAGATTTTTGCTGAAATTGTGACCCCGGGGCTTAGGGATTTTTTCAAAAAAATATTTTCTGCCGCTTACGTTTTTGAGGGCTGATTTATTTTCCTTTGATAAAAAGACTTCTGTTTCCATCGCCAAAGCTTTCAGGGGAGCATTTTCAAGCTTTTGGCACCATATTTGAGTGAATTGCCAAAAGTCGGATTTTTGCTGAAATTGTGATCCCGGGGCTTAGGGATTTTTTCAAAAAAATATTTTCTGCCGGTTAAGTTTTTGAGGGCTGATTTCTTGTCCTGTGATAAAAAGCCTTCTGTTTCGAGTGCCAAACCTTTCAGGAGAGCATTTTCAAGCTTTTGGCACCATTTTTGAGTGAATTGCCAAAAGTCAGATTTTTGCTGAAATTGTGACCCCGGGGCTTAGGGATTTTTTCAAAAAAATATTTTCTGCCGCTTAGGTTTTTGAGGGCTGATTTCTTGTCCTTTGATAAAAAGCCTTCTGTTTCCATCGCCAAACCTTTCAGGGGAGCATTTTCAAGCTTTTGGCACCATTTTTGAGTGAATTGCCAAAAGTCAGATTTTTGCTGAAATTGTGACCCTGGGGCTTAGGGATTTTTTCAAAAAAATATTTTCTGCTGGTTAAGTTTTTGAGGGCTGATTTATTTTCCTTTGATAAAAAGACTTCTGTTTCCATCGCCAAAGCTTTCAGGGGAGCATTTTCAAGCTTTTGGCACCATTTTTGAGTGAATTGCCAAAAGTCAGATTTTTGCTGAAATTGTGACCCCGGGGCTTAGGGATTTTTTCAAAAAAATATTTTCTGCCAGTTAAGTTTTTGAGGGCCGATTTCTTGTCCTGTGACAAAAAGCCTTCTGTTTCGAGTGCCAAACCTTTCAGGAGAGCATTTTCAGGCTTTTGGCACCATTTTTGAGTGAATTGCCAAAAGTCAGATTTTTGCTGAAATTGTGACCCCGGGGCTTAGGGATTTTTTCAAAAAAATATTTTCTGCCGCTTAGGTTTCTGAGGGCTGATTTATTTTCCTTTGATAAAAAGACTTCTGTTTCCATCGCCAAAGCTTTCAGGGGAGCATTTTCAAGCTTTTGGCACCATTTTTGAGTGAATTGCCAAAAGTCAGTTTTTTGCTGAAATTGTGACCCCGGGGCTTAGGGATTTTTTCAAAAAATTATTTTCTGCCCGTTAAGTTTTTGAGGGCCGATTTCTTGTCCTGTGATAAAAAGCCTTCTGTTTCGAGTGCCAAACCTTTCAGGAGAGCATTTTCAGGCTTTTGGCACCATTTTTGAGTGAATTGCCAAAAGTCAGATTTTTGCTGAAATTGTGACCCCGGGGCTTAGGGATTTTTTCAAAAAAATATTTTCTGCCGCTTACGTTTTTGAGGGCTGATTTATTTTCCTTTGATAAAAAGACTTCTGTTTCCATCGCCAAAGCTTTCAGGGGAGCATTTTCAAGCTTTTGGCACCATATTTGAGTGAATTGCCAAAAGTCGGATTTTTGCTGAAATTGTGATCCCGGGGCTTAGGGATTTTTTCAAAAAAATATTTTCTGCCGGTTAAGTTTTTGAGGGCTGATTTCTTGTCCTGTGATAAAAAGCCTTCTGTTTCGAGTGCCAAACCTTTCAGGAGAGCATTTTCAAGCTTTTGGCACCATTTTTGAGTGAATTGCCAAAAGTCAGATTTTTGCTGAAATTGTGACCCCGGGGCTTAGGGATTTTTTCAAAAAAATATTTTCTGCCGCTTAGGTTTTTGAGGGCTGATTTCTTGTCCTTTGATAAAAAGCCTTCTGTTTCCATCGCCAAACCTTTCAGGGGAGCATTTTCAAGCTTTTGGCACCATTTTTGAGTGAATTGCCAAAAGTCAGATTTTTGCTGAAATTGTGACCCTGGGGCTTAGGGATTTTTTCAAAAAAATATTTTCTGCTGGTTAAGTTTTTGAGGGCTGATTTATTTTCCTTTGATAAAAAGACTTCTGTTTCCATCGCCAAAGCTTTCAGGGGAGCATTTTCAAGCTTTTGGCACCATTTTTGAGTGAATTGCCAAAAGTCAGATTTTTGCTGAAATTGTGACCCCGGGGCTTAGGGATTTTTTCAAAAAAATATTTTCTGCCAGTTAAGTTTTTGAGGGCCGATTTCTTGTCCTGTGACAAAAAGCCTTCTGTTTCGAGTGCCAAACCTTTCAGGAGAGCATTTTCAGGCTTTTGGCACCATTTTTGAGTGAATTGCCAAAAGTCAGATTTTTGCTGAAATTGTGACCCCGGGGCTTAGGGATTTTTTCAAAAAAATATTTTCTGCCGCTTAGGTTTCTGAGGGCTGATTTATTTTCCTTTGATAAAAAGACTTCTGTTTCCATCGCCAAAGCTTTCAGGGGAGCATTTTCAAGCTTTTGGCACCATTTTTGAGTGAATTGCCAAAAGTCAGTTTTTTGCTGAAATTGTGACCCCGGGGCTTAGGGATTTTTTCAAAAAATTATTTTCTGCCCGTTAAGTTTTTGAGGGCCGATTTCTTGTCCTGTGATAAAAAGCCTTCTGTTTCGAGTGCCAAACCTTTCAGGAGAGCATTTTCAAGCTTTTGGCACCACTTTTGAGTGAATTGCCAAAAATTAGATTTTTGCTGAAATTGTGACCCCGGGACTTAGGGATTTTTTCAAAAAAATATTTTCTGCCAGTTAAGTTTTTGAGGGCTGATTTCTTGTCCTATGATAAAAAGCCTTCTGTTTCGAGTGCCAAACCTTTCAGGAGAGCATTTTCAGGCTTTTGGCACCATTTTTGAGTGAATTGCCAAAAGTCAGATTTTTGCTGAAATTGTGACCCCGGGGCTTAGGGATTTTTTCAAAAAAATATTTTCTGCCGCTTAGGTTTTTGAGGGCTGATTTATTTTCCTTTGATAAAAAGACTTCTGTTTCCATCGCCAAAGCTTTCAGGGGAGCATTTTCAAGCTTTTGGCACCATATTTGAGTGAATTGCCAAAAGTCGGATTTTTGCTGAAATTGTGACCCCGGGGCTTAGGGATTTTTTCAAAAAAATATTTTCTGCCGCTTACGTTTTTGAGGGCTGATTTATTTTCCTTTGATAAAAAGACTTCTGTTTCCATCGCCAAAGCTTTCAGGGGAGCATTTTCAAGCTTTTGGCACCATATTTGAGTGAATTGCCAAAAGTCGGATTTTTGCTGAAATTGTGATCCCGGGGCTTAGGGATTTTTTCAAAAAAATATTTTCTGCCGGTTAAGTTTTTGAGGGCTGATTTCTTGTCCTGTGATAAAAAGCCTTCTGTTTCGAGTGCCAAACCTTTCAGGAGAGCATTTTCAAGCTTTTGGCACCATTTTTGAGTGAATTGCCAAAAGTCAGATTTTTGCTGAAATTGTGACCCCGGGGCTTAGGGATTTTTTCAAAAAAATATTTTCTGCCGCTTAGGTTTTTGAGGGCTGATTTCTTGTCCTTTGATAAAAAGCCTTCTGTTTCCATCGCCAAACCTTTCAGGGGAGCATTTTCAAGCTTTTGGCACCATTTTTGAGTGAATTGCCAAAAGTCAGATTTTTGCTGAAATTGTGACCCTGGGGCTTAGGGATTTTTTCAAAAAAATATTTTCTGCTGGTTAAGTTTTTGAGGGCTGATTTATTTTCCTTTGATAAAAAGACTTCTGTTTCCATCGCCAAAGCTTTCAGGGGAGCATTTTCAAGCTTTTGGCACCATTTTTGAGTGAATTGCCAAAAGTCAGATTTTTGCTGAAATTGTGACCCCGGGGCTTAGGGATTTTTTCAAAAAAATATTTTCTGCCAGTTAAGTTTTTGAGGGCCGATTTCTTGTCCTGTGACAAAAAGCCTTCTGTTTCGAGTGCCAAACCTTTCAGGAGAGCATTTTCAGGCTTTTGGCACCATTTTTGAGTGAATTGCCAAAAGTCAGATTTTTGCTGAAATTGTGACCCCGGGGCTTAGGGATTTTTTCAAAAAAATATTTTCTGCCGCTTAGGTTTCTGAGGGCTGATTTATTTTCCTTTGATAAAAAGACTTCTGTTTCCATCGCCAAAGCTTTCAGGGGAGCATTTTCAAGCTTTTGGCACCATTTTTGAGTGAATTGCCAAAAGTCAGTTTTTTGCTGAAATTGTGACCCCGGGGCTTAGGGATTTTTTCAAAAAATTATTTTCTGCCCGTTAAGTTTTTGAGGGCCGATTTCTTGTCCTGTGATAAAAAGCCTTCTGTTTCGAGTGCCAAACCTTTCAGGAGAGCATTTTCAAGCTTTTGGCACCACTTTTGAGTGAATTGCCAAAAATTAGATTTTTGCTGAAATTGTGACCCCGGGACTTAGGGATTTTTTCAAAAAAATATTTTCTGCCAGTTAAGTTTTTGAGGGCTGATTTCTTGTCCTATGATAAAAAGCCTTCTGTTTCGAGTGCCAAACCTTTCAGGAGAGCATTTTCAGGCTTTTGGCACCATTTTTGAGTGAATTGCCAAAAGTCAGATTTTTGCTGAAATTGTGACCCCGGGGCTTAGGGATTTTTTCAAAAAAATATTTTCTGCCGCTTAGGTTTTTGAGGGCTGATTTATTTTCCTTTGATAAAAAGACTTCTGTTTCCATCGCCAAAGCTTTCAGGGGAGCATTTTCAAGCTTTTGGCACCATATTTGAGTGAATTGCCAAAAGTCGGATTTTTGCTGAAATTGTGATCCCGGGGCTTAGGGATTTTTTCAAAAAAATATTTTCTGCCGGTTAAGTTTTTGAGGGCTGATTTCTTGTCCTGTGATAAAAAGCCTTCTGTTTCGAGTGCCAAACCTTTCAGGAGAGCATTTTCAAGCTTTTGGCACCATTTTTGAGTGAATTGCCAAAAGTCAGATTTTTGCTGAAATTGTGACCCCGGGGCTTAGGGATTTTTTCAAAAAAATATTTTCTGCCGCTTAGGTTTTTGAGGGCTGATTTCTTGTCCTTTGATAAAAAGCCTTCTGTTTCCATCGCCAAACCTTTCAGGGGAGCATTTTCAAGCTTTTGGCACCATTTTTGAGTGAATTGCCAAAAGTCAGATTTTTGCTGAAATTGTGACCCTGGGGCTTAGGGATTTTTTCAAAAAAATATTTTCTGCTGGTTAAGTTTTTGAGGGCTGATTTATTTTCCTTTGATAAAAAGACTTCTGTTTCCATCGCCAAAGCTTTCAGGGGAGCATTTTCAAGCTTTTGGCACCATTTTTGAGTGAATTGCCAAAAGTCAGATTTTTGCTGAAATTGTGACCCCGGGGCTTAGGGATTTTTTCAAAAAAATATTTTCTGCCAGTTAAGTTTTTGAGGGCCGATTTCTTGTCCTGTGACAAAAAGCCTTCTGTTTCGAGTGCCAAACCTTTCAGGAGAGCATTTTCAGGCTTTTGGCACCATTTTTGAGTGAATTGCCAAAAGTCAGATTTTTGCTGAAATTGTGACCCCGGGGCTTAGGGATTTTTTCAAAAAAATATTTTCTGCCGGTTAAGTTTTTGAGGGCTGATTTCTTGTCCTGTGATAAAAAAACCTTCTGTTTCGAGTGCCAAACCTTTCAGGAGAGCATTTTAAGGCTTTTGGGACCATTTTTGAGTGAATAGCCAAAAGTCAGATTTTTGCTGAAATTGTGACCCCGGGGCTTAGGGATTTTTTCAAAAAATTATTTTCTGCCCGTTAAGTTTTTGAGGGCCGATTTCTTGTCCTGTGATAAAAAGCCTTCTGTTTCGAGTGCCAAACCTTTCAGGAGAGCATTTTCAAGCTTTTGGCACCACTTTTGAGTGAATTGCCAAAAATTAGATTTTTGCTGAAATTGTGACCCCGGGGCTTAGGGATTTTTTCAAAAAAATATTTTCTGCCAGTTAAGTTTTTGAGGGCTGATTTCTTGTCCTATGATAAAAAGCCTTCTGTTTCGAGTGCCAAACCTTTCAGGAGAGCATTTTCAGGCTTTTGGCACCATTTTTGAGTGAATTGCCAAAAGTCAGATTTTTGCTGAAATTGTGACCCCGGGGCTTAGGGATTTTTTCAAAAAAATATTTTCTGCCGCTTACGTTTTTGAGGGCTGATTTATTTTCCTTTGATAAAAAGACTTCTGTTTCCATCGCCAAAGCTTTCAGGGGAGCATTTTCAAGCTTTTGGCACCATATTTGAGTGAATTGCCAAAAGTCGGATTTTTGCTGAAATTGTGATCCCGGGGCTTAGGGATTTTTTCAAAAAAATATTTTCTGCCGGTTAAGTTTTTGAGGGCTGATTTCTTGTCCTGTGATAAAAAGCCTTCTGTTTCGAGTGCCAAACCTTTCAGGAGAGCATTTTCAAGCTTTTGGCACCATTTTTGAGTGAATTGCCAAAAGTCAGATTTTTGCTGAAATTGTGACCCCGGGGCTTAGGGATTTTTTCAAAAAAATATTTTCTGCCGCTTAGGTTTTTGAGGGCTGATTTCTTGTCCTTTGATAAAAAGCCTTCTGTTTCCATCGCCAAACCTTTCAGGGGAGCATTTTCAAGCTTTTGGCACCATTTTTGAGTGAATTGCCAAAAGTCAGATTTTTGCTGAAATTGTGACCCTGGGGCTTAGGGATTTTTTCAAAAAAATATTTTCTGCTGGTTAAGTTTTTGAGGGCTGATTTATTTTCCTTTGATAAAAAGACTTCTGTTTCCATCGCCAAAGCTTTCAGGGGAGCATTTTCAAGCTTTTGGCACCATTTTTGAGTGAATTGCCAAAAGTCAGATTTTTGCTGAAATTGTGACCCCGGGGCTTAGGGATTTTTTCAAAAAATTATTTTCTGCCCGTTAAGTTTTTGAGGGCCGATTTCTTGTCCTGTGATAAAAAGCCTTCTGTTTCGAGTGCCAAACCTTTCAGGAGAGCATTTTCAAGCTTTTGGCACCACTTTTGAGTGAATTGCCAAAAATTAGATTTTTGCTGAAATTGTGACCCCGGGGCTTAGGGATTTTTTCAAAAAAATATTTTCTGCAAGTTAAGTTTTTGAGGGCTGATTTATTTTCCTTTGATAAAAAGACTTCTGTTTCGAGTGCCAAAGCTTTCAGGGGAGCATTTTCAAGCTTTTGGCACCATTTTTGAGTGAATTGCGAAAAGTCAGATTTTTGCTGAAATTGTGACCCCGGGGCTTAGGGATTTTTTCAAAAAAATGTTTTCTGCCGGTTAAGTTTTTGAGGGCTGATTTCTTGTCCTGTGACAAAAAGCCTTCTGTTTCGAGTGCCAAACCTTTCAGGAGAGCATTTTCAGGCTTTTGGCACCATTTTTGAGTGAATTGCCAAAAGTCAGATTTTTGCTGAAATTGTGACCCCGGGGCTTAGGGATTTTTTCAAAAAAATATTTTCTGCCGGTTAAGTTTTTGAGGGCTGATTTCTTGTCCTGTGATAAAAAGCCTTCTGTTTCGAGTGCCAAACGTTTCAGGAGAGCATTTTAAGGCTTTTGGGACCATTTTTGTGTGAATAGCCAAAAGTCAGATTTTTGCTGAAATTGTGACCCCTGGGCTTAGGGATTTTTTCAAAAAAATATTTTCTGCCGCTTAGGTTTTTGAGGGCTGATATATTTTCCTTTGATAAAAAGACTTCTGTTTCCATCGCCAAAGCTTTCAGGGGAGCATTTTCAAGCTTTTGGCACCATTTTTGAGTGAATTGCCAAAAGTCAGATTTTTGCTGAAATTGTGACCCCGGGGCTTAGGAATTTTTTCAAAAAATTATTTTCTGCCCGTTAAGTTTTTGAGGGCCGATTTCTTGTCCTGTGATAAAAAGCCTTCTGTTTCGAGTGCCAAACCTTTCAGGAGAGCATTTTCAAGCTTTTGGCACCACTTTTGAGTGAATTGCCAAAAATTAGATTTTTGCTGAAATTGTGACCCCGGGGCTTAGGGATTTTTTCAAAAAAATATTTTCTGCCGGTTAAGTTTTTGAGGGCTGATTTCTTGTCCTGAGATAAAAAGCCTTTTGTTTCGAGTGCCAAACCTTTCAGGAGAGCATTTTCAAGCTTTTGGCACCATTTTTGAGTAAATTGCCAAAAGTCAGATTTTTGCTGAAATTGTGACCCCGGGGCTTAGGGATTTTTTCAAAAAAATATTTTCTGCCGGTTAAGTTTTTGAGGGCTGATTTCTTGTCCTGTGATAAAAAGACTTCTGTTTCCATCGCCAAAGCTTTCAGGGGAGCATTTTCAGGCTTTTGGCACCATTTTTGAGTGAATTGCCAAAAGTCAGATTTTTGCTGAAATTGTGACCCCGGGGCTTAGGGATTTTTTCAAAAAAATATTTTCTGCCGGTTAAGTTTTTGAGGGCTGATTTCTTGTCCTGAGATAAAAAGCCTTTTGTTTCGAGTGCCAAACCTTTCAGGAGAGCATTTTCAAGCTTTTGGCACCATTTTTGAGTAAATTGCCAAAAGTCAGATTTTTGCTGAAATTGTGACCCCGGGGCTTAGGGATTTTTTCAAAAAAATATTTTCTGCCGGTTAAGTTTTTGAGGGCTGATTTCTTGTCCTGTGATAAAAAGACTTCTGTTTCCATCGCCAAAGCTTTCAGGGGAGCATTTTGAAGCTTTTGGCACCATTTTTGAGTGAATTGCCAAAAGTCAGATTTTTGCTGAAATTGTGACCCCGGGGCTTAGGGATTTTTTCAAAAAAATATTTTCTCCCACTTAGGTTTTTGGGGGTGATTTATTTTCCTTTGATAAAAAGACTTCTGTTTCCATCGCCAAAGCTTTCAGGGGAGCATTTTCAAGCTTTTGGCACCATTTTTGAGTGAATTGCCAAAAGTCAGATTTTTGCTGAAATTGTGACCCCGGGGCTTAGGAATTTTTTCAAAAAATTATTTTCTGCCCGTTAAGTTTTTGAGGGCCGATTTCTTGTCCTGTGATAAAAAGCCTTCTGTTTCGAGTGCCAAACCTTTCAGGAGAGCATTTTCAAGCTTTTGGCACCACTTTTGAGTGAATTGCCAAAAATTAGATTTTTGCTGAAATTGTGACCCCGGGGCTTAGGGATTTTTTCAAAAAAATATTTTCTGCCAGTTAAGTTTTTGAGGGCTGATTTCTTGTCCTTTGATAAAAAGACTTCTGTTTCCATCGCCAAAGCTTTCAGGGGAGCATTTTCAAGCTTTTGGCACCATTTTTGAGTGAATTGCCAAAAGTCAGATTTTTGCTGAAATTGTGACCCCGGGGCTTAGGGATTTTTTCAAAAAATTATTTTCTGCCCGTTAAGTTTTTGAGGGCCGATTTCTTGTCCTGTGATAAAAAGCCTTCTGTTTCGAGTGCCAAACCTTTCAGGAGAGCATTTTCAGGCTTTTGGCACCATTTTTGAGTGAATTGCCAAAAGTCAGATTTTTGCTGAAATTGTGACCCCGGGGCTTAGGGATTTTTTCAAAAAAATATTTTCTCCCGCTTAGGTTTTTGAGGGCTGATTTATTTTCCTTTGATAAAAAGACTTCTGTTTCCATCGCCAAAGCTTTCAGGGGAGCATTTTCAAGCTTTTGGCACCATATTTGAGTGAATTGCCAAAAGTCGGATTTTTTGCTGAAATTGTGATCCCGGGGCTTAGGGATTTTTTCAAAAAAATATTTTCTGCCGGTTAAGTTTTTGAGGGCTGATTTCTTGTCCTGTGATAAAAAGCCTTCTGTTTCGAGTGCCAAACCTTTCAGGAGAGCATTTTCAAGCTTTTGGCACCATTTTTGAGTGAATTGCCAAAAGTCAGATTTTTGCTGAAATTGTGACCCCGGGGCTTAGGGATTTTTTCAAAAAAATATTTTCTGCCGCTTAGGTTTTTGAGGGCTGATTTCTTGTCCTTTGATAAAAAGACTTCTGTTTCCATCGCCAAAGCTTTCAGGGGAGCATTTTCAAGCTTTTGGCACCATTTTTGAGTGAATTGCCAAAAGTCAGATTTTTGCTGAAATTGTGACCCTGGGGCTTAGGGATTTTTTCAAAAAAATATTTTCTGCTGGTTAAGTTTTTGAGGGCTGATTTATTTTCCTTTGATAAAAAGACTTCTGTTTCCATCGCCAAAGCTTTCAGGGGAGCATTTTCAAGCTTTTGGCACCATTTTTGAGTGAATTGCCAAAAGTCAGATTTTTGCTGAAATTGTGACCCCGGGGCTTAGGGATTTTTTCAAAAAAATATTTTCTGCCGGTTAAGTTTTTGAGGGCTGATTTCTTGTCCTGTGATAAAAAGACTTCTGTTTCGAGTGCCAAACCTTTCAGGAGAGGATTTTCAAGCTTTTGGCACTTTTTTTGTAAGAATTGCCAAAAGTCAGATTTTTGCTGAAATTGTGACCCCGGGGCTTAGGGATTTTTTCAAAAAAATGTTTTCTGCCGGTTAAGTTTTTGAGGGCTGATTTCTTGTCCTGTGACAAAAAGCCTTCGGTTTCGAGTGCCAAACCTTTCAGGAGAGCATTTTCAGGCTTTTGGCACCATTTTTGAGTGAATTGCCAAAAGTCAGATTTTTGCTGAAATTGTGACCCCGGGGCTTAGGGATTTTTTCAAAAAAATATTTTCTGCCGGTTAAGTTTTTGAGGGCTGATTTCTTGTCCTGTGATAAAAAGACTTCTGTTTCCATCGCCAAAGCTTTCAGGGGAGCATTTTCAAGCTTTTGGCACCATTTTTGAGTGAATTGCCAAAAGTCAGATTTTTGCTGAAATTGTGACCCCGGGGCTTAGGGATTTTTTCAAAAAAATATTTTCTGCCGGTTAAGTTTTTGGGGGTGATTTATTTTCCTTTGATAAAAAGACTTCTGTTTCGAGTGCCAAACCTTTCAGGAGAGCATTTTCAGGCTTTTGGCACCATTTTTGAGTGAATTGCCAAAAGTCAGATTTTTGCTGAAATTGTGACCCCGGGGCTTAGGGATTTTTTCAAAAAAATATTTTCTCCCGCTTAGGTTTTTGAGGGCTGATTTATTTTCCTTTGATAAAAAGACTTTTGTTTCCATCGCCAAAGCTTTCAGGAGAGCATTTTCAAGCTTTTGAGACCATATTTGAGTGAATTGCCAAAAGTCAGATTTTTGCTGAAATTGTGACCCCGGGGCTTAGGGATTTTTTCAAAAAAATATTTTCTGCCGCTTAGGTTTTTGAGGGCTGATTTCTTGTCCTTTGATAAAAAGACTTCTGTTTCCATCGCCAAAGCTTTCAGGGGAGCATTTTCAAGCTTTTGGCACCATTTTTGAGTGAATTGCCAAAAGTCAGATTTTTGCTGAAATTGTGACCCTGGGGCTTAGGGATTTTTTCAAAAAAATATTTTCTGCTGGTTAAGTTTTTGAGGGCTGATTTATTTTCCTTTGATAAAAAGACTTCTGTTTCCATCGCCAAAGCTTTCAGGGGAGCATTTTCAAGCTTTTGGCACCATTTTTGAGTGAATTGCCAAAAGTCAGATTTTTGCTGAAATTGTGACCCCGGGGCTTAGGGATTTTTTCAAAAAAATATTTTCTGCCGGTTAAGTTTTTGAGGGCTGATTTCTTGTCCTGTGATAAAAAGACTTCTGTTTCGAGTGCCAAACCTTTCAGGAGAGGATTTTCAAGCTTTTGGCACTTTTTTTGTAAGAATTGCCAAAAGTCAGATTTTTGCTGAAATTGTGACCCCGGGGCTTAGGGATTTTTTCAAAAAAATGTTTTCTGCCGGTTAAGTTTTTGAGGGCTGATTTCTTGTCCTGTGACAAAAAGCCTTCTGTTTCGAGTGCCAAACCTTTCAGGAGAGCATTTTCAGGCTTTTGGCACCATTTTTGAGTGAATTGCCAAAAGTCAGATTTTTGCTGAAATTGTGACCCCGGGGCTTAGGGATTTTTTCAAAAAAATATTTTCTGCCGGTTAAGTTTTTGGGGGCTGATTTCTTGTCCTGTGATAAAAAGCCTTCTGTTTCGAGTGCCAAACCTTTCAGGAGAGCATTTTAAGGCTTTTGGGACCATTTTTGAGTGAATAGCCAAAAGTCAGATTTTTGCTGAAATTGTGACCCCTGGGCTTAGGGATTTTTTCAAAAAAATATTTTCTCCCACTTAGGTTTTTGGGGGTGATTTATTTTCCTTTGATAAAAAGACTTCTGTTTCCATCGCCAAAGCTTTCAGGGGAGCATTTTCAAGCTTTTGGCACCATATTTGAGTGAATATCCGAAAGTCAGATTTTTGCTGAAATTGTGACCCCTGGGCTTAGGGATTTTTTCAAAAAAATATTTTCTGCCGGTTAAGTTTTTGAGGGCTGATTTCTTGTCCTGTGATAAAAAGCCTTCTGTTTCGAGTGCCAAACCTTTCAGGAGAGCATTTTCAGGCTTTTGGCACCATTTTTGAGTGAATTGCCAAAAGTCAGATTTTTGCTGAAATTGTGACCCCGGGGCTTAGGGATTTTTTCAAAAAATTATTTTCTGCCTGTTAAGTTTTTGAGGGCCGATTTCTTGTCCTGTGATAAAAAGCCTTCTGTTTCGAGTGCCAAACCTTTCAGGAGAGCATTTTCAAGCTTTTGGCACCACTTTTGAGTGAATTGCCAAAAATTAGATTTTTGCTGAAATTGTGACCCCGGGGCTTAGGGATTTTTTGAAAAAAATATTTTCTGCCAGTTAAGTTTTTGAGGGCTGATTTCTTGTCTTGTGATAAAAAGACTTCTGTTTCCATCGCCAAAGCTTTCAGGGGAGCATTTTCAAGCTTTTGGCACCACTTTTGAGTGAATTGCCAAAAGTCAGATTTTTGCTGAAATTGTGACCCCGGGGCTTAGGGATTTTTTCAAAAAATATTTTCTGCCGGTTAAGTTTTTGAGGGCTGATTTCTTGTCCTGTGATAAAAAGCCTTCTGTTTCGAGTGCCAAAATTTTCAGGAGAGCATTTTCAAGCTTTTGGCACTTTTTTTTTGTAAGAATTGCCAAAAGTCAGATTTTTGCTGAAATTGTGACCCCGGGGCTTAGGGATTTTTTCAAAAAAATATTTTCTGCCGGTTAAGTTTTTGAGGGCTGATTTCTTGTCCTGTGATAAAAAGACTTCTGTTTCGAGTGCCAAACCTTTCAGGAGAGCATTTTCAAGCTTTTGGCACCATTTTTGAGTGAATTGCCAAAAGTCAGATTTTTGCTGAAATTGTGACCCCGGGGCTTAGGGATTTTTTCAAAAAAAATATTTTCTACCGGTTAGGTTTTTGAGGGCTGATTTCTTGTCCTGTGATAAAAAGACTTCTGTTTCGAGTGCCAAACCTTTCAGGAGAGGATTTTCAAGCTTTTGGCACTTTTTTTTGTAAGAATTGCCAAAAGTCAGATTTTTGCTGAAATTGTGACCCCGGGGCTTAGGGATTTTTTCAAAAAAATATTTTCTGCCGGTTAGGTTTTTGAGGGCTGATTTCTTGTCCTGTGATAAAAAGCCTTCTGTTTCGAGTGCCAAACTTTTCAGGAGAGCATTTTCAAGCTTTTGGCACTTTTTTTTGTAAGAATTGCCAAAAGTCAGATTTTTGCTGAAATTGTGACCCCGGGGCTTAGGGATTTTTTCAAAAAAATATTTTCTGCCGGTTAAGTTTTTGAGAGCTGATTTCTTGTCCTGTGATAAAAAGCCTTCTGTTTCGAGTGCCAAACCTTTCAGGAGAGCATTTTCAAGCTTTTGGCAGTTTTTTTGTAAGAATTGCCAAAAGTCAGATTTTTGCTGTAATTGTGACTCCGGGGCTTAGAGATTTTTTCAAAAAAATATTTTCTGCCGGATAGGTTTTTGAGGGCCTATTTTATTTTCCTTTGATAAAAAGACTTCTGTTTCCATCGCCAAAGCTTTCAGGGGAGCATTTTCAGGCTTTTGGCACCATTTTTGAGTGAATTGCCAAAAGTTAGATTTTTGCTGAAATTGTGACCCCGGGGCTTAGGGATTTTTTCAAAAAAATATTTTCTGCCGGTTAAGTTTCTGAGGGCTGATTTCTTGTCCTGTGATAAAAAGACTTCTGTTTCCATCGCCAAAGCTTTCAGGAGAGCATTTTCAGGATTTTGGCACCATTTTTGAGTGAATTGCCAAAAGTCAGATTTTTGCTGAAATTGTGACCCCGGGGCTTAGGGATTTTTTCAAAAAAATATTTTCTGCCGGTTAAGTTTTTGAGGGCTGATTTCTTGTCCTGTGATAAAAAGCCTTCTGTTTCCATCGCCAAAGCTTTCAGGGGAGCATTTTCAAGCTTTTGGCACCATTTTTGAGTGAATTGCCAAAAGTCAGATTTTTGCTGAAATTGTGACCCCGGGGCTTAGGGATTTTTTCAAAAAAATATTTTCTGCCGGTTACGTTTTTGAGGGCTGATTTCTTGTCCTGTGATAAAAAGCCTTCTGTTTCGAGTGCCAAACCTTTCAGGAGAGCATTTTCAAGCTTTTGGCAGTTTTTTTGTAAGAATTGCCAAAAGTCAGATTTTTGCTGAAATTGTGACTCCGGGGCTTAGAGATTTTTTCAAAAAAATATTTTCTGCCGGATAGGTTTTTGAGGGCCTATTTTATTTTCCTTTGATAAAAAGACTTCTGTTTCCATCGCCAAAGCTTTCAGGGGAGCATTTTCAGGCTTTTGGCACCATTTTTGAGTGAATTGCCAAAAGTCAGATTTTTGCTGAAATTTTGACCTCGGGGCTTAGGGATTTTTTCAAAAAAATATTTTCTGCCGGTTACGTTTTTGAGGGCTGATTTCTTGTCCTGTGATAAAAAGCCTTCTGTTTCGAGTGCCAAACCTTTCAGGAGAGCATTTTCAAGCTTTTGGCAGTTTTTTTGTAAGAATTGCCAAAAGTCAGATTTTTGCTGAAATTGTGACTCCGGGGCTTAGAGATTTTTTCAAAAAAATATTTTCTGCCGGATAGGTTTTTGAGGGCCTATTTTATTTTCCTTTGATAAAAAGACTTCTGTTTCCATCGCCAAAGCTTTCAGGGGAGCATTTTCAGGCTTTTGGCACCATTTTTGAGTGAATTGCCAAAAGTTAGATTTTTGCTGAAATTGTGACCCCGGGGCTTAGGGATTTTTTCAAAAAAATATTTTCTGCCGGTTAAGTTTTTGAGGGCTGATTTCTTGTCCTGTGATAAAAAGCCTTCTGTTTCCATCGCCAAAGCTTTCAGGGGAGCATTTTCAAGCTTTTGGCACCATTTTTGAGTGAATTGCCAAAAGTCAGATTTTTGCTGAAATTGTGACCCCGGGGCTTAGGGATTTTTTCAAAAAAATATTTTCTGCCGGTTAAGTTTTTGAGAGCTGATTTCTTGTCCTGTGATAAAAAGCCTTCTGTTTCGAGTGCCAAACCTTTCAGGAGAGCATTTTCAAGCTTTTGGCAGTTTTTTTGTAAGAATTGCCAAAAGTCAGATTTTTGCTGAAATTGTGACTCCGGGGCTTAGAGATTTTTTCAAAAAAATATTTTCTGCCGGATAGGTTTTTGAGGGCCTATTTTATTTTCCTTTGATAAAAAGACTTCTGTTTCCATCGCCAAAGCTTTCAGGGGAGCATTTTCAGGCTTTTGGCACCATTTTTGAGTGAATTGCCAAAAGTTAGATTTTTGCTGAAATTGTGACCCCGGGGCTTAGGGATTTTTTCAAAAAAATATTTTCTGCCGGTTAAGTTTCTGAGGGCTGATTTCTTGTCCTGTGATAAAAAGACTTCTGTTTCCATCGCCAAAGCTTTCAGGAGAGCATTTTCAGGATTTTGGCACCATTTTTGAGTGAATTGCCAAAAGTCAGATTTTTGCTGAAATTGTGACCCCGGGGCTTAGGGATTTTTTCAAAAAAATATTTTCTGCCGGTTAAGTTTTTGAGGGCTGATTTCTTGTCCTGTGATAAAAAGCCTTCTGTTTCCATCGCCAAAGCTTTCAGGGGAGCATTTTCAAGCTTTTGGCACCATTTTTGAGTGAATTGCCAAAAGTCAGATTTTTGCTGAAATTGTGACCCCGGGGCTTAGGGATTTTTTCAAAAAAATATTTTCTGCCGGTTACGTTTTTGAGGGCTGATTTCTTGTCCTGTGATAAAAAGCCTTCTGTTTCGAGTGCCAAACCTTTCAGGAGAGCATTTTCAAGCTTTTGGCACCACTTTTAAGTGAATTGCCAAAAGTCAGATTTTTGCTGAAATTGTTCAAAAAAATATTTTCTGCCGGTTAAGTTTTTGAGGGCTGATTTCTTGTCCTGTGATAAAAAGACTCTGTTTCCATCGCCAAAGCTTTCAGGGGAGCATTTTCAAGCTTTTGGCACCATTTTTGAGTGAATTGCCAAAAGTCAGATTTTTGCTGAAATTGTGACCCCAGGGCTTATGGATTTTTTCAAAAAAAAAATTTCTGCCGGTTAAGTTTTTGAGGGCTGATTTCTTGTCCTGTGATAAAAAGCCTTCTGTTTCGAGTGCCAAACCTTTCAGGGGAGCATTTTCAAGCTTTTGGCACCACTTTTGAGTGAATTCCCAAAAGTCAGATTTTTGCTGAAATTGTGATGCCGGGGCTTAGGGATTTTTTCAAAAAAATATTTTCTGCCGGTTAAGTTTTTGAGGGCTGATTTCTTGTCCTGTGATAAAAAGCCTTCCGTTTCGAGTGCCAAACCTTTCAGGAGAGCATTTTCAAGCTTTTGGCACCATTTTTGAGTGAATTGCCAAAAGTCAGATTTTTGCTGAAATTGTTCAAAAAAATATTTTCTGCCGGTTAAGTTTTTGAGGGCTGATTTCTTGTCCTGTGATTAAAAGCCTTCTGTTTCGAGTGCCAAACCTTTCAGGGGAGCATTTTCAAGCTTTTGGCACCACTTTTGAGTGAATTGCCAAAAGTCAGATTTTTGCTGAAATTGTTCAAAAAAATATTTTCTGCCGGTTAAGTTTTTGAGGGCTGATTTCTTGTCCTGTGATAAAAAGACTTCTGTTTCCATCGCCAAAGCTTTCAGGGGAGCATTTTCCAGCTTTTGGCACCATTTTTGAGTGAATTGCCAAAAGTCAGATTTTTGCTGAAATTGTGACCCCGGGGCTTAGGGATTTTTTCAAAAAAATATTTTCTGCCGGTTAAGTTTTTAGGGCTGATTTCTTGTCCTGTGATAAAAAGCCTTCTGTTTCGAGTGCCAAACCTTTCAGGAGAGCATTTTCAAGCTTTTGGCACCATTTTTGAGTAAATTGCCAAAAGTCAGATTTTTGCTGAAATTGTGACCCCGGGGCTTAGGGATTTTTTCAAAAAAATATTTTCTGCCGGTTAAGTTTTTGAGGGCTGATTTCTTGTCCTGTGATAAAAAGACTTCTGTTTTGAGTGCCAAACCTTTCAGGAGAGCATCTTCAGGCTTTTGGCACCATTTTTGAGTGAATTGCCAAAAGTCAGATTTTTGCTGAAATTGTTCAAAAAAATATTTTCTGCCGGTTAAGTTTTTGAGGGCTGATTTCTTGTCCTGTGATAAAAAGACTTCTCATTCCATCGCCAAAGCTTTCAGGGGAGCATTTTCAAGCTTTTGGCACCATTTTTGAGTGAATTGCCAAAAGTCAGATTTTTGCTGAAATTGTTCAAAAAAATATTTTCTGCCGGTTAAGTTTTTGAGGGCTGATTTCTTGTCCTGTGATAAAAAGCCTTCTGTTTCGAGTGCCAAACCTTTCAGGGGAGCATTTTCAAGCTTTTGGCACCACTTTTGAGTGAATTGCCAAAAGTCAGATTTTTGCTGAAATTGTTCAAAAAAATATTTTCTGCCGGTTAAGTTTTTGAGGGCTGATTTCTTGTTCTGTGATAAAAAGACTCTGTTTCGAGTGCCAAACCTTTCAGGGGAGCATTTTCAAGCTTTTGGCACCACTTTTGAGTGAATTGCCAAAAGTCAGATTTTTGCTGAAATTGTTCAAAAAAATATTTTCTGCCGGTTAAGTTTTTGAGGGCTGATTTCTTGTCCTGTGATAAAAAGCCTTCTGTTTCGAGTGCCAAACCTTTCAGGGGAGCATTTTCAAGCTTTTGGCACCACTTTTGAGTGAATTGCCAAAAGTCAGATTTTTGCTGAAATTGTGATCCCGGGGCTTAGGGATTTTTTCAAAAAAATATTTTCTGCCGGTTAAGTTTTTGAGGGCTGATTTCTTGTCCTGTGATAAAAAGACTTCTGTTTCCATCGCCAAACCTTTCAGGAGAGCATTTTCAGGCTTTTGGCACCACTTTTGAGTGAATTGCCAAAAGTCAGATTTTTGCTGAAATTGTTCAAAAAAATATTTTCTGCCGGTTAGGTTTTTGAGGGCTGATTTCTTGTCCTGTGATAAAAAGCCTTCTGTTTCGAGTGCCAAACCTTTCAGGGGAGCATTTTCAAGCTTTTGGCACCACTTTTGAGTGAATTGCCAAAAGTCAGATTTTTGCTGAAATTGTGATCCCGGGGCTTAGGGATTTTTTCAAAAAAATATTTTCTGCCGGTTAAGTTTTTGAGGGCTGATTTCTTGACCTGTGATAAAAAGACTTCTGTTTCCATCGCCAAAGCTTTCAGGGGAGCATTTTCAAGCTTTTGGCACCACTTTTGAGTGAATTGCCAAAAGTCAGATTTTTGCTGAAATTGTGACCCCGGGGCTTAGGGATTTTTTCAAAAAAATATTTTCTGCCGGTTAAGTTTTTGAGGGCTGATTTCTTGTCCTGTGATAAAAAGCCTTCTGTTTCGAGTGCCAAACCTTTCAGGAGAGCATTTTCACGCTTTTGGCACTATTTTTGAGTGAATTGCCAAAAGTCAGATTTTTGCTGAAATTGTGACCCCGGGGCTTAGGGATTTTTTCAAAAAAATATTTTCTGCCGGTTAAGTTTTTGAGGGCTGATTTCTTGACCTGTGATAAAAAGACTTCTGTTTCCATCGCCAAAGCTTTCAGGGGAGCATTTTCAAGCTTTTGGCACCACTTTGAGTGAATTGCCAAAAGTCAGATTTTTGCTGAAATTGTGACCCCGGGGCTTAGGGATTTTTTTTAAAAAAATATTTTCTGCCAGTTAAGTTTTTGAGGGCTGATTTCTTGTCCTGTGATAAAAAGCCTTCTGTTTCCATCGCCAAAGCTTTCAGGGGAGCATTTTCAAGCTTTTGGCACCATTTTTGAGTGAATTGCCAAAAGTCAGATTTTTGCTGAAATTGTGACCCCGGGGCTTAGGGATTTTTTCAAAAAAATATTTTCTGCCGGATAGGTTTTTGAGGGCCTATTTTATTTTCCTTTGATAAAAAGACTTCTGTTTCCATCGCCAAAGCTTTCAGGGGAGCATTTTCAGGCTTTTGGCACCATTTTTGAGTGAATTGCCAAAAGTTAGATTTTTGCTGAAATTGTGACCCCGGGGCTTAGGGATTTTTTCAAAAAAATATTTTCTGCCGGTTAAGTTTTTGAGGGCTGATTTCTTGTCCTGTGATAAAAAGCCTTCTGTTTCCATCGCCAAAGCTTTCAGGGGAGCATTTTCAAGCTTTTGGCACCATTTTTGAGTGAATTGCCAAAAGTCAGATTTTTGCTGAAATTGTGACCCCGGGGCTTAGGGATTTTTTCAAAAAAATATTTTCTGCCGGTTAAGTTTTTGAGAGCTGATTTCTTGTCCTGTGATAAAAAGCCTTCTGTTTCGAGTGCCAAACCTTTCAGGAGAGCATTTTCAAGCTTTTGGCAGTTTTTTTGTAAGAATTGCCAAAAGTCAGATTTTTGCTGAAATTGTGACTCCGGGGCTTAGAGATTTTTTCAAAAAAATATTTTCTGCCGGATAGGTTTTTGAGGGCCTATTTTATTTTCCTTTGATAAAAAGACTTCTGTTTCCATCGCCAAAGCTTTCAGGGGAGCATTTTCAGGCTTTTGGCACCATTTTTGAGTGAATTGCCAAAAGTTAGATTTTTGCTGAAATTGTGACCCCGGGGCTTAGGGATTTTTTCAAAAAAATATTTTCTGCCGGTTAAGTTTCTGAGGGCTGATTTCTTGTCCTGTGATAAAAAGACTTCTGTTTCCATCGCCAAAGCTTTCAGGAGAGCATTTTCAGGATTTTGGCACCATTTTTGAGTGAATTGCCAAAAGTCAGATTTTTGCTGAAATTGTGACCCCGGGGCTTAGGGATTTTTTCAAAAAAATATTTTCTGCCGGTTAAGTTTTTGAGGGCTGATTTCTTGTCCTGTGATAAAAAGCCTTCTGTTTCCATCGCCAAAGCTTTCAGGGGAGCATTTTCAAGCTTTTGGCACCATTTTTGAGTGAATTGCCAAAAGTCAGATTTTTGCTGAAATTGTGACCCCGGGGCTTAGGGATTTTTTCAAAAAAATATTTTCTGCCGGTTACGTTTTTGAGGGCTGATTTCTTGTCCTGTGATAAAAAGCCTTCTGTTTCGAGTGCCAAACCTTTCAGGAGAGCATTTTCAAGCTTTTGGCACCACTTTTAAGTGAATTGCCAAAAGTCAGATTTTTGCTGAAATTGTTCAAAAAAATATTTTCTGCCGGTTAAGTTTTTGAGGGCTGATTTCTTGTCCTGTGATAAAAAGACTCTGTTTCCATCGCCAAAGCTTTCAGGGGAGCATTTTCAAGCTTTTGGCACCATTTTTGAGTGAATTGCCAAAAGTCAGATTTTTGCTGAAATTGTGACCCCAGGGCTTATGGATTTTTTCAAAAAAAAAATTTCTGCCGGTTAAGTTTTTGAGGGCTGATTTCTTGTCCTGTGATAAAAAGCCTTCTGTTTCGAGTGCCAAACCTTTCAGGGGAGCATTTTCAAGCTTTTGGCACCACTTTTGAGTGAATTCCCAAAAGTCAGATTTTTGCTGAAATTGTGATGCCGGGGCTTAGGGATTTTTTCAAAAAAATATTTTCTGCCGGTTAAGTTTTTGAGGGCTGATTTCTTGTCCTGTGATAAAAAGCCTTCCGTTTCGAGTGCCAAACCTTTCAGGAGAGCATTTTCAAGCTTTTGGCACCATTTTTGAGTGAATTGCCAAAAGTCAGATTTTTGCTGAAATTGTTCAAAAAAATATTTTCTGCCGGTTAAGTTTTTGAGGGCTGATTTCTTGTCCTGTGATTAAAAGCCTTCTGTTTCGAGTGCCAAACCTTTCAGGGGAGCATTTTCAAGCTTTTGGCACCACTTTTGAGTGAATTGCCAAAAGTCAGATTTTTGCTGAAATTGTTCAAAAAAATATTTTCTGCCGGTTAAGTTTTTGAGGGCTGATTTCTTGTCCTGTGATAAAAAGACTTCTGTTTCCATCGCCAAAGCTTTCAGGGGAGCATTTTCCAGCTTTTGGCACCATTTTTGAGTGAATTGCCAAAAGTCAGATTTTTGCTGAAATTGTGACCCCGGGGCTTAGGGATTTTTTCAAAAAAATATTTTCTGCCGGTTAAGTTTTTAGGGCTGATTTCTTGTCCTGTGATAAAAAGCCTTCTGTTTCGAGTGCCAAACCTTTCAGGAGAGCATTTTCAAGCTTTTGGCACCATTTTTGAGTAAATTGCCAAAAGTCAGATTTTTGCTGAAATTGTGACCCCGGGGCTTAGGGATTTTTTCAAAAAAATATTTTCTGCCGGTTAAGTTTTTGAGGGCTGATTTCTTGTCCTGTGATAAAAAGACTTCTGTTTTGAGTGCCAAACCTTTCAGGAGAGCATCTTCAGGCTTTTGGCACCATTTTTGAGTGAATTGCCAAAAGTCAGATTTTTGCTGAAATTGTTCAAAAAAATATTTTCTGCCGGTTAAGTTTTTGAGGGCTGATTTCTTGTCCTGTGATAAAAAGACTTCTCATTCCATCGCCAAAGCTTTCAGGGGAGCATTTTCAAGCTTTTGGCACCATTTTTGAGTGAATTGCCAAAAGTCAGATTTTTGCTGAAATTGTTCAAAAAAATATTTTCTGCCGGTTAAGTTTTTGAGGGCTGATTTCTTGTCCTGTGATAAAAAGCCTTCTGTTTCGAGTGCCAAACCTTTCAGGGGAGCATTTTCAAGCTTTTGGCACCACTTTTGAGTGAATTGCCAAAAGTCAGATTTTTGCTGAAATTGTTCAAAAAAATATTTTCTGCCGGTTAAGTTTTTGAGGGCTGATTTCTTGTTCTGTGATAAAAAGACTCTGTTTCGAGTGCCAAACCTTTCAGGGGAGCATTTTCAAGCTTTTGGCACCACTTTTGAGTGAATTGCCAAAAGTCAGATTTTTGCTGAAATTGTTCAAAAAAATATTTTCTGCCGGTTAAGTTTTTGAGGGCTGATTTCTTGTCCTGTGATAAAAAGCCTTCTGTTTCGAGTGCCAAACCTTTCAGGGGAGCATTTTCAAGCTTTTGGCACCACTTTTGAGTGAATTGCCAAAAGTCAGATTTTTGCTGAAATTGTGATCCCGGGGCTTAGGGATTTTTTCAAAAAAATATTTTCTGCCGGTTAAGTTTTTGAGGGCTGATTTCTTGTCCTGTGATAAAAAGACTTCTGTTTCCATCGCCAAACCTTTCAGGAGAGCATTTTCAGGCTTTTGGCACCACTTTTGAGTGAATTGCCAAAAGTCAGATTTTTGCTGAAATTGTTCAAAAAAATATTTTCTGCCGGTTAGGTTTTTGAGGGCTGATTTCTTGTCCTGTGATAAAAAGCCTTCTGTTTCGAGTGCCAAACCTTTCAGGGGAGCATTTTCAAGCTTTTGGCACCACTTTTGAGTGAATTGCCAAAAGTCAGATTTTTGCTGAAATTGTGATCCCGGGGCTTAGGGATTTTTTCAAAAAAATATTTTCTGCCGGTTAAGTTTTTGAGGGCTGATTTCTTGACCTGTGATAAAAAGACTTCTGTTTCCATCGCCAAAGCTTTCAGGGGAGCATTTTCAAGCTTTTGGCACCACTTTTGAGTGAATTGCCAAAAGTCAGATTTTTGCTGAAATTGTGACCCCGGGGCTTAGGGATTTTTTCAAAAAAATATTTTCTGCCGGTTAAGTTTTTGAGGGCTGATTTCTTGTCCTGTGATAAAAAGCCTTCTGTTTCGAGTGCCAAACCTTTCAGGAGAGCATTTTCACGCTTTTGGCACTATTTTTGAGTGAATTGCCAAAAGTCAGATTTTTGCTGAAATTGTGACCCCGGGGCTTAGGGATTTTTTCAAAAAAATATTTTCTGCCGGTTAAGTTTTTGAGGGCTGATTTCTTGACCTGTGATAAAAAGACTTCTGTTTCCATCGCCAAAGCTTTCAGGGGAGCATTTTCAAGCTTTTGGCACCACTTTGAGTGAATTGCCAAAAGTCAGATTTTTGCTGAAATTGTGACCCCGGGGCTTAGGGATTTTTTTTAAAAAAATATTTTCTGCCAGTTAAGTTTTTGAGGGCTGATTTCTTGTCCTGTGATAAAAAGCCTTCTGTTTCCATCGCCAAAGCTTTCAGGGGAGCATTTTCAAGCTTTTGGCACCATTTTTGAGTGAATTGCCAAAAGTCAGATTTTTGCTGAAATTGTGACCCCGGGGCTTAGGGATTTTTTCAAAAAAATATTTTCTGCCGGTTAAGTTTTTGAGGGCTGATTTCTTGACCTGTGATAAAAAGACTTCTGTTTCCATCGCCAAAGCTTTCAGGGGAGCATTTTCAAGCTTTTGGCACCATTTTTGAGTGAATTGCCAAAAGTCAGATATTTGCTGAAATTGTGACCCCGGGGCTTAGGGATTTTTTCAAAAAAATATTTTCTGCCGGTTAAGTTTCTGAGGGCTGATTTCTAGACCTGTGATAAAAAGACTTCTGTTTCCATCGCCAAAGCTTTCAGGGGAGCATTTTCAAGCTTTTGGCACCACTTTTGAGTGAATTGCCAAAAGTCAGATTTTTGCTGAAACTGTGACCCCCCGGGGCTTAGGGATTTTTTCAAAAAAATATTTTCTGCCGGTTAAGTTTTTGAGGGCTGATTTCTTGTCCTGTGATAAAAAGACTTCTGTTTCCATCGCCAAAGCTTTCAGGGGAGCATTTTCAAGCTTTTGGCACCATTTTTGAGTGAATTGCCAAAAGTCAGATTTTTGCTGAAATTGTGACCCCGGGGCTTAGGGATTTTTTCAAAAAAATATTTTCTGCCGGTTAAGTTTTTGAGGGCTGATTTCTAGACCTGTGATAAAAAGACTTCTGTTTCCATCGCCAAAGCTTTCAGGGGAGCATTTTCAAGCTTTTGGCACCACTTTTGAGTAAATTGCCAAAAGTCAGATTTTTGCTGAAATTGTGACCCCGGGGCTTAGGGATTTTTTCAAAAAAATATTTTCTGCCGGTTAAGTTTTTGAGGGCTGATTTTTTGTCCTGTGATAAAAAGACTTCTGTTTTGAGTGCCAAACCTTTCAGGAGAGCATTTTCAGGCTTTTGGCACCATTTTTGAGTGAATTGCCAAAAGTCAGATTTTTGCTGAAATTGTTCAAAAAAATATTTTCTGCCGGTTAAGTTTTTGAGGGCTGATTTCTAGACCTGTGATAAAAAGACTTCTGTTTCCATCGCCAAAGCTTTCAGGGGAGCATTTTCAAGCTTTTGGCACCATTTTTGAGTGAATTGCCAAAAGTCAGATTTTTGCTGAAATTGTGACCCCGGGGCTTAGGGATTTTTTCAAAAAAATATTTTCTGCCGGTTAAGTTTTTGAGGGCTGATTTCTTGTCCTGTGATAAAAAGACTTCTGTTTCCATCGCCAAAGCTTTCAGGGGAGCATTTTCAAGCTTTTGGCACCATTTTTGAGTGAATTGCCAAAAGTCAGATTTTTGCTGAAATTGTGACCCCGGGGCTTAGGGATTTTTTCAAAAAAATATTTTCTGCCGGTTAAGTTTTTGAGGGCTGATTTCTTGTCCTGTGATAAAAAGCCTTCTGTTTCGAGTGCCAAACCTTTCAGGAGAGCATTTTCAAGCTTTTGGCACCATTTTTGAGTAAATTGCCAAAAGTTAGATTTTTGCTGAAATTGTGACCCCGGGGCTTAGGGATTTTTTCAAAAAAATATTTTCTGCCGGTTAAGTTTTTGAGGGCTGATTTCTTGTCCTGTGATAAAAAGACTTCTGTTTTGAGTGCCAAACCTTTCAGGAGAGCATTTTCAGGCTTTTGGCACCATTTTTGAGTGAATTGCCAAAAGTCAGATTTTTGCTGAAATTGTTCAAAAAAATATTTTCTGCCGGTTAAGTTTTTGAGGGCTGATTTCTTGTCCTGTGATAAAAAGACTTCTCATTCCATCGCCAAAGCTTTCAGGGGAGCATTTTCAAGCTTTTGGCACCATTTTTGAGTGAATTGCCAAAAGTCAGATTTTTGCTGAAATTGTGACCCCGGGGCTTAGGGATTTTTTCAAAAAAATATTTTCTGCCGGTTAAGTTTCTGAGGGCTGATTTCTTGACCTGTGATAAAAAGACTTCTGTTTCCATCGCCAAAGCTTTCAAGGGAGCATTTTCAAGCTTTTGGCACCATTTTTGAGTGAATTGCCAAAAGTCAGATTTTTGCTGAAATTGTGACCCCGGGGCTTAGGGATTTTTTCAAAAAAATATTTTCTGCCGGTTAAGTTTTTGAGGGCTGATTTCTAGACCTGTGATAAAAAGACTTCTGTTTCCATCGCCAAAGCTTTCAGGGGAGCATTTTCAAGCTTTTGGCACCACTTTTGAGTAAATTGCCAAAATTCAGATTTTTGCTGAAATTGTGACCCCGGGGCTTAGGGATTTTTTCAAAAAAATATTTTCTGCCGGTTAAGTTTTTGAGGGCTGATTTCTTGTCCTGTAATAAAAAGCCTTCTGTTTCGAGTGCCAAACTTTTCAGGAGAGCATTTTCAAGCTTTTGGCACCATTTTTGAGTGAATTGCCAAAAGTCAGATTTTTGCTGAAATTGTGACACCGGGGCTTAGGGATTTTTTCAAAAAAATATTTTCTGCCGGTTAAGTTTTTGAGGGCTGATTTCTTGACCTGTGATAAAAAGACTTCTGTTTCCATCGCCAAAGCTTTCAGGGGAGCATTTTCAAGCTTTTGGCACCATTTTTGAGTGAATTGCCAAAAGTCAGATTTTTGCTGAAATTGTGACCCCGGGGCTTAGGGATTTTTTCAAAAAAATATTTTCTGCCGGTTAAGTTTTTGAGGGCTGATTTCTTGTCCTGTGATAAAAAGACTTCTGTTTTGAGTGCCAAACCTTTCAGGAGAGCATTTTCAGGCTTTTGGCACCATTTTTGAGTGAATTGCCAAAAGTCAGATTTTTGCTGAAATTGTTCAAAAAAATATTTTCTGCCGGTTAAGTTTTTGAGGGCTGATTTCTTGTCCTGTGATAAAAAGATTTCTCATTCCATCGCCAAAGCTTTCAGGGGAGCATTTTCAAGCTTTTGGCACCATTTTTGAGTGAATTGCCAAAAGTCAGATTTTTGCTGAAATTGTGACCCCGGGGCTTAGGGATTTTTTCAAAAAAATATTTTCTGCCGGTTAAGTTTTTGAGGGCTGATTTCTAGACCTGTGATAAAAAGACTTCTGTTTCCATCGCCAAAGCTTTCAGGGGAGCATTTTCAAGCTTTTTGCACCACTTTTGAGTGAATTGCCAAAAGTCAGATTTTTGCTGAAATTGTGACCCCGGGGCTTAGGGATTTTTTCAAAAAAATATTTTCTGCCGCTTAGGTTTTTGAGGGCTCATTTATATTCCTTTGATAAAAAGACTTCTGTTTCCATCGCCAAAGCTTTCAGGGGAGCATTTTCAAGCTTTTGGCACCATTTTTGTGTGAATTGCCAAAAGTCAGATTTTTGCTGAAATTGTGACCCCGGGGCTTAGGGATTTTTTCAAAAAAATATTTTCTGCCGGTTAAGTTTTTGAGGGCTGATTTCTTGTCCTGTGATAAAAAGCCTTCTGTTTCGAGTGCCAAACCTTTCAGGAGAGCATTTTCAAGCTTTTGGCACCATTTTTGAGTAAATTGCCAAAAGTCAGATTTTTGCTGAAATTGTGACCACGGGGCTTAGGGATTTTTTCAAAAAAATATTTTCTGCCGGTTAAGTTTTTGAGGGCTGATTTCTTGACCTGTGATAAAAAGACTTCTGTTTCCATCGCCAAAGGTTTCAGGGGAGCATTTTCAAGCTTTTGGCACAACTTTTGAGTGAATTGCCAAAAGTCAGATTTTTGCTGAAATTGTGACCCCGGGGCTTAGGGATTTTTTCAAAAAAATATTTTCTGCCGGTTAAGTTTTTGAGGGCTGATTTCTTGTCCTGTGATAAAAAGACTTCTGTTTTGAGTGCCAAACCTTTCAGGAGAGCATTTTCAGGCTTTTGGCACCATTTTTGAGTGAATTGCCAAAAGTCAGATTTTTGCTGAAATTGTCCAAAAAAATATTTTCTGCCGGTTAAGTTTTTGAGGGCTGATTTCTTGTCCTGTGATAAAAAGACTTCTCATTCCATCGCCAAAGCTTTCAGGGGAGCATTTTCAAGCTTTTGGCACCATTTTTGAGTGAATTGCCAAAAGTAAGATATTTGCTGAAATTGTGACCCCGGGGCTTAGGGATTTTTTTTAAAAAAATATTTTCTGCCGGTTAAGTTTCTGAGGGCTGATTTCTTGACCTGTGATAAAAAGACTTCTGTTTCCATCGCCAAAGCTTTCAAGGGAGCATTTTCAAGCTTTTGGCACAATTTTTGAGTGAATTGCCAAAAGTCAGATTTTTGCTGAAATGGTGACCCCGGGGCTTAGGGATTTTTTCAAAAAAATATTTTCTGCCGGTTAAGTTTTTGAGGGCTGATTTCTAGACCTGTGATAAAAAGACTTCTGTTTCCATCGCCAAAGCTTTCAGGGGAGCATTTTCAAGCTTTTGGCACCATTTTTGAGTGAATTGCCAAAAGTCAGATTTTTGCTGAAATTGTGACCCCGGGGCTTAGGGATTTTTTCAAAAAAATATTTTCTGCCAGTTAAGTTTTTGAGGGCTGATTTCTTGTCCTGTGATAAAAAGCCTTCTGTTTCGAGTGCCAAACCTTTCAGGAGAGCATTTTCTAGCTTTTGGCACCATTTTTGAGTAAATTGCCAAAAGTCAGATTTTTGCTGAAATTGTGACCCCGGGGCTTAGGGATTTTTTCAAAAAAATATTTTCTGCCGGTTAAGTTTCTGAGGGCTGATTTCTTGTCCTGTGATAAAAAGACTTCTGTTTCCATCGCCAAAGCTTTCAGGAGAGCATTTTCAGGATTTTGGCACCATTTTTGAGTGAATTGCCAAAAGTCAGATTTTTGCTGAAATTGTGACCCCGGGGCTTAGGGATTTTTTCAAAAAAATATTTTCTGCCGGTTAAGTTTTTGAGGGCTGATTTCTTGTCCTGTGATAAAAAGCCGTCTGTTTCCATCGCCAAAGCTTTCAGGGGAGCATTTTCAAGCTTTTGGCACCATTTTTGAGTGAATTGCCAAAAGTCAGATTTTTGCTGAAATTGTGACCCCGGGCTTAGGGATTTTTTCAAAAAAATATTTTCTGCCGGTTACGTTTTTGAGGGCTGATTTCTTGTCCTGTGATAAAAAGCCTTCTGTTTCGAGTGCCAAACCTTTCAGGAGAGCATTTTCAAGCTTTTGGCACCACTTTTAAGTGAATTGCCAAAAGTCAGATTTTTGCTGAAATTGTTCAAATAAATATTTTCTGCCGGTTAAGTTTTTGAGGGCTGATTTCTTGTCCTGTGATAAAAAGACTCTGTTTCCATCGCCAAAGCTTTCAGGGGAGCATTTTCAAGCTTTTGGCACCATTTTTGAGTGAATTGCCAAAAGTCAGATTTTTGCTGAAATTGTGACCCCAGGGCTTATGGATTTTTTCAAAAAAAAAATTTCTGCCGGTTAAGTTTTTGAGGGCTGATTTCTTGTCCTGTGATAAAAAGCCTTCTGTTTCGAGTGCCAACCCTTTCAGGGGAGCATTTTCAAGCTTTTGGCACCACTTTTGAGTGAATTGCCAAAAGTCAGATTTTTGCTGAAATTGTGATCCCGGGGCTTAGGGATTTTTTCAAAAAAATATTTTCTGCCGGTTAAGTTTTTGAGGGCTGATTTCTTGTCCTGTGATAAAAAGCCTTCCGTTTCGAGTGCCAAACCTTTCAGGAGAGCATTTTCAAGCTTTTGGCACCATTTTTGAGTGAATTGCCAAAAGTCAGATTTTTGCTGAAATTGTTCAAAAAAATATTTTCTGCCGGTTAAGTTTTTGAGGGCTGATTTCTTGTCCTGTGATAAAAAGCCTTCTGTTTCGAGTGCCAAACCTTTCAGGGGAGCATTTTCAAGCTTTTGGCACCACTTTTGAGTGAATTGCCAAAAGTCAGATTTTTGCTGAAATTGTTCAAAAAAATATTTTCTGCCGATTAAGTTTTTGAGGGCTGATTTCTTGTCCTGTGATAAAAAGACTCTGTTTCGAGTGCCAAACCTTTCAGGGGAGCATTTTCAAGCTTTTGGCACCACTTTTGAGTGAATTGCCAAAAGTCAGATTTTTGCTGAAATTGTGACCCCGGGGCTTAGGGATTTTTTCAAAAAAATATTTTCTGCTGCTTAGGTTTTTGAGGGCTCATTTATATTCCTTTGATAAAAAGACTTCTGTTTCCATCGCCAAAGCTTTCAGGAGAGCATTTTCAAGCTTTTGGCACCATTTTTGAGTGAATTGCCAAAAGTCAGATTTTTGCTGAAATTGTGACCCCGGGGCTTAGGGATTTTTTCAAAAAAATATTTTCTGCCGGTTAAGTTTTTGAGGGCTGATTTCTTGTCCTGTGATAAAAAGACTTCTGTTTTGAGTGCCAAACCTTTCAGGAGAGCATTTTCAGGCTTTTGGCACCATTTTTGAGTGAATTGCCAAAAGTCAGATATTTGCTGAAATTGTGACCCCGGGGCTTAGGGATTTTTTCAAAAAAATATTTTCTGCCGGTTAAGTTTCTGAGGGCTGATTTCTTGTCCTGTGATAAAAAGACTTCTGTTTCCATCGCCAAAGCTTTCAGGAGAGCATTTTCAGGATTTTGGCACCATTTTTGAGTGAATTGCCAAAAGTCAGATTTTTGCTGAAATTGTGACCCCGGGGCTTAGGGATTTTTTCAAAAAAATATTTTCTGCCGGTTAAGTTTCTGAGGGCTGATTTCTTGTCCTGTGATAAAAAGACTTCTGTTTCCATCGCCAAAGCTTTCAGGAGAGCATTTTCAGGATGTTGGCACCATTTTTGAGTGAATTGCCAAAAGTCAGATTTTTGCTGAAATTGTGACCCCGGGGCTTAGGGATTTTTTCAAAAAAATATTTTCTGCCGGTTAAGTTTTTGAGGGCTGATTTCTTGTCCTGTGATAAAAAGCCTTCTGTTTCCATCGCCAAAGCTTTCAGGGGAGCATTTTCAAGCTTTTGGCACCATTTTTGAGTGAATTGCCAAAAGTCAGATTTTTGCTGAAATTGTGACCCCGGGCTTAGGGATTTTTTCAAAAAAATATTTTCTGCCGGTTACGTTTTTGAGGGCTGATTTCTTGTCCTGTGATAAAAAGCCTTCTGTTTCGAGTGCCAAACCTTTCAGGAGAGCATTTTCAAGCTTTTGGCACCACTTTTAAGTGAATTGCCAAAAGTCAGATTTTTGCTGAAATTGTTCAAATAAATATTTTCTGCCGGTTAGGTTTTTGAGGGCTGATTTCTTGTCCTGTGATAAAAAGACTCTGTTTCCATCGCCAAAGCTTTCAGGGGAGCATTTTCAAGCTTTTGGCACCATTTTTGAGTGAATTGCCAAAAGTCAGATTTTTGCTGAAATTGTGACCCCAGGGCTTATGGATTTTTTCAAAAAAAAAAATTCTGCCGGTTAAGTTTTTGAGGGCTGATTTCTTGTCCTGTGATAAAAAGACTCTGTTTCCATCGCCAAAGCTTTCAAGGGAGCATTTTCAAGCTTTTGGCACCATTTTTGAGTGAATTGCCAAAAGTCAGATTTTTGCTGAAATTGTGACCCCAGGGCTTATGGATTTTTTCAAAAAAAAAATTTCTGCCGGTTAAGTTTTTGAGGGCTGATTTCTTGTCCTGTGATAAAAAGCCTTCTGTTTCGAGTGCCAAACCTTTCAGGGGAGCATTTTCAAGCTTTTGGCACCACTTTTGAGTGAATTGCCAAAAGTCAGATTTTTGCTGAAATTGTGATCCCGGGGCTTAGGGATTTTTTCAAAAAAATATTTTCTGCCGGTTAAGTTTTTGAGGGCTGATTTCTTGTCCTGTGATAAAAAGCCTTCCGTTTCGAGTGCCAAACCTTTCAGGAGAGCATTTTCAAGCTTTTGGCACCATTTTTGAGTGAATTGCCAAAAGTCAGATTTTTGCTGAAATTGTTCAAAAAAATATTTTCTGCCGGTTAAGTTTTTGAGGGCTGATTTCTTGTCCTGTGATAAAAAGCCTTCTGTTTCGAGTGCCAAACCTTTCAGGGGAGCATTTTCAAGCTTTTGGCACCACTTTTGAGTGAATTGCCAAAAGTCAGATTTTTGCTGAAATTGTTCAAAAAAATATTTTCTGCCGGTTAAGTTTTTGAGGGCTGATTTCTTGTCCTGTGATAAAAAGACTCTGTTTCGAGTGCCAAACCTTTCAGGGGAGCATTTTCAAGCTTTTGGCACCACTTTTGAGTGAATTGCCAAAAGTCAGATTTTTGCTGAAATTGTGATCCCGGGGCTTAGGGATTTTTTCAAAAAAATATTTTCTGCCGGTTAAGTTTTTGAGGGCTGATTTCTTGTCCTGTGATAAAAAGCCTTCCGTTTCGAGTGCCAAACCTTTCAGGAGAGCATTTTCAAGCTTTTGGCACCATTTTTGAGTGAATTGCCAAAAGTCAGATTTTTGCTGAAATTGTTCAAAAAAATATTTTCTGCCGGTTAAGTTTTTGAGGGCTGATTTCTTGTCCTGTGATAAAAAGCCTTCTGTTTCGAGTGCCAAACCTTTCAGGGGAGCATTTTCAAGCTTTTGGCACCACTTTTGAGTGAATTGCCAAAAGTCAGATTTTTGCTGAAATTGTTCAAAAAAATATTTTCTGCCGGTTAAGTTTTTGAGGGCTGATTTCTTGTCCTGTGATAAAAAGACTCTGTTTCGAGTGCCAAACCTTTCAGGGGAGCATTTTCAAGCTTTTGGCACCACTTTTGAGTGAATTGCCAAAAGTCAGATTTTTGCTGAAATTGTGACCCCGGGGCTTAGGGATTTTTTCAAAAAAATATTTTCTGCTGCTTAGGTTTTTGAGGGCTCATTTATATTCCTTTGATAAAAAGACTTCTGTTTCCATCGCCAAAGCTTTCAGGAGAGCATTTTCAAGCTTTTGGCACCATTTTTGAGTAAATTGCCAAAAGTCAGATTTTTGCTGAAATTGTGACCCCGGGGCTTAGGGATTTTTTCAAAAAAATATTTTCTGCCGGTTAAGTTTTTGAGGGCTGATTTCTTGTCCTGTGATAAAAAGACTTCTGTTTTGAGTGCCAAACCTTTTAGGAGAGCATTTACAGGCTTTTGGCACCATTTTTGAGTGAATTGCCAAAAGTCAGATATTTGCTGAAATTGTGACCCCGGGACTTAGGGATTTCTTCAAAAAAATATTTCTGCCGGTTAAGTTTTTGAGGGCTGATTTCTTGTTCTGTGATAAAAATCCTTCTGTTTCGAGTACCAAACCTTTCAGGAGAGCATTTTCAGGCTTTTGGCACCATTTTTGAGTGAATTGCCAAAAGTCAGATTTTTGCTGAAATTGTTCAAAAAAATATTTGCTGCCAGTTACGTTTTTGAGGGCTGATTTCTTGTCCTGTGATAAAAAGACTTCTGTTTCGAGTGCCAAACCTTTCAGGAGAGCATTTTCAAGCTTTTGGCACCATTTTTGAGTGAATTTCCAAAAGTCAGATTTTTGCTGAAATTGTTCAAAAAAATATTTTCTGCCGGTTAAGTTTTTGAGGGCTGATTTCTTGTCCTGTGATAAAAAGCCTTCTGTTTCGAGTGCCAAACCTTTCAGGGGAGCATTTTCAAGCTTTTGGCACCACTTTTGAGTGAATTGCCAAAAGTAAGATTTTTGCTGAAATTGTTCAAAAAAATATTTTCTGCCGATTAAGTTTTTGAGGGCTGATTTCTTGTCCTGTGATAAAAAGCCTTCTGTTTCGAGTGCCAAACCTTTCAGGGGAGCATTTTCAAGCTTTTGGCACCACTTTTGAGTGAATTGCCAAGAGTCAGATTTTTGCTGAAATTGTGATCCCGGGGCTTAGGGATTTTTTTAAAAAAATATTTTCTGCCGGTTAAGTTTTTGAGGGCTGATTTCTTGTCCTGTGATAAAAAGACTTCTGTTTCGAGTGCCAAACCTTTCAGGAGAGAATTTTCAGGCTTTTGGCACCACTTTTGAGTGAATTGCCAAAAGTCAGATTTTTGCTGATATTGTGACCCCGGGGCTTAGGGATTTTTTCAAAAAAATATTTTCTGCCGGTTAAGTTTTTGAGGGCTGATTTCTTGTCCTGTGATAAAAAGCCTTCTATTTCGAGTGCCAAACCTTTCAGGAGAGCATTTTCAAGCTTTTGGCACCATTTTTGAGTGAATTGCCAAAAGTCAGATTTTTGCTGATATTGTGACCCCGGGGCTTAGGGATTTTTTCAAAAAAATATTTTCTGCCGGTTTGGTTTTTTAGCGCTGATTTATTTTCCTTTGATAAAAAGCCTTCTGTTTCCATCACCAAAGCTTTCAGGGGAGCATTTTCAAGCTTTTGGCACCATTTTTGAGTAAATTGCCAAAAGTCAGATTTTTGCTGAAATTGTGACCCCGGGGCTTAGGGATTTTTTCAAAAAAAAAATTTCTGCCGGTAAAGTTTTTGAGGGCTGATTTCTTGTCCTGTGATAAAAGCCTTCTGTTTCGAGTGCCAAACCTTTCAGGAGAGCATTTTAAAGCTTTTGGAACCATTTTTGAGTGAATTGCCAAAAGTCAGATTTTTGCTGAAATTGTGACCCCGGGGCTTAGGGATTTTTTCAAAAAAATATTTTCTGCCGGTTAAGTTTTTGAGGGCTGATTTCTTGTCCTGTGATAAAAAGCCTTCTGTTTCGAGTGCCAAACCTTTCAGGAGAGCATTTTCAAGCTTTTGGCACTACTTTTGAGTTAATTGCCAAAAGTCAGATTTTTGCTGAAATTGTTCAAAAAAATATTTTCTGCCGGTTAAGTTTTTGAGGGCTGATTTCTTGTCCTGTGATAAAAAGACTCTGTTTCGAGTGCCAAACCTTTCAGGAGTGCATTTTCAAGCTTTTGGCACCATTTTTGAGTGAATTGCCAAAAGTCAGATTTTTGCTGAAATTGTGACCCCGGGGCTAAGGGATTTTTTCAAAAAAATATTTTCTGCCGGTTAAGTTTTTGAGGGCTGATTTCTTGTCCTGTGATAAAAAGACTTCTGTTTCCATCACCAAAGCTTTCATGGGAGCAATTTCAAGCTTTTGGCACCATTTTTGAGTGAATTGCCAAAAGTCAGATTTTTGCTGAAATTGTGACCCCGGGGCTTAGGGATTTTTTCAAAAAAATATTTTCTGCCGGTTACGTTTTTGAGGGCTGATTTCTTGTCCTGTGATAAAAAGCCTTCTGTTTCGAGTGCCAAACCTTTCAGGAGAGCATTTTCAAGCTTTTGGCACCACTTTTGAGTGAATTGCCAAAAGTCAGATTTTTGCTGAAATTGATCAAAAAAATATTTTCTGCCGGTTAAGTTTTTGAGGGCTGATTTCTTGTCCTGTGATAAAAAGACTTCTGTTTCCATCGCCAAAGCTTTCAGGGGAGCATTTTCAAGCTTTTGGCACCATTTTTGAGTGAATTGCCAAAAGTCAGATTTTTGCTGAAATTGTGACCCCAGGGCTTATGGATTTTTTCAAAAAAAAATTTTCTGCCGGTTAAGTTTTTGAGGGCTGATTTCTTGTCCTGTGATAAAAAGCCTTCTGTTTCGAGTGCCAAACCTTTCAGGGGAGCATTTTCAAGCTTTTGGCACCATTTTTGAGTGAATTGCCAAAAGTCAGATTTTTTCAAAAAAATATTTTCTGCCGGTTACGTTTTTGAGGGCTGATTTCTTGTCCTGTGATAAAAAGTTTTCTGTTTCGAGTGCCAAACCTTTCAGGAGAGCATTTTCAGGCTTTTGGCACCATTTTTGAGTAAATTGCCAAAAGTCAGATTTTTGCTGAAATTGTTCAAAAAATTTTTTTCTGCCGGTTAAGTTTTTGAGGGCTGATTTCTTGTCCTGTGATAAAAAGCCTTCTGTTTCGAGTGCCAAACCTTTCAGGAGAGCATTTTCAAGCTTTTGGCACCATTTTTGAGTGAATTGCCAAAAGTCAGATTTTTGCTGAAATTGTGACCCCGGGGCTTAGGGATTTTTTCAAAAAAATATTTTCTGCCGGTTAAGTTTTTGAGGGCTGATTTCTTGTCCTGTGATAAAAAGCCTTCTGTTTCGAGTGCCAAACCTTTCAGGAGAGCATTTTCAGGCTTTTGGCACCATTTTTGAGTGAATTGCCAAAAGTCAGATTTTTGCTGAAATTGTTCAAAAAAATATTTTCTGCCGGTTAAGTTTTTGAGGGCTGATTTCTTGTCCTGTGATAAAAAGCCTTCTGTTTCGAGTGCCAAACCTTTCAGGAGAGCATTTTCAAGCTTTTGGCACCATTTTTGAGTGAATTGCCAAAAGTCAGATTTTTGCTGAAATTGTGACCCCGGGGCTTAGGGATTTTTTCAAAAAAATATTTTCTGCCGGTTAAGTTTTTGAGGGCTGATTTCTTGCCCTGTAATAAAAAGCCTTCTGTTTCCATCGCCAAAGCTTTCAGGGGAGCATTTTCAAGCTTTTGGCACCATTTTTGAGTGAATTGCCAAAAGTCAGATTTTTGCTGAAATTGTGACCCCGGGGCTTAGGGATTTCTTCAAAAAAATATTTCTGCCGGTTAAGTTTTTGAGGGCTGATTTCTTGTTCTGTGATAAAAAGCCTTCTGTTTCGAGTACCAAACCTTTCAGGAGAGCATTTTCAGGCTTTTGGCAACATTTTTGAGTGAATTGCCAAAAGTCAGATTTTTGCTGAAATTGTTCAAAAAAATATTTTCTGCCGGTTACGTTTTTGAGGGCTGATTTCTTGTCCTGTGATAAAAAGACTTCTGTTTTGAGTGCCAAACCTTTCAGGAGAGCATTTTCAAGCTTTTGGCACCATTTTTGAGTGAATTGTCAAAAGTCAGATTTTTCCTGAAATTATGACCCCGGGGCTTAGGGATTTTTTCAAAAAAATATTTTCTGCCGGTTACGTTTTTGAGGGCTGATTTCTTGTCCTGTGATAAAAAGCCTTCTGTTTCGAGTGCCAAACCTTTCAAGAGAGCATTTTCAACCTTTTGGCACCATTTTTGAGAGAATTGCCAAAAGTCAGATTTTTGCTGAAATTGTGACCCCGGGGCTTAGGGATTTTTTCAAAAAAATATTTTCTGCCGGTTAAGTTTTTGAGGGCTGATTTCTTGTCCTGTGATAAAAAGGCTTCTGTTTCCATCGCCAAAGCTTTCAGGGGAGCATTTTCAAGCTTTTGGCACCATTTTTGAGTGAATTGCCAAAAGTCAGATTTTTGCTGAAATTGTGACCCCGGGGCTTAGGGATTTTTTTTCAAAAAAATATTTTCTGCCGGTTAAGTTTTTGAGGGCTGATTTCTTGTCCTGTGATAAAAAGCCTTCTGTTTCGAGTGCCAAACCTTTCAGGAGAGCATTTTCAGGCTTTTGGCACCATTTTTGAGTGAATTTCCAAAAGTCAGATTTTTGCTGAAATTGTTCAAAAAAATATTTTCTGCCGGTTAAGTTTTTGAGGGCTGATTTCTTGTCCTGTGATAAAAAGCCTTCTGTTTCGAGTGCCAAACCTTTCAGGAGAGCATTTTCAAGCTTTTGGCACCATTTTTGAGTGAATTGCCAAAAGTCAGATTTTTGCTGAAATTGTGACCCCGGGGCTTAGGGATTTTTTCAAAAAAATATTTTCTGCTGGTTAAGTTTTTGAGGGCTGATTTCTTGTCCTGTGATAAAAAGCCTTCTGTTTCGAGTGCCAAACCTTTCAGGAGAGCATTTTCAAGCTTTTGGCACCATTTTTGAGTGAATTGCCAAAAGTCAGATTTTTGCTGAAATTGTGACCCCGGGGCTTAGGGATTTTTTCAAAAAAATATTTTCTGCCGGTTAAGTTTTTGAGGGCTGATTTCTTGTCCTGTGATAAAAAGCCTTCTGTTTCGAGTGCCAAACCTTTCAGGAGAGCATTTTCAGGCTTTTGGCACCATTTTTGAGTGAATTGACAAAAGTCAGATTTTTGCTGAAATCGTTCAAAAAAATATTTTCTGCCGGTTAAGTTTTTGAGGGCTGATTTCTTGTCCTGTGATAAAAAGCCTTCTGTTTCGAGTGCCAAACCTTTCAGGAGAGCATTTTAAGGCTTTTGGGACCATTTTTGAGTGAATTGCCAAAAGTCAGATTTTTGCTGAAATTGTGACCCCGGGGCTTAGGGATTTTTTCAAAAAAATATTTTCTGCCGCTTAGGTTTTTGAGGGCTGATTTCTTGTCCTGTGATAAAAAGCCTTCTGTTTCGAGTGCCAAACCTTTCAGGAGAGCATTTTCAGGCTTTTGGCACCATTTTTGAGTGAATTGACAAAAGTCAGATTTTTGCTGAAATTGTTCAAAAAAATATTTTCTGCCGGTTAAGTTTTTGAGGGCTGATTTCTTGTCCTGTGATAAAAAGCCTTCTGTTTCGAGTGCCAAACCTTTCAGGAGAGCATTTTCAAGCTTTTGGCACCATTTTTGAGTGAATTGCCAAAAGTCAGATTTTTGCTGAAATTGTGACCCCGGGGCTTAGGGATTTTTTCAAAAAAATATTTTCTGCCGGTGACGTTTTTGAGGGCTGATTTCTTGTCCTGTGATAAAAAGCCTTCTGTTTCGAGTACCAAACCTTTCAGGAGAGCATTTTCAGGCTTTTGGCACCATTTTTGAGTGAATTGCCAAAAGTCAGATTTTTGCTGAAATTGTTCAAAAAAATATTTTCTGCCGGTTAAGTTTTTGAGGGCTGATTTCTTGTCCTGTGATAAACAGCCTTCTGTTTCGAGTGCCAAACCTTTCAGGAGAGCATTTTCAAGCTTTTGGCACCATTTTTGAGTGAATTGCCAAAAGTCAGATTTTTGCTGAAATTGTGACCACGGGGCTTAGGGATTTTTTCAAAAAAATATTTTCTGCCGGTTAAGTTTTTGAGGGCTGATTTCTTGTCGTGTGATAAAAAGACTTCTGTTTCCATCGCCAAAGCTTTCAGGGGAGCATTTTCAAGCTTTTGGCACTATTTTTGAGGGAATTGCCAAAAGTCAGATTTTTGCTGAAATTGTGACCCCGGGGCTTAGGGATTTTTTCAAAAAAATATTTTCTGCCGGTTAAGTTTTTGAGGGCTGATTTCTTGTCCTGTGATAAAAAGACTTCTGTTTCGAGTGCCAAACCTTTCAGGAGAGCATTTTCAAGCTTTTGGCACCATTTTTGAGTGAATTGCCAAAAGTCAGATTTTTGCTGAAATTGTGACCCCGGGGCTTAGGGATTTTTTCAAAAAAATATTTTCTGCCGGTTAAGTTGTTGAGGGCTGATTTCTTGTCCTGTGATAAAAATACTTCTGTTTCCATCGCCAAAGCTTTCAGGGGAGCATTTTCAAGCTTTTGGCACCATTTTTGAGTGAATTGCCAAAAGTCAGATTTTTGCTGAAATTGTGACCCCGGGGCTTAGGGATTATTTCAAAAAAATATTTTCTGCCGGTTAAGTTTTTGAGGGCTGATTTCTTGTCCTGTGATAAAAAGACTTCTGTTTCGAGTGCCAAACCTTTCAGGAGAGCATTTTCAAGCTTTTGGCACCATTTTTGAGTGAATTGCCAAAAGTCAGATTTTTGCTGAAATTGTGACCCCGGGGCTTAGGGATTTTTTCAAAAAAATATTTTCTGCCGGTTAAGTTTTTGAGGGTTGATTTCTTGTCCTGTGATAAAAAGACTTCTGTTTCCATCGCCAAAGCTTTCAGGGGAGCATTTTCAAGCTTTTGGCACTATTTTTGAGGGAATTGCCAAAAGTCAGATTTTTGCTGAAATTGTGACCCCGGGGCTTAGGGATTTTTTCAAAAAAATATTTTCTGCCGGTTAAGTTGTTGAGGGCTGATTTCTTGTCCTGTGATAAAAAGACTTCTGTTTCCATCGCCAAAGCTTTCAGGGGAGCATTTTCAAGCTTTTGGCACTATTTTTGAGGGAATTGCCAAAAGTCAGATTTTTGCTGAAATTGTGACCCCGGGGCTTAGGGATTTTTTCAAAAAAATATTTTCTGCCGGTTAAGTTTTTGAGGGCTGATTTCTTGTCCTGTGATAAAAAGACTTCTGTTTCGAGTGCCAAACCTTTCAGGAGAGCATTTTCAAGCTTTTGGCACCATTTTTGAGTGAATTGCCAAAAGTCAGATTTTTGCTGAAATTGTGACCCCGGGGCTTAGGGATTTTTTCAAAAAAATATTTTCTGCCGGTTAAGTTGTTGAGGGCTGATTTCTTGTCCTGTGATAAAAAGACTTCTGTTTCCATCGCCAAAGCTTTCAGGGGAGCATTTTCAAGCTTTTGGCACCATTTTTGAGTGAATTGCCAAAAGTCAGATTTTTGCTGAAATTGTGACCCCGGGGCTTAGGGATTTTTTCAAAAAAAATTTTCTGCCGGTTAAGTTTTTGAGGGCTGATTTCTTGTCCTGTGATAAAAAGCCTTCTGTTTCGAGTGCCAAACCTTTCAGGAGAGCATTTTCAGGCTTTTGGCACCATTTTTGAGTGAATTGCCAAAAGTCAGATTTTTGCTGAAATTGTTCAAAAAAATATTTTCTGCCGGTTAAGTTTTTGAAGGCTGATTTCTTGTCCTGTGATAAAAAGCCTTCTGTTTCGAGTGCCAAACCTTTCAGGAGAGCATTTTCAAGCTTTTGGCACCATTTTTGAGTGAATTGCCAAAAGTCAGATATTTGCTGAAATTGTGACCCCAGGGCTTAGGGATTTTTTCAAAAAAATATTTTCTGCCGGTTACGTTTTTGAGGGTTGATTTCTTGTCCTGTGATAAAAAGACTTCTGTTTCCATCGCCAAAGCTTTCAGGGGAGCATTTTCAAGCTTTTGGCACTATTTTTGAGTGAATTGCCAAAAGTCAGATTTTTGCTGAAATTGTGACCCCGGGGCTTAGGGATTTTTTCAAAAAAATATTTTCTGCCGGTTAAGTTTTTGAGGGCTGATTTCTTGTCCTGTGATAAAAAGACTTCTGTTTCCATCGCCAAAGCTTTCAGGGGAGCATTTTCAAGCTTTTGGCACCATTTTTTAGTGAATTGCCAAAAGTCAGATTTTTGCTGAAATTGTGACCCCGGGGCTTAGGGATTTTTTCAAAAAAATATTTTCTGCCGGTTAAGTTTTTGAGGGCTGATTTCTTGTCCTGTGATAAAAAGACTTCTGTTTCCATCGCCAAAGCTTTCAGGGGAGCATTTTCAAGCTTTTGGCACCATTTTTGAGTGAATTGCCAAAATTCAGATTTTTGCTGAAATTGTGACCCCGGGGCTTAGGGATTTTTTCAAAAAAATATTTTCTGCCGGTTAAGTTTTTGAGGGCTGATTTCTTGTCCTGTGATAAAAAGCCTTCTGTTTCGAGTGCCAAACCTTTCAGGAGACCATTTTCAAGCTTTTGGCACCATTTTTGAGTGAATTGCCAAAAGTCAGATTTTTGCTGAAATTGTGACCCCGGGGCTTAGGGATTATTTCAAAAAAATATTTTCTGCCGGTTAAGTTTTTGAGGGCTGATTTCTTGTCCTGTGATAAAAAGACTTCTGTTTCGAGTGCCAAAGCTTTCAGGGGAGCATTTTCAAGCTTTTGGCACCATTTTTGAGTGAATTGCCAAAAGTCAGATTTTTGCTGAAATTGTGACCCCGGGGCTTAGGGATTTTTTCAAAAAAATATTTTCTGCCGGTTAAGTTGTTGAGGGCTGATTTCTTGTCCTGTGATAAAAAGACTTCTGTTTCCATCGCCAAAGCTTTCAGGGGAGCATTTTCAAGCTTTTGGCACTATTTTTGAGGGAATTGCCAAAAGTCAGATTTTTGCTGAAATTGTGACCCCGGGGCTTAGGGATTTTTTCAAAAAAATATTTTCTGCCGGTTAAGTTTTTGAGGGCTGATTTCTTGTCCTGTGATAAAAAGACTTCTGTTTCGAGTGCCAAACCTTTCAGGAGAGCATTTTCAAGCTTTTGGCACCATTTTTTAGTGAATTGCCAAAAGTCAGATTTTTGCTGAAATTGTGACCCCGGGGCTTAGGGATTTTTTCAAGAAAATATTTTCTGCCGGTTAAGTTTTTGAGGGCTGATTTCTTGTCCTGTGATTAAAAAGACTTCTCTTTCCATCGCCAAAGCTTTCAGGGGAGCATTTTCAAGCTTTTGGCACCATTTTTGAGTGAATTGCCAAAAGTCAGATTTTTGCTGAAATTGTGACCCCGGGGCTTAGGGATTTTTTCAAAAAAAAAATTTCGGCCGGTTAAGTTTTTGAGGGCTGATTTCTTGTCCTGTGATAAAAAGCCTTCTGTTTCGAGTGCCAAACCTTTCAGGAGAGCATTTTCAGGCTTTTGGCACCATTTTTGAGTGAATTGCCAAAAGTCAGATTTTTGCTGAAATTGTTCAAAAAAATATTTTCTGCCGGTTAAGTTTTTGAGGGCTGATTTCTTGTCCTGTGATAAAAAGCCTTCTGTTTCGAGTGCCAAACCTTTCAGGAGAGCATTTTCAAGCTTTTGGCACCATTTTTGAGTGAATTGCCAAAAGTCAGATATTTGCTGAAATTGTGACCCCAGGGCTTAGGGATTTTTTCAAAAAAATATTTTCTGCCGGTTACGTTTTTGAGGGCTGATTTCTTGTCCTGTGATAAAAAGCCTTCTGTTTCGAGTGCCAAACCTTTCAGGAGAGCATTTTCAAGCTTTTGGCACCATTTTTGAGTGAATTGCCAAAAGTCAGATTTTTGCTGAAATTGTGACCCCGGGGCTTAGGGATTTTTTCAAAAAAATATTTTCTGCCGGTTAAGTTTTTGAGGGTTGATTTCTTGTCCTGTGATAAAAAGACTTCTGTTTCCATCGCCAAAGCTTTCAGGGGAGCATTTTCAAGCTTTTGGCACCATTTTTGAGTGAATTGCCAAAAGTCAGATTTTTGCTGAAATTGTGACCCCGGGGCTTAGGGATTTTTTCAAAAAAATATTTTCTGCCGGTTAAGTTTTTGAGGGCTGATTTCTTGTCCTGTGATAAAAAGACTTCTGTTTCCATCGCCAAAGCTTTCAGGGGAGCATTTTCAAGCTTTTGGCACCATTTTTGAGTGAATTGCCAAAAGTCAGATTTTTGCTGAAATTGTGACCCCGGGGCTTAGGGATTTTTTCAAGAAAATATTTTCTGCCGGTTAAGTTTTTGAGGGCTGATTTCTTGTCCTGTGATTAAAAAGACTTCTCTTTCCATCGCCAAAGCTTTCAGGGGAGCATTTTCAAGCTTTTGGCACCATTTTTGAGTGAATTGCCAAAAGTCAGATTTTTGCTGAAATTGTGACCCCGGGGCTTAGGGATTTTTTCAAAAAAAAAATTTCGGCCGGTTAAGTTTTTGAGGGCTGATTTCTTGTCCTGTGATAAAAACCCTTCTGTTTCGAGTGCCAACCCTTTCAGGAGACCATTTTCAGGCTTTTGGCACCATTTTTGAGTGAATTGCCAAAAGTCAGATTTTTGCTGAAATTGTGACCCCGGGGCTTAGGGATTTTTTCAAAAAAATATTTTCTGCCGGTTAAGTTGTTGAGGGCTGATTTCTTGTCCTGTTATAAAAAGACTTCTGTTTCCATCACCAAAGCTTTCAGGGGAGCATTTTCAAGCTTTTGGCACCATTTTTGAGTGAATTGCCAAAAGTCAGATTTTTGCTGAAATTGTGACCCCGGGGCTTAGGGATTTTTTCAAAAAAATATTTTCGGCCGGATAAGTTTTTGAGGGCTGATTTCTTGTCCTGTGATAAAAAGCCTTTTGTTTCGAGTGCCAAACCTTTCAGGAGAGCATTTTCAGGCTTTTGGCACCATTTTTGAGTGAATTGCCAAAAGTCAGATTTTTGCTGAAATTGTTCAAAAAAATATTTTCTGCCGGTTACGTTTTTGAGGGCTGATTTCTTGTCCTGTGATAAAAAGCCTTCTGTTTCGAGTGCCAAACCTTTCAGGAGAGCATTTTCAAGCTTTTGGCACCATTTTTGAGTGAATTGTCAAAAGTCAGATTTTTCCTGAAATTATGACCCCGGGGCTTAGGGATTTTTTCCAGAAAAATATTTTCTGCCGGTTAAGTTTTTGAGGGCTGATTTCTTGCCCTGTGATAAAAAGCCTTCTGTTTCCATCGCCAAAGCTTTCAGGGGAGCATTTTCAAGCTTTTGGCACCATTTTTGAGTGAATTGCCAAAAGTCAGATTTTTGCTATAATTGTGACCCCGGGGCTTAGGGATTTTTTCAAAAAAATATTTCTGCCGGTTAAGTTTTTGAGGGCTGATTTCTTGTCCTGTGATAAAAAGCCTTCTGTTTCGAGTACCAAACCTTTCAGGAGAGCATTTTCAGGCTTTTGGCACCATTTTTGAGTGAATTGCCAAAAGTCAGATTTTTGCTGAAATTGTTCAAAAAAATATTTTCTGCCGGTTACGTTTTTGAGGGCTGATTTCTTGTCCTGTGATAAAAAGCCTTCTGTTTCGAGTGCCAAACCTTTCAGGAGAGCATTTTCAGGCTTTTGGCACCATTTTTGAGTGAATTGCCAAAAGTCAGATTTTTGCTGAAATTGTTCAAAAAAAAAAATTCTGCCGGTTAAGTTTTTGAGGGCTGATTTCTTGTCCTGTAATAAAAAGCCTTCTGTTTCGAGTGCCAAACCTTTCAGGAGAGCATTTTCAGGCTTTTGGCACCATTTTTGAGTGAATTGCCAAAAGTCAGATTTTTGCTGAAATTCTGACCCCGGGGCTTAGGGATTTTTTCAAAAAAATATTTTCTGCCGGTTAAGTTTTTGAGGGCTGATTTCTTGCCCTGTGATAAAAAGCCTTCTGTTTCCATCACCAAAGCTTTCAGGGGAGCATTTTCAAGCTTTTGACACCATTTTTGAGTGAATTGTCAAAAGTCAGATTTTTCCTGAAATTGTGACCCCGGGGCTTAGGGATTTTTTCCAAAAAAATATTTTCTGCCGGTTAAGTTTTTGAGGGCTGATTTCTTGCCCTGTGATAAAAAGCCTTCTGTTTCCATCGCCAAAGCTTTCAGGGGAGCATTTTCAAGCTTTTGGCACCATTTTTGAGTGAATTGCCAAAAGTCAGATTTTTGCTGAAATTGTGACCCCGGGGCTTAGGGATTTTTTCAAAAAAATATTTCTGCCGGTTAAGTTTTTGAGGGCTGATTTCTTGTCCTGTGATAAAAAGCCTTCTGTTTCGAGTACCAAACCTGTCAGGAGAGCATTTTCAGGCTTTTGGCACCATTTTTGAGTGAATTGCCAAAAGTCAGATTTTTGCTGAAATTGTTCAAAAAAATATTTTCTGCCGGTTACGTTTTTGAGGGCTGATTTCTTGTCCTGTGATTAAAAAGACTTCTGTTTCCATCGCCAAAGCTTTCAGGGGAGCATTTTCAAGCTTTTGGCACCATTTTTGAGTGAATTGCCAAAAGTCAGATTTTTGCTGAAATTGTGACCCCGGGGCTTAGGGATTTTTTCAAAAAAAAAAATTCTGCCGGTTAAGTTTTTGAGGGCTGATTTCTTGTCCTGTGATAAAAAGCCTTCTGTTTCGAGTGCCAAACCTTTCAGGAGAGCATTTTCAGGCTTTTGGCACCATTTTTGAGTGAATTGCCAAAAGTCAGATTTTTGCTGAAATTCTGACCCCGGGGCTTAGGGATTTTTTCAAAAAAATATTTTCTGCCGGTTAAGTTTTTGAGGGCTGATTTCTTGCCCTGTGATAAAAAGCCTTCTGTTTCGAGTGCCAAAGCTTTCAAGAGAGCATTTTCAAGCTTTTGGCACCATTTTTGAGTGAATTGCCAAAAGTCAGATTTTTGCTGAAATTGTGACCCCGGGGCTTAGGGATTTTTTCAAAAAAATATTTTCTGCCGGTTAAGTTTTTGAGGGCAGATTTCTTGTCCTGTGATAAAAAGACTTCTGTTTCCAGCGCCAAAGCTTTCAGGGGAGCATTTTCAAGCTTTTGGCACCATTTTTGAGTGAATTGCCAAAAGTCAGATTTTTGCTGAAATTGTGACCCCGGGGCTTAAGGATTTTTTCAAAAAAATATTTTCTGCCGGTTAAGTTTTTGAGGGCTGATTTCTTGTCCTGTGATAAAAAGCCTTCTGTTTCGAGTGCCAAACCTTTCAGGAGAGCATTTTCAGGCTTTTGGCACCATTTTTGAGTGAATTGCCAAAAGTCAGATTTTTGCTGAAATTGTTCAAAAAAATATTTTCTGCCGGTTAAGTTTTTGAGGGCTGATTTCTTGTCCTGTGATAAAAAGCCTTCTGTTTCGAGTGCCAAACCTTTCAGGAGAGCATTTTCAAGCTTTTGGCACCATTTTTGAGTGAATTGCCAAAAGTCAGATTTTTGCTGAAATTGTGACCCCGGGGCTTAGGGATTTTTTCAAGAAAATATTTTCTGCCGGTTAAGTTTTTGAGGGCTGATTTCTTGTCCTGTGATTAAAAAGACTTCTGTTTCCATCGCCAAAGCTTTCAGGGGAGCATTTTCAAGCTTTTGGCACCATTTTTGAGTGAATTGCCAAAAGTCAGATTTTTGCTGAAATTGTGACCCCGGGGCTTAGGGATTTTTTCAAAAAAAAAAATTCTGCCGGTTAAGTTTTTGAGGGCTGATTTCTTGTCCTGTGATAAAAAGCCTTCTGTTTCGAGTGCCAAACCTTTCAGGAGAGCATTTTCAGGCTTTTGGCACCATTTTTGAGTGAATTCCCAAAAGTCAGATTTTTGCTGAAATTGTTCAAAAAAATATTTTCTGCCGGTTACGTTTTTGAGGGCTGATTTCTTGTCCTGTGATAAAAAGCCTTCTGTTTCGAGTGCCAAAGCTTTCAGGAGAGCATTTTCAAGCTTTTGGCACCATTTTTGAGTGAATTGCCAAAAGTCAGATTTTTGCTGAAATTGTGACCCCGGGGCTTAGGGATTTTTTCAAAAAAATATTTTCTGCCGGTTAAGTTTTTGAGGGCAGATTTCTTGTCCTGTGATAAAAAGACTTCTGTTTCCATCGCCAAAGCTTTCAGGGGAGCATTTTCAAGCTTTTGGCACCATTTTTGAGTGAATTGCAAAAAGTCAGATTTTTGCTGAAATTGTGACCCCGGGGCTTAAGGATTTTTTCAAAAAAATATTTTCTGCCGGTTAAGTTTTTGAGGGCTGATTTCTTGTCCTGTGATAAAATGCCTTCTGTTTCGAGTGCCAAACCTTTCAGGAGAGCATTTTCAGGCTTTTGGCACCATTTTTGAGTGAATTGCCAAAAGTCAGATTTTTGCTGAAATTGTGACCCCGGGGCTTAGGGATTTTTTCAAGAAAATATTTTCTGCCGGTTAAGTTTTTGAGGGCTGATTTCTTGTCCTGTGATTAAAAAGACTTCTGTTTCCATCGCCAAAGCTTTCAGGGGAGCATTTTCAAGCTTTTGGCACCATTTTTGAGTGAAGTGCCAAAAGTCAGATTTTTGCTGAAATTGTGACCCCGGGGCTTAGGGATTTTTTCAAAAAAAAAAAAATTCTGCCGGTTAAGTTTTTGAGGGCTGATTTCTTGTCCTGTGATAAAAAGCCTTCTGTTTCGAGTGCCAAACCTTTCAGGAGAGCATTTTCAGGCTTTTGGCACCATTTTTGAGTGAATTGCCAAAAGTCAGATTTTTGCTGAAATTCTGACCCCGGGGCTTAGGGATTTTTTCAAAAAAATATTTTCTGCCGGTTAAGTTTTTGAGGGCTGATTTCTTGCCCTGTGATAAAAAGCCTTCTGTTTCCATCACCAAAGCTTTCAGGGGAGCATTTTCAAGCTTTTGGCACCATTTTTGAGTGAATTGCCAAAAGTCAGATTTTTGCTGAAATTGTGACCCCGGGGCTTAGGGATTTTTTCAAAAAAATATTTCTGCCGGTTAAGTTTTTGAGGGCTGATTTCTTGTTCTGTGATAAAAAGCCTTCTCTTTCGAGTACCAAACCTTTCAGGAGAGCATATTCAGGCTTTTGGCACCATTTTTGAGTGAATTCCCAAAAGTCAGATTTTTGCTGAAATTGTTCAAAAAAATATTTTCTGCCGGTTACGTTTTTGAGGGCTGATTTCTTGTCCTGTGATAAAAAGCCTTCTGTTTCGAGTGCCAAACCTTTCAGGAGAGCATTTTCAAGCTTTTGGCACCATTTTTGAGTGAATTGCCAAAAGTCAGTTTTTTGCTGAAATTGTGACCCCGGGGCTTAGGGATTTTTTCAAAAAAATATTTTCTGCCGGTTAAGTTTTTGAGGGCTGATTTCTTGTCCTGTGATAAAAAGACTTCTGTTTCCATCGCCAAAGCTTTCAGGGAAGCATTTTCAAGCTTTTGGCACCATTTTTGAGTGAATTGCCAAAAGTCAGATTTTTGCTGAAATTGTGACCCCGGGGCTTAGGGATTTTTTCAAAAAAATATTTTCTGCCGGTTAAGTTTTTGAGGGCTGATTTCTTGTCCTGTAATAAAAAGCCTTCTGTTTCGAGTGCCAAACCTTTCAGGAGAGCATTTTCAGGCTTTTGTCACCATTTTTGAGTGAATTGCCAAAAGTCAGATTTTTGCTGAAATTGTTCAAAAAAATATTTTCTGCCGGTTAAGTTTTTGAGGGCTGATTTCTTGTCCTGTGATAAAAAGCCTTCTGTTTCGAGTGCCAAACCTTTCAGGAGAGCATTTTCAAGCTTTTGGCACCATTTTTGAGTGAATTGCCAAAAGTCAGATTTTTGCTGAAATTGTGACCCCGGGGCTTAGGGATTTTTTCAAAAAAATATTTCTGCCGGTTAAGTTTTTGAGGGCTGATTTCTTGTCCTGTGATAAAAAGCCTTCTGTTTCGAGTACCAAACCTGTCAGGAGAGTATTTTCAGGCTTTTGGCACCATTTTTGAGTGAATTGCCAAAAGTCATATTTTTGCTGAAATTGTTCAAAAAAATATTTTCTGCCGGTTACGTTTTTGAGGGCTGATTTCTTGTCCTGTGATAAAAAGCCTTCTGTTTCGAGTGCCAAAGCTTTCAAGAGAGCATTTTCAAGCTTTTGGCACCATTTTTGAGTGAATTGCCAAAAGTCAGATTTTTGCTGAAATTGTGACCCCGGGGCTTAGGGATTTTTTCAAAAAAATATTTTCTGCCGGTTAAGTTTTTGAGGGCAGATTTCTTGTCCTGTGATAAAAAGACTTCTGTTTCCATCGCCAAAGCTTTCAGGGGAGCATTTTCAAGCTTTTGGCACCATTTTTGAGTGAATTGCCAAAAGTCAGATTTTTGCTGAAATTGTGACCCCGGGGCTTAAGGATTTTTTCAAAAAAATATTTTCTGCCGGTTAAGTTTTTGAGGGCTGATTTCTTGTCCTGTGATAAAAAGCCTTCTGTTTCGAGTGCCAAACCTTTCAGGAGAGCATTTTCAGGCTTTTGGCACCATTTTTGAGTGAATTGCCAAAAGTCAGATTTTTGCTGAAATTGTTCAAAAAAATATTTTCTGCCGGTTAAGTTTTTGAGGGCTGATTTCTTGTCCTGTGATAAAAAGCCTTCTGTTTCGAGTGCCAAACCTTTCAGGAGAGCATTTTCAAGCTTTTGGCACCATTTTTGAGTGAATTGCCAAAAGTCAGATTTTTGCTGAAATTGTGACCCCGGGGCTTAGGGATTTTTTCAAAAAAAAAAATTCTGCCGGTTAAGTTTTTGAGGGCTGATTTCTTGTCCTGTGATAAAAAGCCTTCTGTTTCGAGTGCCAAACCTTTCAGGAGAGCATTTTCAGGCTTTTGGCACCATTTTTGAGTGAATTGCCAAAAGTCAGATTTTTGCTGAAATTCTGACCCCGGGGCTTAGGGATTTTTTCAAAAAAATATTTTCTGTCGGTTAAGTTTTTGAGGGCTGATTTCTTGCCCTGTGATAAAAAGCCTTCTGTTTCCATCACCAAAGCTTTCAGGGGAGCATTTTCAAGCTTTTGGCACCATTTTTGAGTGAATTGCCAAAAGTCAGATTTTTGCTGAAATTGTGACCCCGGGGCTTAGGGATTTTTTCAAAAAAATATTTCTGCCGGTTAAGTTTTTGAGGGCTGATTTCTTGTTCTGTGATAAAAAGCCTTCTCTTTCGAGTACCAAACCTTTCAGGAGAGCATTTTCAGGCTTTTGGCACCATTTTTGAGTGAATTCCCAAAAGTCAGATTTTTGCTGAAATTGTTCAAAAAGATATTTTCTGCCGGTTACGTTTTTGAGGGCTGATTTCTTGTCCTGTGATAAAAAGCCTTCTGTTTCGAGTGCCAAAGCTTTCAGGAGAGCATTTTCAAGCTTTTGGCACCATTTTTGAGTGAATTGCCAAAAGTCAGATTTTTGCTGAAATTGTGACCCCGGGGCTTAGGGATTTTTTCAAAAAAATATTTTCTGCCGGTTAAGTTTTTGAGGGCAGATTTCTTGTCCTGTGATAAAAAGACTTCTGTTTCCATCGCCAAAGCTTTCAGGGGAGCATTTTCAAGCTTTTGGCACCATTTTTGAGTGAATTGCCAAAAGTCAGATTTTTGCTGAAATTGTGACCCCGGGGCTTAAGGATTTTTTCAAAAAAATATTTTCTGCCGGTTAAGTTTTTGAGGGCTGATTTCTTGTCCTGTGATAAAAAGCCTTCTGTTTCGAGTGCCAAACCTTTCAGGAGAGCATTTTCAGGCTTTTGGCACCATTTTTGAGTGAATTGCCAAAAGTCAGATTTTTGCTGAAATTGTTCAAAAAAATATTTTCTGCCGGTTAAGTTTTTGAGGGCTGATTTCTTGTCCTGCGATAAAAAGCCTTCTGTTTCGAGTGCCAAACCTTTCAGGAGAGCATTTTCAAGCTTTTGGCACCATTTTTGAGTGAATTGCCAAAAGTCAGATTTTTGCTGAAATTGTGACCCCGGGGCTTAGGGATTTTTTCAAGAAAATATTTTCTGCCGGTTAAGTTTTTGAGGGCTGATTTCTTGTCCTGTGATTAAAAAGACTTCTGTTTCCATCGCCAAAGCTTTCAGGGGAGCATTTTCAAGCTTTTGGCACCATTTTTGAGTGAATTGCCAAAAGTCAGATTTTTGCTGAAATTGTGACCCCGGGGCTTAGGGATTTTTTCAAAAAAAAAAATTCTGCCGGTTAAGTTTTTGAGGGCTGATTTCTTGTCCTGTGATAAAAAGCCTTCTGTTTCGAGTGCCAAACCTTTCAGGAGAGCATTTTCAGGCTTTTGGCACCATTTTTGAGTGAATTGCCAAAAGTCAGATTTTTGCTGAAATTCTGACCCCGGGGCTTAGGGATTTTTTCAAAAAAATATTTTCTGCCGGTTAAGTTTTTGAGGGCTGATTTCTTGCCCTGTGATAAAAAGCCTTCTGTTTCCATCACCAAAGCTTTCAGGGGAGCATTTTCAAGCTTTTGGCACCATTTTTGAGTGAATTGCCAAAAGTCAGATTTTTGCTGAAATTGTGACCCCGGGGCTTAGGGATTTTTTCAAAAAAATATTTCTGCCGGTTAAGTTTTTGAGGGCTGATTTCTTGTTCTGTGATAAAAAGCCTTCTCTTTCGAGTACCAAACCTTTCAGGAGAGCATTTTCAGGCTTTTGGCACCATTTTTGAGTGAATTCCCAAAAGTCAGATTTTTGCTGAAATTGTTCAAAAAAATATTTTCTGCCGGTTACGTTTTTGAGGGCTGATTTCTTGTCCTGTGATAAAAAGCCTTCTGTTTCGAGTGCCAAACCTTTCAGGAGAGCATTTTCAAGCTTTTGGCACCATTTTTGAGTGAATTGCCAAAAGTCAGTTTTTTGCTGAAATTGTGACCCCGGGGCTTAGGGATTTTTTCAAAAAAATATTTTCTGCCGGTTAAGTTTTTGAGGGCTGATTTCCTGTCCTGTGATAAAAAGACTTCTGTTTCCATCGCCAAAGCTTTCAGGGAAGCATTTTCAAGCTTTTGGCACCATTTTTGAGTAAATTGCCAAAAGTCAGATTTTTGCTGAAATTGTGACCCCGGGGCTTAGGGATTTTTTCAAAAAAATATTTTCTGCCGGTTAAGTTTTTGAGGGCTGATTTCTTGTCCTGTAATAAAAAGCCTTCTGTTTCGAGTGCCAAACCTTTCAGGAGAGCATTTTCAGGCTTTTGTCACCATTTTTGAGTGAATTGCCAAAAGTCAGATTTTTGCTGAAATTGTTCAAAAAAATATTTTCTGCCGGTTAAGTTTTTGAGGGCTGATTTCTTGTCCTGTGATAAAAAGCCTTCTGTTTCGAGTGCCAAACCTTTCAGGAGAGCATTTTCAGGCTTTTGGCACCATTTTTGAGTGAATTGCCAAAAGTCAGATTTTTGCTGAAATTCTGACCCCGGGGCTTAGGGATTTTTTCAAAAAAATATTTTCTGTCGGTTAAGTTTTTGAGGGCTGATTTCTTGCCCTGTGATAAAAAGCCTTCTGTTTCCATCACCAAAGCTTTCAGGGGAGCATTTTCAAGCTTTTGGCACCATTTTTGAGTGAATTGCCAAAAGTCAGATTTTTGCTGAAATTGTGACCCCGGGGCTTAGGGATTTTTTCAAAAAAATATTTCTGCCGGTTAAGTTTTTGAGGGCTGATTTCTTGTTCTGTGATAAAAAGCCTTCTCTTTCGAGTACCAAACCTTTCAGGAGAGCATTTTCAGGCTTTTGGCACCATTTTTGAGTGAATTCCCAAAAGTCAGATTTTTGCTGAAATTGTTCAAAAAAATATTTTCTGCCGGTTACGTTTTTGAGGGCTGATTTCTTGTCCTGTGATAAAAAGCCTTCTGTTTCGAGTGCCAAAGCTTTCAGGAGAGCATTTTCAAGCTTTTGGCACCATTTTTGAGTGAATTGCCAAAAGTCAGTTTTTTGCTGAAATTGTGACCCCGGTGCTTAGGGATTTTTTCAAAAAAATATTTTCTGCCGGTTAAGTTTTTGAGGGCTGATTTCTTGTCCTGTGATAAAAAGACTTCTGTTTCCATCGCCAAAGCTTTCAGGGAAGCATTTTCAAGCTTTTGGCACCATTTTTGAGTGAATTGCCAAAAGTCAGATTTTTGCTGAAATTGTGACCCCGGGGCTTAGGGATTTTTTCAAAAAAATATTTTCTGCCGGTTAAGTTTTTGAGGGCTGATTTCTTGTCCTGTAATAAAAAGCCTTCTGTTTCGAGTGCCAAAGCTTTCAGGAGAGCATTTTCAAGCTTTTGGCACCATTTTTGAGTGAATTGCCAAAAGTCAGATTTTTGCTGAAATTGTGACCCCGGGGCTTAGGGATTTTTTCAAAAAAATATTTTCTGCCGGTTAAGTTTTTGAGGGCAGATTTCTTGTCCTGTGATAAAAAGACTTCTGTTTCCATCGCCAAAGCTTTCAGGGGAGCATTTTCAAGCTTTTGGCACCATTTTTGAGTGAATTGCCAAAAGTCAGATTTTTGCTGAAATTGTGACCCCGGGGCTTAAGGATTTTTTCAAAAAAATATTTTCTGCCGGTTAAGTTTTTGAGGGCTGATTTCTTGTCCTGTGATAAAAAGCCTTCTGTTTCGAGTGCCAAACCTTTCAGGAGAGCATTTTCAGGCTTTTGGCACCATTTTTGAGTGAATTGCCAAAAGTCAGATTTTTGCTGAAATTGTTCAAAAAAATATTTTCTGCCGGTTAAGTTTTTGAGGGCTGATTTCTTGTCCTGCGATAAAAAGCCTTCTGTTTCGAGTGCCAAACCTTTCAGGAGAGCATTTTCAAGCTTTTGGCACCATTTTTGAGTGAATTGCCAAAAGTCAGATTTTTGCTGAAATTGTGACCCCGGGGCTTAGGGATTTTTTCAAGAAAATATTTTCTGCCGGTTAAGTTTTTGAGGGCTGATTTCTTGTCCTGTGATTAAAAAGACTTCTGTTTCCATCGCCAAAGCTTTCAGGGGAGCATTTTCAAGCTTTTGGCACCATTTTTGAGTGAATTGCCAAAAGTCAGATTTTTGCTGAAATTGTGACCCCGGGGCTTAGGGATTTTTTCAAAAAAAAAAATTCTGCCGGTTAAGTTTTTGAGGGCTGATTTCTTGTCCTGTGATAAAAAGCCTTCTGTTTCGAGTGCCAAACCTTTCAGGAGAGCATTTTCAGGCTTTTGGCACCATTTTTGAGTGAATTGCCAAAAGTCAGATTTTTGCTGAAATTCTGACCCCGGGGCTTAGGGATTTTTTCAAAAAAATATTTTCTGCCGGTTAAGTTTTTGAGGGCTGATTTCTTGCCCTGTGATAAAAAGCCTTCTGTTTCCATCACCAAAGCTTTCAGGGGAGCATTTTCAAGCTTTTGGCACCATTTTTGAGTGAATTGCCAAAAGTCAGATTTTTGCTGAAATTGTGACCCCGGGGCTTAGGGATTTTTTGAAAAAAATATTTCTGCCGGTTAAGTTTTTGAGGGCTGATTTCTTGTTCTGTGATAAAAAGCCTTCTCTTTCGAGTACCAAACCTTTCAGGAGAGCATTTTCAGGCTTTTGGCACCATTTTTGAGTGAATTCCCAAAAGTCAGATTTTTGCTGAAATTGTTCAAAAAAATATTTTCTGCCGGTTACGTTTTTGAGGGCTGATTTCTTGTCCTGTGATAAAAAGCCTTCTGTTTCGAGTGCCAAAGCTTTCAGGAGAGCATTTTCAAGCTTTTGGCACCATTTTTGAGTGAATTGCCAAAAGTCAGTTTTTTGCTGAAATTGTGACCCCGGGGCTTAGGGATTTTTTCAAAAAAATATTTTCTGCCGGTTAAGTTTTTGAGGGCTGATTTCTTGTCCTGTGATAAAAAGACTTCTGTTTCCATCGCCAAAGCTTTCAGGGAAGCATTTTCAAGCTTTTGGCACCATTTTTGAGTGAATTGCCAAAAGTCAGATTTTTGCTGAAATTGTGACCCCGGGGCTTAGGGATTTTTTCAAAAAAATATTTTCTGCCGGTTAAGTTTTTGAGGGCTGATTTCTTGTCCTGTAATAAAAAGCCTTCTGTTTCGAGTACCAAACCTTTCAGGAGAGCATTTTCAGGCTTTTGTCACCATTTTTGAGTGAATTGCCAAAAGTCAGATTTTTGCTGAAATTTTTCAAAAAAATATTTTCTGCCGGTCAAGTTTTTGAGGGCTGATTTCTTGTCCTGTGATAAAAAGCCTTCTGTTTCGAGTGCCAAACCTTTCAGGAGAGCATTTTCAACCTTTTGGCACCACTTTTGAGTGAATTGCCAAAAGTCAGATTTTTGCTGAAATTGTGACCCCGGGGCTTAGGGATTTTTTCAAAAAAATATTTTCTGCCGGTTAAGTTTTTGAGGGCTGATTTCTTGTCCTGTGATAAAAAGCCTTCTGTTTCGAGTGCAAACCTTTCAGGAGAGCATTTTCAAGCTTTTGGCACCATTTTTGAGTGAATTGCCAAAAGTCAGATTTTTGCTGAAATTGTGACCCCGGGGCTTAGGGATTTTTTCAAAAAAATATTTTCTGCCGGTTAAGTTTTTGAGGGCTGATTTCTTGTCCTGTGATAAAAAGCCTTCTGTTTCGAGTGCCAAACCTTTCAGGAGAGCATTTTCAGGCTTTTGGCACCATTTTTGAGTGAATTGCCAAAAGTCAGATTTTTGCTGAAATTGTTCAAAAAAATATTTTCTGCCGGTTAAGTTTTTGAGGGCTGATTTCTTGTCCTGTGATAAAAAGCCTTCTGTTTCGAGTGCCAAACCTTTCAGAAGAGCATTTTCAAGCTTTTGGCACCATTTTTGAGTGAATTGCCAAAAGTCAGATTTTTGCTGAAATTGTGACCCCGGGGCTTAGGGATTTTTTCAAAAAAATATTTTCTGCCGGTGACGTTTTTGAGGGCTGATTTCTTGTCCTGTGATAAAAAGCCTTCTGTTTCGAGTGCCAAACCTTTCAGGAGAGCATTTTCAAGCTTTTGGCACCATTTTTGAGTGAATTGCCAAAAGTCAGATTTTTGCTGAAATTGTGACCCCGGGGCTTAGGGATTTTTTCAAAAAAATATTTCTGCCGGTTAAGTTTTTGAGGGCTGATTTCTTGTCCTGTGATAAAAAGCCTTCTGTTTCGAGTGCCAAACCTTTCAGGAGAGCATTTTCAGGCTTTTGGCACCATTTTTGAATGAATTGCCAAAAGTCAGATTTTTGCTGAAATTGTGACCCCGGGGCTTAGGGATTTTTTCAAAAAAAAATTTCTGCCGGTTAAGTTTTTGAGGGCTGATTTCTTGTTCTGTGATAAAACGCCTTCTGTTTCGAGTACCAAACCTTTCAGGAGAGCATTTTCAGGCTTTTGGCACCATTTTTGAGTGAATTGCCAAAAGTCAGATTTTTGCTGAAATAGTTCAAAAAAATATTTTCTGCCGGTTACGTTTTTGAGGGCTGATTTCTTGTCCTGTGATAAAAAGCCTTTTGTTTCGAGTGCCAAACCTTTCAGGAGAGGATTTTCAAGCTTTTGGCACCATTTTTGAGTGAATTGCCAAAAGTCAGATTTTTGCTGAAATTGTGACCCTGGGGATTAGGGACTTTTTCAAAAAAATATTTTATGCCGGTTAAGTTTTTGAGGGCTGATTTCTTGTCCTGTGATAAAAAGCCTTCTGTTTCGAGTGCCAAACCTTTCAGGAGAGCATTTTCAGGCTTTTGGCACCATTTTTGAATGAATTGCCAAAAGTCAGATTTTTGCTGAAATTGTTCAAAATAATATTTTCTGCCGGTTAAGTTTTTGAGGGCTGATTTCTTGTCCTGTGATAAAAAGCCTTCTGTTTCGAGTGCCAAACCTTTCAGGAGAGCATTTTCAAGCTTTTGGCACCATTTTTGAGTGAATTGCCAAAAGTCAGATTTTTGCTGAAATTGTTCAAAAAACTATTTTCTGCCGGTTACGTTTTTGAGGGCTGATTTCTTGTCCTGTGATAAAAAGCCTTCTGTTTCGAGTACCAAACCTTTCAGGAGAGCATTTTCAGGCTTTTGGCACCATTTTTGAGTGAATTGCCAAAAGTCAGATTTTTGCTGAAATTGTTCAAAAAACTATTTTCTGCCGGTTACGTTTTTGAGGGCTGATTTCTTGTCCTGTGATAAAAAGCCTTCTGTTTCGAGTGCAAACCTTTCAGGAGAGCATTTTCAAGCTTTTGGCACCATTTTTGAGTGAATTGCCAAAAGTCAGATTTTTGCTGAAATTGTGACCCCGGGGCTTAGGGATTTTTTCAAAAAAATATTTTCTGCCGGTTAAGTTTTTGAGGGCTGATTTCTTGTCCTGTGATAAAAAGCCTTCTGTTTCGAGTGCCAAACCTTTCAGGAGAGCATTTTCAGGCTTTTGGCACCATTTTTGAGTGAATTGCCAAAAGTCAGATTTTTGCTGAAATTGTTCAAAAAAATATTTTCTGCCGGTTAAGTTTTTGAGGGCTGATTTCTTGTCCTGTGATAAAAAGCCTTCTGTTTCGAGTGCCAAACCTTTCAGAAGAGCATTTTCAAGCTTTTGGCACCATTTTTGAGTGAATTGCCAAAAGTCAGATTTTTGCTGAAATTGTGACCCCGGGGCTTAGGGATTTTTTCAAAAAAATATTTTCTGCCGGTGACGTTTTTGAGGGCTGATTTCTTGTCCTGTGATAAAAAGCCTTCTGTTTCGAGTGCCAAACCTTTCAGGAGAGCATTTTCAAGCTTTTGGCACCATTTTTGAGTGAATTGCCAAAAGTCAGATTTTTGCTGAAATTGTGACCCCGGGGCTTAGGGATTTTTTCAAAAAAATATTTCTGCCGGTTAAGTTTTTGAGGGCTGATTTCTTGTCCTGTGATAAAAAGCCTTCTGTTTCGAGTGCCAAACCTTTCAGGAGAGCATTTTCAGGCTTTTGGCACCATTTTTGAATGAATTGCCAAAAGTCAGATTTTTGCTGAAATTGTGACCCCGGGGCTTAGGGATTTTTTCAAAAAAAAATTTCTGCCGGTTAAGTTTTTGAGGGCTGATTTCTTGTTCTGTGATAAAACGCCTTCTGTTTCGAGTACCAAACCTTTCAGGAGAGCATTTTCAGGCTTTTGGCACCATTTTTGAGTGAATTGCCAAAAGTCAGATTTTTGCTGAAATAGTTCAAAAAAATATTTTCTGCCGGTTACGTTTTTGAGGGCTGATTTCTTGTCCTGTGATAAAAAGCCTTTTGTTTCGAGTGCCAAACCTTTCAGGAGAGGATTTTCAAGCTTTTGGCACCATTTTTGAGTGAATTGCCAAAAGTCAGATTTTTGCTGAAATTGTGACCCTGGGGATTAGGGACTTTTTCAAAAAAATATTTTATGCCGGTTAAGTTTTTGAGGGCTGATTTCTTGTCCTGTGATAAAAAGCCTTCTGTTTCGAGTGCCAAACCTTTCAGGAGAGCATTTTCAGGCTTTTGGCACCATTTTTGAATGAATTGCCAAAAGTCAGATTTTTGCTGAAATTGTTCAAAATAATATTTTCTGCCGGTTAAGTTTTTGAGGGCTGATTTCTTGTCCTGTGATAAAAAGCCTTCTGTTTCGAGTGCCAAACCTTTCAGGAGAGCATTTTCAAGCTTTTGGCACCATTTTTGAGTGAATTGCCAAAAGTCAGATTTTTGCTGAAATTGTTCAAAAAACTATTTTCTGCCGGTTACGTTTTTGAGGGCTGATTTCTTGTCCTGTGATAAAAAGCCTTCTGTTTCGAGTACCAAACCTTTCAGGAGAGCATTTTCAGGCTTTTGGCACCATTTTTGAGTGAATTGCCAAAAGTCAGATTTTTGCTGAAATTGTTCAAAAAACTATTTTCTGCCGGTTACGTTTTTGAGGGCTGATTTCTTGTCCTGTGATAAAAAGCCTTCTGTTTCGAGTGCCAAAGCTTTCAGGAGAGCATTTTCAAGCTTTTGGCACCATTTTTGAGTGAATTGCCAAAAGTCAGATTTTTGCTGAAATTGTGACCCCGGGGCTTAGGGATTTTTTCAAAAAAATATTTTCTGCTGGTTAAGTTTTTGAGGGCTGATTTCTTGTCCTGTGATAAAAAGACTTCTGTTTCGAGTGCCAAACCTTTCAGGAGAGCATTTTCAAGCTTTTGACACCACGTTTGAGTGAATTGCCAAAAGTCAGATTTTTGCTGAAATTGTGACCCCGGGGCTTAGGGATTTTTTCAAAAAAATATTTTCTGCTGGTTAAGTTTTTGAGGGCTGATTTCTTGTCCTGTGATAAAAAGCCTTCTGTTTCGAGTGCCAAACCTTTCAGGAGAGCATTTTCAAGCTTTTGACACCACTTTTGAGTGAATTGCCAAAAGTCAGATTTTTGCTGAAATTGTGACCCCGGGGCTTAGGGATTTTTTCAAAAAAATATTTTCTGCCGGTTAAGTTTTTGAGGGCTGATTTCTTGTTCTGTGATAAAAAGCCTTCTGTTTCGAGTACCAAACCTTTCAGGAGAGCATTTTCAGGCTTTTGGCACCATTTTTGAGTGAATTGCCAAAAGTCAGATTTTTGCTGAAATTGTTCAAAAAACTATTTTCTGCCGGTTACGTTTTTGAGGGCTGATTTCTTGTCCTGTGATAAAAAGCCTTCTGTTTCGAGTGCCAAAGCTTTCAGGAGAGCATTTTCAAGCTTTTGGCACCATTTTTGAGTGAATTGCCAAAAGTCAGATTTTTGCTGAAATTCTGACCCCGGGGCTTAGGGATTTTTTCAAAAAAATATTTCTGCCGGTTAAGTTTTTGAGGGCTGATTTCTTGTTCTGTGATAAAAAGCCTTCTCTTTCGAGTACCAAACCTTTCAGGAGAGCATTTTCAGGCTTTTGGCACCATTTTTGAGTGAATTCCCAAAAGTCAGATTTTTGCTGAAATTGTTCAAAAAAATATTTTCTGCCGGTTACGTTTTTGAGGGCTGATTTCTTGTCCTGTGATAAAAAGCCTTCTGTTTCGAGTGCCAAACCTTTCAGGAGAGCATTTTCAAGCTTTTGGCACCATTTTTGAGTGAATTGCCAAAAGTCAGATTTTTGCTGAAATTGTGATCCCGGGGCTTAGGGATTTTTTCAAAAAAATATTTTCTGCCGGTTAAGTTTTTGAGGGCTGATTTCTTGTCCTGTGATAAAAAGCCTTCTGTTTCGAGTGCCAAACCTTTCAGGAGAGCATTTTCAGGCTTTTGGCACCATTTTTGAGTGAATTGCCAAAAGTCAGATTTTTGCTGAAATTGTTCAAAAAAATATTTTCTGCCGGTTAAGTTTTTGAGGGCTGATTTCTTGTCCTGTGATAAAAAGCCTTCTGTTTCGAGTGCCAAACCTTTCAGAAGAGCATTTTCAAGCTTTTGGCACCATTTTTGAGTGAATTGCCAAAAGTCAGATTTTTGCTGAAATTGTGACCCCGGGGCTTAGGGATTTTTTCAAAAAAATATTTTCTGCCGGTGACGTTTTTGAGGGCTGATTTCTTGTCCTGTGATAAAAAGCCTTCTGTTTCGAGTGCCAAACCTTTCAGGAGAGCATTTTCAAGCTTTTGGCACCATTTTTGAGTGAATTGCCAAAAGTCAGATTTTTGCTGAAATTGTGACCCCGGGGCTTAGGGATTTTTTCAAAAAAATATTTTCTGCTGGTTAAGTTTTTGAGGGCTGATTTCTTGTCCTGTGATAAAAAGACTTCTGTTTCCATCGCCAAAGCTTTCAGGGGAGCATTTTCAAGCTTTTGGCACCATTTTTGAGAGAATTGGCAAAAGTCAGATTTTTGCTGAAATTGTGACCCCGGGGCTTAGGGATTTTTTCAAAAAAATATTTTTTGCCGGTTAAGTTTTTGAGGGCTGATTTCTTGTCCTGTGATAAAAAGCCTTCTGTTTCGAGTGCCAAACCTTTCAGGAGAGCATTTTCAAGCTTTTGGCACCATTTTTGAGTGAATTGCCAAAAGTCAGATTTTTGCTGAAATTGTGACCCCGGGGCTTAGGGATTTTTTCAAAAAAAATATTTTCTGCCGGTTAAGTTTTTGAGGGCTGATTTCTTGTCCTGTGATAAAAAGCCTTCTGTTTCGAGTGCCAAACCTTTCAGGAGAGCATTTTCAAGCTTTTGACACCACTTTTGAGTGAATTGCCAAAAGTCAGATTTTTGCTGAAATTGTGACCCCGGGGCTTAGGGATTTTTTCAAAAAAATATTTTCTGCCGGTTAAGTTTTTGAGGGCTGATTTCTTGTTCTGTGATAAAAAGCCTTCTGTTTCGAGTACCAAACCTTTCAGGAGAGCATTTTCAGGCTTTTGGCACCATTTTTGAGTGAATTGCCAAAAGTCAGATTTTTGCTGAAATTGTTCAAAAAACTATTTTCTGCCGGTTACGTTTTTGAGGGCTGATTTCTTGTCCTGTGATAAAAAGCCTTCTGTTTCGAGTGCCAAAGCTTTCAGGAGAGCATTTTCAAGCTTTTGGCACCATTTTTGAGTGAATTGCCAAAAGTCAGATTTTTGCTGAAATTGTGACCCCGGGGCTTAGGGATTTTTTCAAAAAAATATTTTCTGCCGGTGACGTTTTTGAGGGCTGATTTCTTGTCCTGTGATAAAAAGCCTTCTGTTTCGAGTGCCAAACCTTTCAGGAGAGCATTTTCAAGCTTTTGGCACCATTTTTGAGTGAATTACCAAAAGTCAGATTTTTGCTGAAATTGTGACCCCGGGGCTTAGGGATTTTTTCAAAAAAGTATTTTCTGCCAGTTAAGTTTTTGAGGGCTGATTTCTTGTCCTGTGATAAAAAGCCTTCTGTTTCGAGCGCCAAATCTTTCAGGAGAGCTTTTTCAGGCTTTTGGCACCATTTTTGAGTGAATTGCCAAAAGTCAGATTTTTGCTGATATTGTGACCCCGGGGCTTAGGGATTTTTTCAAAAAAATATTTTCTGCCGGTTAAGTTTTTGAGGGCTGATTTCTTGTCCTGTAATAAAAAGCCTTCTGTTTCGAGTGCCAAACCTTTCAGGAGAGCATTTTCAGGCTTTTGTCACCATTTTTGAGTGAATTGCCAAAAGTCAGATTTTTGCTGAAATTGTTCAAAAAAATATTTTCTGCCGGTCAAGTTTTTGAGGGCTGATTTCTTGTCCTGTGATAAAAAGCCTTCTGTTTCGAGTGCCAAACCTTTCAGGAGAGCATTTTCAACCTTTTGGCACCACTTTTGAGTGCATTGCCAAAAGTCAGATTTTTGCTGAAATTGTGACCCCGGGGCTTAGGGATTTTTTCAAAAAAATATTTTCTGCCGGTTAAGTTTTTGAGGGCTGATTTCTTGTCCTGTGATAAAAAGCCTTCTGTTTCGAGTGCAAACCTTTCAGGAGAGCATTTTCAAGCTTTTGGCACCATTTTTGAGTGAATTGCCAAAAGTCAGATTTTTGCTGAAATTGTGACCCCGGGGCTTAGGGATTTTTTCAAAAAAAATATTTTCTGCCGGTTAAGTTTTTGAGGGCTGATTTCTTGTCCTGTGATAAAAAGCCTTCTGTTTCGAGTGCCAAACCTTTCAGGAGAGCATTTTCAAGCTTTTGACACCACTTTTGAGTGAATTGCCAAAAGTCAGATTTTTGCTGAAATTGTGACCCCGGGGCTTAGGGATTTTTTCAAAAAAATATTTTCTGCCGGTTAAGTTTTTGAGGGCTGATTTCTTGTTCTGTGATAAAAAGCCTTCTGTTTCGAGTACCAAACCTTTCAGGAGAGCATTTTCAGGCTTTTGGCACCATTTTTGAGTGAATTGCCAAAAGTCAGATTTTTGCTGAAATTGTTCAAAAAACTATTTTCTGCCGGTTACGTTTTTGAGGGCTGATTTCTTGTCCTGTGATAAAAAGCCTTCTGTTTCGAGTGCCAAAGCTTTCAGGAGAGCATTTTCAAGCTTTTGGCACCATTTTTGAGTGAATTGCCAAAAGTCAGATTTTTGCTGAAATTGTGACCCCGGGGCTTAGGGATTTTTTCAAAAAAATATTTTCTGCCGGTGACGTTTTTGAGGGCTGATTTCTTGTCCTGTGATAAAAAGCCTTCTGTTTCGAGTGCCAAACCTTTCAGGAGAGCATTTTCAAGCTTTTGGCACCATTTTTGAGTGAATTACCAAAAGTCAGATTTTTGCTGAAATTGTGACCCCGGGGCTTAGGGATTTTTTCAAAAAAGTATTTTCTGCCAGTTAAGTTTTTGAGGGCTGATTTCTTGTCCTGTGATAAAAAGCCTTCTGTTTCGAGCGCCAAATCTTTCAGGAGAGCTTTTTCAGGCTTTTGGCACCATTTTTGAGTGAATTGCCAAAAGTCAGATTTTTGCTGATATTGTGACCCCGGGGCTTAGGGATTTTTTCAAAAAAATATTTTCTGCCGGTTAAGTTTTTGAGGGCTGATTTCTTGTCCTGTAATAAAAAGCCTTCTGTTTCGAGTGCCAAACCTTTCAGGAGAGCATTTTCAGGCTTTTGTCACCATTTTTGAGTGAATTGCCAAAAGTCAGATTTTTGCTGAAATTGTTCAAAAAAATATTTTCTGCCGGTCAAGTTTTTGAGGGCTGATTTCTTGTCCTGTGATAAAAAGCCTTCTGTTTCGAGTGCCAAACCTTTCAGGAGAGCATTTTCAACCTTTTGGCACCACTTTTGAGTGCATTGCCAAAAGTCAGATTTTTGCTGAAATTGTGACCCCGGGGCTTAGGGATTTTTTCAAAAAAATATTTTCTGCCGGTTAAGTTTTTGAGGGCTGATTTCTTGTCCTGTGATAAAAAGCCTTCTGTTTCGAGTGCAAACCTTTCAGGAGAGCATTTTCAAGCTTTTGGCACCATTTTTGAGTGAATTGCCAAAAGTCAGATTTTTGCTGAAATTCTGACCCCGGGGCTTAGGGATTTTTTCAAAAAAATATTTCTGCCGGTTAAGTTTTTGAGGGCTGATTTCTTGTTCTGTGATAAAAAGCCTTCTCTTTCGAGTACCAAACCTTTCAGGAGAGCATTTTCAGGCTTTTGGCACCATTTTTGAGTGAATTCCCAAAAGTCAGATTTTTGCTGAAATTGTTCAAAAAAATATTTTCTGCCGGTTACGTTTTTGAGGGCTGATTTCTTGTCCTGTGATAAAAAGCCTTCTGTTTCGAGTGCCAAACCTTTCAGGAGAGCATTTTCAAGCTTTTGGCACCATTTTTGAGTGAATTGCCAAAAGTCAGATTTTTGCTGAAATTGTGATCCCGGGGCTTAGGGATTTTTTCAAAAAAATATTTTCTGCCGGTTAAGTTTTTGAGGGCTGATTTCTTGTCCTGTGATAAAAAGCCTTCTGTTTCGAGTGCCAAACCTTTCAGGAGAGCATTTTCAGGCTTTTGGCACCATTTTTGAGTGAATTGCCAAAAGTCAGATTTTTGCTGAAATTGTTCAAAAAAATATTTTCTGCCGGTTAAGTTTTTGAGGGCTGATTTCTTGTCCTGTGATAAAAAGCCTTCTGTTTCGAGTGCCAAACCTTTCAGAAGAGCATTTTCAAGCTTTTGGCACCATTTTTGAGTGAATTGCCAAAAGTCAGATTTTTGCTGAAATTGTGACCCCGGGGCTTAGGGATTTTTTCAAAAAAATATTTTCTGCCGGTGACGTTTTTGAGGGCTGATTTCTTGTCCTGTGATAAAAAGCCTTCTGTTTCGAGTGCCAAACCTTTCAGGAGAGCATTTTCAAGCTTTTGGCACCATTTTTGAGTGAATTGCCAAAAGTCAGATTTTTGCTGAAATTGTGACCCCGGGGCTTAGGGATTTTTTCAAAAAAATATTTTCTGCTGGTTAAGTTTTTGAGGGCTGATTTCTTGTCCTGTGATAAAAAGACTTCTGTTTCCATCGCCAAAGCTTTCAGGGGAGCATTTTCAAGCTTTTGGCACCATTTTTGAGAGAATTGGCAAAAGTCAGATTTTTGCTGAAATTGTGACCCCGGGGCTTAGGGATTTTTTCAAAAAAATATTTTTTGCCGGTTAAGTTTTTGAGGGCTGATTTCTTGTCCTGTGATAAAAAGCCTTCTGTTTCGAGTGCCAAACCTTTCAGGAGAGCATTTTCAAGCTTTTGGCACCATTTTTGAGTGAATTGCCAAAAGTCAGATTTTTGCTGAAATTGTGACCCCGGGGCTTAGGGATTTTTTCAAAAAAAATATTTTCTGCCGGTTAAGTTTTTGAGGGCTGATTTCTTGTCCTGTGATAAAAAGCCTTCTGTTTCGAGTGCCAAACCTTTCAGGAGAGCATTTTCAAGCTTTTGACACCACTTTTGAGTGAATTGCCAAAAGTCAGATTTTTGCTGAAATTGTGACCCCGGGGCTTAGGGATTTTTTCAAAAAAATATTTTCTGCCGGTTAAGTTTTTGAGGGCTGATTTCTTGTTCTGTGATAAAAAGCCTTCTGTTTCGAGTACCAAACCTTTCAGGAGAGCATTTTCAGGCTTTTGGCACCATTTTTGAGTGAATTGCCAAAAGTCAGATTTTTGCTGAAATTGTTCAAAAAACTATTTTCTGCCGGTTACGTTTTTGAGGGCTGATTTCTTGTCCTGTGATAAAAAGCCTTCTGTTTCGAGTGCCAAAGCTTTCAGGAGAGCATTTTCAAGCTTTTGGCACCATTTTTGAGTGAATTGCCAAAAGTCAGATTTTTGCTGAAATTCTGACCCCGGGGCTTAGGGATTTTTTCAAAAAAATATTTCTGCCGGTTAAGTTTTTGAGGGCTGATTTCTTGTTCTGTGATAAAAAGCCTTCTCTTTCGAGTACCAAACCTTTCAGGAGAGCATTTTCAGGCTTTTGGCACCATTTTTGAGTGAATTCCCAAAAGTCAGATTTTTGCTGAAATTGTTCAAAAAAATATTTTCTGCCGGTTACGTTTTTGAGGGCTGATTTCTTGTCCTGTGATAAAAAGCCTTCTGTTTCGAGTGCCAAACCTTTCAGGAGAGCATTTTCAAGCTTTTGGCACCATTTTTGAGTGAATTGCCGAAAGTCAGATTTTTGCTGAAATTGTGATCCCGGGGCTTAGGGATTTTTTCAAAAAAATATTTTCTGCCGGTTAAGTTTTTGAGGGCTGATTTCTTGTCCTGTGATAAAAAGCCTTCTGTTTCGAGTGCCAAACCTTTCAGGAGAGCATTTTCAGGCTTTTGGCACCATTTTTGAGTGAATTGCCAAAAGTCAGATTTTTGCTGAAATTGTTCAAAAAAATATTTTCTGCCGGTTAAGTTTTTGAGGGCTGATTTCTTGTCCTGTGATAAAAAGCCTTCTGTTTCGAGTGCCAAACCTTTCAGAAGAGCATTTTCAAGCTTTTGGCACCATTTTTGAGTGAATTGCCAAAAGTCAGATTTTTGCTGAAATTGTGACCCCGGGGCTTAGGGATTTTTTCAAAAAAATATTTTCTGCCGGTGACGTTTTTGAGGGCTGATTTCTTGTCCTGTGATAAAAAGCCTTCTGTTTCGAGTGCCAAACCTTTCAGGAGAGCATTTTCAAGCTTTTGGCACCATTTTTGAGTGAATTACCAAAAGTCAGATTTTTGCTGAAATTGTGACCCCGGGGCTTAGGGATTTTTTCAAAAAAGTATTTTCTGCCAGTTAAGTTTTTGAGGGCTGATTTCTTGTCCTGTGATAAAAAGCCTTCTGTTTCGAGCGCCAAATCTTTCAGGAGAGCTTTTTCAGGCTTTTGGCACCATTTTTGAGTGAATTGCCAAAAGTCAGATTTTTGCTGATATTGTGACCCCGGGGCTTAGGGATTTTTTCAAAAAAATATTTTCTGCCGGTTAAGTTTTTGAGGGCTGATTTCTTGTCCTGTAATAAAAAGCCTTCTGTTTCGAGTGCCAAACCTTTCAGGAGAGCATTTTCAGGCTTTTGTCACCATTTTTGAGTGAATTGCCAAAAGTCAGATTTTTGCTGAAATTGTTCAAAAAAATATTTTCTGCCGGTCAAGTTTTTGAGGGCTGATTTCTTGTCGTGTGATAAAAAGCCTTCTGTTTCGAGTGCCAAACCTTTCAGGAGAGCATTTTCAACCTTTTGGCACCACTTTTGAGTGAATTGCCAAAAGTCAGATTTTTGCTGAAATTGTGACCCCGGGGCTTAGGGATTTTTTCAAAAAAATATTTTCTGCCGGTTAAGTTTTTGAGGGCTGATTTCTTGTCCTGTGATAAAAAGCCTTCTGTTTCGAGTGCAAACCTTTCAGGAGAGCATTTTCAAGCTTTTGGCACCATTTTTGAGTGAATTGCCAAAAGTCAGATTTTTGCTGAAATTGTGACCCCGGGGCTTAGGGATTTTTTCAAAAAAATATTTTCTGCCGGTTAAGTTTTTGAGGGCTGATTTCTTGTCCTGTGATAAAAAGCCTTCTGTTTCGAGTGCCAAACCTTTCAGAAGAGCATTTTCAAGCTTTTGGCACCATTTTTGAGTGAATTGCCAAAAGTCAGATTTTTGCTGAAATTGTGACCCCGGGGCTTAGGGATTTTTTCAAAAAAATATTTTCTGCCGGTGACGTTTTTGAGGGCTGATTTCTTGTCCTGTGATAAAAAGCCTTCTGTTACGAGTGCCAAACCTTTCAGGAGAGCATTTTCAAGCTTTTGGCACCATTTTTGAGTGAATTGCCAAAAGTCAGATTTTTGCTGAAATTGTGACCCCGGGGCTTAGGGATTTTTTCAAAAAAATATTTTCTGCCGGTTAAGTTTTTGAGGGCTGATTTCTTGTCCTGTGATAAAAAGCCTTCTGTTTCGAGTGCAAACCTTTCAGGAGAGCATTTTCAGGCTTTTGGCACCATTTTTGAGTGAATTGCCAAAAGTCAGATTTTTGCTGAAATTGTTCAAAAAAATATTTTCTGCCGGTTAAGTTTTTGAGGGCTGATTTCTTGTCCTGTGATAAAAAGCCTTCTGTTTCGAGTGCCAACCCTTTCAGAAGAGCATTTTCAAGCTTTTGGCACCATTTTTGAGTGAATTGCCAAAAGTCAGATTTTTGCTGAAATTGTGACCCCGGGGCTTAGGGATTTTTTCAAAAAAATATTTTCTGCCGGTGACGTTTTTGAGGGCTGATTTCTTGTCCTGTGATAAAAAGCCTTCTGTTACGAGTGCCAAACCTTTCAGGAGAGCATTTTCAAGCTTTTGGCACCATTTTTGAGTGAATTGCCAAAAGTCAGATTTTTGCTGAAATTGTGACCCCGGGGCTTAGGGATTTTTTCAAAAAAATATTTTCTGCCGGTTAAGTTTTTGAGGGCTGATTTCTTGTCCTGTGATAAAAAGCCTTCTGTTTCGAGTGCCAAACCTTTCAGGAGAGCATTTTCAGGCTTTTGGCACCATTTTTGAATGAATTGCCAAAAGTCAGATTTTTGCTGAAATTGTGACCCCGGGGCTTAGGGATTTTTTCAAAAAAAAATTTCTGCCGGTTAAGTTTTTGAGGGCTGATTTCTTGTTCTGTGATAAAACGCCTTCTGTTTCGAGTACCAAACCTTTCAGGAGAGCATTTTCAGGCTTTTGGCACCATTTTTGAGTGAATTGCCAAAAGTCAGATTTTTGCAGAAATAGTTCAAAAAAATATTTTCTGCCGGTTACGTTTTTGAGGGCTGATTTCTTGTCCTGTGATAAAAAGCCTTTTGTTTCGAGTGCCAAACCTTTCAAGAGAGGATTTTCAAGCTTTTGGCACCATTTTTGAGTGAATTGCCAAAAGTCAGATTTTTGCTGAAATTGTGACCCTGGGGATTAGGGACTTTTTCAAAAAAATATTTTATGCCGGTTAAGTTTTTGAGGGCTGATTTCTTGTCCTGTGATAAAAAGCCTTCTGTTTCGAGTGCCAAACCTTTCAGGAGAGCATTTTCAGGCTTTTGGCACCATTTTTGAATGAATTGCCAAAAGTCAGATTTTTGCTGAAATTGTTCAAAATAATATTTTCTGCCGGTTAAGTTTTTGAGGGCTGATTTCTTGTCCTGTGATAAAAAGCCTTCTGTTTCGAGTGCCAAACCTTTCAGGAGAGCATTTTCAAGCTTTTGGCACCATTTTTGAGTGAATTGCCAAAAGTCAGATTTTTGCTGAAATTGTGACCCCGGGGCTTAGGGATTTTTTCAAAAAAATATTTTCTGCCGGTTAAGTTTTTGAGGGCTGATTTCTTGTCGTGTGATAAAAAGCCTTCTGTTTCGAGTGCAAACCTTTCAGGAGAGCATTTTCAGGCTTTTGGCACCATTTTTGAGTGAATTGCCAAAAGTCAGATTTTTGCTGAAATTGTGACCTCGGGGCTTAGGGATTTTTTCAAAAAAATATTTTCTGCCGGTTAAGTTTTTGAGGGCTGATTTCTTGTCCTGTGATAAAAAGCCTTCTGTTTCGAGTGCCAAACCTTTCAGGAGAGCATTTTCAGGCTTTTGGCACCATTTTTGAGTGAATTGCCAAAAGTCAGATTTTTGCTGAAATTGTTCAAAAAAATATTTTCTGCCGGTTAAGTTTTTGAGGGCTGATTTCTTGTCCTGTGATAAAAAGCCTTCTGTTTCGAGTGCCAAACCTTTCAGAAGAGCATTTTCAAGCTTTTGGCACCATTTTTGAGTGAATTGCCAAAAGTCAGATTTTTGCTGAAATTGTGACCCCGGGGCTTAGGGATTTTTTCAAAAAAATATTTTCTGCCGGTGACGTTTTTGAGGGCTGATTTCTTGTCCTGTGATAAAAAGCCTTCTGTTACGAGTGCCAAACCTTTCAGGAGAGCATTTTCAAGCTTTTGGCACCATTTTTGAGTGAATTGCCAAAAGTCAGATTTTTGCTGAAATTGTGACCCCGGGGCTTAGGGATTTTTTCAAAAAAATATTTTCTGCCGGTTAAGTTTTTGAGGGCTGATTTCTTGTCCTGTGATAAAAAGCCTTCTGTTTCGAGTGCCAAACCTTTCAGGAGAGCATTTTCAGGCTTTTGGCACCATTTTTGAATGAATTGCCAAAAGTCAGATTTTTGCTGAAATTGTGACCCCGGGGCTTAGGGATTTTTTCAAAAAAAAATTTCTGCCGGTTAAGTTTTTGAGGGCTGATTTCTTGTTCTGTGATAAAACGCCTTCTGTTTCGAGTACCAAACCTTTCAGGAGAGCATTTTCAGGCTTTTGGCACCATTTTTGAGTGAATTGCCAAAAGTCAGATTTTTGCTGAAATAGTTCAAAAAAATATTTTCTGCCGGTTACGTTTTTGAGGGCTGATTTCTTGTCCTGTGATAAAAAGCCTTTTGTTTCGAGTGCCAAACCTTTCAAGAGAGGATTTTCAAGCTTTTGGCACCATTTTTGAGTGAATTGCCAAAAGTCAGATTTTTGCTGAAATTGTGACCCTGGGGATTAGGGACTTTTTCAAAAAAATATTTTATGCCGGTTAAGTTTTTGAGGGCTGATTTCTTGTCCTGTGATAAAAAGCCTTCTGTTTCGAGTGCCAAACCTTTCAGGAGAGCATTTTCAGGCTTTTGGCACCATTTTTGAATGAATTGCCAAAAGTCAGATTTTTGCTGAAATTGTTCAAAATAATATTTTCTGCCGGTTAAGTTTTTGAGGGCTGATTTCTTGTCCTGTGATAAAAAGCCTTCTGTTTCGAGTGCCAAACCTTTCAGGAGAGCATTTTCAAGCTTTTGGCACCATTTTTGAGTGAATTGCCAAAAGTCAGATTTTTGCTGAAATTGTGACCCCGGGGCTTAGGGATTTTTTCAAAAAAATATTTTCTGCCGGTTAAGTTTTTGAGGGCTGATTTCTTGTCGTGTGATAAAAAGCCTTCTGTTTCGAGTGCAAACCTTTCAGGAGAGCATTTTCAGGCTTTTGGCACCATTTTTGAGTGAATTGCCAAAAGTCAGATTTTTGCTGAAATTGTGACCCCGGGGCTTAGGGATTTTTTCAAAAAAATATTTTCTGCCGGTTAAGTTTTTGAGGGCTGATTTCTTGTCCTGTGATAAAAAGCCTTCTGTTTCGAGTACCAAACCTTTCAGGAGAGCATTTTCAGGCTTTTGGCACCATTTTTGAGTGAATTGCCAAAAGTCAGATTTTTGCTGAAATTGTTCAAAAAACTATTTTCTGCCGGTTACGTTTTTGAGGGCTGATTTCTTGTCCTGTGATAAAAAGACTTCTGTTTCGAGTGCCAAAGCTTTCAGGAGAGCATTTTCAAGCTTTTGGCACCATTTTTGAGTGAATTGCCAAAAGTCAGATTTTTGCTGAAATTGTGACCCCGGGGCTTAGGGATTTTTTCAAAAAAATATTTTCTGCTGGTTAAGTTTTTGAGGGCTGATTTCTTGTCCTGTGATAAAAAGACTTCTGTTTCCATCGCCAAAGCTTTCAGGGGAGCATTTTCAAGCTTTTGGCACCATTTTTGAGAGAATTGGCAAAAGTCAGATTTTTGCTGAAATTGTGACCCCGGGGCTTAGGGATTTTTTCAAAAAAATATTTTTTGCCGGTTAAGTTTTTGAGGGCTGATTTCTTGTCCTGTGATAAAAAGCCTTCTGTTTCGAGTGCCAAACCTTTCAGGAGAGCATTTTCAAGCTTTTGGCACCATTTTTGAGTGAATTGCCAAAAGTCAGATTTTTGCTGAAATTGTGACCCCGGGGCTTAGGGATTTTTTCAAAAAAAATATTTTCTGCCGGTTAAGTTTTTGAGGGCTGATTTCTTGTCCTGTGATAAAAAGCCTTCTGTTTCGAGTGCCAAACCTTTCAGGAGAGCATTTTCAAGCTTTTGACACCACTTTTGAGTGAATTGCCAAAAGTCAGATTTTTGCTGAAATTGTGACCCCGGGGCTTAGGGATTTTTTCAAAAAAATATTTTCTGCCGGTTAAGTTTTTGAGGGCTGATTTCTTGTCCTGTGATAAAAAGCCTTCTGTTTCGAGTGCCAAACCTTTCAGGAGAGCATTTTCAGGCTTTTGGCACCATTTTTGAGTGAATTGCCAAAAGTCAGATTTTTGCTGAAATTCTGACCCCGGGGCTTAGGGATTTTTTCAAAAAAATATTTTCTGCCGGTTAAGTTTTTGAGGGCTGATTTCTTGCCCTGTGATAAAAAGCCTTCTGTTTCCATCGCCAAAGCTTTCAGGGGAGCATTTTCAAGCTTTTGGCACCATTTTTGAGTGAATTGCCAAAAGTCAGATTTTTGCTGAAATTGTGACCCCGGGGCTTAGGGATTTTTTCAAAAAAATATTTCTGCCGGTTAAGTTTTTGAGGGCTGATTTCTTGTCCTGTGATAAAAAGCCTTCTGTTTCGAGTACCAAACCTGTCAGGAGAGCATTTTCAGGCTTTTGGCACCATTTTTGAGTGAATTGCCAAAAGTCAGATTTTTGCTGAAATTGTTCAAAAAAATATTTTCTGCCGGTTACGTTTTTGAGGGCTGATTTCTTGTCCTGTGATAAAAAGCCTTCTGTTTCGAGTGCCAAAGCTTTCAAGAGAGCATTTTCAAGCTTTTGGCACCATTTTTGAGTGAATTGCCAAAAGTCAGATTTTTGCTGAAATTGTGACCCCGGGGCTTAGGGATTTTTTCAAAAAAATATTTTCTGCCGGTTAAGTTTTTGAGGGCAGATTTCTTGTCCTGTGATAAAAAGACTTCTGTTTCCATCGCCAAAGCTTTCAGGGGAGCATTTTCAAGCTTTTGGCACCATTTTTGAGTGAATTGCCAAAAGTCAGATTTTTGCTGAAATTGTGACCCCGGGGCTTAGGGATTTTTTCAAGAAAATATTTTCTGCCGGTTAAGTTTTTGAGGGCTGATTTCTTGTCCTGTGATTAAAAAGACTTCTGTTTCCATCGCCAAAGCTTTCAGGGGAGCATTTTCAAGCTTTTGGCACCATTTTTGAGTGAATTGCCAAAAGTCAGATTTTTGCTGAAATTGTGACCCCGGGGCTTAGGGATTTTTTCAAAAAAAAAAATTCTGCCGGTTAAGTTTTTGAGGGCTGATTTCTTGTCCTGTGATAAAAAGCCTTCTGTTTCGAGTGCCAAACCTTTCAGGAGAGCATTTTCAGGCTTTTGGCACCATTTTTGAGTGAATTGCCAAAAGTCAGATTTTTGCTGAAATTCTGACCCCGGGGCTTAGGGATTTTTTCAAAAAAATATTTTCTGTCGGTTAAGTTTTTGAGGGCTGATTTCTTGCCCTGTGATAAAAAGCCTTCTGTTTCCATCACCAAAGCTTTCAGGGGAGCATTTTCAAGCTTTTGGCACCATTTTTGAGTGAATTGCCAAAAGTCAGATTTTTGCTGAAATTGTGACCCCGGGGCTTAGGGATTTTTTCAAAAAAATATTTCTGCCGGTTAAGTTTTTGAGGGCTGATTTCTTGTTCTGTGATAAAAAGCCTTCTCTTTCGAGTACCAAACCTTTCAGGAGAGCATTTTCAGGCTTTTGGCACCATTTTTGAGTGAATTCCCAAAAGTCAGATTTTTGCTGAAATTGTTCAAAAAAATATTTTCTGCCGGTTACGTTTTTGAGGGCTGATTTCTTGTCCTGTGATAAAAAGCCTTCTGTTTCGAGTGCCAAAGCTTTCAGGAGAGCATTTTCAAGCTTTTGGCACCATTTTTGAGTGAATTGCCAAAAGTCAGATTTTTGCTGAAATTGTGACCCCGGGGCTTAAGGATTTTTTCAAAAAAATATTTTCTGCCGGTTAAGTTTTTGAGGGCTGATTTCTTGTCCTGTGATAAAAAGCCTTCTGTTTCGAGTGCCAAACCTTTCAGGAGAGCATTTTCAGGCTTTTGGCACCATTTTTGAGTGAATTCCCAAAAGTCAGATTTTTGCTGAAATTGTTCAAAAAAATATTTTCTGCCGGTTACGTTTTTGAGGGCTGATTTCTTGTCCTGTGATAAAAAGCCTTCTGTTTCGAGTGCCAAAGCTTTCAGGAGAGCATTTTCAAGCTTTTGGCACCATTTTTGAGTGAATTGCCAAAAGTCAGATTTTTGCTGAAATTGTGACCCCGGGGCTTAAGGATTTTTTCAAAAAAATATTTTCTGCCGGTTAAGTTTTTGAGGGCTGATTTCTTGTCCTGTGATAAAAAGCCTTCTGTTTCGAGTGCCAAACCTTTCAGGAGAGCATTTTCAGGCTTTTGGCACCATTTTTGAGTGAATTGCCAAAAGTCAGATTTTTGCTGAAATTGTTCAAAAAAATATTTTCTGCCGGTTACGTTTTTGAGGGCTGATTTCTTGTCCTGCGATAAAAAGCCTTCTGTTTCGAGTGCCAAACCTTTCAGGAGAGCATTTTCAAGCTTTTGGCACCATTTTTGAGTGAATTGCCAAAAGTCAGTTTTTTGCTGAAATTGTGACCCCGGGGCTTAGGGATTTTTTCAAAAAAATATTTTCTGCCGGTTAAGTTTTTGAGGGCTGATTTCCTGTCCTGTGATAAAAAGACTTCTGTTTCCATCGCCAAAGCTTTCAGGGAAGCATTTTCAAGCTTTTGGCACCATTTTTGAGTGAATTGCCAAAAGTCAGATTTTTGCTGAAATTGTGACCCCGGGGCTTAGGGATTTTTTCAAAAAAATATTTTCTGCCGGTTAAGTTTTTGAGGGCTGATTTCTTGTCCTGTAATAAAAAGCCTTCTGTTTCGAGTGCCAAACCTTTCAGGAGAGCATTTTCAGGCTTTTGTCACCATTTTTGAGTGAATTGCCAAAAGTCAGATTTTTGCTGAAATTGTTCAAAAAAATATTTTCTGCCGGTTAAGTTTTTGAGGGCTGATTTCTTGTCCTGTGATAAAAAGCCTTCTGTTTCGAGTGCCAAACCTTTCAGGAGAGCATTTTCAGGCTTTTGGCACCATTTTTGAGTGAATTGCCAAAAGTCAGATTTTTGCTGAAATTCTGACCCCGGGGCTTAGGGATTTTTTCAAAAAAATATTTTCTGTCGGTTAAGTTTTTGAGGGCTGATTTCTTGCCCTGTGATAAAAAGCCTTCTGTTTCCATCACCAAAGCTTTCAGGGGAGCATTTTCAAGCTTTTGGCACCATTTTTGAGTGAATTGCCAAAAGTCAGATTTTTGCTGAAATTGTGACCCCGGGGCTTAGGGATTTTTTCAAAAAAATATTTCTGCCGGTTAAGTTTTTGAGGGCTGATTTCTTGTTCTGTGATAAAAAGCCTTCTCTTTCGAGTACCAAACCTTTCAGGAGAGCATTTTCAGGCTTTTGGCACCATTTTTGAGTGAATTCCCAAAAGTCAGATTTTTGCTGAAATTGTTCAAAAAAATATTTTCTGCCGGTTACGTTTTTGAGGGCTGATTTCTTGTCCTGTGATAAAAAGCCTTCTGTTTCGAGTGCCAAAGCTTTCAGGAGAGCATTTTCAAGCTTTTGGCACCATTTTTGAGTGAATTGCCAAAAGTCAGTTTTTTGCTGAAATTTTTCAAAAAAATATTTTCTGCCGGTTAAGTTTTTGAGGGCTGATTTCTTGTCCTGTGATAAAAAGACTTCTGTTTCCATCGCCAAAGCTTTCAGGGAAGCATTTTCAAGCTTTTGGCACCATTTTTGAGTGAATTGCCAAAAGTCAGATTTTTGCTGAAATTGTGACCCCGGGGCTTAGGGATTTTTTCAAAAAAATATTTTCTGCCGGTTAAGTTTTTGAGGGCTGATTTCTTGTCCTGTAATAAAAAGCCTTCTGTTTCGAGTGCCAAAGCTTTCAGGAGAGCATTTTCAAGCTTTTGGCACCATTTTTGAGTGAATTGCCAAAAGTCAGATTTTTGCTGAAATTGTGACCCCGGGGCTTAGGGATTTTTTCAAAAAAATATTTTCTGCCGGTTAAGTTTTTGAGGGCAGATTTCTTGTCCTGTGATAAAAAGACTTCTGTTTCCATCGCCAAAGCTTTCAGGGGAGCATTTTCAAGCTTTTGGCACCATTTTTGAGTGAATTGCCAAAAGTCAGATTTTTGCTGAAATTGTGACCCCGGGGCTTAAGGATTTTTTCAAAAAAATATTTTCTGCCGGTTAAGTTTTTGAGGGCTGATTTCTTGTCCTGTGATAAAAAGCCTTCTGTTTCGAGTGCCAAACCTTTCAGGAGAGCATTTTCAGGCTTTTGGCACCATTTTTGAGTGAATTGCCAAAAGTCAGATTTTTGCTGAAATTGTTCAAAAAAATATTTTCTGCCGGTTAAGTTTTTGAGGGCTGATTTCTTGTCCTGCGATAAAAAGCCTTCTGTTTCGAGTGCCAAACCTTTCAGGAGAGCATTTTCAAGCTTTTGGCACCATTTTTGAGTGAATTGCCAAAAGTCAGATTTTTGCTGAAATTGTGACCCCGGGGCTTAGGGATTTTTTCAAGAAAATATTTTCTGCCGGTTAAGTTTTTGAGGGCTGATTTCTTGTCCTGTGATTAAAAAGACTTCTGTTTCCATCGCCAAAGCTTTCAGGGGAGCATTTTCAAGCTTTTGGCACCATTTTTGAGTGAATTGCCAAAAGTCAGATTTTTGCTGAAATTGTGACCCCGGGGCTTAGGGATTTTTTCAAAAAAAAAAATTCTGCCGGTTAAGTTTTTGAGGGCTGATTTCTTGTCCTGTGATAAAAAGCCTTCTGTTTCGAGTGCCAAACCTTTCAGGAGAGCATTTTCAGGCTTTTGGCACCATTTTTGAGTGAATTGCCAAAAGTCAGATTTTTGCTGAAATTCTGACCCCGGGGCTTAGGGATTTTTTCAAAAAAATATTTTCTGCCGGTTAAGTTTTTGAGGGCTGATTTCTTGCCCTGTGATAAAAAGCCTTCTGTTTCCATCACCAAAGCTTTCAGGGGAGCATTTTCAAGCTTTTGGCACCATTTTTGAGTGAATTGCCAAAAGTCAGATTTTTGCTGAAATTGTGACCCCGGGGCTTAGGGATTTTTTCAAAAAAATATTTCTGCCGGTTAAGTTTTTGAGGGCTGATTTCTTGTTCTGTGATAAAAAGCCTTCTCTTTCGAGTACCAAACCTTTCAGGAGAGCATTTTCAGGCTTTTGGCACCATTTTTGAGTGAATTCCCAAAAGTCAGATTTTTGCTGAAATTGTTCAAAAAAATATTTTCTGCCGGTTACGTTTTTGAGGGCTGATTTCTTGTCCTGTGATAAAAAGCCTTCTGTTTCGAGTGCCAAACCTTTCAGGAGAGCATTTTCAAGCTTTTGGCACCATTTTTGAGTGAATTGCCAAAAGTCAGTTTTTTGCTGAAATTGTGACCCCGGGGCTTAGGGATTTTTTCAAAAAAATATTTTCTGCCGGTTAAGTTTTTGAGGGCTGATTTCTTGTCCTGTGATAAAAAGACTTCTGTTTCCATCGCCAAAGCTTTCAGGGAAGCATTTTCAAGCTTTTGGCACCATTTTTGAGTGAATTGCCAAAAGTCAGATTTTTGCTGAAATTGTGACCCCGGGGCTTAGGGATTTTTTCAAAAAAATATTTTCTGCCGGTTAAGTTTTTGAGGGCTGATTTCTTGTCCTGTAATAAAAAGCCTTCTGTTTCGAGTGCCAAACCTTTCAGGAGAGCATTTTCAGGCTTTTGTCACCATTTTTGAGTGAATTGCCAAAAGTCAGATTTTTGCTGAAATTGTTCAAAAAAATATTTTCTGCCGGTCAAGTTTTTGAGGGCTGATTTCTTGTCCTGTGATAAAAAGCCTTCTGTTTCGAGTGCCAAACCTTTCAGGAGAGCATTTTCAACCTTTTGGCACCACTTTTGAGTGAATTGCCAAAAGTCAGATTTTTGCTGAAATTGTGACCCCGGGGCTTAGGGATTTTTTCAAAAAAATATTTTCTGCCGGTTAAGTTTTTGAGGGCTGATTTCTTGTCCTGTGATAAAAAGCCTTCTGTTTCGAGTGCAAACCTTTCAGGAGAGCATTTTCAAGCTTTTGGCACCATTTTTGAGTGAATTGCCAAAAGTCAGATTTTTGCTGAAATTGTGACCCCGGGGCTTAGGGATTTTTTCAAAAAAATATTTTCTGCCGGTTAAGTTTTTGAGGGCTGATTTCTTGTCCTGTGATAAAAAGCCTTCTGTTTCGAGTGCCAAACCTTTCAGGAGAGCATTTTCAGGCTTTTGGCACCATTTTTGAGTGAATTGCCAAAAGTCAGATTTTTGCTGAAATTGTTCAAAAAAATATTTTCTGCCGGTTAAGTTTTTGAGGGCTGATTTCTTGTCCTGTGATAAAAAGCCTTCTGTTTCGAGTGCCAAACCTTTCAGAAGAGCATTTTCAAGCTTTTGGCACCATTTTTGAGTGAATTGCCAAAAGTCAGATTTTTGCTGAAATTGTGACCCCGGGGCTTAGGGATTTTTTCAAAAAAATATTTTCTGCCGGTGACGTTTTTGAGGGCTGATTTCTTGTCCTGTGATAAAAAGCCTTCTGTTTCGAGTGCCAAACCTTTCAGGAGAGCATTTGCAAGCTTTTGGCACCATTTTTGAGTGAATTGCCAAAAGTCAGATTTTTGCTGAAATTGTGACCCCGGGGCTTAGGGATTTTTTCAAAAAAATATTTTCTGCCGGTTAAGTTTTTGAGGGCTGATTTCTTGTCCTGTGATAAAAAGCCTTCTGTTTCGAGTGCCAAACCTTTCAGGAGAGCATTTTCAGGCTTTTGGCACCATTTTTGAATGAATTGCCAAAAGTCAGATTTTTGCTGAAATTGTGACCCCGGGGCTTAGGGATTTTTTCAAAAAAAAATTTCTGCCGGTTAAGTTTTTGAGGGCTGATTTCTTGTTCTGTGATAAAACGCCTTCTGTTTCGAGTACCAAACCTTTCAGGAGAGCATTTTCAGGCTTTTGGCACCATTTTTGAGTGAATTGCCAAAAGTCAGATTTTTGCTGAAATAGTTCAAAAAAATATTTTCTGCCGGTTACGTTTTTGAGGGCTGATTTCTTGTCCTGTGATAAAAAGCCTTTTGTTTCGAGTGCCAAACCTTTCAGGAGAGGATTTTCAAGCTTTTGGCACCATTTTTGAGTGAATTGCCAAAAGTCAGATTTTTGCTGAAATTGTGACCCTGGGGATTAGGGACTTTTTCAAAAAAATATTTTATGCCGGTTAAGTTTTTGAGGGCTGATTTCTTGTCCTGTGATAAAAAGCCTTCTGTTTCGAGTGCCAAACCTTTCAGGAGAGCATTTTCAGGCTTTTGGCACCATTTTTGAATGAATTGCCAAAAGTCAGATTTTTGCTGAAATTGTTCAAAATAATATTTTCTGCCGGTTAAGTTTTTGAGGGCTGATTTCTTGTCCTGTGATAAAAAGCCTTCTGTTTCGAGTGCCAAACCTTTCAGGAGAGCATTTTCAAGCTTTTGGCACCATTTTTGAGTGAATTGCCAAAAGTCAGATTTTTGCTGAAATTGTGACCCCGGGGCTTAGGGATTTTTTCAAAAAAATATTTTCTGCCGGTTAAGTTTTTGAGGGCTGATTTCTTGTCGTGTGATAAAAAGCCTTCTGTTTCGAGTGCAAACCTTTCAGGAGAGCATTTTCAGGCTTTTGGCACCATTTTTGAGTGAATTGCCAAAAGTCAGATTTTTGCTGAAATTGTGACCCCGGGGCTTAGGGATTTTTTCAAAAAAATATTTTCTGCCGGTTAAGTTTTTGAGGGCTGATTTCTTGTCCTGTGATAAAAAGCCTTCTGTTTCGAGTACCAAACCTTTCAGGAGAGCATTTTCAGGCTTTTGGCACCATTTTTGAGTGAATTGCCAAAAGTCAGATTTTTGCTGAAATTGTTCAAAAAACTATTTTCTGCCGGTTACGTTTTTGAGGGCTGATTTCTTGTCCTGTGATAAAAAGCCTTCTGTTTCGAGTGCCAAAGCTTTCAGGAGAGCATTTTCAAGCTTTTGGCACCATTTTTGAGTGAATTGCCAAAAGTCAGATTTTTGCTGAAATTGTGACCCCGGGGCTTAGGGATTTTTTCAAAAAAATATTTTCTGCTGGTTAAGTTTTTGAGGGCTGATTTCTTGTCCTGTGATAAAAAGACTTCTGTTTCGAGTGCCAAACCTTTCAGGAGAGCATTTTCAAGCTTTTGACACCACTTTTGAGTGAATTGCCAAAAGTCAGATTTTTGCTGAAATTGTGACCCCGGGGCTTAGGGATTTTTTCAAAAAAATATTTTCTGCTGGTTAAGTTTTTGAGGGCTGATTTCTTGTCCTGTGATAAAAAGCCTTCTGTTTCGAGTGCCAAACCTTTCAGGAGAGCATTTTCAAGCTTTTGACACCACTTTTGAGTGAATTGCCAAAAGTCAGATTTTTGCTGAAATTGTGACCCCGGGGCTTAGGGATTTTTTCAAAAAAATATTTTCTGCCGGTTAAGTTTTTGAGGGCTGATTTCTTGTTCTGTGATAAAAAGCCTTCTGTTTCGAGTACCAAACCTTTCAGGAGAGCATTTTCAGGCTTTTGGCACCATTTTTGAGTGAATTGCCAAAAGTCAGATTTTTGCTGAAATTGTTCAAAAAACTATTTTCTGCCGGTTACGTTTTTGAGGGCTGATTTCTTGTCCTGTGATAAAAAGCCTTCTGTTTCGAGTGCCAAAGCTTTCAGGAGAGCATTTTCAAGCTTTTGGCACCATTTTTGAGTGAATTGCCAAAAGTCAGATTTTTGCTGAAATTCTGACCCCGGGGCTTAGGGATTTTTTCAAAAAAATATTTCTGCCGGTTAAGTTTTTGAGGGCTGATTTCTTGTTCTGTGATAAAAAGCCTTCTCTTTCGAGTACCAAACCTTTCAGGAGAGCATTTTCAGGCTTTTGGCACCATTTTTGAGTGAATTCCCAAAAGTCAGATTTTTGCTGAAATTGTTCAAAAAAATATTTTCTGCCGGTTACGTTTTTGAGGGCTGATTTCTTGTCCTGTGATAAAAAGCCTTCTGTTTCGAGTGCCAAACCTTTCAGGAGAGCATTTTCAAGCTTTTGGCACCATTTTTGAGTGAATTGCCAAAAGTCAGATTTTTGCTGAAATTGTGATCCCGGGGCTTAGGGATTTTTTCAAAAAAATATTTTCTGCCGGTTAAGTTTTTGAGGGCTGATTTCTTGTCCTGTGATAAAAAGCCTTCTGTTTCGAGTGCCAAACCTTTCAGGAGAGCATTTTCAGGCTTTTGGCACCATTTTTGAGTGAATTGCCAAAAGTCAGATTTTTGCTGAAATTGTTCAAAAAAATATTTTCTGCCGGTTAAGTTTTTGAGGGCTGATTTCTTGTCCTGTGATAAAAAGCCTTCTGTTTCGAGTGCCAAACCTTTCAGAAGAGCATTTTCAAGCTTTTGGCACCATTTTTGAGTGAATTGCCAAAAGTCAGATTTTTGCTGAAATTGTGACCCCGGGGCTTAGGGATTTTTTCAAAAAAATATTTTCTGCCGGTGACGTTTTTGAGGGCTGATTTCTTGTCCTGTGATAAAAAGCCTTCTGTTTCGAGTGCCAAACCTTTCAGGAGAGCATTTTCAAGCTTTTGGCACCATTTTTGAGTGAATTGCCAAAAGTCAGATTTTTGCTGAAATTGTGACCCCGGGGCTTAGGGATTTTTTCAAAAAAATATTTTCTGCTGGTTAAGTTTTTGAGGGCTGATTTCTTGTCCTGTGATAAAAAGACTTCTGTTTCCATCGCCAAAGCTTTCAGGGGAGCATTTTCAAGCTTTTGGCACCATTTTTGAGAGAATTGGCAAAAGTCAGATTTTTGCTGAAATTGTGACCCCGGGGCTTAGGGATTTTTTCAAAAAAATATTTTTTGCCGGTTAAGTTTTTGAGGGCTGATTTCTTGTCCTGTGATAAAAAGCCTTCTGTTTCGAGTGCCAAACCTTTCAGGAGAGCATTTTCAAGCTTTTGGCACCATTTTTGAGTGAATTGCCAAAAGTCAGATTTTTGCTGAAATTGTGACCCCGGGGCTTAGGGATTTTTTCAAAAAAAATATTTTCTGCCGGTTAAGTTTTTGAGGGCTGATTTCTTGTCCTGTGATAAAAAGCCTTCTGTTTCGAGTGCCAAACCTTTCAGGAGAGCATTTTCAAGCTTTTGACACCACTTTTGAGTGAATTGCCAAAAGTCAGATTTTTGCTGAAATTGTGACCCCGGGGCTTAGGGATTTTTTCAAAAAAATATTTTCTGCCGGTTAAGTTTTTGAGGGCTGATTTCTTGTTCTGTGATAAAAAGCCTTCTGTTTCGAGTACCAAACCTTTCAGGAGAGCATTTTCAGGCTTTTGGCACCATTTTTGAGTGAATTGCCAAAAGTCAGATTTTTGCTGAAATTGTTCAAAAAACTATTTTCTGCCGGTTACGTTTTTGAGGGCTGATTTCTTGTCCTGTGATAAAAAGCCTTCTGTTTCGAGTGCCAAAGCTTTCAGGAGAGCATTTTCAAGCTTTTGGCACCATTTTTGAGTGAATTGCCAAAAGTCAGATTTTTGCTGAAATTCTGACCCCGGGGCTTAGGGATTTTTTCAAAAAAATATTTCTGCCGGTTAAGTTTTTGAGGGCTGATTTCTTGTTCTGTGATAAAAAGCCTTCTCTTTCGAGTACCAAACCTTTCAGGAGAGCATTTTCAGGCTTTTGGCACCATTTTTGAGTGAATTCCCAAAAGTCAGATTTTTGCTGAAATTGTTCAAAAAAATATTTTCTGCCGGTTACGTTTTTGAGGGCTGATTTCTTGTCCTGTGATAAAAAGCCTTCTGTTTCGAGTGCCAAACCTTTCAGGAGAGCATTTTCAAGCTTTTGGCACCATTTTTGAGTGAATTGCCAAAAGTCAGATTTTTGCTGAAATTGTGATCCCGGGGCTTAGGGATTTTTTCAAAAAAATATTTTCTGCCGGTTAAGTTTTTGAGGGCTGATTTCTTGTCCTGTGATAAAAAGCCTTCTGTTTCGAGTGCCAAACCTTTCAGGAGAGCATTTTCAGGCTTTTGGCACCATTTTTGAGTGAATTGCCAAAAGTCAGATTTTTGCTGAAATTGTTCAAAAAAATATTTTCTGCCGGTTAAGTTTTTGAGGGCTGATTTCTTGTCCTGTGATAAAAAGCCTTCTGTTTCGAGTGCCAAACCTTTCAGAAGAGCATTTTCAAGCTTTTGGCACCATTTTTGAGTGAATTGCCAAAAGTCAGATTTTTGCTGAAATTGTGACCCCGGGGCTTAGGGATTTTTTCAAAAAAATATTTTCTGCCGGTGACGTTTTTGAGGGCTGATTTCTTGTCCTGTGATAAAAAGCCTTCTGTTTCGAGTGCCAAACCTTTCAGGAGAGCATTTTCAAGCTTTTGGCACCATTTTTGAGTGAATTACCAAAAGTCAGATTTTTGCTGAAATTGTGACCCCGGGGCTTAGGGATTTTTTCAAAAAAGTATTTTCTGCCAGTTAAGTTTTTGAGGGCTGATTTCTTGTCCTGTGATAAAAAGCCTTCTGTTTCGAGCGCCAAATCTTTCAGGAGAGCTTTTTCAGGCTTTTGGCACCATTTTGAGTGAATTGCCAAAAGTCAGATTTTTGCTGATATTGTGACCCCGGGGCTTAGGGATTTTTTCAAAAAAATATTTTCTGCCGGTTAAGTTTTTGAGGGCTGATTTCTTGTCCTGTAATAAAAAGCCTTCTGTTTCGAGTGCCAAACCTTTCAGGAGAGCATTTTCAGGCTTTTGTCACCATTTTTGAGTGAATTGCCAAAAGTCAGATTTTTGCTGAAATTGTTCAAAAAAATATTTTCTGCCGGTCAAGTTTTTGAGGGCTGATTTCTTGTCCTGTGATAAAAAGCCTTCTGTTTCGAGTGCCAAACCTTTCAGGAGAGCATTTTCAACCTTTTGGAACCACTTTTGAGTGAATTGCCAAAAGTCAGATTTTTGCTGAAATTGTGACCCCGGGGCTTAGGGATTTTTTCAAAAAAATATTTTCTGCCGGTTAAGTTTTTGAGGGCTGATTTCTTGTCCTGTGATAAAAAGCCTTCTGTTTCGAGTGCCAAACCTTTCAGGAGAGCATTTTCAGGCTTTTGGCACCATTTTTGAGTGAATTGCCAAAAGTCAGATTTTTGCTGAAATTGTTCAAAAAAATATTTTCTGCCGGTTAAGTTTTTGAGGGCTGATTTCTTGTCCTGTGATAAAAAGCCTTCTGTTTCGAGTGCCAAACCTTTCAGAAGAGCATTTTCAAGCTTTTGGCACCATTTTTGAGTGAATTGCCAAAAGTCAGATTTTTGCTGAAATTGTGACCCCGGGGCTTAGGGATTTTTTCAAAAAAATATTTTCTGCCGGTGACGTTTTTGAGGGCTGATTTCTTGTCCTGTGATAAAAAGCCTTCTGTTACGAGTGCCAAACCTTTCAGGAGAGCATTTTCAAGCTTTTGGCACCATTTTTGAGTGAATTGCCAAAAGTCAGATTTTTGCTGAAATTGTGACCCCGGGGCTTAGGGATTTTTTCAAAAAAATATTTTCTGCCGGTTAAGTTTTTGAGGGCTGATTTCTTGTTCTGTGATAAAACGCCTTCTGTTTCGAGTACCAAACCTTTCAGGAGAGCATTTTCAGGCTTTTGGCACCATTTTTGAGTGAATTGCCAAAAGTCAGATTTTTGCTGAAATAGTTCAAAAAAATATTTTCTGCCGGTTACGTTTTTGAGGGCTGATTTCTTGTCCTGTGATAAAAAGCCTTTTGTTTCGAGTGCCAAACCTTTCAGGAGAGGATTTTCAAGCTTTTGGCACCATTTTTGAGTGAATTGCCAAAAGTCAGATTTTTGCTGAAATTGTGACCCTGGGGATTAGGGACTTTTTCAAAAAAATATTTTATGCCGGTTAAGTTTTTGAGGGCTGATTTCTTGTCCTGTGATAAAAAGCCTTCTGTTTCGAGTGCCAAACCTTTCAGGAGAGCATTTTCAGGCTTTTGGCACCATTTTTGAATGAATTGCCAAAAGTCAGATTTTTGCTGAAATTGTTCAAAATAATATTTTCTGCCGGTTAAGTTTTTGAGGGCTGATTTCTTGTCCTGTGATAAAAAGCCTTCTGTTTCGAGTGCCAAACCTTTCAGGAGAGCATTTTCAAGCTTTTGGCACCATTTTTGAGTGAATTGCCAAAAGTCAGATTTTTGCTGAAATTGTGACCCCGGGGCTTAGGGATTTTTTCAAAAAAATATTTTCTGCCGGTTAAGTTTTTGAGGGCTGATTTCTTGTCGTGTGATAAAAAGCCTTCTGTTTCGAGTGCAAACCTTTCAGGAGAGCATTTTCAGGCTTTTGGCACCATTTTTGAGTGAATTGCCAAAAGTCAGATTTTTGCTGAAATTGTGACCCCGGGGCTTAGGGATTTTTTCAAAAAAATATTTTCTGCCGGTTAAGTTTTTGAGGGCTGATTTCTTGTCCTGTGATAAAAAGCCTTCTGTTTCGAGTACCAAACCTTTCAGGAGAGCATTTTCAGGCTTTTGGCACCATTTTTGAGTGAATTGCCAAAAGTCAGATTTTTGCTGAAATTGTTCAAAAAACTATTTTCTGCCGGTTACGTTTTTGAGGGCTGATTTCTTGTCCTGTGATAAAAAGCCTTCTGTTTCGAGTGCCAAAGCTTTCAGGAGAGCATTTTCAAGCTTTTGGCACCATTTTTGAGTGAATTGCCAAAAGTCAGATTTTTGCTGAAATTGTGACCCCGGGGCTTAGGGATTTTTTCAAAAAAATATTTTCTGCTGGTTAAGTTTTTGAGGGCTGATTTCTTGTCCTGTGATAAAAAGACTTCTGTTTCGAGTGCCAAACCTTTCAGGAGAGCATTTTCAAGCTTTTGACACCACTTTTGAGTGAATTGCCAAAAGTCAGATTTTTGCTGAAATTGTGACCCCGGGGCTTAGGGATTTTTTCAAAAAAATATTTTCTGCTGGTTAAGTTTTTGAGGGCTGATTTCTTGTCCTGTGATAAAAAGCCTTCTGTTTCGAGTGCCAAACCTTTCAGGAGAGCATTTTCAAGCTTTTGACACCACTTTTGAGTGAATTGCCAAAAGTCAGATTTTTGCTGAAATTGTGACCCCGGGGCTTAGGGATTTTTTCAAAAAAATATTTTCTGCCGGTTAAGTTTTTGAGGGCTGATTTCTTGTTCTGTGATAAAAAGCCTTCTGTTTCGAGTACCAAACCTTTCAGGAGAGCATTTTCAGGCTTTTGGCACCATTTTTGAGTGAATTGCCAAAAGTCAGATTTTTGCTGAAATTGTTCAAAAAACTATTTTCTGCCGGTTACGTTTTTGAGGGCTGATTTCTTGTCCTGTGATAAAAAGCCTTCTGTTTCGAGTGCCAAAGCTTTCAGGAGAGCATTTTCAAGCTTTTGGCACCATTTTTGAGTGAATTGCCAAAAGTCAGATTTTTGCTGAAATTCTGACCCCGGGGCTTAGGGATTTTTTCAAAAAAATATTTCTGCCGGTTAAGTTTTTGAGGGCTGATTTCTTGTTCTGTGATAAAAAGCCTTCTCTTTCGAGTACCAAACCTTTCAGGAGAGCATTTTCAGGCTTTTGGCACCATTTTTGAGTGAATTCCCAAAAGTCAGATTTTTGCTGAAATTGTTCAAAAAAATATTTTCTGCCGGTTACGTTTTTGAGGGCTGATTTCTTGTCCTGTGATAAAAAGCCTTCTGTTTCGAGTGCCAAACCTTTCAGGAGAGCATTTTCAAGCTTTTGGCACCATTTTTGAGTGAATTGCCAAAAGTCAGATTTTTGCTGAAATTGTGATCCCGGGGCTTAGGGATTTTTTCAAAAAAATATTTTCTGCCGGTTAAGTTTTTGAGGGCTGATTTCTTGTCCTGTGATAAAAAGCCTTCTGTTTCGAGTGCCAAACCTTTCAGGAGAGCATTTTCAGGCTTTTGGCACCATTTTTGAGTGAATTGCCAAAAGTCAGATTTTTGCTGAAATTGTTCAAAAAAATATTTTCTGCCGGTTAAGTTTTTGAGGGCTGATTTCTTGTCCTGTGATAAAAAGCCTTCTGTTTCGAGTGCCAAACCTTTCAGAAGAGCATTTTCAAGCTTTTGGCACCATTTTTGAGTGAATTGCCAAAAGTCAGATTTTTGCTGAAATTGTGACCCCGGGGCTTAGGGATTTTTTCAAAAAAATATTTTCTGCCGGTGACGTTTTTGAGGGCTGATTTCTTGTCCTGTGATAAAAAGCCTTCTGTTTCGAGTGCCAAACCTTTCAGGAGAGCATTTTCAAGCTTTTGGCACCATTTTTGAGTGAATTGCCAAAAGTCAGATTTTTGCTGAAATTGTGACCCCGGGGCTTAGGGATTTTTTCAAAAAAATATTTTCTGCTGGTTAAGTTTTTGAGGGCTGATTTCTTGTCCTGTGATAAAAAGACTTCTGTTTCCATCGCCAAAGCTTTCAGGGGAGCATTTTCAAGCTTTTGGCACCATTTTTGAGAGAATTGGCAAAAGTCAGATTTTTGCTGAAATTGTGACCCCGGGGCTTAGGGATTTTTTCAAAAAAATATTTTTTGCCGGTTAAGTTTTTGAGGGCTGATTTCTTGTCCTGTGATAAAAAGCCTTCTGTTTCGAGTGCCAAACCTTTCAGGAGAGCATTTTCAAGCTTTTGGCACCATTTTTGAGTGAATTGCCAAAAGTCAGATTTTTGCTGAAATTGTGACCCCGGGGCTTAGGGATTTTTTCAAAAAAAATATTTTCTGCCGGTTAAGTTTTTGAGGGCTGATTTCTTGTCCTGTGATAAAAAGCCTTCTGTTTCGAGTGCCAAACCTTTCAGGAGAGCATTTTCAAGCTTTTGACACCACTTTTGAGTGAATTGCCAAAAGTCAGATTTTTGCTGAAATTGTGACCCCGGGGCTTAGGGATTTTTTCAAAAAAATATTTTCTGCCGGTTAAGTTTTTGAGGGCTGATTTCTTGTTCTGTGATAAAAAGCCTTCTGTTTCGAGTACCAAACCTTTCAGGAGAGCATTTTCAGGCTTTTGGCACCATTTTTGAGTGAATTGCCAAAAGTCAGATTTTTGCTGAAATTGTTCAAAAAAATATTTTCTGCCGGTTACGTTTTTGAGGGCTGATTTCTTGTCCTGTGATAAAAAGCCTTCTGTTTCGAGTGCCAAAGCTTTCAGGAGAGCATTTTCAAGCTTTTGGCACCATTTTTGAGTGAATTGCCAAAAGTCAGATTTTTGCTGAAATTCTGACCCCGGGGCTTAGGGATTTTTTCAAAAAAATATTTCTGCCGGTTAAGTTTTTGAGGGCTGATTTCTTGTTCTGTGATAAAAAGCCTTCTCTTTCGAGTACCAAACCTTTCAGGAGAGCATTTTCAGGCTTTTGGCACCATTTTTGAGTGAATTCCCAAAAGTCAGATTTTTGCTGAAATTGTTCAAAAAAATATTTTCTGCCGGTTACGTTTTTGAGGGCTGATTTCTTGTCCTGTGATAAAAAGCCTTCTGTTTCGAGTGCCAAACCTTTCAGGAGAGCATTTTCAAGCTTTTGGCACCATTTTTGAGTGAATTGCCAAAAGTCAGATTTTTGCTGAAATTGTGATCCCGGGGCTTAGGGATTTTTTCAAAAAAATATTTTCTGCCGGTTAAGTTTTTGAGGGCTGATTTCTTGTCCTGTGATAAAAAGCCTTCTGTTTCGAGTGCCAAACCTTTCAGGAGAGCATTTTCAGGCTTTTGGCACCATTTTTGAGTGAATTGCCAAAAGTCAGATTTTTGCTGAAATTGTTCAAAAAAATATTTTCTGCCGGTTAAGTTTTTGAGGGCTGATTTCTTGTCCTGTGATAAAAAGCCTTCTGTTTCGAGTGCCAAACCTTTCAGAAGAGCATTTTCAAGCTTTTGGCACCATTTTTGAGTGAATTGCCAAAAGTCAGATTTTTGCTGAAATTGTGACCCCGGGGCTTAGGGATTTTTTCAAAAAAATATTTTCTGCCGGTGACGTTTTTGAGGGCTGATTTCTTGTCCTGTGATAAAAAGCCTTCTGTTTCGAGTGCCAAACCTTTCAGGAGAGCATTTTCAAGCTTTTGGCACCATTTTTGAGTGAATTACCAAAAGTCAGATTTTTGCTGAAATTGTGACCCCGGGGCTTAGGGATTTTTTCAAAAAAGTATTTTCTGCCAGTTAAGTTTTTGAGGGCTGATTTCTTGTCCTGTGATAAAAAGCCTTCTGTTTCGAGCGCCAAATCTTTCAGGAGAGCTTTTTCAGGCTTTTGGCACCATTTTGAGTGAATTGCCAAAAGTCAGATTTTTGCTGATATTGTGACCCCGGGGCTTAGGGATTTTTTCAAAAAAATATTTTCTGCCGGTTAAGTTTTTGAGGGCTGATTTCTTGTCCTGTAATAAAAAGCCTTCTGTTTCGAGTGCCAAACCTTTCAGGAGAGCATTTTCAGGCTTTTGTCACCATTTTTGAGTGAATTGCCAAAAGTCAGATTTTTGCTGAAATTGTTCAAAAAAATATTTTCTGCCGGTCAAGTTTTTGAGGGCTGATTTCTTGTCCTGTGATAAAAAGCCTTCTGTTTCGAGTGCCAAACCTTTCAGGAGAGCATTTTCAACCTTTTGGAACCACTTTTGAGTGAATTGCCAAAAGTCAGATTTTTGCTGAAATTGTGACCCCGGGGCTTAGGGATTTTTTCAAAAAAATATTTTCTGCCGGTTAAGTTTTTGAGGGCTGATTTCTTGTCCTGTGATAAAAAGCCTTCTGTTTCGAGTGCCAAACCTTTCAGGAGAGCATTTTCAGGCTTTTGGCACCATTTTTGAGTGAATTGCCAAAAGTCAGATTTTTGCTGAAATTGTTCAAAAAAATATTTTCTGCCGGTGACGTTTTTGAGGGCTGATTTCTTGTCCTGTGATAAAAAGCCTTCTGTTACGAGTGCCAAACCTTTCAGGAGAGCATTTTCAAGCTTTTGGCACCATTTTTGAGTGAATTGCCAAAAGTCAGATTTTTGCTGAAATTGTGACCCCGGGGCTTAGGGATTTTTTCAAAAAAATATTTTCTGCCGGTTAAGTTTTTGAGGGCTGATTTCTTGTCCTGTGATAAAAAGCCTTCTGTTTCGAGTGCCAAACCTTTCAGGAGAGCATTTTCAGGCTTTTGGCACCATTTTTGAATGAATTGCCAAAAGTCAGATTTTTGCTGAAATTGTGACCCCGGGGCTTAGGGATTTTTTCAAAAAAAAATTTCTGCCGGTTAAGTTTTTGAGGGCTGATTTCTTGTTCTGTGATAAAACGCCTTCTGTTTCGAGTACCAAACCTTTCAGGAGAGCATTTTCAGGCTTTTGGCACCATTTTTGAGTGAATTGCCAAAAGTCAGATTTTTGCTGAAATAGTTCAAAAAAATATTTTCTGCCGGTTACGTTTTTGAGGGCTGATTTCTTGTCCTGTGATAAAAAGCCTTTTGTTTCGAGTGCCAAACCTTTCAGGAGAGGATTTTCAAGCTTTTGGCACCATTTTTGAGTGAATTGCCAAAAGTCAGATTTTTGCTGAAATTGTGACCCTGGGGATTAGGGACTTTTTCAAAAAAATATTTTATGCCGGTTAAGTTTTTGAGGGCTGATTTCTTGTCCTGTGATAAAAAGCCTTCTGTTTCGAGTGCCAAACCTTTCAGGAGAGCATTTTCAGGCTTTTGGCACCATTTTTGAATGAATTGCCAAAAGTCAGATTTTTGCTGAAATTGTTCAAAATAATATTTTCTGCCGGTTAAGTTTTTGAGGGCTGATTTCTTGTCCTGTGATAAAAAGCCTTCTGTTTCGAGTGCCAAACCTTTCAGGAGAGCATTTTCAAGCTTTTGGCACCATTTTTGAGTGAATTGCCAAAAGTCAGATTTTTGCTGAAATTGTGACCCCGGGGCTTAGGGATTTTTTCAAAAAAATATTTTCTGCCGGTTAAGTTTTTGAGGGCTGATTTCTTGTCGTGTGATAAAAAGCCTTCTGTTTCGAGTGCAAACCTTTCAGGAGAGCATTTTCAGGCTTTTGGCACCATTTTTGAGTGAATTGCCAAAAGTCAGATTTTTGCTGAAATTGTGACCCCGGGGCTTAGGGATTTTTTCAAAAAAATATTTTCTGCCGGTTAAGTTTTTGAGGGCTGATTTCTTGTCCTGTGATAAAAAGCCTTCTGTTTCGAGTACCAAACCTTTCAGGAGAGCATTTTCAGGCTTTTGGCACCATTTTTGAGTGAATTGCCAAAAGTCAGATTTTTGCTGAAATTGTTCAAAAAACTATTTTCTGCCGGTTACGTTTTTGAGGGCTGATTTCTTGTCCTGTGATAAAAAGACTTCTGTTTCGAGTGCCAAAGCTTTCAGGAGAGCATTTTCAAGCTTTTGGCACCATTTTTGAGTGAATTGCCAAAAGTCAGATTTTTGCTGAAATTGTGACCCCGGGGCTTAGGGATTTTTTCAAAAAAATATTTTCTGCTGGTTAAGTTTTTGAGGGCTGATTTCTTGTCCTGTGATAAAAAGACTTCTGTTTCCATCGCCAAAGCTTTCAGGGGAGCATTTTCAAGCTTTTGGCACCATTTTTGAGAGAATTGGCAAAAGTCAGATTTTTGCTGAAATTGTGACCCCGGGGCTTAGGGATTTTTTCAAAAAAATATTTTTTGCCGGTTAAGTTTTTGAGGGCTGATTTCTTGTCCTGTGATAAAAAGCCTTCTGTTTCGAGTGCCAAACCTTTCAGGAGAGCATTTTCAAGCTTTTGGCACCATTTTTGAGTGAATTGCCAAAAGTCAGATTTTTGCTGAAATTGTGACCCCGGGGCTTAGGGATTTTTTCAAAAAAAATATTTTCTGCCGGTTAAGTTTTTGAGGGCTGATTTCTTGTCCTGTGATAAAAAGCCTTCTGTTTCGAGTGCCAAACCTTTCAGGAGAGCATTTTCAAGCTTTTGACACCACTTTTGAGTGAATTGCCAAAAGTCAGATTTTTGCTGAAATTGTGACCCCGGGGCTTAGGGATTTTTTCAAAAAAATATTTTCTGCCGGTTAAGTTTTTGAGGGCTGATTTCTTGTTCTGTGATAAAAAGCCTTCTGTTTCGAGTACCAAACCTTTCAGGAGAGCATTTTCAGGCTTTTGGCACCATTTTTGAGTGAATTGCCAAAAGTCAGATTTTTGCTGAAATTGTTCAAAAAACTATTTTCTGCCGGTTACGTTTTTGAGGGCTGATTTCTTGTCCTGTGATAAAAAGCCTTCTGTTTCGAGTGCCAAAGCTTTCAGGAGAGCATTTTCAAGCTTTTGGCACCATTTTTGAGTGAATTGCCAAAAGTCAGATTTTTGCTGAAATTCTGACCCCGGGGCTTAGGGATTTTTTCAAAAAAATATTTCTGCCGGTTAAGTTTTTGAGGGCTGATTTCTTGTTCTGTGATAAAAAGCCTTCTCTTTCGAGTACCAAACCTTTCAGGAGAGCATTTTCAGGCTTTTGGCACCATTTTTGAGTGAATTCCCAAAAGTCAGATTTTTGCTGAAATTGTTCAAAAAAATATTTTCTGCCGGTTACGTTTTTGAGGGCTGATTTCTTGTCCTGTGATAAAAAGCCTTCTGTTTCGAGTGCCAAACCTTTCAGGAGAGCATTTTCAAGCTTTTGGCACCATTTTTGAGTGAATTGCCAAAAGTCAGATTTTTGCTGAAATTGTTCAAAAAAATATTTTCTGCCGGTTACGTTTTTGAGGGCTGATTTCTTGTCCTGTGATAAAAAGCCTTCTGTTTCGAGTGCCAAACCTTTCAGAAGAGCATTTTCAAGCTTTTGGCACCATTTTTGAGTGAATTGCCAAAAGTCAGATTTTTGCTGAAATTGTGACCCCGGGGCTTAGGGATTTTTTCAAAAAAATATTTTCTGCCGGTGACGTTTTTGAGGGCTGATTTCTTGTCCTGTGATAAAAAGCCTTCTGTTTCGAGTGCCAAACCTTTCAGGAGAGCATTTTCAAGCTTTTGGCACCATTTTTGAGTGAATTACCAAAAGTCAGATTTTTGCTGAAATTGTGACCCCGGGGCTTAGGGATTTTTTCAAAAAAGTATTTTCTGCCAGTTAAGTTTTTGAGGGCTGATTTCTTGTCCTGTGATAAAAAGCCTTCTGTTTCGAGTGCCAAATCTTTCAGGAGAGCTTTTTCAGGCTTTTGGCACCATTTTTGAGTGAATTCCCAAAAGTGAGATTTTTGCTGAAATTGTTCAAAAAAATATTTTCTGCCGGTTAAGTTTTTGAGGGCTGATTTCTTGTCCTGTGATAAAAAGCCTTCTGTTTCGAGTGCCAAACCTTTCAGAAGAGCATTTTCAAGCTTTTGGCACCATTTTTGAGTGAATTGCCAAAAGTCAGATTTTTGCTGAAATTGTGACCCCGGGGCTTAGGGATTTTTTCAAAAAAATATTTTCTGCCGGTGACGTTTTTGAGGGCTGATTTCTTGTCCTGTGATAAAAAGCCTTCTGTTTCGAGTGCCAAACCTTTCAGGAGAGCATTTTCAAGCTTTTGGCACCATTTTTGAGTGAATTACCAAAAGTCAGATTTTTGCTGAAATTGTGACCCCGGGGCTTAGGGATTTTTTCAAAAAAGTATTTTCTGCCAGTTAAGTTTTTGAGGGCTGATTTCTTGTCCTGTGATAAAAAGCCTTCTGTTTCGAGCGCCAAATCTTTCAGGAGAGCTTTTTCAGGCTTTTGGCACCATTTTTGAGTGAATTGCCAAAAGTCAGATTTTTGCTGATATTGTGACCCCGGGGCTTAGGGATTTTTTCAAAAAAATATTTTCTGCCGCTTAGGTTTTTGAGGGCTGATTTATTTTCCTTTGAAAAAAAAACTTCTGTTTCCATCGCCAAAGCTTTCAGGGGAGCATTTTCAAGCTTTTGGCACCATTTTTGAGTGAATTGCCAAAAGTCAGATTTTTGCTGATATTGTGACCCCGGGGCTTAGGGATTTTTTCAAAAAAATATTTTCTGCCGCTTAGGTTTTTGAGGGCTGATTTATTTTCCTTTGAAAAAAAACCTTCTGTTTCCATCGCCAAAGCTTTCAGGGGAGCATTTTCAAGCTTTTGGCACCATTTTTGAGTGAATTGCCAAAAGTCAGATTTTTGCTGAAATTGTGACCCCGGGGCTTAGGGATTTTTTCAAAAAAAAATTTCTGCCGGTTAAGTTTTTGAGGGCTGATTTCTTGTTCTGTGATAAAACGCCTTCTGTTTCGAGTACCAAACCTTTCAGGAGAGCATTTTCAGGCTTTTGGCACCATTTTTGAGTGAATTGCCAAAAGTCAGATATTTGCTGAAATAGTTCAAAAAAATATTTTCTGCCGGTTACGTTTTTGAGGGCTGATTTCTTGTCCTGTGATAAAAAGCCTTTTGTTTCGAGTGCCAAACCTTTCAGGAGAGGATTTTCAAGCTTTTGGCACCATTTTTGAGTGAATTGCCAAAAGTCAGATTTTTGCTGAAATTGTGACCCTGGGGATTAGGGACTTTTTCAAAAAAATATTTTATGCCGGTTAAGTTTTTGAGGGCTGATTTCTTGTCCTGTGATAAAAAGCCTTCTGTTTCGAGGGCCAAACCTTTCAGGAGAGCATTTTCAGGCTTTTGGCACCATTTTTGAATGAATTGCCAAAAGTCAGATTTTTGCTGAAATTGTTCAAAATAATATTTTCTGCCGGTTAAGTTTTTGAGGGCTGATTTCTTGTCCTGTGATAAAAAGCCTTCTGTTTCGAGTGCCAAAGCTTTCAGGAGAGCATTTTCAAGCTTTTGGCACCATTTTTGAGTGAATTGCCAAAAGTCAGATTTTTGCTGAAATTGTGACCCCGGGGCTTAGGGATTTTTTCAAAAAAATATTTTCTGCTGGTTAAGTTTTTGAGGGCTGATTTCTTGTCCTGTGATAAAAAGACTTCTGTTTCCATCGCCAAAGCTTTCAGGGGAGCATTTTCAAGCTTTTGGCACCATTTTTGAGTGAATTGGCAAAAGTCAGATTTTTGCTGAAATTGTGACCCCGGGGCTTAGGGATTTTTTCAAAAAAATATTTTTTGCCGGTTAAGTTTTTGAGGGCGGATTTCTTGTCCTGTGATAAAAAGCCTTCTGTTTCGAGTGCCAAACCTTTCAGGAGAGCATTTTCAAGCTTTTGGCACCATTTTTGAGTGAATTGCCAAAAGTCAGATTTTTGCTGAAATTGTGACCACGGGGCTTAGGGATTTTTTCAAAAAAATATTTTCTGCCGGTAAAGTTTTTGAGGGCTGATTTCTTGTTCTGTGATAAAAAGCCTTTTGTTTCGAGTACCAAACCTTTCAGGAGAGCATTTTCAGGCTTTTGGCACCATTTTTGAGTGAATTGCCAAAAGTCAGATTTTTGCTGAAATTGTTCAAAAAACTATTTTCTGCCGGTTACGTTTTTGAGGGCTGATTTCTTGTCCTGTGATAAAAAGCCTTCTGTTTCGAGTGCCAAAGCTTTCAGGAGAGCATTTTCAAGCTTTTGGCACCATTTTTGAGTGAATTGCCAAAAGTCAGATTTTTGCTGAAATTGTGACCCCGGGGCTTAGGGATTTTTTCAAAAAAATATTTTCTGCTGGTTAAGTTTTTGAGGGCTGATTTCTTGTCCTGTGATAAAAAGACTTCTGTTTCCATCGCCAAAGCTTTCAGGGGAGCATTTTCAAGCTTTTGGCACCATTTTTGAGTGAATTGCCAAAAGTCAGATTTTTGCTGAAATTGTGACCCCGGGGCTTAGGGATTTTTTCAAAAAAATATTTTCTGCCGGTTAAGTTTTTGAAGGCTGATTTCTTGTCCTGTGATAAAAAGCCTTCTGTTTCGAGTGCCAAACCTTTCAGGAGAGCATTTTCAGGCTTTTGGCACCATTTTTTAGTGAATTGCCAAAAATCAGATTTTTGCTGAAATTGTTCAAAAAAATATTTTCTGCCGGTTAAGTTTTTGAGGGCTGATTTCTTGTCCTGTGATAAAAAGCCTTCTGTTTCGAGTGCAAACCTTTCAGGAGAGCATTTTCAGGCTTTGGGCACCATTTTTGAGTGAATTGCCAAAAGTCAGATTTTTGCTGAAATTGTGACCCCGGGGCTTTGGGATTTTTTCAAAAAAATATTTTCTGCCGGTTAAGTTTTTGAGGGCTGATTTCTTGTCCTGTGATAAAAAGCCTTCTGTTTCCATCGCCAAAGCTTTCAGGGGAGCATTTTCAAGCTTTTGGCACCATTTTTGAGTGAATTGCCAAAAGTCAGATTTTTGCTGAAATTGTGACCCGGGGGCTTAGGGATTTTTTCAAAAAAATATTTTCTGCCTGTTAAGTTTTTGAGGGCTGATTTCTTGTCCTGTGATAAAAAGCCTTCTGTTTCGAGTGCCAAACCTTTCAGGAGAGCATTTTCAGGCTTTTGGCACCATTTTTGAGTGAATTGCCAAAAGTCATATTTTTGCTGAAATTGTTCAAAAAAATATTTTCTGCCGGTTAAGTTTTTGATGGCTGATTTCTTGTCCTGTGATAAAAAGCCTTCTGTTTCGAGTGCCAAACCTTTCAGGAGAGCATTTTCAAGCTTTTGGCACCATTTTTGAGTGAATTGCCAAAAGTCAGATTTTTGCTGAAATTGTGACCCCGGGGCTTAGGGATTTTTTCAAAAAAATATTTTCTGCCGGTTAAGTTTTTGAGGGCTGATTTCTTGTCCTGTGATAAAAAGCCTTCTGTTTCGAGTGCCAAACCTTTCAGGAGAGCATTTTCAAGCTTTTGACACCACTTTTGAGTGAATTGCCAAAAGTCAGATTTTTGCTGAAATTGTGACCCCGGGGCTTAGGGATTTTTTCAAAAAAATATTTTCTGCCGGTTAAGTTGTTGAGGGCTGATTTCTTGTCCTGTGATAAAAAGACTTCTGTTTCCATCACCAAAGCTTTCAGGGGAGCCTTTTCAAGCTTTTGGCACCATTTTTGAGTGAATTGCCAAAAGTCAGATTTTTGCTGAAATTGTGACCCCGGGGCTTAGGGATTTTTTCAAAAAAATATTTTCTGCCGGTTAAGTTTTTGAAGGCTGATTTCTTGTCCTGTGATAAAAAGCCTTCTGTTTCGAGTGCCAAACCTTTCAGGAGAGCATTTTCAGGCTTTTGGCACCATTTTTTAGTGAATTGCCAAAAGTCAGATTTTTGCTGAAATTGTTCAAAAAAATATTTTCTGCCGGTTAAGTTTTTGAGGGCTGATTTCTTGTCCTGTGATAAAAAGCCTTCTGTTTCGAGTGCAAACCTTTCAGGAGAGCATTTTCAGGCTTTGGGCACCATTTTTGAGTGAATTGCCAAAAGTCAGATTTTTGCTGAAATTGTGACCCCGGGGCTTTGGGATTTTTTCAAAAAAATATTTTCTGCCGGTTAAGTTTTTGAGGGCTGATTTCTTGTCCTGTGATAAAAAGCCTTCTGTTTCCATCGCCAAAGCTTTCAGGGGAGCATTTTCAAGCTTTTGGCACCATTTTTGAGTGAATTGCCAAAAGTCAGATTTTTGCTGAAATTGTGACCCGGGGGCTTAGGGATTTTTTCAAAAAAATATTTTCTGCCTGTTAAGTTTTTGAGGGCTGATTTCTTGTCCTGTGATAAAAAGCCTTCTGTTTCGAGTGCCAAACCTTTCAGGAGAGCATTTTCAGGCTTTTGGCACCATTTTTGAGTGAATTGCCAAAAGTCATATTTTTGCTGAAATTGTTCAAAAAAATATTTTCTGCCGGTTAAGTTTTTGATGGCTGATTTCTTGTCCTGTGATAAAAAGCCTTCTGTTTCGAGTGCCAAACCTTTCAGGAGAGCATTTTCAAGCTTTTGGCACCATTTTTGAGTGAATTGCCAAAAGTCAGATTTTTGCTGAAATTGTGACCCCGGGGCTTAGGGATTTTTTCAAAAAAATATTTTCTGCTGGTTAAGTTTTTGAGGGCTGATTTCTTGTCCTGTGATAAAAAGCCTTCTGTTTCGAGTGCCAAACCTTTCAGGAGAGCATTTTCAAGCTTTTGACACCACTTTTGAGTGAATTGCCAAAAGTCAGATTTTTGCTGAAATTGTGACCCCGGGGCTTAGGGATTTTTTCAAAAAAATATTTTCTGCCGGTTAAGTTGTTGAGGGCTGATTTCTTGTCCTGTGATAAAAAGACTTCTGTTTCCATCACCAAAGCTTTCAGGGGAGCCTTTTCAAGCTTTTGGCACCATTTTTGAGTGAATTGCCAAAAGTCAGATTTTTGCTGAAATTGTGACCCCGGGGCTTAGGGATTTTTTCAAAAAAAAAATTTCTGCCGGTTAAGTTTTTGAGGGCTGATTTCTTGCCCTGTGATAAAAAGCTTTCTGTTTCCATCACCAAAGCTTTCAGGGGAGCATTTTCAAGCTTTTGGCACCATTTTTGAGTGAATTGCCAAAAGTCAGATTTTTGCTGAAATTGTGACCCCGGGGCTTAGGGATTTTTTCAAAAAAATATTTCTGCCGGTTAAGTTTTTGAGGGCTGATTTCTTGTTCTGTGATAAAAAGCCTTCTCTTTCGAGTACCAAACCTTTCAGGAGAGCATTTTCAGGCTTTTGGCACCATTTTTGAGTGAATTGCCAAAAGTCAGATTTTTGCTGAAATTGTTCAAAAAAATATTTTCTGCCGGTTACATTTTTGAGGGCTGATTTCTTGTCCTGTGATAAAAAGCCTTCTGTTTCGAGTGCCAAAGCTTTCAGGAGAGCATTTTCAAGCTTTTGGCACCATTTTTGAGTGAATTGCCAAAAGTCAGTTTTTTGCTGAAATTGTGACCCCGGGGCTTAGGGATTTTTTCAAAAAAATATTTTCTGCCGGTGTCAGGGGTTCAGGAGCAGAGACGCAGAGAAGGGAGGAGACAGAGAGCGAGGGGGAGGAATACGAAGGAAGGATGAGTGGGGATGACGACCCGAGATCACCGAGCCTGTCTAGCGAGTCCGAGGATTCCCAGAAGGGAGCGCCAGCAGCCAGAGCAAGGGGGGAGAGCAGGGGGACACCCCAGGAAGAAGGGTCCAGAGAGGGATCAGAAAGCAGCAGTTGGAGATCGGGACCCACGTTCCCAGCCGGGAGCAGCGGGGAGAAAGGGGACCAGATATCGGGCTCCGGAGACTTTCAGAAGGAGGGAGGGCATGAGTCAGGAGTAGTCACGCCCACCTCGGGGAGCGAGGAAACGATCAAGAGGAAAGTGGAGAGTTGGGCGCGCGCGCCAAGTTCAAATGTAACGGAAGCTGGCGCAGTCAGCAGCCCAGAGAGTGAACCGGGTCCCAAAGCCCGCCGCAAGGAGGCGGGAGGGTCAGGGGGGTCCGCGTCAGAAGAGAGTAGGAAGGGAGAGACCCAGGGGGGCAGGAGGACCCAGAGACGGAAGGAAAGGCGCAGGAGGTGGAGCAAGGCTAGGGTATTAAGCTGGTGCGCTAGAGGCGGAGACTCAGACGGGTCTTCGTCGTTCTGACCTAGAAGAAGTAGGGCTGCACGTTGCAGTTTGGAAATGGAACCTGTAATCCAATAAAGACTCTTTGAAACTGAACGCTGGCTGACTTGGTCCTATGTGAGCTGGGACTGGGCGGCAGCCCTGACAGCCGGTTAAGTTGTTGAGGGCTGATTTCTTGTCCTGTGATAAAAAGCCTTCTGTTTCGAGTGCCAAACCTTTCAGGAGAGCATTTTAGGGCTTTTGGCACCATTTTTGAGTGAATTGCCAAAAGTCAGATTTTTGCTGAAATTGTTCAAAAAAATATTTTCTGCCGGTTAAGTTTTTGAGGGCTGATTTCTTGTCCTGTGATAAAAAGCCTTCTGTTTCGAGTGCCAAACCTTTCAGGAGAGCATTTTCAGGCTTTTGGCACCATTTTTGAGTGAATTGACAAAAGTCAGATTTTTGCTGAAATTGTTCAAAAAAATATTTTCTGCCGGTTAAGTTTTTGAGGGCTAATTTCTTGTCCTGTGATAAAAAGCCTTCTGTTTCGAGTGCCAAACCTTTCAGGAGAGCATTTTCAAGCTTTTGGCACCATTTTTGAGTGAATTGCCAAAAGTCAGATTTTTGCTGAAATTGTGACCACGGGGCTTAGGGATTTTTTCAAAAAAATATTTTCTGCCGGTTAAGTTTTTGAGGGCTGATTTCTTGTCCTGTGATAAAAAGACTTCTGTTTCGAGTACCAAACCTTTCAGGAGAGCATTTTCAAGCTTTTGGCACCATTTTTGAGTGAATTGCCAAAAGTCAGATTTTTGCTGAAATTGTGACCCCGGGGCTTAGGGATTTTTTCAAAAAAATATTTTCTGCCGGTTAAGTTTTTGAAGGCTGATTTCTTGTCCTGTGATAAAAAGCCTTCTGTTTCGAGTGCCAAACCTTTCAGGAGAGCATTTTCAGGCTTTTGGCACCATTTTTTAGTGAATTGCCAAAAGTCAGATTTTTGCTGAAATTGTTCAAAAAAATATTTTCTGCCGGTTAAGTTTTTGAGGGCTGATTTCTTGTCCTGTGATAAAAAGCCTTCTGTTTCGAGTGCCAAACCTTTCAGGAGAGCATTTTCAAGCTTTTGGCACCATTTTTGAGTGAATTGCCAAAAGTCAGATTTTTGCTGAAATTGTGACCCCGGGGCTTAGGGATTTTTTCAAAAAAATATTTTCTGCTGGTTAAGTTTTTGAGGGCTGATTTCTTGTTCTGTGATAAAAAGCCTTCTGTTTCGAGTGCCAAAGCTTTCAGGAGAGCATTTTCAAGCTTTTGGCACCATTTTTGAGTGAATTGCCAAAAGTCAGATTTTTGCTGAAATTTTGACCCCGGGGCTTTGGGATTTTTTCAAAAAAATATTTTTTGCTGGTTAAGTTTTTGAGGGCTGATTTCTTGTCCTGTGATAAAAAGACTTCTGTTTCCATCACCAAAGCTTTCAGGGGAGCCTTTTCAAGCTTTTGGCACCATTTTTGAGTGAATTGCCAAAAGTCAGATTTTTTGCTGAAATTGTGACCCCGGGGCTTAGGGATTTTTTCAAAAAAAAAAATTCTGCCGGTTAAGTTTTTGAGGGCTGATTTCTTGTCCTGTGATAAAAAGCCTTCTGTTTCGAGTGCCAAACCTTTCAGGAGAGCATTTTCAGGCTTTTGGCACCATTTTTGAGTGAATTGCCAAAAGTCAGTTTTTTGCTGAAATTGTGACCCCGGGGCTTAGGGATTTTTTCAAAAAACTATTTTCTGCCGGTTAAGTTGTTGAGGGCTGATTTCTTGTCCTGTGATAAAAAGACTTCTGTTTCCATCGCCAAAGCTTTCAGGGGAGCATTTTCAAGCTTTTGGCACCATTTTTGAGTGAATTGCCAAAAGTCAGATTTTTGCTGAAATTGTGACCCCGGGGCTTAGGGATTTTTTCAAAAAAATATTTTCTGCCGGTTAAGTTTTTGAGGGCTGATTTCTTGTCCTGTGATGAAAAGCCTTCTGTTTCGAGTGCCAAACCTTTCAGGAGAGCATTTTCAGGCTTTTGGCATCATTTTTGAGTGAATTGCCAAAAGTCAGATTTTTGCTGAAATTGTTCAAAAAAATATTTTCTGCCGGTTAAGTTTTTGAGGGCTGATTTCTTGTCCTGTGATAAAAAGCCTTCTGTTTCGAGTACAAACCTTTCAGGAGTGCATTTTCAGGCTTTTGGCACCATTTTTGAGTGAATTGCCAAAAGTCAGATTTTTGCTGAAATTGTGACCCCGGGGCTTAGGGATTTTTTCAAAAAAAAAATTTCTGCCGGTTAAGTTTTTGAGGGCTGATTTCTTGCCCTGTGATAAAAAGCCTTCTGTTTCCATCACCAAAGCTTTCAGGGGAGCATTTTCAAGCTTTTGGCACCATTTTTGAGTGAATTGCCAAAAGTCAGATTTTTGCTGAAATTGTGACCCCGGGGCTTAGGGATTTTTTCAAAAAAATATTTCTGCCGGTTAAGTTTTTGAGGGCTGATTTCTTGTTCTGTGATAAAAAGCCTTCTCTTTCGAGTACCAAACCTTTCAGGAGAGCATTTTCAGGCTTTTGGCACCATTTTTGAGTGAATTGCCAAAAGTCAGATTTTTGCTGAAATTGTTCAAAAAAATATTTTCTGCCGGTTACATTTTTGAGGGCTGATTTCTTGTCCTGTGATAAAAAGCCTTCTGTTTCGAGTGCCAAAGCTTTCAGGAGAGCATTTTCAAGCTTTTGGCACCATTTTTGAGTGAATTGCCAAAAGTCAGTTTTTTGCTGAAATTGTGACCCCGGGGCTTAGGGATTTTTTCAAAAAAATATTTTCTGCCGGTGTCAGGGGTTCAGGAGCAGAGACGCAGAGAAGGGAGGAGACAGAGAGCGAGGGGGAGGAATACGAAGGAAGGATGAGTGGGGATGACGACCCGAGATCACCGAGCCTGTCTAGCGAGTCCGAGGATTCCCAGAAGGGAGCGCCAGCAGCCAGAGCAAGGGGGGAGAGCAGGGGGACACCCCAGGAAGAAGGGTCCAGAGAGGGATCAGAAAGCAGCAGTTGGAGATCGGGACCCACGTTCCCAGCCGGGAGCAGCGGGGAGAAAGGGGACCAGATATCGGGCTCCGGAGACTTTCAGAAGGAGGGAGGGCATGAGTCAGGAGTAGTCACGCCCACCTCGGGGAGCGAGGAAACGATCAAGAGGAAAGTGGAGAGTTGGGCGCACGCGCCAAGTTCAAATGTAACGGAAGCTGGCGCAGTCAGCAGCCCAGAGAGTGAACCGGGTCCCAAAGCCCGCCGCAAGGAGGCGGGAGGGTCAGGGGGGTCCGCGTCAGAAGAGAGTAGGAAGGGAGAGACCCAGGGGGGCAGGAGGACCCAGAGACGGAAGGAAAGGCGCAGGAGGTGGAGCAAGGCTAGGGTATTAAGCTGGTGCACTAGAGGCGGAGACTCAGACGGGTCTTCGTCGTTCTGACCTAGAAGAAGTAGGGCTGCACGTTGCAGTTTGGAAATGGAACCTGTAATCCAATAAAGACTCTTTGAAACTGAACGCTGGCTGACTTGGTCCTATGTGAGCTGGGACTGGGCGGCAGCCCTGACAGCCGGTTAAGTTGTTGAGGGCTGATTTCTTGTCCTGTGATAAAAAGCCTTCTGTTTCGAGTGCCAAACCTTTCAGGAGAGCATTTTCAGGCTTTTGGCACCATTTTTGAGTGAATTGCCAAAAGTCAGATTTTTGCTGAAATTGTTCAAAAAAATATTTTCTGCCGGTTAAGTTTTTGAGGGCTGATTTCTTGTCCTGTGATAAAAAGCCTTCTGTTTCGAGTGCCAAACCTTTCAGGAGAGCATTTTCAAGCTTTTGGCACCATTTTTGAGTGAATTGCCAAAAGTCAGATTTTTGCTGAAATTGTGACCACGGGGCTTAGGGATTTTTTCAAAAAAATATTTTCTGCCGGTTAAGTTTTTGAGGGCTGATTTCTTGTCCTGTGATAAAAAGACTTCTGTTTCGACTACCAAACCTTTCAGGAGAGCATTTTCAAGTTTTTGGCACCATTTTTGAGTGAATTGCCAAAAGTCAGATTTTTGCTGAAATTGTGACCCCGGGGCTTAAGGATTTTTTCAAAAAAATATTTTCTGCCGGTTAAGTTTTTGAGGGCTGATTTCTTGTCCTGTGATAAAAAGCCTTCTGTTTCGAGTGCCAAACCTTTCAGGAGAGCATTTTCAGGCTTTTGGCATCATTTTTGAGTGAATTGCCAAAAGTCAGATTTTTGCTGAAATTGTTCAAAAAAATATTTTCTGCCGGTTAAGTTTTTGAGGGCTGATTTCTTGTCCTGTGATAAAAAGCCTTCTGTTTCGAGTGCCAAACCTTTCAGGAGAGCATTTTCAGGCTTTTGGCATCATTTTTGAGTGAATTGCCAAAAGTCAGATTTTTGCTGAAATTGTTCAAAAAAATATTTTCTGCCGGTTAAGTTTTTGAGGGCTGATTTCTTGTCCTGTGATAAAAAGCCTTCTGTTTCGAGTGCCAAACCTTTCAGGAGAGCATTTTCAAGCTTTTGGCACCATTTTTTAGTGAATTGCCAAAAGTCAGATTTTTGCTGAAATTGTGACCCCGGGGCTTAGGGATTTTTTCAAAAAAATATTTTCTGCCGGTTAAGTTTTTGAGGGCTGATTTCTTGTCCGGTGATTAAAAAGACTTCTGTTTCCATCGCCAAAGCTTTCAGGGGAGCATTTTCAATCTTTTGGCACCATTTTTGAGTGAATTGCCAAAAGTCAGATTTTTGCTGAAATTGTGACCCCGGGGCTTAGGGATTTTTTCAAAAAAAAAAATTCTGCCGGTTAAGTTTTTGAGGGCTGATTTCTTGTCCTGTGATAAAAAGCCTTCTGTTTCGAGTGCCAAACCTTTCAGGAGAGCATTTTCAGGCTTTTGGCACCATTTTTGAGTGAATTGCCAAAAGTCAGATTTTTGCTGAAATTGTTCAAAAAAATATTTTCTGCCGGTTAAGTTTTTGAGGGCTGATTTCTTGTCCTGTGATAAAAAGCCTTCTGTTTCGAGTGCCAAACCTTTCAGGAGAGCATTTTCAGGCTTTTGGCATCATTTTTGAGTGAATTGCCAAAAGTCAGATTTTTGCTGAAATTGTTCAAAAAAATATTTTCTGCCGGTTACGTTTTTGAGGGCTGATTTCTTGTCCTGTGATAAAAAGCCTTCTGTTTCGAGTGCCAAACCTTTCAGGAGAGCATTTTCAGGCTTTTGGCACCATTTTTGAGTGAATTGCCAAAAGTCAGATTTTTGCTGAAATTGTGACCCCGGGGCTTAGGGATTTTTTCAAGAAAATATTTTCTGCCGGTTAAGTTTTTGAGGGCTGATTTCTTGTCCTGTGATTAAAAAGACTTCTGTTTCCATCGCCAAAGCTTTCAGGGGAGCATTTTCAAGCTTTTGGCACCATTTTTGAGTGAAGTGCCAAAAGTCAGATTTTTGCTGAAATTGTGACACCGGGGCTTAGGGATTTTTTCAAAAAAAAAAATTCTGCCGGTTAAGTTTTTGAGGGCTGATTTCTTGTCCTGTGATAAAAAGCCTTCTGTTTCGAGTGCCAAACCTTTCAGGAGAGCATTTTCAGGCTTTTGGCACCATTTTTGAGTGAATTGCCAAAATTCAGATTTTTGCTGAAATTGTGACCCCGGGGCTTAGGGATTTTTTCAAAAAAATATTTTCTGCCGGTTAAGTTGTTGAGGGCTGATTTCTTGTCCTGTGATAAAAAGACTTCTGTTTCCATCGCCAAACCTTTCAGGGGAGCATTTTCAAGTTTTTGGCACCATTTTTGAGTGAATTGCCAAAAGTCAGATTTTTGCTGAAATTGTGACCCCGGGGCTTAAGGATTTTTTCAAAAAAATATTTTCTGCCGGTTAAGTTTTTGAGGGCTGATTTCTTGTCCTGTGATAAAAAGCCTTCTGTTTCGAGTGCCAAACCTTTCAGGAGAGCATTTTCAGGCTTTTGGCATCATTTTTGAGTGAATTGCCAAAAGTCAGATTTTTGCTGAAATTGTTCAAAAAAATATTTTCTGCCGGTTAAGTTTTTGAGGGCTGATTTCTTGTCCTGTGATTAAAAAGACTTCTGTTTCCATCGCCAAAGCTTTCAGGGGAGCATTTTCAAGCTTTTGGCACCATTTTTGAGTGAATTGCCAAAAGTCAGATTTTTGCTGAAATTGTGACCCCGGGGCTTAGGGATTTTTTCAAAAAAAAAATTCTGCCGGTTAAGTTTTTGAGGGCTGATTTCTTGTCCTGTGATAAAAAGCCTTCTGTTTCGAGTGCCAAACCTTTCAGGAGAGCATTTTCAGGCTTTTGGCACCATTTTTGAGTGATTTGCCAAAAGTCAGATTTTTGCTGAAATTGTGACCCCGGGGCTTAGGGATTTTTTCAAAAAAATATTTTCTGCCGGTTAAGTTGTTGAGGGCTGATTTCTTGTCCTGTGATAAAAAGACTTCTGTTTCCATCGCCAAACCTTTCAGGGGAGCATTTTCAAGCTTTTGGCACCATTTTTGAGTGAATTGCCAAAAGTCAGATTTTTGCTGAAATTGTGACCCCGGGGCTTAGGGATTTTTTCAAAAAAATATTTTCTGCCGGTTAAGTTTTTGAGGGCTGATTTCTTGTCCTGTGATAAAAAGCCTTCTGTTTCGAGTGCCAAACCTTTCAGGAGAGCATTTTCAGGCTTTTGGCACCATTTTTGAGTGAATTCCAAAAAGTCAGATTTTTGCTGAAATTGTTCAAAAAAATATTTTCTGCCGGTTACGTTTTTGAGGGCTGATTTCTTGTCCTGTGATAAAAAGCCTTCTGTTTCGAGTGCCAAAGCTTTCAGGAGAGCATTTTCAAGCTTTTGGCACCATTTTTGAGTGAATTGCCAAAAGTCAGATTTTTGCTGAAATTGTGACCCCGGGGCTTAGGGATTTTTTCAAAAAAATATTTTCCGCCGGTTAAGTTTTTGAGGGCTGATTTCTTGTCCTGTGATAAAAAGACTTCTGTTTCCATCGCCAAAGCTTTCAGGGGAGCATTTTCAAGCTTTTGGCACCATTTTTGAGTGAATTGCCAAAAGTCAGATTTTTGCTGAAATTGTGACCCCGGGGCTTAGGGATTTTTTCAAAAAAATATTTTCTGCCGGTTAAGTTTTTGAGGGCTGATTTCTTGTCCTGTGATAAAAAGCCTTCTGTTTCGAGTGCCAAACCGTTCAGGAGAGCATTTTCAGGCTTTTGGCACCATTTTTTAGTGAATTGCCAAAAGTCAGATTTTTGCTGAAATTGTTCAAAAAAATATTTTCTGCCGGTTAAGTTTTAGAGGGCTGATTTCTTGTCCTGTGATAAAAAGCCTTCTGTTTCGAGTGCCAAACCGTTCAGGAGAGCATTTTCAGGCTTTTGGCACCATTTTTTAGTGAATTGCCAAAAGTCAGATTTTTGCTGAAATTGTTCAAAAAAATATTTTCTGCCGGTTAAGTTTTTGAGGGCTGATTTCTTGTCCTGTGATAAAAAGCCTTCTGTTTCGAGTGCAAACCTTTCAGGAGAGCATTTTCAGGCTTTTGGCACCATTTTTGAGTGAATTGCCAAAAGTCAGATTTTTGCTGAAATTGTGACCCCGGGGCTTAGGGATTTTTTCAAAAAAATGTTTCTGCCGGTTAAGTTTTTGAGGGCTGATTTCTTGTCCTGTGATAAAAAGCCTTCTGTTTCGAGTACCAAACCTTTCAGGAGAGCATTTTCAGGCTTTTGGCACCATTTTTGAGTGAATTGCCAAAAGTCAGATTTTTGCTGAAATTGTGACCCCGGGGCTTAGGGATTTTTTCAAGAAAATATTTTCTGCCGGTTAAGTTTTTGAGGGCTGATTTCTTGTCCTGTGATTAAAAAGACTTCTGTTTCCATCGCCAAAGCTTTCAGGGGAGCATTTTCAAGCTTTTGGCACCATTTTTGAGTGAATTGCCAAAAGTCAGATTTTTGCTGAAATTGTGACCCCGGGGCTTAGGGATTTTTTTTAAAAAAAAAATTCTGCCGGTTAAGTTTTTGAGGGCTGATTTCTTGTCCTGTGATAAAAAGCCTTCTGTTTCGAGTGCCAAACCTTTCTGGAGAGCATTTTCAGGCTTTTGGCACCATTTTTGAGTGAATTGCCAAAAGTCAGATTTTTGCTGAAATTGTGACCCCGGGGCTTAGGGATTTTTTCAAAAAAAATATTTTCTGCCGGTTAAGTTGTTGAGGGCTGATTTCTTGTCCTGTGATAAAAAGACTTCTGTTTCCATCGCCAAACCTTTCAGGGGAGCATTTTCAAGCTTTTGGCACCATTTTTGAGTGAATTGCCAAAAGTCAGATTTTTGCTGAAATTGTGACCCCGGGGCTTAGGGATTTTTTCAAAAAAATATTTTCTGCCGGTTAAGTTTTTGAGGGCTGATTTCTTGTCCTGTGATAAAAAGCCTTCTGTTTCAAGTGCCAAACCTTTCAGGAGAGCATTTTCAGGCTTTTGGCACCATTTTTGAGTGAATTCCCAAAAGTCAGATTTTTGCTGAAATTGTTCAAAAAAATATTTTCTGCCGGTTACGTTTTTGAGGGCTGATTTCTTGTCCTGTGATAAAAAGCCTTCTGTTTCGAGTGCCAAAGCTTTCAGGAGAGCATTTTCAAGCTTTTGGCACCATTTTTGAGTGAATTGCCAAAAGTCAGATTTTTGCTGAAATTGTGACCCCGGGGCTTAGGGATTTTTTCAAAAAAATATTTTCTGCCGGTTAAGTTTTTGAGGGCTGATTTCTTGTCCTGTGATAAAAAGCCTTCTGTTTCCATCGCCAAAGCTTTCAGGGGAGCATTTTCAAGCTTTTGGCACCATTTTTGAGTGAATTGCCAAAAGTCAGATTTTTGCTGAAATTGTGACCCCGGGGCTTAGGGATTTTTTCAAAAAAATATTTTCTGCCGGTTAAGTTTTTGAGGGCTGATTTCTTGTCCTGTGATAAAAAGCCTTCTGTTTCGAGTGCCAAACCGTTCAGGAGAGCATTTTCAGGCTTTTGGCACCATTTTTTAGTGAATTGCCAAAAGTCAGATTTTTGCTGAAATTGTTCAAAAAAATATTTTCTGCCGGTTAAGTTTTTGAGGGCTGATTTCTTGTCCTGTGATAAAAAGCCTTCTGTTTCGAGTGCAAACCTTTCAGGAGAGCATTTTCAGGCTTTTGGCACCATTTTTGAGTGAATTGCCAAAAGTCAGATTTTTGCTGAAATTGTGACCCCGGGGCTTAGGGATTTTTTCAAAAAAATATTTCTGCCGGTTAAGTTTTTGAGGGCTGATTTCTTGTCCTGTGATAAAAAGCCTTCTGTTTCGAGTACCAAACCTTTCAGGAGAGCATTTTCAGGCTTTTGGCACCATTTTTGAGTGAATTGCCAAAAGTCAGATTTTTGCTGAAATTGTGACCCCGGGGCTTAGGGATTTTTTCAAGAAAATATTTTCTGCCGGTTAAGTTTTTGAGGGCTGATTTCTTGTCCTGTGATTAAAAAGACTTCTGTTTCCATCGCCAAAGCTTTCAGGGGAGCATTTTCAAGCTTTTGGCACCATTTTTGAGAGAATTGGCAAAAGTCAGATTTTTGCTGAAATTGTGACCCCGGGGCTTAGGGATTTTTTCAAAAAAAAAAAATTCTGCCGGTTAAGTTTTTGAGGGCTGATTTCTTGTCCTGTGATAAAAAGCCTTCTGTTTCGAGTGCCAAACCTTTCAGGAGAGCATTTTCAGGCTTTTGGCACCATTTTTGAGTGAATTGCCAAAAGTCAGATTTTTGCTGAAATTGTGACCCCGGGGCTTAGGGATTTTTTCAAAAAAATATTTTCTGCCGGTTAAGTTGTTGAGGGCTGATTTCTTGTCCTGTGATAAAAACACTTCTGTTTCCATCGCCAAAGCTTTCAGGGGAGCATTTTCAAGCTTTTGGCACCATTTTTGAGTGAATTGCCAAAAGTCAGATTTTTGCTGAAATTGTGACCCCAGGGCTTAGGGATTTTTTCAAAAAAATATTTTCTGCCGGTTACGTTTTTGAGGGCTGATTTCTTGTCCTGTGATAAAAAGCCTTCTGTTTCGAGTGCCAAACCGTTCAGGAGAGCATTTTCAGGCTTTTGGCACCATTTTTTAGTGAATTGCCAAAAGTCAGATTTTTGCTGAAATTGTTCAAAAAAATATTTTCTGCCGGTTAAGTTTTTGAGGGCTGATTTCTTGTCCTGTGATAAAAAGCCTTCTGTTTCGAGTGCAAACCTTTCAGGAGAGCATTTTCAGGCTTTTGGCACCATTTTTGAGTGAATTGCCAAAAGTCAGATTTTTGCTGAAATTGTGACCCCGGGGCTTAGGGATTTTTTCAAAAAAATATTTTCTGCCGGTTAAGTTTTTGAGGGCTGATTTCTTGTCCTGTGATAAAAAGCCTTCTGTTTCGAGTGCCAAACCGTTCAGGAGAGCATTTTCAGGCTTTTGGCACCATTTTTTAGTGAATTGCCAAAAGTCAGATTTTTGCTGAAATTGTTCAAAAAAATATTTTCTTTCGGTTAAGTTTTTGAGGGCTGATTTCTTGTCCTGTGATAAAGAGCCTTCTGTTTCGAGTGCAAACCTTTCAGGAGAGCATTTTCAGGCTTTTGGCACCATTTTTGAGTGAATTGCCAAAAGTCAGATTTTTGCTGAAATTGTGACCCCGGGGCTTAGGGATTCTTTCAAAAAAATATTTCTGCCGGTTAAGTTTTTGAGGGCTGATTTCTTGTCCTGTGATAAAAAGCCTTCTGTTTCGAGTACCAAACCTTTCAGGAGAGCATTTTCAGGCTTTTGGCACCATTTTTGAGTGAATTGCCAAAAGTCAGATTTTTGCTGAAATTGTTCAAAAAAATATTTTCTGCCGGTTAAGTTTTTGAGGGCTGATTTCTTGTCCTGTGATAAAAAGACTTCTGTTTCGAGTGCCAAACCTTTCAGGAGAGCATTTTCAGGCTTTTGGCACCATTTTTGAGTGAATTGACAAAAGTCAGATTTTTGCTGAAATTGTGACCCCGGGGCTTAGGGATTTTTTCAAAAAAATATTTTCTGCCGGTTAAGTTGTTGAGGGCTGATTTCTTGTCCTGTGATAAAAAGACTTCTGTTTCCATCGCCAAAGCTTTCAGGGGAGCATTTTCAAGCTTTTGGCACCATTTTTGAGTGAATTGCCAAAAGTCAGATTTTTGCTGAAATTGTGACCCCGGGGCTTAGGGATTTTTTCAAAAAAATATTTTCTACCGGTTAAGTTTTTGAGGGCTGATTTCTTGTCCTGTGATAAAAAGCCTTCTGTTTCGAGTGCCAAACCTTTAAGGAGAGCATTTTCAGGCATTTGGCATCATTTTTGAGTGAATTGCCAAAAGTCAGATTTTTGCTGAAATTGTTCAAAAAAATATTTTCTGCCGGTTAAGTTTTTGAGGGCTGATTTCTTGTCCTGTGATAAAAAGCGTTCTGTTTTGAGTGCCAAACCTTTCAGGGGAGCATTTTCAAGCTTTTGGCACCATTTTTGAGTGAATTGCCAAAAGTCAGATTTTTGCTGAAATTGTGACCCCGGGGCTTAGGGATTTTTTCAAAAAAATATTTTCTGCCGGTTAAGTTTTTGAGGGCTGATTTCTTGTCCTGTGATAAAAAGCCTTCTGTTTCGAGTGCAAACCTTTCAGGAGTGCATTTTCAGGCTTTTGGCACCATTTTTGAGTGAATTGCCAAAAGTCAGATTTTTGCTGAAATTGTGACCCCGGGGCTTAGGGATTTTTTCAAAAAAATATTTTCTGCCGCTTAAGTTTTTGAGGGCTGATTTCTTGCCCTGTGATAAAAAGCCTTCTGTTTCGAGTGCAAACCTTTCAGGAGAGCATTTTCAAGCTTTTGGCACCATTTTTGAGTGAATTGCCAAAAGTCAGATTTTTGCTGAAATTGTGACCCCGGGGCTTAGGGATTTTTTCAAAAAAATATTTTCTGCCGGTTAAGTTTTTGAGGGCTGATTTCTTGTCCTGTGATAAAAAGCCTTCTGTTTCGAGTGCCAAACCTTTCAGGAGAGCATTTTCAGGCTTTTGGCACCATTTTTGAGTGAATTGCCAAAAGTCAGATTTTTGCTGAAATTGTTCAAAAAAATATTTTCTGCCGGTTACATTTTTGAGGGCTGATTTCTTGTCCTGTGATAAAAAGCCTTCTGTTTCGAGTGCCAAACCTTTCAGGAGAGCATTTTCAAGCTTTTGGCACCATTTTTGAGTGAATTGCCAAAAGTCAGTTTTTTGCTGAAATTGTGACCCCGGGGCTTAGGGATTTTTTCAAAAAAATATTTTCTGCCGGTGTCAGGGGTTCAGGAGCAGAGACGCAGAGAAGGGAGGAGACAGAGAGCGAGGGGGAGGAATACGAAGGAAGGATGAGTGGGGATGACGACCCGAGATCACCGAGCCTGTCTAGCGAGTCCGAGGATTCCCAGAAGGGAGCGTCAGCAGCCAGAGCAAGGGGGGAGAGCAGGGGGACACCCCAGGAAGAAGGGTCCAGAGAGGGATCAGAAAGCAGCAGTTGGAGATCGGGACCCACGTTCCCAGCCGGGAGCAGCGGGGAGAAAGGGGACTAGATATCGGGCTCCGGAGACTTTCAGAAGGAGGGAGGGCATGAGTCAGGAGTAGTCACGCCCACCTCGGGGAGCGAGGAAACGATCAAGAGGAAAGTGGAGAGTTGGGCGCGCGCGCCAAGTTCAAATGTAACGGAAGCTGGCGCAGTCAGCAGCCCAGAGAGTGAACCGGGTCCCAAAGCCCGCCGCAAGGAGGCGGGAGGGTCAGGGGGGTCCGCGTCAGAAGAGAGTAGGAAGGGAGAGACCCAGGGGGGCAGGAGGACCCAGAGACGGAAGGAAAGGCGCAGGAGGTGGAGCAAGGCTAGGGTATTAAGCTGGTGCGCTAGAGGCGGAGACTCAGACGGGTCTTCGTCGTTCTGACCTAGAAGAAGTAGGGCTGCACGTTGCAGTTTGGAAATGGAACCTGTAATCCAATAAAGACTCTTTGAAACTGAACGCTGGCTGACTTGGTCCTATGTGAGCTGGGACTGGGCGGCAGCCCTGACAGCCGGTTAAGTTGTTGAGGGCTGATTTCTTGTCCTGTGATAAAAAGCCTTCTGTTTCGAGTGCCAAACCTTTCAGGAGAGCATTTTCAGGCTTTTGGCACCATTTTTGAGTGAATTACCAAAAGTCAGATTTTTGCTGAAATTGTTCAAAAAAATATTTTCTGCCGGTTAAGTTTTTGAGGGCTGATTTCTTGTCCTGTGATAAAAAGCCGTCTGTTTCGAGTGCCAAACCTTTCAGGAGAGCATTTTCAAGCTTTTGGCACCATTTTTGAGTGAATTGCCAAAAGTCAGATTTGTGCTGAAATTGTGACCCCGGGGCTTAGGGATTTTTTCAAAAAAATATTTTCTGCCGGTTACGTTTTTGAGGGCTGATTTCTTGTCCTGTGATAAAAAGCCTTCTGTTTCGAGTGCCAAACCTTTCAGGAGAGCATTTTCAAGCTTTTGGCACCATTTTTGAGTGAATTGCCAAAAGTCAGATTTTTGCTGAAATTGTGACCCCGGGGCTTAGGGATTTTTTCAAAAAAAAAATTTCTGCCGGTTAAGTTGTTGAGTGCTGATTTCTTGTCCTGTGATAAAAAGACTTCTGTTTCCATCGCCAAAGCTTTCAGGGGAGCATTTTCAAGCTTTTGGCACCATTTTTGAGTGAATTGCCAAAAGTCAGATTTTTGCTGAAATTGTGACCCCGGGGCTTAGGGATTTTTTCAAAAAAATATTTTCTGCCGGTTAAGTTGTTGAGGGCTGATTTCTTGTCCTGTGATAAAAAGACTTCTGTTTCCATCGCCAAAGCTTTCAGGGGAGCATTTTCAAGCTTTTGGCACCATTTTTGAGTGAATTGCCAAAAGTCAGATTTTTGATGAAATTGTGACCCCGGGGCTTAGGGATTTTTTCAAAAAAATATTTTCTGCTGGTTAAGTTGTTGAGGGCTGATTTCTTGTCCTGTGATAAAAAGACTTCTGTTTCCATCGCCAAAGCTTTCAGGGGAGCATTTTCAAGCTTTTGGCACCATTTTTGAGTGAATTGCCAAAAGTCAGATTTTTGCTGAAATTGTGATCCCGGGGCTTAGGGATTTTTTCAAAAAAATATTTTCTGCCGGTTAAGTTGTTGAGGGCTGATTTCTTGTCCTGTGATAAAAAGACTTCTGTTTCCATCGCCAAAGCTTTCAGGGGAGCATTTTCAAGCTTTTGGCACCATTTTTGAGTGAATTGCCAAAAGTCAGATTTTTGCTGAAATTGTGACCCCGGGGCTTAGGGATTTTTTCAAAAAAATATTTTCTGCCGGTTAAGTTTTTGAGGGCTGATTTCTTGTCCTGTGATAAAAAGCCTTCTGTTTCGAGTGCCAAACCTTTCAGGAGAGCATTTTCAGGCTTTTGGCACCATGTTTGAGTGAACTGCCAAAAGTCAGATTTTTGCTGAAATTGTGACCCCGGGGCTTAGGGATTTTTTCAAAAAAATATTTTCTGCCGGTTAAGTTTTTGAGGGCTGATGTCTTGTCCTGTGATAAAAAGCCCTTTGTTTCGAGTGCCAAACCTTTCAGGAGAGCATTTTCAACCTTTTGGCACAATTTTTGAGTGAATTGCCAAAAGTCAGATTTTTGCTGAAATTGTGACCCCGGGGCTTAGGGATTTTTTCAAAAAAATATTTTCTGCCGGTTACGTTTTTGAGGGCTGATTTCTTGTCCTGTGATAAAAAGCCTTCTGTTTCGAGTGCCAAACCTTTCAGGAGAGCATTTTCAAGCTTTTGGCACCATTTTTGAGTGAATTGCCAAAAGTCAGATTTTTGCTGAAATTGTGACCCCGCGGCTTAGGGATTTTTTCAAAAAAATATTTTCTGCCGGTTAAGTTTTTGAGGGCTGATTTCTTGTCCTGTGATAAAAAGCCTTCTGTTTCGAGTGCCAAACCTTTCAGGAGAGCATTTTCAGGCTTTTGGCAACATTTTTGAGTGAATTGCCAAAAGTCAGATTTTTGCAGAAATTGTGACCCCGGGGCTTAGGGATTTTTTCAAAAAAATATTTTCTGCCGGTTAAGTTTTTGAGGGCTGATTTCTTGTCTTGTGATAAAAAGACTTCTGTTTCCATCGCCAAAGCTTTCAGGGGAGCATTTTCAAGCTTTTGGCACCATTTTTGAGTGAATTGCCAAAAGTCAGATTTTTGCTGAAATTGTGACCCCGGGGCTTAGGGATTTTTTCAAAAAAATATTTTCTTCCGGTTAAGTTTTTGAGGGCTGATTTCTTGTCCTGTGATTAAAAAGACTTCTGTTTCCATCTCCAAAGCTTTCAGGGGAGCATTTTCAAGCTTTTGGCACCATTTTTGAGTGAATTGCCAAAAGTCAGATTTTTGCTGAAATTGTGACCCCGGGGCTTAGGGATTTTTTCAAAAAAATATTTTCTGCCGGTTACGATTTTGAGGGCTGATTTCTTGTCCTGTGATAAAAAGCCTTCTGTTTCGAGTGCCAAACCTTTCAGGAGAGCATTTTCAAGCTTTTGGCACCATTTTTGAGTGAATTGCCAAAAGTCAGATTTTTGCTGAAATTGTGACCCCGCGGCTTAGGGATTTTTTCAAAAAAATATTTTCTGCCGGTTAAGTTTTTGAGGGCTGATTTCTTGTCCTGTGATAAAAAGCCTTCTGTTTCGAGTGCCAAACCTTTCAGGAGAGCATTTTCAGGCTTTTGGCAACATTTTTGAGTGAATTGCCAAAAGTCAGATTTTTGCAGAAATTGTGACCCCGGGGCTTAGGGATTTTTTCAAAAAAATATTTTCTGCCGGTTAAGTTTTTGAGGGCTGATTTCTTGTCTTGTGATAAAAAGACTTCTGTTTCCATCGCCAAAGCTTTCAGGGGAGCATTTTCAAGCTTTTGGCACCATTTTTGAGTGAATTGCCAAAAGTCAGATTTTTGCTGAAATTGTGACCCCGGGGCTTAGGGATTTTTTCAAAAAAATATTTTCTTCCGGTTAAGTTTTTGAGGGCTGATTTCTTGTCCTGTGATTAAAAAGACTTCTGTTTCCATCTCCAAAGCTTTCAGGGGAGCATTTTCAAGCTTTTGGCACCATTTTTGAGTGAATTGCCAAAAGTCAGATTTTTGCTGAAATTGTGACCCCGGGGCTTAGGGATTTTTTCAAAAAAATATTTTCTGCCGGTTACGATTTTGAGGGCTGATTTCTTGTCCTGTGATAAAAAGCCTTCTGTTTCGAGTGCCAAACCTTTCAGGAGAGCATTTTCAAGCTTTTGGCACCATTTTTGAGTGAATTGCCAAAAGTCAGATTTTTGCTGAAATTGTGACCCCGCGGCTTAGGGATTTTTTCAAAAAAATATTTTCTGCCGGTTAAGTTTTTGAGGGCTGATTTCTTGTCCTGTGATAAAAAGCCTTCTGTTTCGAGTGCCAAACCTTTCAGGAGAGCATTTTCAGGCTTTTGGCAACATTTTTGAGTGAATTGCCAAAAGTCAGATTTTTGCAGAAATTGTGACCCCGGGGCTTAGGGATTTTTTCAAAAAAATATTTTCTGCCGGTTAAGTTTTTGAGGGCTGATTTCTTGTCTTGTGATAAAAAGACTTCTGTTTCCATCGCCAAAGCTTTCAGGGGAGCATTTTCAAGCTTTTGGCACCATTTTTGAGTGAATTGCCAAAAGTCAGATTTTTGCTGAAATTGTGACCCCGGGGCTTAGGGATTTTTTCAAAAAAATATTTTCTGCCGGTTAAGTTTTTGAGGGCTGATTTCTTGTCCTGTGATTAAAAAGACTTCTGTTTCCATCTCCAAAGCTTTCAGGGGAGCATTTTCAAGCTTTTGGCACCATTTTTGAGTGAATTGCCAAAAGTCAGATTTTTGCTGAAATTGTGACCCCGGGGCTTAGGGATTTTTTCAAAAAAATATTTTCTGCCGGTTACGATTTTGAGGGCTGATTTCTTGTCCTGTGATAAAAAGCCTTCTGTTTCGAGTGCCAAACCTTTCAGGAGAGCATTTTCAAGCTTTTGGCACCATTTTTGAGTGAATTGCCAAAAGTCAGATTTTTGCTGAAATTGTGACCCCGCGGCTTAGGGATTTTTTCAAAAAAATATTTTCTGCCGGTTAAGTTTTTGAGGGCTGATTTCTTGTCCTGTGATAAAAAGCCTGTGAAGGGAACCTGAGCTTACAGGTTTAAACAGCTCAGAGTGTACGCCCTGCCTACTGTTGGGAGGGGGGAGACTCCACGTCAGTTCCGAGTCTCTCAAGTCTTTGTTCTGACTCTCTACTTTCGCTTTTGAGGAGAGTGGACGTGTTTTCACGATGCTGTTCGACAATGGATAGTTTGCTGTAAATAAAACTGCTTTTAGCTGCTCAGATCCTGAGTGGACTTTATTTGAGCACACTGAAGCAAGCACTGGAGTTTTTGAAGCTTTCTCTTGCCGCTGCTGATCTCTGCGTTTTTGCTCAGAACCTCGGAATGTGGCCTTTGAAGTCTGGGGCCTGGCCACGAGAGCAGCCGAAGCGGGCTGGACGCCAAGAATTTATCTGATTTATCTGAGCAATAAATCAATCACATGTTATCAGGTTATGGACGTCAGTTACTGCAATTTTAGAAAGCTTTGAAGTGCTGTGTGCTGAGAAGCTGCTGTTTTTGCTGCCGGAGGCAAAAGTCCTGCTTTGAGGCTCTGCCTGGGAGAAAGCAGGGAGGCTGGCTGCAATGCTGTGTGCTGCAAAGGGACGCCGGGAGCCTCTCCGTTGAAGCTGGCTGGTACGCGTGAGTACTTCAAAGCCCCAATGGGAGCAGTGGGGGAGGAGATGGCTGAGCTCCAGGACTTTTATGATGTCCCATTTGAAAAGCTCACAGCCCAGTCCTGGGAAATCTGGTCAAGAAGAGTAAGGGGGTGGTTTTTGGCCACAGGGCTCTGGAGTATAGCCCAGAGGGAGCCGGCCCCACCCATGCCTGTTGCTGCTGAGGATGGCGAAGCAGATCTGGAGGCTGCTTTGCTGGAAGATAGAGAGCAGAGAATGCAAAGAGAGCTCTGCATGTTGAGAGCCAGCGTGGACGCTATGCTGTTGCCCCACCTGGAGGGCGTTGAGTCGGCTCAGGCCGCCTGGCAGGTGCTGAGGAGTCTGTGTGATAGCTCAGCAGGAGCCCAGGGCCGGGAGGAAGCCGAGAGCAGGGAGGAAGCTGAGAGCCCAGAGGGGGCTGCTGCTGGCCGTGTTCCTGAAGTTACAGCTGGGAGTAGCTGCTTTGTCTCCGAGGGGCCGTGTGATGTTGAGGCCCGCAACCAGAGTGCTGGGGAGCGTGCAGGCCCAGGCTGTGCACCCAAAGGTGGGGGTGCTGGGAACAAAGGAATGGCTGAAGAGGGAGCTGTGAGAGCTGTTGCTACGCGTCGCCGCTGTTATCGCTGTGGCTCCCCCTCCCATCTGGTGAGAGAATGTCCAGTGGAGGCACAGGAACAGCCGAAGGCCGTCTCCCGTAGCAACCAGATAAAGGGCTCTTCTTCAAAGCGTGGGAAAGGCAAGCCGAAGGCAGCTGGCAGAGACACTGAACATAAACATTTGGCAGCGTCTATGGCTACAGTCAAGAGTTGTCAACAGGATGCTGTGCTGACTTTTGTCATAGACAGTGGAGCTTCCCATCATCTAGTGCCATCTGCAGGAGTCCTAGAGAACTGCACCTCTGTAACTTCTGGGAAGACTGTCTGTTTAGCAGATGGGACTAGACACCCGCTCACACAGACTGGCTCACTGTTTTGTTCTTTCTTACAGGATTCAATCCAGGCTTATGTTGTTCCAGGACTGTCTTGCGCGTTGCTGTCTGTCAGCGCACTTCTTGCTGAGAACTACAGAGTGTGTTTTGAAGACAATAAGTGCTCTATTTCTAAGAATGGACAGCACCTAGTCAGTGTTGAATGTAAAGACAGGTTGTTTGTATTGAATGCTTCTTTTGCAGGTCCAGGTGACGCGGAGGAGGCGCAAGCACGGTGTGCCAACGTTCCAGTTCATGATGCGTGTGCTCACCTCTGGCACAGACGCATGGCACACGTGTCCTGGGGGTCAGTGAAAAAGATCCCAGAGTATACGCAAGGGTGCAAAATGAAATCATGTGCTAAGTTTCTAGATTGCAGAGCTTGCAAGTCCGCAAAGGTGAAAACGTGCACATACCCTAGGTCTGAGAGGGTGACCACTAGGGCTTTTCAGTTAATTCATGCAGATTTGTCTGGGCCGATGGCTGTGACCAGTATGGGAGGAGCCAAATATGCGCTGGTTCTGATTGATGACCATACGCGCAACTCCTGGTCCTTCACGATCGGACACAAAAGTGAAGCTGCACCGCTAATCAAAGACTGGATTGCGGCTGTGGAACTGCAGTTTTCCACACGGGTGCAAAACTTTCAGAGCGATCGGGGTGGGGAGTTCACCGGGTCTGCACTGCAAAGTTTCTTCCGCAAAAAGGGGATTCAACACAGGTTGACTTCTCCGCACAGTCCCCAACAGAATGGGATTGCGGAAAGACGGAACAGGACTCTAGGGGAGATGTCCGCAGCTCTTTTGTTTGATGCCGGGCTCCCACAGCGCTTTTGGGGAGAGGCTTGGCGAACGGCCAACTTTATTCTGAACAGGTCGTTCAATTCAGTGGTAGGTGACACCCCGTACTTTTTGCTGCATGGAAAGAAACCGAAAATACACTATTTTCGTGTATTCGGTTGTGAAGCGTGGGTTTTGATACCAAAAGCCAAACGCAAGAAAGGTGAACCCAAGTCCCAAAAGATGATTTTTTGTGGGTATGAGCCAGGGACCAAGGGGTGGAGGTTTGCGTATCCGTCAGGGAATCAGTCCAGGATTCTGCTCAGCAACAGTGCTGAATTCTGTGAGCAGAATGGCTGGGCAAGGATACATGGGAACCCTGACATCCTGTCAGAGAGTCTGCTTGACTCTGCTGATGAAGAAGAGGAAGAGGTTGAACCTGCAACTGTGGCTCAGAGTCCAGAGCCAGTGCAGGCAGAGGGGAGAACTTCTCCCAAGGCTGTGAAGATTGAGCAACGCAGTGCTCCATCTTCCCCCACAGGTTCGGCTGAGAAGTCCAGAAGGCGCAGTAAGTCAGAGGGGGAGCTCTCTGATGCCAAGGACGTTCTGGCTGGCCCTAGTGGGTCAGAGGGGGTTCCTGAAGTAGTGCTGCGTCGATCAGCTCGGACGACCAAGGGGAAACCTCCTGATAGGTTTGCCGTCACTAGCGTGTGGGTCGGAATGGCACAGTGTGAACCCGAGAGTTTTGAGGATGTTCAGAAACTGCCTCAGGAAGAAGCCAGAAAATGGCATGAGGCGATGCAGAAGGAGATGAACTCAATGGAGTCTTTAGGTGTGTTCTCCCTCACGAAGTTGCCGGTGGGCAAAAAGGCAGTGGGTAGCCGCTGGGTTTACCGTCTTAAGCCCACAGCGACAGGAGAACCGCAGTATAAGGCCAGATTAGTGGCGAGAGGATTCACGCAGCGCAGAGGGTTGCATTATACGGAAGTTTATGCTCCCACCTGTAGGAGTGAATCTCTACGTTTGCTCTTGGCCATCGCTGCACAAAGAGGGTTGCTGGTGCATCACTTTGATGTGGATGTTGCTTACTTGAACTCAGACCTCCAGGAGGATCTGTACATGCTTCCTCCTCCAGGGTTTGAGGGCATTGAGCAAGGTACTGTGTGGAAACTTCACAAGTCAATTTACGGCCTGAAGCAGTCGGCCAGGAATTGGAACTTGTGCCTGAATGAAGCTTTGGAGAAGCTAGGTTTCAGGAAGAGTCTTGCTGACAGTTGCCTGTTCCTTAGAGGATCAGGAGACTCACAGGAACTGGTTTTATTTTATGTTGATGACATCATCCATATTGGAAAGGCAGACAAACAGGTACAGAAGTTTGCCAAAGAGCTAGGGAAACAGTTTCAGTTTAAGAACCTGGGTGCAGTAAAGATCTACCTAGGTGTCCAGATAGCGAGAACTGAGGATGGTAGCTTCTTGCTCAGTCAGAAAGGCAAGATTGAGCAGTTGCTTGAGAAGTTCAGAATGTCCGATTGTGCAGGAGTTCGGACACCCATGGAGACGAACTTCGTGAAAGAGAGCCAGCAAGCAGAAAGTGCAGAGTTCGAGAATGCTGAGCTCTTTCAGTCAGCTCTAGGTAGTCTGTTGTATCTATCCCAATGGAGCAGACCGGACATTGCCTTTGCTACCAACCTGCTAAGTAGGGAAGCGTCAAAGCCCAGTGTGAGTGCTTGGCACGGTATCAAGCGGGTACTGCGCTACCTGCAGCATACCAAAGACTTCTGTCTTAAGCTGCCAGCTGAAGGTGAGGCGAAGCTCACATGCTATGCGGACAGTGACTGGGCGAATTTTCAGGACCGCAAGTCTGTGTCTGGGTTGGTGGTAAAGTTTGGGAAGTCACTAATTGGGTGGAAGTCCCGGAAGCAAAGTCTCATTGCGCTGTCTTCTACTGAGGCTGAATTCAGCGCACTGTCAGATTTGTGCCGGGAACTAGAGTTCTATAGATGCTTGGTGCAAGAGATCTATGGAGATTGTAGCTTGCCCATCACGGTTTGGGAAGACAATCAACCTTGTTTGAAATTGGCTGAATCTGCGCAATTTAAGGCCAGAACCAAGCATCTGGACATACATTTCCAAAATGTGTGTCAGAGTGTTCAGTCAGGTTTGATCCGGCTGAAGTATTGTGCCAGTCACAATAACTTGGCCGATGGCTTTACCAAACCTTTAAGCTTCCAGCGTCATGGGGAGTTTTGTGGTGGTTTGGAGTTGGGGGTAAGTTCTGTACATACTTTCCCCACAGTAGCGCAGGACGAGAGGGGGTGTGAAGGGAACCTGAGCTTACAGGGTTAAACAGCTCAGAGTGTACGCCCTGCCTACTGTTGGGAGGGGGGAGACTCCACGTCAGTTCCGAGTCTCTCAAGTCTTTGTTCTGACTCTCTACTTTCGCTTTTGAGGAGAGTGGACGTGTTTTCACGATGCTGTTCGACAATGGATAGTTTGCTGTAAATAAAACTGCTTTTAGCTGCTAAGATCCTGAGTGGACTTTATTTGAGCACACTGAAGCAAGCACTGGAGTTTTTGAAGCTTTCTCTTGCCGCTGCTGATCTCTGCGTTTTTGCTCAGAACCTCGGAATGTGGCCTTTGAAGTCTGGGGCCTGGCCACGAGAGCAGCCGAAGCGGGCTGGACGCCAAGAATTTATCTGATTTATCTGAGCAATAAATCAATCACATGTTATCAAAGCCTTCTGTTTCGAGTGCAAACCTTTCAGGAGAGCATTTTCAGGCTTTTGGCACCATTTTTGAGTGAATTGCCAAAAGTCAGATTTTTGATGAAATTGTGACCCCGGGGCTTAGGGATTTTTTCAAAAAAATATTTTCTGCCGGTTAAGTTTTTGAGGGCTAATTTCTTGTCCTGTGATAAAAAGCCTTCTGTTTCCATCGCCAAAGCTTTCAGGGGAGCATTTTCAAGCTTTTGGCACCATTTTTGACTGAATTGCCAGAAGTCAGATTTTTGCTGAAATCGTGACCCCGGGGCTTAGGGATTTTTTCAAAAAAATATTTTCTGCCGGTTAAGTTTTTGAGGGCTGATTTCTTGTCCTGTGATAAAAAGCCTTCTGTTTCGAGTGCCAAACCTTTCAGGAGAGCATTTTCAGGCTTTTGGCAACATTTTTGAGTGAATTGCCAAAAGTCAGATTTTTGCAGAAATTGTGACCCCGGGGCTTAGGGATTTTTTCAAAAAAATATTTTCTGCCGGTTAAGTTTTTGAGGGCTGATTTCTTGTCTTGTGATAGAAAGACTTCTGTTTCCATCGCCAAAGCTTTCAGGGGAGCATTTTCAAGCTTTTGGCACCATTTTTGAGTGAATTGCCAAAAGTCAGATTTTTGCTGAAATTGTGACCCCGGGGCTTAGGGATTTTTTCAAAAAAATATTTTCTGCCGGTTAAGTTTTTGAGGGCTAATTTCTTGTCCTGTGATAAAAAGCCTTCTGTTTCGAGTGCCAAACCTCTCAGGAGAGCATTTTCAAGCTTTTGGCACCATTTTTGAGTGAATTGCCAAAAGTCAGATTTTTGCTGAAATTGTGACCCCGGGGCTTAGGGATTTTTTCAAAAAAATATTTTCTGCCGGTGACGTTTTTGAGGGCTGATTTCTTGTCCTGTGATAAAAAGCCTTTTGTTTCGAGTGCCAAACCTTTCAGGAGAGCATTTTCAAGCTTTTGGCACCATTTTTGAGTGAATTGCCAAAAGTCAGATTTTTGCTGAAATTGTGACCCCGGGGCTTAGGGATTTTTTCAAAAAAAAAATTTCTGCCGGTTAAGTTGTTGAGGGCTGATTTCTTGTCCTGTGATAAAAAGACTTCTGTTTCGAGTGCCAAACCTTTCAGGAGAGCATTTTCAGGCTTTTGGCACCATTTTTGAGTGAATTGCCAAAAGTCAGATTTTTGCTGAAATTGTGACCCCGGGGCTTAGGGATTTTTTCAAAAAAATATTTTCTGCCGGTTAAGTTTTTGAGGGCTGATTTCTTGTCCTGTGATAAAAAGCCTTCTGTTTCCATCGCCAAAGCTTTCAGGGGAGCATTTTCAAGCTTTTGGCACCATTTTTGAGTGAATTGCCAAAAGTCAGATTTTTGCTGAAATTGTGACCCCGGGGCTTAGGGATTTTTTCAAAAAAATATTTTCTGCCGGTTAAGTTTTTGAGGGCTGATTTCTTGTCCTGTGATTAAAAAGACTTCTGTTTCCATCGCCAAAGCTTTCAGGGGAGCATTTTCAAGCTTTTGGCACCATTTTTGAGTGAATTGCCAAAAGTCAGATTTTTGCTGAAATTGTGACCCCGGGGCTTAGGGATGTTTTCAAAAAAATATTTTCTGCCGGTTAAGTTTTTGAGGGCTGATTTCTTGTCCTGTGATAAAAAGCCTTCTGTTTCGAGTGCCAAACCTTTCAGGAGTGCATTTTCAGGCTTTTGGCACCATTTTTGAGTGAATTGCCAAAAGTCAGATTTTTGCTGAAATTGTGACCCCGGGGCTTAGGGATTTTTTCAAAAAAATATTTTCTGCCGGTTACGTTTTTGAGGGCTGATTTCTTGTCCTGTGATAAAAAGCCTTCTGTTTCGAGTGCAAACCTTTCAGGAGAGCATTTTCAGGCTTTTGGCACCATTTTTGAGTGAATTGCCAAAATTCAGATTTTTGCTGAAATTGTTCAAAAAAATATTTTCTGCCGGTTAAGTTTTTGAGGGCTGATTTCTTGTCCTGTAATAAAAAGCCTTCTGTTTCGAGTGCCAAACCTTTCAGGAGAGCAATTTCAAGCTTTTGGCACCATTTTTGAGTGAATTGCCAAAAGTCAGATTTTTGCTGAAATTGTGACCCCGGGGCTTAGGGATTTTTTCAAAAAAATATTTTCTGCCGGTTAAGTTTTTGAGGGCTGATTTCTTGTCCTGTGATAAAAAGCCTTCTGTTTCGAGTGCCAAACCTCTCAGGAGAGCATTTTCAAGCTTTTGGCACCATTTTTGAGTGAATTGCCAAAAGTCAGATTTTTGCTGAAATTGTGACCCCGGGGCTTAGGGATTTTTTCAAAAAAATATTTTCTGCCGGTGACGTTTTTGAGGGCTGATTTCTTGTCCTGTGATAAAAAGCCTTTTGTTTCGAGTACCAAACCTTTCAGGAGAGCATTTTCAAGCTTTTGGCACCATTTTTGAGTGAATTGCCAAAAGTCAGATTTTTGCTGAAATTGTGACCCCGGGGCTTAGGGATTTTTTCAAAAAAATATTTTCTGCCGCTTAAGTTTTTGAGGGCTGATTTCTTGTCCTGTGATAAGAAGCCTTCTGTTTCGAGTGCCAAACCTTTCAGGAGAGCATTTTCAGGCTTTTGGCACCATTTTTGAGTGAATTGCCAAAAGTCAGATTTTTGCTGAAATTGTGACCCCGGGGCTTAGGGATTTTTTCAAAAAAATATTTTCTGCCGGTTAAGTTTTTGAGGGCTGATTTCTTGTCCTGTGATAAAAAGCCTTCTGTTTCCATCGCCAAAGCTTTCAGGGGAGCATTTTCAAGCTTTTGCCACCATTTTTGAGTGAATTGCCAAAAGTCAGATTTTTGCTGAAATTGTGACCCCGGGGCTTAGGGATTTTTTCAAAAAAAAATTTTCTGCCGGTTAAGTTTTTGAGGGCTGATTTCTTGTCCTGTGATTAAAAAGACTTCTGTTTCCATCGCCAAAGCTTTCAGGGGAGCATTTTCAAGCTTTTGGCACCATTTTTGAGTGAATTGCCAAAAGTCAGATTTTTGCTGAAATTGTGACCCCGGGGCTTAGGGATTTTTTCAAAAAAATATTTTCTGCCGGTTAAGTTTTTGAGGGCTGATTTCTTGTCCTGTGATAAAAAGCCTTCTGTTTCGAGTGCCAAACCTTTCAGGAGTGCATTTTCAGGCTTTTGGCACCATTTTTGAGTGAATTGCCAAAAGTCAGATTTTTGCTGAAATTGTGACCCCGGGGCTTAGGGATTTTTTCAAAAAAATATTTTCTGCCGGTTACGTTTTTGAGGGCTGATTTCTTGTCCTGTGATAAAAAGCCTTCTGTTTCGAGTGCAAACCTTTCAGGAGAGCATTTTCAGGCTTTTGGCACCATTTTTGAGTGAATTGCCAAAAGTCAGATTTTTGCTAAAATTGTTCAAAAAAATATTTTCTGCCGGTTAAGTTTTTGAGGGCTGATTTCTTGTCCTGTGATAAAAAGCCTTCTGTTTCGAGTGCCAAACCTTTCAGGAGAGCATTTTCAAGCTTTTGGCACCATTTTTGAGTGAATTGCCAAAAGTCAGATTTTTGCTGAAATTGTGACTCCGGGGCTTAGGGATTTTTTCAAAAAAATATTTTCTGCCGGTTACGTTTTTGAGGACTGATTTCTTGTCCTGTGATAAAAAGCCTTCTGTTTCGAGTGCCAAACCTTTCAGGAGAGCATTTTCAGGCTTTTGGCACCATTTTTGAGTGAATTGCCAAAAGTCAGATTTTTGCTGAAATTGTGACCCCGGGGCTTAGGGATTTTTTCAAAAAAATATTTTCTGCCGGTTAAGTTTTTGAGGGCTGATTTCTTGTAATGTGATTAAAAAGACTTCTGTTTCCATTGCCAAAGCTTTCAGGGGAGCATTTTCAAGCTTTTGGCACCATTTTTGAGTGAATTGCCAAAAGTCAGATTTTTGCTGAAATTGTGACCCCGGGGCTTAGGGATTTTTTCAAAAAAATATTTTCTGCCGGTGACGTTTTTGAGGGCTGATTTCTTGTCCTGTGATAAAAAGCCTTCTGTTTCGAGTGCCAAACCTCTCAGGAGAGCATTTTCAAGCTTTTGGCACCATTTTTGAGTGAATTGCCAAAAGTCAGATTTTTGCTGAAATTGTGACCCCGGGGCTTAGGGATTTTTTCAAAAAAATATTTTCTGCCGGTGACGTTTTTGAGGGCTGATTTCTTGTCCTGTGATAAAAAGCCTTTTGTTTCGAGTACCAAACCTTTCAGGAGAGCATTTTCAAGCTTTTGGCACCATTTTTGAGTGAATTGCCAAAAGTCAGATTTTTGCTGAAATTGTGACCCCGGGGCTTAGGGATTTTTTCAAAAAAATATTTTCTGCCGCTTAAGTTTTTGAGGGCTGATTTCTTGTCCTGTGATAAGAAGCCTTCTGTTTCGAGTGCCAAACCTTTCAGGAGAGCATTTTCAGGCTTTTGGCACCATTTTTGAGTGAATTGCCAAAAGTCAGATTTTTGCTGAAATTGTGACCCCGGGGCTTAGGGATTTTTTCAAAAAAATATTTTCTGCCGGTTAAGTTTTTGAGGGCTGATTTCTTGTCCTGTGATAAAAAGCCTTCTGTTTCCATCGCCAAAGCTTTCAGGGGAGCATTTTCAAGCTTTTGCCACCATTTTTGAGTGAATTGCCAAAAGTCAGATTTTTGCTGAAATTGTGACCCCGGGGCTTAGGGATTTTTTCAAAAAAAAATTTTCTGCCGGTTAAGTTTTTGAGGGCTGATTTCTTGTCCTGTGATTAAAAAGACTTCTGTTTCCATCGCCAAAGCTTTCAGGGGAGCATTTTCAAGCTTTTGGCACCATTTTTGAGTGAATTGCCAAAAGTCAGATTTTTGCTGAAATTGTGACCCCGGGGCTTAGGGATTTTTTCAAAAAAATATTTTCTGCCGGTTAAGTTTTTGAGGGCTGATTTCTTGTCCTGTGATAAAAAGCCTTCTGTTTCGAGTGCCAAACCTTTCAGGAGTGCATTTTCAGGCTTTTGGCACCATTTTTGAGTGAATTGCCAAAAGTCAGATTTTTGCTGAAATTGTGACCCCGGGGCTTAGGGATTTTTTCAAAAAAATATTTTCTGCCGGTTACGTTTTTGAGGGCTGATTTCTTGTCCTGTGATAAAAAGCCTTCTGTTTCGAGTGCAAACCTTTCAGGAGAGCATTTTCAGGCTTTTGGCACCATTTTTGAGTGAATTGCCAAAAGTCAGATTTTTGCTAAAATTGTTCAAAAAAATATTTTCTGCCGGTTAAGTTTTTGAGGGCTGATTTCTTGTCCTGTGATAAAAAGCCTTCTGTTTCGAGTGCCAAACCTTTCAGGAGAGCATTTTCAAGCTTTTGGCACCATTTTTGAGTGAATTGCCAAAAGTCAGATTTTTGCTGAAATTGTGACTCCGGGGCTTAGGGATTTTTTCAAAAAAATATTTTCTGCCGGTTAAGTTTTTGAGGACTGATTTCTTGTCCTGTGATAAAAAGCCTTCTGTTTCGAGTGCCAAACCTTTCAGGAGAGCATTTTCAGGCTTTTGGCACCATTTTTGAGTGAATTGCCAAAAGTCAGATTTTTGCTGAAATTGTGACCCCGGGGCTTAGGGATTTTTTCAAAAAAATATTTTCTGCCGGTTAAGTTTTTGAGGGCTGATTTCTTGTCCTGTGATTAAAAAGACTTCTGTTTCCATTGCCAAAGCTTTCAGGGGAGCATTTTCAAGCTTTTGGCACCATTTTTGAGTGAATTGCCAAAAGTCAGATTTTTGCTGAAATTGTGACCCCGGGGCTTAGGGATTTTTTCAAAAAAATATTTTCTGCCAGTTAAGTTGTTGAGGGCTGATTTCTTGTCCTGTGATAAAAAGCCTTCTGTTTCGAGTGCCAAACCTTTCAGGAGAGCATTTTCAGGCTTTTGGCACCATTTTTGAGTGAATTGCCAAAAGTCAGATTTTTGCTGAAATTGTGACCCCGGGGCTTAGGGATTTTTTCAAAAAAATATTTTCTGCCAGTTAAGTTGTTGAGGGCTGATTTCTTGTCCTGTGATAAGAAGACTTCTGTTTCCATCGCCAAAGCTTTCAGGGGAGCATTTTCAAGCTTTTGGCACCATTTTTGAGTGAATTGCCAAAAGTCAGATTTTTGCTGAAATTGTGACCCCGGGGCTTAGGGATTTTTTCAAAAAAATATTTTCTGCCGGTTAAGTTTTTGAGGGCTGATTTCTTGTCCTGTGATAAAAAGCCTTCTGTTTCGAGTGCCAAACCTTTCAGGAGAGCATTTTCAGGCTTTTGGCACCATTTTTGAGTGAATTGCCAAAAGTCAGATTTTTGCTGAAATTGTGACCCCGGGGCTTAGGGATTTTTTCAAAAAAATATTTTCTGCCGGTTAAGTTGTTGAGGGCTGATTTCTTGTCCTGTGATAAAAAGACTTCTGTTTCCATCGCCAAAGCTTTCAGGGGAGCATTTTCAAGCTTTTGGCACCATTTTTGAGTGAATTGCCAAAAGTCAGATTTTTGCTGAAATTGTGACCCCGGGGCTTAGGGATTTTTTCAAAAAAATATTTTCTGCCGGTTAAGTTTTTGAGGGCTGATTTCTTGTCCTGTGATAAAAAGCCTTCTGTTTCGAGTGCAAACCTTTCAGGAGAGCATTTTCAGGCTTTTGGCACCATTTTTGAGTGAATTGCCAAAAGTCAGATTTTTGCTGAAATTGTTCAAAAAAATATTTTCTGCCGGTTAAGTTTTTGAGGGCTGATTTCTTGTCCTGTGATAAAAAGCCTTCTGTTTCGAGTGCCAAACCTTTCAGGAGAGCATTTTCAAGCTTTTGGCACCATTTTTGAGTGAATTGCCAAAAGTCAGATTTTTGCTGAAATTGTGACCCCGGGGCATAGGAATTTTTTCAAAAAAATATTTTCTGCCGGTGACGTTTTTGAGGGTGATTTCTTGTCCTGTGATAAAAAGCCTTCTGTTTCGAGTGCCAAACCTTTCAGGAGAGCATTTTCAAGCTTTTGGCACCATTTTTGAGTGAATTGCCAAAAGTCAGATTTTTGCTGAAATTGTGACCCCGGGGCTTAGGGATTTTATGAAAAAAAATATTTTCTGCCGGTTAAGTTTTCGAGGGCTGATTTCTTGTCCTGTGATAAAAAGCCTTCTGTTTCTAGTGCCAAACCTTTCAGGAGAGCATTTTCAGGCTTTTGGCACCATTTTTGAGTGAATTGCCAAAAGTCAGATTTTTGCTGAAATTGTGACCCCAGGGCTTAGGGATTTTATGAAAAAAAATATTTTCTGCCGGTTAAGTTTTTGAGGGCTGATTTCTTGTCCTGTGATAAAAAGCCTTCTGTTTCGAGTGCAAACCTTTCAAGAGAGCATTTTCAGGCTTTTGGCATCATTTTTGAGTGAATTGCCAAAAGTCAGATTTTTGCTGAAATTGTTCAAAAAAATATTTTCTGCCGGTTAAGTTTTTGAGGGCTGATTTCTTGTCCTCTGATAAAAAGCCTTCTGTTTCGAGTGCCAAACCTTTCAGGAGAGCATTTTCAAGCTTTTGGCACCATTTTTGAGTGAATTGCCAAAAGTCAGATTTTTGCTGAAATTGTGACCCCGGGGCTTAGGGATTTTTTCAAAAAAATATTTTCTGCCGGTTAAGTTGTTGAGGGCTGATTTCTTGTCCTGTGATAAAAAGCCTTCTGTTTCGAGTGCCAAACCTTTCAGGAGAGCATTTTCAAGCTTTTGGCACCATTTTTGAGTGAATTGCCAAAAGTCAGATTTTTGCTGAAATTGTGACCCCGGGGCTTAGGGATTTTTTCAAAAAAATATTTTCTGCCGGTTAAGTTTTTGAGGGCTGATTTCTTGTCCTGTGATAAAAAGCCTTCTGTTTCGAGTGCAAACCTTTCAAGAGAGCATTTTCAGGCTTTTGGCATCATTTTTGAGTGAATTGCCAAAAGTCAGATTTTTGCTGAAATTGTTCAAAAAAATATTTTCTGCCGGTTAAGTTTTTGAGGGCTGATTTCTTGTCCTCTGATAAAAAGCCTTCTGTTTCGAGTGCCAAACCTTTCAGGAGAGTATTTTCAAGCTTTTGGCACCATTTTTGAGTGAATTGCCAAAAGTCAGATTTTTGCTGAAATTGTGACCCCGGGGCTTAGGGATTTTTTCAAAAAAATATTTTCTGCCGGTTAAGTTTTTGAGGGCTGATTTCTTGTCCTGTGATAAAAAGCCTTCTGTTTCGAGTGCCAAACCTTTCAGGAGAGCATTTTCAGGCCTTTGGCACCATTTTTGAGTGAATTGCCAAAAGTCAGATTTTTGCTGAAATTGTTCAAAAAAATATTTTCTGCCGGTTAAGTTTTTGAGGGCTGATTTCTTGTCCTCTGATAAAAAGCCTTCTGTTTCGAGTGCCAAACCTTTCAGGAGAGTATTTTCAAGCTTTTGGCACCATTTTTGAGTGAATTGCCAAAAGTCAGATTTTTGCTGAAATTGTGACCCCGGGGCTTAGGGATTTTTTCAAAAAAATATTTTCTGCCGGTTAAGTTGTTGAGGGCTGATTTCTTGTCCTGTGATAAAAAGCCTTCTGTTTCGAGTGCCAAACCTTTCAGGAGAGCATTTTCAAGCTTTTGGCACCATTTTTTAGTGAATTGCCAAAAGTCAGATTTTTGCTGAAATTGTGACCCCGGGGCTTAGGGATTTTTTCAAAAAAATATTTTCTGCCGGTTAAGTTTTTGAGGGCTGATTTCTTGTCCTGTGATAAAAAGCCTTCTGTTTCGAGTGCAAACCTTTCAAGAGAGCATTTTCAGGCTTTTGGCATCATTTTTGAGTGAATTGCCAAAAGTCAGATTTTTGCTGAAATTGTTCAAAAAAATATTTTCTGCCGGTTAAGTTTTTGAGGGCTGATTTCTTGTCCTCTGATAAAAAGCCTTCTGTTTCGAGTGCCAAACCTTTCAGGAGAGTATTTTCAAGCTTTTGGCACCATTTTTGAGTGAATTGCCAAAAGTCAGATTTTTGCTGAAATTGTGACCCCGGGGCTTAGGGATTTTTTCAAAAAAATATTTTCTGCCGGTTAAGTTTTTGAGGGCTGATTTCTTGTCCTGTGATAAAAAGCCTTCTGTTTCGAGTGCCAAACCTTTCAGGAGAGCATTTTCAGGCCTTTGGCACCATTTTTGAGTGAATTGCCAAAAGTCAGATTTTTGCTGAAATTGTGACCCCGGGGCTTAGGGATTTTTTCAAAAAAATATTTTCTGCCGGTTAAGTTGTTGAGGGCTGATTTCTTGTCCTGTGATAAAAAGACTTCTGTTTCCATCGCCAAAGCTTTCAGGGGAGCATTTTCAAGCTTTTGGCACCATTTTTGAGTGAATTGCCAAAAGTCAGATTTTTGCTGAAATTGTGACCCCGGGGCTTAGGGATTTTTTCAAAAAAATATTTTCTGCCGGTTAAGTTTTTGAGGGCTGATTTCTTGTCCTGTGATAAAAAGCCTTCTGTTTCGAGTGCAAACCTTTCAGGAGAGCATTTTCAGGCTTTTGGCACCATTTTTGAGTGAATTGCCAAAAGTCAGATTTTTGCTGAAATTGTTCAAAAAAATATTTTCTGCCGGTTAAGTTTTTGAGGGCTGATTTCTTGTCCTGTGATAAAAAGCCTTCTGTTTCGAGTGCCAAACCTTTCAGGAGAGCATTTTCAAGCTTTTGGCACCATTTTTGAGTGAATTGCCAAAAGTCAGATTTTTGCTGAAATTGTGACCCCGGGGCTTAGGAATTTTTTCAAAAAAATATTTTCTGCCGGTGACGTTTTTGAGGGTGATTTCTTGTCCTGTGATAAAAAGCCTTCTGTTTCGAGTGCCAAACCTTTCAGGAGAGCATTTTCAAGCTTTTGGCACCATTTTTGAGTGAATTGCCAAAAGTCAGATTTTTGCTGAAATTGTGACCCCGGGGCTTAGGGATTTTATGAAAAAAAATATTTTCTGCCGGTTAAGTTTTTGAGGGCTGATTTCTTGTCCTGTGATAAAAAGCCTTCTGTTTCTAGTGCCAAACCTTTCAGGAGAGCATTTTCAGGCTTTTGGCACCATTTTTGAGTGAATTGCCAAAAGTCAGATTTTTGCTGAAATTGTGACCCCAGGGCTTAGGGATTTTATGAAAAAAAATATTTTCTGCCGGTTAAGTTTTTGAGGGCTGATTTCTTGTCCTGTGATAAAAAGCCTTCTGTTTCCATCGCCAAAGCTTTCAGGGGAGCATTTGCAACCGGTTGGCACCATTTTTGAGTGAATTGCGAAAAGTCAGATTTTTGCTGAAATTGTGACCCCGGGGCTTAGGGATTTTTTCAAAAAAATATTTTCTGCCGGTTAAGTTGTTGAGGGCTGATATCTTGTCCTGTGATAAAAAGCCTTCTGTTTCGAGTGCCAAACCTTTCAGGAGAGCATTTTCAAGCTTTTGGCACCATTTTTGAGTGAATTGCCAAAAGTCAGATTTTTGCTGAAATTGTGACCCCGGGGCTTAGGGATTTTTTCAAAAAAATATTTTCTGCCGGTTAAGTTTTTGAGGGCTGATTTCTTGTCCTGTGATAAAAAGCCTTCTGTTTCGAGTGCAAACCTTTCAAGAGAGCATTTTCAGGCTTTTGGCATCATTTTTGAGTGAATTGCCAAAAGTCAGATTTTTGCTGAAATTGTTCAAAAAAATATTTTCTGCCGGTTAAGTTTTTGAGGGCTGATTTCTTGTCCTCTGATAAAAAGCCTTCTGTTTCGAGTGCCAAACCTTTCAGGAGAGTATTTTCAAGCTTTTGGCACCATTTTTGAGTGAATTGCCAAAAGTCAGATTTTTGCTGAAATTGTGACCCCGGGGCTTAGGGATTTTTTCAAAAAAATATTTTCTGCCGGTTAAGTTTTTGAGGGCTGATTTCTTGTCCTGTGATAAAAAGCCTTCTGTTTCGAGTGCCAAACCTTTCAGGAGAGCATTTTCAGGCCTTTGGCACCATTTTTGAGTGAATTGCCAAAAGTCAGATTTTTGCTGAAATTGTGACCCCGAGGCTTAGGGATTTTTTCAAAAAAATATTTTCTGCCGGTTAAGTTTTTGAGGGCTGATTTCTTGTCCTGTGATAAAAAGACTTCTGTTTCAAGTGCCAAACCTTTCAGGAGAGCGTTTTCAAGCTTTTGGCACCACTTTTGAGTGAATTGCCAAAAGTCAGATTTTTGCTGAAATTGTGACCCCGGGGCTTAGGGATTTTTTCAAAAAAATATTTTATGCCGGTTAAGTTTTTGAGGGCTGATTTCTTGTCCTGTGATAAAAAGCCTTCTGTTTCCATCGCCAAAGCTTTCAGGGGAGCATTTTCAAGCTTTTGGCACCATTTTTGAGTGAATTGCCAAAAGTCAGATTTTTGCTGAAATTGTGACCCCGGGGCTTAGGGATTTTTTCAAGAAAATATTTTCTGCCGGTTAAGTTTTTGAGGGCTGATTTCTTGTCCTGTGATTAAAAAGACTTCTGTTTCCATCGCCAAACCTTTCAGGGGAGCATTTTCAAGCTTTTGGCACCATTTTTGAGTGAATTGCCAAAAGTCAGATTTATGCTGAAATTGTGACCCCGGGGCTTAGGGATTTTTTCAAAAAAAAAAATTCTGCCGGTTAAGTTTTTGAGGGCTGATTTCTTGTCCTGTGATAAAAAGCCTTCTGTTTCGAGTGCCAAACCTTTCAGGAGAGCATTTTCAGGCTTTTGGCACCATTTTTGAGTGAATTGCCAAAAGTCAGATTTTTGCTGAAATTGTTCAAAAAAATATTTTCTGCCGGTTAAGTTTTTGAGGGCTGATTTCTTGTCCTGTGATAAAAAGCCTTTTGTTTCGAGTGCCAAACCTTTCAGGAGAGCATTTTCAAGCTTTTGGCACCATTTTTGAGTGAATTGCCAAAAGTCAGATTTTTGCTGAAATTGTGACCCCGGGGCTTAGGGATTTTTTCAAAAAAATATTTTCTGCCGGTTAAGTTTTTGAGGGCTGATTTCTTGTCCTGTGATAAAAAGACTTCTGTTTCCATCGCCAAAGCTTTCAGGGGAGCATTTTCAAGCTTTTGGCACCATTTTTGAGTGAATTGCCAAAAGTCAGATTTTTGCTGAAATTGTGACCCCGGGGCTTAGGGATTTTTTCAAAAAAATATTTTCTGCCGGTTAAGTTTTTGAGGGCTGATTTCTTTTCCTGTGATAAAAAGCCTTCTGTTTCGAGTGCCAAACCTTTCAGGAGAGCATTTTCAGGCTTTTGGCACCATTTTTGAGTGAATTGCCAAAAGTCAGATTTTTGCTAAAATTGTTCAAAAAAATATTTTCTGCCGGTTAAGTTTTTGAGGGCTGATTTCTTGTCCTGTGATAAAAAGCCTTCTGTTTCGAGTGCCAAACCTTTCAGGAGAGCATTTTCAAGCTTTTGGCACCATTTTTGAGTGAATTGCCAAAAGTCAGATTTTTGCTGAAATTGTGACCCCGGGGCTTAGGGATTTTTTCAAAAAAATATTTTCTGCCGGTTAAGTTTTTGAGGGCTGATTTCTTGTCCTGTGATAAAAAGCCTTCTGTTTCGAGTGCCAAACCTTTCAGGAGAGCATTTTCAGGCCTTTGGCACCATTTTTGAGTGAATTGCCAAAAGTCAGATTTTTGCTGAAATTGTGACCCCGAGGCTTAGGGATTTTTTCAAAAAAATATTTTCTGCCGGTTAAGTTTTTGAGGGCTGATTTCTTGTCCTGTGATAAAAAGACTTCTGTTTCAAGTGCCAAACCTTTCAGGAGAGCGTTTTCAAGCTTTTGGCACCACTTTTGAGTGAATTGCCAAAAGTCAGATTTTTGCTGAAATTGTGACCCCGGGGCTTAGGGATTTTTTCAAAAAAATATTTAATGCCGGTTAAGTTTTTGAGGGCTGATTTCTTGTCCTGTGATAAAAAGCCTTCTGTTTCCATCGCCAAAGCTTTCAGGGGAGCATTTTCAAGCTTTTGGCACCATTTTTGAGTGAATTGCCAAAAGTCAGATTTTTGCTGAAATTGTGACCCCGGGGCTTAGGGATTTTTTCAAGAAAATATTTTCTGCCGGTTAAGTTTTTGAGGGCTGATTTCTTGTCCTGTGATTAAAAAGACTTCTGTTTCCATCGCCAAACCTTTCAGGGGAGCATTTTCAAGCTTTTGGCACCATTTTTGAGTGAATTGCCAAAAGTCAGATTTATGCTGAAATTGTGACCCCGGGGCTTAGGGATTTTTTCAAAAAAAAAAATTCTGCCGGTTAAGTTTTTGAGGGCTGATTTCTTGTCCTGTGATAAAAAGCCTTCTGTTTCGAGTGCCAAACCTTTCAGGAGAGCATTTTCAGGCTTTTGGCACCATTTTTGAGTGAATTGCCAAAAGTCAGATTTTTGCTGAAATTGTTCAAAAAAATATTTTCTGCCGGTTAAGTTTTTGAGGGCTGATTTCTTGTCCTGTGATAAAAAGCCTTTTGTTTCGAGTGCCAAACCTTTCAGGAGAGCATTTTCAAGCTTTTGGCACCATTTTTGAGTGAATTGCCAAAAGTCAGATTTTTGCTGATATTGTGACCCCGGGGCTTAGGGATATTTTTTCAAAGAAATATTTTCTGCCGGTTAAGTTTTTGAGGGCTGATTTCTTGTCCTGTGATAAAAAGCCTTCTGTTTCGAGTGCAAAACCTTTCAGGAGAGCATTTTCAGGCTTTTGGCACCATTTTTGAGTGAATTGCCAAAAGTCAGATTTTTGCTGAAATTGTGACCCCGGGGCTTAGGGATTTTTTCAAAAAAATATTTTCTGCCGGTTAAGTTTTTGAGGGCTGATTTCTTGTCCTGTGATAAAAAGACTTCTGTTTCCATCGCCAAAGCTTTCAGGGGAGCATTTTCAAGCTTTTGGCACCATTTTTGAGTGAATTGCCAAAAGTCAGATTTTTGCTGAAATTGTGACCCCGGGGCTTAGGGATTTTTTCAAAAAAATATTTTCTGCCGGTTAAGTTTTTGAGGGCTGATTTTTTGTCCTGTGATAAAAAGCCTTCTGTTTCGAGTGCCAAACCTTTCAGGAGAGCATTTTCAGGCTTTTGGCACCATTTTTGAGTGAATTGCCAAAAGTCAGATTTTTGCTAAAATTGTTCAAAAAAATATTTTCTGCCGGTTAAGTTTTTGAGGGCTGATTTCTTGTCCTGTGATAAAAAGCCTTCTGTTTCGAGTGCCAAACCTTTCAGGAGAGCATTTTCAAGCTTTTGGCACCATTTTTGAGTGAATTGCCAAAAGTCAGATTTTTGCTGAAATTGTGACCCCGGGGCTTAGGGATTTTTTCAAAAAAATATTTTCTGCCGGTTAAGTTTTTGAGGGCTGATTTCTTGTCCTGTGATAAAAAGCCTTCTGTTTCGAGTGCCAAACCTTTCAGGAGAGCATTTTCAGGCTTTTGGCACCATTTTTGAGTGAATTGCCAAAAGTCAGATTTTTGCTGAAATTGTGACCCCGGGGCTTAGGGATTTTTTCAAAAAAATATTTTCTGCCGGTTAAGTTGTTGAGGGCTGATTTCTTGTCCTGTGATTAAAAAGCCTTCTGTTTCGAGTGCGAAAGCTTTCAGGGGAGCATTTTCAAGCTTTTGGCACCATTTTTGAGTGAATTGCCAAAAGTCAGATTTTTGCTGAAATTGTGACCCCGGGGCTTAGGGATTTTTTCAAAAAAATATTTTCTGCCTGTTAAGTTTTTGAGGGCTGATTTCTTGTCCTGTGATAAAAAGCCTTCTGTTTCGAGTGCCAAACCTTTCAGGAGAGCATTTTCAGGCTTTTGGCACCATTTTTGAGTGAATTGCCAAAAGTCAGATTTTTGCTGAAATTGTGACCCCGGGGCTTAGGGATTTTTTCAAAAAAATATTTTCTGCCGGTTAAGTTGTTGAGGGCTGATTTCTTGTCCTGTGATAAAAAGACTTCTGTTTCCATTGCCAAAGCTTTCAGGGGAGCATTTTCAAGCTTTTGGCACCATTTTTGAGTGAATTGCCAAAAGTCAGATTTTTGCTGAAATTGTGACCCCGGGGCTTAGGGATTTTTTCAAAAAAATATTTTCTGCCGGTTAAGTTTTTGAGGGCTGATTTCTTGTCCTGTGATAAAAATCCTTCTGTTTCGAGTGCAAACCTTTCAGGAGAGCATTTTCATGCTTTTGGCACCATTTTTGAGTGAATTGCCAAAAGTCAGATTTTTGCTGAAATTGTTCAAAAAAATATTTTCTGCCGGTTAAGTTTTTGAGGGCTGATTTCTTGTCCTGTGATAAAAAGCCTTCTGTTTCGAGTGCCAAACCTTTCAGGAGAGCATTTTCAAGCTTTTGGCACCATTTTTGAGTGAATTGCCAAAAGTCAGATTTTTGCTGAAATTGTGACCCCGGGGCTTAGGAATTTTTTCAAAAAAATATTTTCTGCCGGTGACGTTTTTGAGGGTGATTTCTTGTCCTGTGATAAAAAGACTTCTGTTTCGAGTGCCAAACCTTTCAGGAGAGCATTTTCAAGCTTTTGGCACCATTTTTGAGTGAATTGCCAAAAGTCAGATTTTTGCTGAAATTGTGACCCCGGGGCTTAGGAATTTTTTCAAAAAAATATTTTCTGCCGGTGACGTTTTTGAGGGTGATTTCTTGTCCTGTGATAAAAAGCCTTCTGTTTCGAGTGCCAAACCTTTCAGGAGAGCATTTTCAAGCTTTTGGCACCATTTTTGAGTGAATTGCCAAAAGTCAGATTTTTGCTGAAATTGTGACCCCGGGGCTTAGGGATTTTATGAAAAAAAATATTTTCTGCCGGTTAAGTTTTTGAGGGCTGATTTCTTGTCCTGTGATAAAAAGCCTTCTGTTTCGAGTGCCAAACCTTTCAGGAGAGCATTTTCAGGCTTTTGGCACCATTTTTGAGTGAATTGCCAAAAGTCAGATTTTTGCTGAAATTGTGACCCCGGGGCTTAGGGATTTTATGAAAAAAAATATTTTCTGCCGGTTAAGTTTTTGAGGGCTGATTTCTTGTCCTGTGATAAAAAGCCTTCTGTTTCCATCGCCAAAGCTTTCAGGGGAGCATTTTCAAGCTTTTGGCACCATTTTTGAGTGAATTGCCAAAAGTCAGATTTATGCTGAAATTGTGACCCCGGGGCTTAGGGATTTTTTCAAAAAAAAAAATTCTCCCGGTTAAGTTTTTGAGGGCTGATTTCTTGTCCTGTGATAAAAAGCCTTCTGTTTCTAGTGCCAAACCTTTCAGGAGAGCATTTTCAGGCTTTTGGCACCATTTTTGAGTGAATTGCCAAAAGTCAGATTTTTGCTGAAATTGTGACCCCGGGGCTTAGGGATTTTTTCAAAAAAATATTTTCTGCCGGTTAAGTTGTTGAGGGCTGATTTCTTGTCCTGTGATAAAAAGCCTTCTGTTTCGAGTGCAAACCTTTCAGGAGAGCATTTTCAGGCTTTTGGCACCATTTTTGAGTGAATTGCCAAAAGTCAGATTTTTGCTGAAATTGTGACCCCGGGGCTTAGGGATTTTTTCAAAAAAATATTTTCTGCCGGTTAAGTTTTTGAGGGCTGATTTCTTGTCCTGTGATAAAAAGCCTTCTGTTTCCATCGCCAAAGCTTTCAGGGGAGCATTTTCAAGCTTTTGGCACCATTTTTGAGTGAATTGCCAAAAGTCAGATTTTTGCTGAAATTGTGACCCCGGGGCTTAGGTATATTTTCAAAAAAATATTTTCTGCCGGTTAAGTTTTTGAGGGCTGATTTCTTGTCCTGTGATAAAAAGCCTTCTGTTTCGAGTGCCAAACCTTTCAGGAGAGCATTTTCAGGCTTTTGGCACCATTTTTGAGTGAATTGCCAAAAGTCAGATTTTTGCTGAAATTGTGAACCCGGGGCTTAGGGATTTTTTCAAAAAAATATTTTCTGCCGGTTAAGTTGTTGAGGGCTGATTTCTTGTCCTGTGATAAAAAGACTTCTGTTTCCATCGCCAAAGCTTTCAGGGGACCATTTTCAAGCTTTTGGCACCATTTTTGAGTGAATTGCCAAAAGTCAGATTTTTGCTGAAATTGTGACCCCGGGGCTTAGGGATATTTTCAAAAAAATATTTTCTGCCGGTTAAGTTGTTGAGGGCTGATTTCTTGTCCTGTGATAAAAAGACCTGTTTCCATCGCCAAAGCTTTCAGGGGAGCATTTTCAAGCTTTTGGCACCATTTTTGAGTGAATTGCCAAAAGTCAGATTTTTGCTGAAATTGTGACCCCGGGGCTTAGGGATTTTTTCAAAAAAATATTTTCTGCCGGTTAAGTTTTTGAGGGCTGATTTCTTGTCCTGTGATAAAAAGCCTTCTGTTTCGAGTGCCAAACCTTTCAGGAGAGCATTTTCAAGCTTTTGGCACCATTTTTGAGTGAATTGCCAAAAGTCAGATTTTTGCTGAAATTGTGACCCCGGGGCTTAGGGATATTTTCAAAAAAATATTTTCTGCCGGTTAAGTTTTTGAGGGCTGATTTCTTGTCCTGTGATAAAAAGCCTTCTGTTTCGAGTGCCGAACCTTTCAGGAGAGCATTTTCAGGCTTTTGGCACCATTTTTGAGTGAATTGCCAAAAGTCAGATATTTGCTGAAATTGTGAACCCGGGGCTTAGGGATTTTTTCAAAAAAATATTTTCTGCCGGTTAAGTTGTTGAGGGCTGATTTCTTGTCCTGTGATAAAAAGACTTCTGTTTCCATCGCCAAAGCTTTCAGGGGAGCATTTTCAAGCTTTTGGCACCATTTTTGAGTGAATTGCCAAAAGTCAGATTTTTGCTGAAATTGTGACCCCGGGGCTTAGGGATTTTTTCAAAAAAATATTTTCTGCCGGTTAAGTTTTTGAGGGCTGATTTCTTGTCCTGTGATAAAAATCCTTCTGTTTCGAGTGCAAACCTTTCAGGAGAGCATTTTCAGGCTTTTGGCACCATTTTTGAGTGAATTGCCAAAAGTCAGATTTTTGCTGAAATTGTTCAAAAAAATATTTTCTGCCGGTTAAGTTTTTGAGGGCTGATTTCTTGTCCTGTGATAAAAAGCCTTCTGTTTCGAGTGCCAAACCTTTCAGGAGAGCATTTTCAAGCTTTTGGCACCATTTTTGAGTGAATTGCCAAAAGTCAGATTTTTGCTGAAATTGTGACCCCGGGGCTTAGGAATTTTTTCAAAAAAATATTTTCTGCCAGTGACGTTTTTGAGGGTGATTTCTTGTCCTGTGATAAAAAGCCTTCTGTTTCGAGTGCCAAACCTTTCAGGAGAGCATTTTCAAGCTTTTGGCACCATTTTTGAGTGAATTGCCAAAAGTCAGATTTTTGCTGAAATTGTGACCCCGGGGCTTAGGAATTTTTTCAAAAAAATATTTTCTGCCGGTGACGTTTTTGAGGGTGATTTCTTGTCCTGTGATAAAAAGCCTTCTGTTTCGAGTGCCAAACCTTTCAGGAGAGCATTTTCAAGCTTTTGGCACCATTTTTGAGTGAATTGCCAAAAGTCAGATTTTTGCTGAAATTGTGACCCCGAGGCTTAGGGATTTTATGAAAAAAAATATTTTCTGCCGGTTAAGTTTTTGAGGGCTGATTTCTTGTCCTGTGATAAAAAGCCTTCTGTTTCCATCGCCAAAGCTTTCAGGGGAGCATTTTCAAGCTTTTGGCACCATTTTTGAGTGAATTGCCAAAAGTCAGATTTATGCTGAAATTGTGACCCCGGGGCTTAGGGATTTTTTCAAAAAAAAAATTTCTGCCGGTTAAGTTTTTGAGGGCTGATTTCTTGTCCTGTGATAAAAAGCCTTCTGTTTCGAGTGCCAAACCTTTCAGGAGAGCATTTTCAGGCTTTTGGCACCATTTTTGAGTGAATTGCCAAAAGTCAGATTTTTGCTGAAATTGTGACCCCGGGGCTTAGGGATTTTTTCAAAAAAATATTTTCTGCCGGTTAAGTTGTTGAGGGCTGATTTCTTGTCCTGTGATAAAAAGCCTTCTGTTTCGAGTGCAAACCTTTCAGGAGAGCATTTTCAGGCTTTTGGCACCATTTTTGAGTGAATTGCCAAAAGTCAGATTTTTGCTGAAATTGTGACCCCGGGGCTTAGGGATTTTTTCAAAAAAATATTTTCTGCCGGTTAAGTTTTTGAGGGCTGATTTCTTGTCCTGTGATAAAAAGCCTTCTGTTTCGAGTGCCAAACCTTTCAGGAGAGCATTTTCAAGCTTTTGGCACCATTTTTGAGTGAATTACCAAAAGTCAGATTTTTGCTGAAATTGTGACCCCGGGGCTTAGGGATATTTTCAAAAAAATATTTTCTGCCGGTTAAGTTTTTGAGGGCTGATTTCTTGTCCTGTGATAAAAAGCCTTCTGTTTCGAGTGCCAAACCTTTCAGGAGAGCATTTTCAGGCTTTTGGCACCATTTTTGAGTGAATTGCCAAAAGTCAGATTTTTGCTGAAATTGTGAACCCGGGGCTTAGGGATTTTTTCAAAAAAATATTTTCTGCCGGTTAAGTTGTTGAGGGCTGATTTCTTGTCCTGTGATAAAAAGACTTCTGTTTCCATCGCCAAAGCTTTCAGGGGACCATTTTCAAGCTTTTGGCACCATTTTTGAGTGAATTGCCAAAAGTCAGATTTTTGCTGAAATTGTGACCCCGGGGCTTAGGGATATTTTCAAAAAAATATTTTCTGCCGGTTAAGTTTTTGAGGGCTGATTTCTTGTCCTGTGATAAAAAGCCTTCTGTTTCGAGTGCCAAACCTTTCAGGAGAGCATTTTCAGGCTTTTGGCACCATTTTTGAGTGAATTGCCAAAAGTCAGATTTTTGCTGAAATTGTTCAAAAAAATATTTTCTGCCGGTTAAGTTTTTGAGGGCTGATTTCTTGTCCTGTGATAAAAAGCCTTTTGTTTCGAGTGCCAAACCTTTCAGGAGAGCATTTTCAAGCTTTTGGCACCATTTTTGAGTGAATTGCCAAAAGTCAGATTTTTGCTGATATTGTGACCCCGGGGCTTAGGGATATTTTTTCAAAGAAATATTTTCTACCGGTTAAGTTTTTGAGGGCTGATTTCTTGTCCTGTGATAAAAAGCCTTCTGTTTCGAGTGCAAAACCTTTCAGGAGAGCATTTTCAGGCTTTTGGCACCATTTTTGAGTGAATTGCCAAAAGTCAGATTTTTGCTGAAATTGTGACCCCGGGGCTTAGGGATTTTTTCAAAAAAATATTTTCTGCCGGTTAAGTTTTTGAGGGCTGATTTCTTGTCCTGTGATAAAAAGACTTCTGTTTCCATCGCCAAAGCTTTCAGGGGAGCATTTTCAAGCTTTTGGCACCATTTTTGAGTGAATTGCCAAAAGTCAGATTTTTGCTGAAATTGTGACCCCGGGGCTTAGGGATTTTTTCAAAAAAATATTTTCTGCCGCTTAAGTTTTTGAGGGCTGATTTCTTGTCCTGTGATAAAAAGCCTTCTGTTTCGAGTGCCAAACCTTTCAGGAGAGCATTTTCAGGCTTTTGGCACCATTTTTGAGTGAATTGCCAAAAGTCAGATTTTTGCTGAAATTGTTCAAAAAAATATTTTCTGCCGGTTAAGTTTTCGAGGGCTGATTTCTTGTCCTGTGATAAAAAGCCTTCTGTTTCGAGTGCGAAACCTTTCAGGAGAGCATTTTCAAGCTTTTGGCACCATTTTTGAGTGAATTGCCAAAAGTCAGATTTTTGCTGAAATTGTGACCCCGGGGCTTAGGGATTTTTTCAAAAAAATATTTTCTGCCGGTTAAGTTTTTGAGGGCTGATTTCTTGTCCTGTAATAAAAAGCCTTCTGTTTCCATCGCCAAAGCTTTCAGGGGAGCATTTTCAAGCTTTTGGCACCATTTTTGAGTGAATTGCCAAAAGTCAGATTTTTGCTGAAATTGTGACCCCGGGGCTTAGGGATTTTTTCAAAAAAATATTTTCTGCCGGTTAAGTTTTTGAGGGCTGATTTCTTGTCCTGCGATAAAAAGCCTTCTGTTTCGAGTGCCAAACCTTTCAGGAGAGCATTTTCAAGCTTTTGGCACCATTTTTGAGTGAATTGCCAAAAGTCAGATTTTTGCTGAAATTGTGACCCCGGGGCTTAGGGATTTTTTCAAAAAAATATTTTCTGCCGGTTAAGTTTTTGAGGGCTGATTTATTGTCCTGTGATAAAAAGCCTTCTGTTTTGATTGCCAAACCTTTCAGGAGAGCATATTCAGGCTTTTGGCACAATTTTTGAGTGAATTGCCAAAAGTCAGATTTTTGCTGAAATTATGACCCCGGGGCTTAGGGATTTTTTCAAAAAAATATTTTCTGCCGGTTAAGTTTTTGAGGGCTGATTTCTTGTCCTGTGATAAAAAGACTTCTGTTTCCATCGCCAAAGCTTTCAGGGGAGCATTTTCAAGCTTTTGGCACCATTTTTGAGTGAATTGCCAAAAGTCAGATTTTTGCTGAAATTGTGACCCCGGGGCTTAGGGATTTTTTCAAAAAAGTATTTTCTGCCGGTTAAGTTTTTGAGGGCTGATTTCTTGTCCTGTGATAAAAAGCCTTCTGTTTCGAGTGCAAAACCTTTCAGGAGAGCATTTTCAGGCTTTTGGCACCATTTTTGAGTGAATTGCCAAAAGTCAGATTTTTGCTGAAATTGTGACCCCGGGGCTTAGGGATTTTTTCAAAAAAATATTTTCTGCCGGTTAAGTTTTTGAGGGCTGATTTCTTGTCCTGTGATAAAAAGCCTTCTGTTTCGAGTGCCAAACCTTTCAGGAGAGCATTTTCAGGCTTTTGCACCATTTTTGAGTGAATTGCCAAAAGTCAGATTTTTGCTGAAATTGTGACCCCGGGGCTTAGGAATTTTTTCAAAAAAATATTTTCTGCCGGTGACGTTTTTGAGGGTGATTTCTTGTCCTGTGATAAAAAGCCTTCTGTTTCGAGTTCCAAACCTTTCAGGAGAGCATTTTCAAGCTTTTGGCACCATTTTTGAGTGAATTGCCAAAAGTCAGATTTTTGCTGAAATTGTGACCCCGGGGCTTAGGGATATTTTCAAAAAAATATTTTCTGCCGGTTAAGTTTTTGAGGGCTGATTTCTTGTCCTGTGATAAAAAGCCTTCTGTTTCGAGTGCCAAACCTTTCAGGAGAGCATTTTCAGGCTTTTGGCACCATTTTTGAGTGAATTGCCAAAAGTCAGATTTTTGCTGAAATTGTTCAAAAAAATATTTTCTGCCGGTTAAGTTTTTGAGGGCTGATTTCTTGTCCTGTGATAAAAAGCCTTTTGTTTCGAGTGCCAAACCTTTCAGGAGAGCATTTTCAAGCTTTTGGCACCATTTTTGAGTGAATTGCCAAAAGTCAGATTTTTGCTGATATTGTGACCCCGGGGCTTAGGGATATTTTTTCAAAGAAATATTTTCTACCGGTTAAGTTTTTGAGGGCTGATTTCTTGTCCTGTGATAAAAAGCCTTCTGTTTCGAGTGCAAAACCTTTCAGGAGAGCATTTTCAGGCTTTTGGCACCATTTTTGAGTGAATTGCCAAAAGTCAGATTTTTGCTGAAATTGTGACCCCGGGGCTTAGGGATTTTTTCAAAAAAATATTTTCTGCCGGTTAAGTTTTTGAGGGCTGATTTCTTGTCCTGTGATAAAAAGACTTCTGTTTCCATCGCCAAAGCTTTCAGGGGAGCATTTTCAAGCTTTTGGCACCATTTTTGAGTGAATTGCCAAAAGTCAGATTTTTGCTGAAATTGTGACCCCGGGGCTTAGGGATTTTTTCAAAAAAATATTTTCTGCCGCTTAAGTTTTTGAGGGCTGATTTCTTGTCCTGTGATAAAAAGCCTTCTGTTTCGAGTGCCAAACCTTTCAGGAGAGCATTTTCAGGCTTTTGGCACCATTTTTGAGTGAATTGCCAAAAGTCAGATTTTTGCTGAAATTGTGACCCCGGGGCTTAGGGATTTTTTCAAAAAAATATTTTCTGCCGGTTAAGTTTTTGAGGGCTGATTTCTTGTCCTGTGATAAAAAGCCTTCTGTTTCGAGTGCCAAACCTTTCAGGAGAGCATTTTCAGGCTTTTGCACCATTTTTGAGTGAATTGCCAAAAGTCAGATTTTTGCTGAAATTGTGACCCCGGGGCTTAGGAATTTTTTCAAAAAAATATTTTCTGCCGGTGACGTTTTTGAGGGTGATTTCTTGTCCTGTGATAAAAAGCCTTCTGTTTCGAGTGCCAAACCTTTCAGGAGAGCATTTTCAAGCTTTTGGCACCATTTTTGAGTGAATTGCCAAAAGTCAGATTTTTGCTGAAATTGTGACCCCGGGGCTTAGGAATTTTTTCAAAAAAATATTTTCTGCCGGTGACGTTTTTGAGGGTGATTTCTTGTCCTGTGATAAAAAGCCTTCTGTTTCGAGTGCCAAACCTTTCAGGAGAGCATTTTCAAGCTTTTGGCACCATTTTTGAGTGAATTGCCAAAAGTCAGATTTTTGCTGAAATTGTGACCCCGGGGCTTAGGGATTTTATGAAAAAAAATATTTTCTGCCAGTTAAGTTTTTGAGGGCTGATTTCTTGTCCTGTGATAAAAAGCCTTCTGTTTCGAGTGCCAAACCTTTCAGGAGAGCATTTTCAGGCTTTTGGCACCATTTTTGAGTGAATTGCCAAAAGTCAGATATTTGCTGAAATTGTGAACCCGGGGCTTAGGGATTTTTTCAAAAAAATATTTTCTGCCGGTTAAGTTGTTGAGGGCTGATTTCTTGTCCTGTGATAAAAAGACTTCTGTTTCCATCGCCAAAGCTTTCAGGGGAGCATTTTCAAGCTTTTGGCACCATTTTTGAGTGAATTGCCAAAAGTCAGATTTTTGCTGAAATTGTGACCCCGGGGCTTAGGGATTTTTTCAAAAAAATATTTTCTGCCGGTTAAGTTTTTGAGGGCTGATTTCTTGTCCTGTGATAAAAATCCTTCTGTTTCGAGTGCAAACCTTTCAGGAGAGCATTTTCAGGCTTTTGGCACCATTTTTGAGTGAATTGCCAAAAGTCAGATTTTTGCTGAAATTGTTCAAAAAAATATTTTCTGCCGGTTAAGTTTTTGAGGGCTGATTTCTTGTCCTGTGATAAAAAGCCTTCTGTTTCGAGTGCCAAACCTTTCAGGAGAGCATTTTCAAGCTTTTGGCACCATTTTTGAGTGAATTGCCAAAAGTCAGATTTTTGCTGAAATTGTGACCCCGGGGCTTAGGAATTTTTTCAAAAAAATATTTTCTGCCAGTGACGTTTTTGAGGGTGATTTCTTGTCCTGTGATAAAAAGCCTTCTGTTTCGAGTGCCAAACCTTTCAGGAGAGCATTTTCAAGCTTTTGGCACCATTTTTGAGTGAATTGCCAAAAGTCAGATTTTTGCTGAAATTGTGACCCCGGGGCTTAGGAATTTTTTCAAAAAAATATTTTCTGCCGGTGACGTTTTTGAGGGTGATTTCTTGTCCTGTGATAAAAAGCCTTCTGTTTCGAGTGCCAAACCTTTCAGGAGAGCATTTTCAAGCTTTTGGCACCATTTTTGAGTGAATTGCCAAAAGTCAGATTTTTGCTGAAATTGTGACCCCGAGGCTTAGGGATTTTATGAAAAAAAATATTTTCTGCCGGTTAAGTTTTTGAGGGCTGATTTCTTGTCCTGTGATAAAAAGCCTTCTGTTTCCATCGCCAAAGCTTTCAGGGGAGCATTTTCAAGCTTTTGGCACCATTTTTGAGTGAATTGCCAAAAGTCAGATTTATGCTGAAATTGTGACCCCGGGGCTTAGGGATTTTTTCAAAAAAAAAATTTCTGCCGGTTAAGTTTTTGAGGGCTGATTTCTTGTCCTGTGATAAAAAGCCTTCTGTTTCGAGTGCCAAACCTTTCAGGAGAGCATTTTCAGGCTTTTGGCACCATTTTTGAGTGAATTGCCAAAAGTCAGATTTTTGCTGAAATTGTGACCCCGGGGCTTAGGGATTTTTTCAAAAAAATATTTTCTGCCGGTTAAGTTGTTGAGGGCTGATTTCTTGTCCTGTGATAAAAAGCCTTCTGTTTCGAGTGCAAACCTTTCAGGAGAGCATTTTCAGGCTTTTGGCACCATTTTTGAGTGAATTGCCAAAAGTCAGATTTTTGCTGAAATTGTGACCCCGGGGCTTAGGGATTTTTTCAAAAAAATATTTTCTGCCGGTTAAGTTTTTGAGGGCTGATTTCTTGTCCTGTGATAAAAAGCCTTCTGTTTCGAGTGCCAAACCTTTCAGGAGAGCATTTTCAAGCTTTTGGCACCATTTTTGAGTGAATTACCAAAAGTCAGATTTTTGCTGAAATTGTGACCCCGGGGCTTAGGGATATTTTCAAAAAAATATTTTCTGCCGGTTAAGTTTTTGAGGGCTGATTTCTTGTCCTGTGATAAAAAGCCTTCTGTTTCGAGTGCCAAACCTTTCAGGAGAGCATTTTCAGGCTTTTGGCACCATTTTTGAGTGAATTGCCAAAAGTCAGATTTTTGCTGAAATTGTGAACCCGGGGCTTAGGGATTTTTTCAAAAAAATATTTTCTGCCGGTTAAGTTGTTGAGGGCTGATTTCTTGTCCTGTGATAAAAAGACTTCTGTTTCCATCGCCAAAGCTTTCAGGGGACCATTTTCAAGCTTTTGGCACCATTTTTGAGTGAATTGCCAAAAGTCAGATTTTTGCTGAAATTGTGACCCCGGGGCTTAGGGATATTTTCAAAAAAATATTTTCTGCCGGTTAAGTTTTTGAGGGCTGATTTCTTGTCCTGTGATAAAAAGCCTTCTGTTTCGAGTGCCAAACCTTTCAGGAGAGCATTTTCAGGCTTTTGGCACCATTTTTGAGTGAATTGCCAAAAGTCAGATTTTTGCTGAAATTGTTCAAAAAAATATTTTCTGCCGGTTAAGTTTTTGAGGGCTGATTTCTTGTCCTGTGATAAAAAGCCTTTTGTTTCGAGTGCCAAACCTTTCAGGAGAGCATTTTCAAGCTTTTGGCACCATTTTTGAGTGAATTGCCAAAAGTCAGATTTTTGCTGATATTGTGACCCCGGGGCTTAGGGATATTTTTTCAAAGAAATATTTTCTACCGGTTAAGTTTTTGAGGGCTGATTTCTTGTCCTGTGATAAAAAGCCTTCTGTTTCGAGTGCAAAACCTTTCAGGAGAGCATTTTCAGGCTTTTGGCACCATTTTTGAGTGAATTGCCAAAAGTCAGATTTTTGCTGAAATTGTGACCCCGGGGCTTAGGGATTTTTTCAAAAAAATATTTTCTGCCGGTTAAGTTTTTGAGGGCTGATTTCTTGTCCTGTGATAAAAAGACTTCTGTTTCCATCGCCAAAGCTTTCAGGGGAGCATTTTCAAGCTTTTGGCACCATTTTTGAGTGAATTGCCAAAAGTCAGATTTTTGCTGAAATTGTGACCCCGGGGCTTAGGGATTTTTTCAAAAAAATATTTTCTGCCGCTTAAGTTTTTGAGGGCTGATTTCTTGTCCTGTGATAAAAAGCCTTCTGTTTCGAGTGCCAAACCTTTCAGGAGAGCATTTTCAGGCTTTTGGCACCATTTTTGAGTGAATTGCCAAAAGTCAGATTTTTGCTGAAATTGTTCAAAAAAATATTTTCTGCCGGTTAAGTTTTCGAGGGCTGATTTCTTGTCCTGTGATAAAAAGCCTTCTGTTTCGAGTGCCAAACCTTTCAGGAGAGCATTTTCAAGCTTTTGGCACCATTTTTGAGTGAATTGCCAAAAGTCAGATTTTTGCTGAAATTGTGACCCCGGGGCTTAGGGATTTTTTCAAAAAAATATTTTCTGCCGGTTAAGTTTTTGAGGGCTGATTTCTTGTCCTGTAATAAAAAGCCTTCTGTTTCCATCGCCAAAGCTTTCAGGGGAGCATTTTCAAGCTTTTGGCACCATTTTTGAGTGAATTGCCAAAAGTCAGATTTTTGCTGAAATTGTGACCCCGGGGCTTAGGGATTTTTTCAAAAAAATATTTTCTGCCGGTTAAGTTTTTGAGGGCTGATTTCTTGTCCTGCGATAAAAAGCCTTCTGTTTCGAGTGCCAAACCTTTCAGGAGAGCATTTTCAAGCTTTTGGCACCATTTTTGAGTGAATTGCCAAAAGTCAGATTTTTGCTGAAATTGTGACCCCGGGGCTTAGGGATTTTTTCAAAAAAATATTTTCTGCCGGTTAAGTTTTTGAGGGCTGATTTATTGTCCTGTGATAAAAAGCCTTCTGTTTTGATTGCCAAACCTTTCAGGAGAGCATATTCAGGCTTTTGGCACAATTTTTGAGTGAATTGCCAAAAGTCAGATTTTTGCTGAAATTATGACCCCGGGGCTTAGGGATTTTTTCAAAAAAATATTTTCTGCCGGTTAAGTTTTTGAGGGCTGATTTCTTGTCCTGTGATAAAAAGACTTCTGTTTCCATCGCCAAAGCTTTCAGGGGAGCATTTTCAAGCTTTTGGCACCATTTTTGAGTGAATTGCCAAAAGTCAGATTTTTGCTGAAATTGTGACCCCGGGGCTTAGGGATTTTTTCAAAAAAGTATTTTCTGCCGGTTAAGTTTTTGAGGGCTGATTTCTTGTCCTGTGATAAAAAGCCTTCTGTTTCGAGTGCAAAACCTTTCAGGAGAGCATTTTCAGGCTTTTGGCACCATTTTTGAGTGAATTGCCAAAAGTCAGATTTTTGCTGAAATTGTGACCCCGGGGCTTAGGGATTTTTTCAAAAAAATATTTTCTGCCGGTTAAGTTTTTGAGGGCTGATTTCTTGTCCTGTGATAAAAAGCCTTCTGTTTCGAGTGCCAAACCTTTCAGGAGAGCATTTTCAGGCTTTTGCACCATTTTTGAGTGAATTGCCAAAAGTCAGATTTTTGCTGAAATTGTGACCCCGGGGCTTAGGAATTTTTTCAAAAAAATATTTTCTGCCGGTGACGTTTTTGAGGGTGATTTCTTGTCCTGTGATAAAAAGCCTTCTGTTTCGAGTTCCAAACCTTTCAGGAGAGCATTTTCAAGCTTTTGGCACCATTTTTGAGTGAATTGCCAAAAGTCAGATTTTTGCTGAAATTGTGACCCCGGGGCTTAGGGATATTTTCAAAAAAATATTTTCTGCCGGTTAAGTTTTTGAGGGCTGATTTCTTGTCCTGTGATAAAAAGCCTTCTGTTTCGAGTGCCAAACCTTTCAGGAGAGCATTTTCAGGCTTTTGGCACCATTTTTGAGTGAATTGCCAAAAGTCAGATTTTTGCTGAAATTGTTCAAAAAAATATTTTCTGCCGGTTAAGTTTTTGAGGGCTGATTTCTTGTCCTGTGATAAAAAGCCTTTTGTTTCGAGTGCCAAACCTTTCAGGAGAGCATTTTCAAGCTTTTGGCACCATTTTTGAGTGAATTGCCAAAAGTCAGATTTTTGCTGATATTGTGACCCCGGGGCTTAGGGATATTTTTTCAAAGAAATATTTTCTACCGGTTAAGTTTTTGAGGGCTGATTTCTTGTCCTGTGATAAAAAGCCTTCTGTTTCGAGTGCAAAACCTTTCAGGAGAGCATTTTCAGGCTTTTGGCACCATTTTTGAGTGAATTGCCAAAAGTCAGATTTTTGCTGAAATTGTGACCCCGGGGCTTAGGGATTTTTTCAAAAAAATATTTTCTGCCGGTTAAGTTTTTGAGGGCTGATTTCTTGTCCTGTGATAAAAAGACTTCTGTTTCCATCGCCAAAGCTTTCAGGGGAGCATTTTCAAGCTTTTGGCACCATTTTTGAGTGAATTGCCAAAAGTCAGATTTTTGCTGAAATTGTGACCCCGGGGCTTAGGGATTTTTTCAAAAAAATATTTTCTGCCGCTTAAGTTTTTGAGGGCTGATTTCTTGTCCTGTGATAAAAAGCCTTCTGTTTCGAGTGCCAAACCTTTCAGGAGAGCATTTTCAGGCTTTTGGCACCATTTTTGAGTGAATTGCCAAAAGTCAGATTTTTGCTGAAATTGTGACCCCGGGGCTTAGGGATTTTTTCAAAAAAATATTTTCTGCCGGTTAAGTTTTTGAGGGCTGATTTCTTGTCCTGTGATAAAAAGCCTTCTGTTTCGAGTGCCAAACCTTTCAGGAGAGCATTTTCAGGCTTTTGCACCATTTTTGAGTGAATTGCCAAAAGTCAGATTTTTGCTGAAATTGTGACCCCGGGGCTTAGGAATTTTTTCAAAAAAATATTTTCTGCCGGTGACGTTTTTGAGGGTGATTTCTTGTCCTGTGATAAAAAGCCTTCTGTTTCGAGTGCCAAACCTTTCAGGAGAGCATTTTCAAGCTTTTGGCACCATTTTTGAGTGAATTGCCAAAAGTCAGATTTTTGCTGAAATTGTGACCCCGGGGCTTAGGAATTTTTTCAAAAAAATATTTTCTGCCGGTGACGTTTTTGAGGGTGATTTCTTGTCCTGTGATAAAAAGCCTTCTGTTTCGAGTGCCAAACCTTTCAGGAGAGCATTTTCAAGCTTTTGGCACCATTTTTGAGTGAATTGCCAAAAGTCAGATTTTTGCTGAAATTGTGACCCCGGGGCTTAGGGATTTTATGAAAAAAAATATTTTCTGCCGGTTAAGTTTTTGAGGGCTGATTTCTTGTCCTGTGATAAAAAGCCTTCTGTTTCGAGTGCCAAACCTTTCAGGAGAGCATTTTCAGGCTTTTGGCACCATTTTTGAGTGAATTGCCAAAAGTCAGATTTTTGCTGAAATTGTGACCCCGGGGCTTAGGGATTTTATGAAAAAAAATATTTTCTGCCGGTTAAGTTGTTGAGGGCTGATTTCTTGTCCTGTGATAAAAAGACCTGTTTCCATCGCCAAAGCTTTCAGGGGAGCATTTTCAAGCTTTTGGCACCATTTTTGAGTGAATTGCCAAAAGTCAGATTTTTGCTGAAATTGTGACCCCGGGGCTTAGGGATTTTTTCAAAAAAATATTTTCTGCCGGTTAAGTTTTTGAGGGCTGATTTCTTGTCCTGTGATAAAAAGCCTTCTGTTTCGAGTGCCAAACCTTTCAGGAGAGCATTTTCAAGCTTTTGGCACCATTTTTGAGTGAATTGCCAAAAGTCAGATTTTTGCTGAAATTGTGACCCCGGGGCTTAGGGATATTTTCAAAAAAATATTTTCTGCCGGTTAAGTTTTTGAGGGCTGATTTCTTGTCCTGTGATAAAAAGCCTTCTGTTTCGAGTGCCAAACCTTTCAGGAGAGCATTTTCAGCCTTTTGGCACCATTTTTGAGTGAATTGCCAAAAGTCAGATATTTGCTGAAATTGTGAACCCGGGGCTTAGGGATTTTTTCAAAAAAATATTTTCTGCCGGTTAAGTTGTTGAGGGCTGATTTCTTGTCCTGTGATAAAAAGACTTCTGTTTCCATCGCCAAAGCTTTCAGGGGAGCATTTTCAAGCTTTTGGCACCATTTTTGAGTGAATTGCCAAAAGTCAGATTTTTGCTGAAATTGTGACCCCGGGGCTTAGGGATTTTTTCAAAAAAATATTTTCTGCCGGTTAAGTTTTTGAGGGCTGATTTCTTGTCCTGTGATAAAAATCCTTCTGTTTCGAGTGCAAACCTTTCAGGAGAGCATTTTCAGGCTTTTGGCACCATTTTTGAGTGAATTGCCAAAAGTCAGATTTTTGCTGAAATTGTTCAAAAAAATATTTTCTGCCGGTTAAGTTTTTGAGGGCTGATTTCTTGTCCTGTGATAAAAAGCCTTCTGTTTCGAGTGCCAAACCTTTCAGGAGAGCATTTTCAAGCTTTTGGCACCATTTTTGAGTGAATTGCCAAAAGTCAGATTTTTGCTGAAATTGTGACCCCGGGGCTTAGGAATTTTTTCAAAAAAATATTTTCTGCCGGTGACGTTTTTGAGGGTGATTTCTTGTCCTGTGATAAAAAGCCTTCTGTTTCGAGTGCCAAACCTTTCAGGAGAGCATTTTCAAGCTTTTGGCACCATTTTTGAGTGAATTGCCAAAAGTCAGATTTTTGCTGAAATTGTGACCCCGAGGCTTAGGGATTTTATGAAAAAAAATATTTTCTGCCGGTTAAGTTTTTGAGGGCTGATTTCTTGTCCTGTGATAAAAAGCCTTCTGTTTCCATCGCCAAAGCTTTCAGGGGAGCATTTTCAAGCTTTTGGCACCATTTTTGAGTGAATTGCCAAAAGTCAGATTTATGCTGAAATTGTGACCCCGGGGCTTAGGGATTTTTTCAAAAAAAAAATTTCTGCCGGTTAAGTTTTTGAGGGCTGATTTCTTGTCCTGTGATAAAAAGCCTTCTGTTTCGAGTGCCAAACCTTTCAGGAGAGCATTTTCAGGCTTTTGGCACCATTTTTGAGTGAATTGCCAAAAGTCAGATTTTTGCTGAAATTGTGACCCCGGGGCTTAGGGATTTTTTCAAAAAAATATTTTCTGCCGGTTAAGTTGTTGAGGGCTGATTTCTTGTCCTGTGATAAAAAGCCTTCTGTTTCGAGTGCAAACCTTTCAGGAGAGCATTTTCAGGCTTTTGGCACCATTTTTGAGTGAATTGCCAAAAGTCAGATTTTTGCTGAAATTGTGACCCCGGGGCTTAGGGATTTTTTCAAAAAAATATTTTCTGCCGGTTAAGTTTTTGAGGGCTGATTTCTTGTCCTGTGATAAAAAGCCTTCTGTTTCGAGTGCCAAACCTTTCAGGAGAGCATTTTCAAGCTTTTGGCACCATTTTTGAGTGAATTACCAAAAGTCAGATTTTTGCTGAAATTGTGACCCCGGGGCTTAGGGATATTTTCAAAAAAATATTTTCTGCCGGTTAAGTTTTTGAGGGCTGATTTCTTGTCCTGTGATAAAAAGCCTTCTGTTTCGAGTGCCAAACCTTTCAGGAGAGCATTTTCAGGCTTTTGGCACCATTTTTGAGTGAATTGCCAAAAGTCAGATTTTTGCTGAAATTGTGAACCCGGGGCTTAGGGATTTTTTCAAAAAAATATTTTCTGCCGGTTAAGTTGTTGAGGGCTGATTTCTTGTCCTGTGATAAAAAGACTTCTGTTTCCATCGCCAAAGCTTTCAGGGGACCATTTTCAAGCTTTTGGCACCATTTTTGAGTGAATTGCCAAAAGTCAGATTTTTGCTGAAATTGTGACCCCGGGGCTTAGGGATATTTTCAAAAAAATATTTTCTGCCGGTTAAGTTTTTGAGGGCTGATTTCTTGTCCTGTGATAAAAAGCCTTCTGTTTCGAGTGCCAAACCTTTCAGGAGAGCATTTTCAGGCTTTTGGCACCATTTTTGAGTGAATTGCCAAAAGTCAGATTTTTGCTGAAATTGTTCAAAAAAATATTTTCTGCCGGTTAAGTTTTTGAGGGCTGATTTCTTGTCCTGTGATAAAAAGCCTTTTGTTTCGAGTGCCAAACCTTTCAGGAGAGCATTTTCAAGCTTTTGGCACCATTTTTGAGTGAATTGCCAAAAGTCAGATTTTTGCTGATATTGTGACCCCGGGGCTTAGGGATATTTTTTCAAAGAAATATTTTCTACCGGTTAAGTTTTTGAGGGCTGATTTCTTGTCCTGTGATAAAAAGCCTTCTGTTTCGAGTGCAAAACCTTTCAGGAGAGCATTTTCAGGCTTTTGGCACCATTTTTGAGTGAATTGCCAAAAGTCAGATTTTTGCTGAAATTGTGACCCCGGGGCTTAGGGATTTTTTCAAAAAAATATTTTCTGCCGGTTAAGTTTTTGAGGGCTGATTTCTTGTCCTGTGATAAAAAGACTTCTGTTTCCATCGCCCAAGCTTTCAGGGGAGCATTTTCAAGCTTTTGGCACCATTTTTGAGTGAATTGCCAAAAGTCAGATTTTTGCTGAAATTGTGACCCCGGGGCTTAGGGATTTTTTCAAAAAAATATTTTCTGCCGCTTAAGTTTTTGAGGGCTGATTTCTTGTCCTGTGATAAAAAGCCTTCTGTTTCGAGTGCCAAACCTTTCAGGAGAGCATTTTCAGGCTTTTGGCACCATTTTTGAGTGAATTGCCAAAAGTCAGATTTTTGCTGAAATTGTTCAAAAAAATATTTTCTGCCGGTTAAGTTTTCGAGGGCTGATTTCTTGTCCTGTGATAAAAAGCCTTCTGTTTCGAGTGCCAAACCTTTCAGGAGAGCATTTTCAAGCTTTTGGCACCATTTTTGAGTGAATTGCCAAAAGTCAGATTTTTGCTGAAATTGTGACCCCGGGGCTTAGGGATTTTTTCAAAAAAATATTTTCTGCCGGTTAAGTTTTTGAGGGCTGATTTCTTGTCCTGTAATAAAAAGCCTTCTGTTTCCATCGCCAAAGCTTTCAGGGGAGCATTTTCAAGCTTTTGGCACCATTTTTGAGTGAATTGCCAAAAGTCAGATTTTTGCTGAAATTGTGACCCCGGGGCTTAGGGATTTTTTCAAAAAAATATTTTCTGCCGGTTAAGTTTTTGAGGGCTGATTTCTTGTCCTGCGATAAAAAGCCTTCTGTTTCGAGTGCCAAACCTTTCAGGAGAGCATTTTCAAGCTTTTGGCACCATTTTTGAGTGAATTGCCAAAAGTCAGATTTTTGCTGAAATTGTGACCCCGGGGCTTAGGGATTTTTTCAAAAAAATATTTTCTGCCGGTTAAGTTTTTGAGGGCTGATTTATTGTCCTGTGATAAAAAGCCTTCTGTTTTGATTGCCAAACCTTTCAGGAGAGCATATTCAGGCTTTTGGCACAATTTTTGAGTGAATTGCCAAAAGTCAGATTTTTGCTGAAATTATGACCCCGGGGCTTAGGGATTTTTTCAAAAAAATATTTTCTGCCGGTTAAGTTTTTGAGGGCTGATTTCTTGTCCTGTGATAAAAAGACTTCTGTTTCCATCGCCAAAGCTTTCAGGGGAGCATTTTCAAGCTTTTGGCACCATTTTTGAGTGAATTGCCAAAAGTCAGATTTTTGCTGAAATTGTGACCCCGGGGCTTAGGGATTTTTTCAAAAAAGTATTTTCTGCCGGTTAAGTTTTTGAGGGCTGATTTCTTGTCCTGTGATAAAAAGCCTTCTGTTTCGAGTGCAAAACCTTTCAGGAGAGCATTTTCAGGCTTTTGGCACCATTTTTGAGTGAATTGCCAAAAGTCAGATTTTTGCTGAAATTGTGACCCCGGGGCTTAGGGATTTTTTCAAAAAAATATTTTCTGCCGGTTAAGTTTTTGAGGGCTGATTTCTTGTCCTGTGATAAAAAGCCTTCTGTTTCGAGTGCCAAACCTTTCAGGAGAGCATTTTCAGGCTTTTGCACCATTTTTGAGTGAATTGCCAAAAGTCAGATTTTTGCTGAAATTGTGACCCCGGGGCTTAGGAATTTTTTCAAAAAAATATTTTCTGCCGGTGACGTTTTTGAGGGTGATTTCTTGTCCTGTGATAAAAAGCCTTCTGTTTCGAGTGCCAAACCTTTCAGGAGAGCATTTTCAAGCTTTTGGCACCATTTTTGAGTGAATTGCCAAAAGTCAGATTTTTGCTGAAATTGTGACCCCGGGGCTTAGGGATATTTTCAAAAAAATATTTTCTGCCGGTTAAGTTTTTGAGGGCTGATTTCTTGTCCTGTGATAAAAAGCCTTCTGTTTCGAGTGCCAAACCTTTCAGGAGAGCATTTTCAGGCTTTTGGCACCATTTTTGAGTGAATTGCCAAAAGTCAGATTTTTGCTGAAATTGTTCAAAAAAATATTTTCTGCCGGTTAAGTTTTTGAGGGCTGATTTCTTGTCCTGTGATAAAAAGCCTTTTGTTTCGAGTGCCAAACCTTTCAGGAGAGCATTTTCAAGCTTTTGGCACCATTTTTGAGTGAATTGCCAAAAGTCAGATTTTTGCTGAAATTGTGACCCCGGGGCTTAGGGATTTTTTCAAAAAAATATTTTCTGCCGGTTAAGTTTTTGAGGGCTGATTTCTTGTCCTGTGATAAAAAGCCTTCTGTTTCGAGTGCCAAACCTTTCAGGAGAGCATTTTCAGGCTTTTGCACCATTTTTGAGTGAATTGCCAAAAGTCAGATTTTTGCTGAAATTGTGACCCCGGGGCTTAGGAATTTTTTCAAAAAAATATTTTCTGCCGGTGACGTTTTTGAGGGTGATTTCTTGTCCTGTGATAAAAAGCCTTCTGTTTCGAGTGCCAAACCTTTCAGGAGAGCATTTTCAAGCTTTTGGCACCATTTTTGAGTGAATTGCCAAAAGTCAGATTTTTGCTGAAATTGTGACCCCGGGGCTTAGGGATATTTTCAAAAAAATATTTTCTGCCGGTTAAGTTTTTGAGGGCTGATTTCTTGTCCTGTGATAAAAAGCCTTCTGTTTCGAGTGCCAAACCTTTCAGGAGAGCATTTTCAGGCTTTTGGCACCATTTTTGAGTGAATTGCCAAAAGTCAGATTTTTGCTGAAATTGTTCAAAAAAATATTTTCTGCCGGTTAAGTTTTTGAGGGCTGATTTCTTGTCCTGTGATAAAAAGCCTTTTGTTTCGAGTGCCAAACCTTTCAGGAGAGCATTTTCAAGCTTTTGGCACCATTTTTGAGTGAATTGCCAAAAGTCAGATTTTTGCTGATATTGTGACCCCGGGGCTTAGGGATATTTTTTCAAAGAAATATTTTCTACCGGTTAAGTTTTTGAGGGCTGATTTCTTGTCCTGTGATAAAAAGCCTTCTGTTTCGAGTGCAAAACCTTTCAGGAGAGCATTTTCAGGCTTTTGGCACCATTTTTGAGTGAATTGCCAAAAGTCAGATTTTTGCTGAAATTGTGACCCCGGGGCTTAGGGATTTTTTCAAAAAAATATTTTCTGCCGGTTAAGTTTTTGAGGGCTGATTTCTTGTCCTGTGCTAAAAAGACTTCTGTTTCCATCGCCAAAGCTTTCAGGGGAGCATTTTCAAGCTTTTGGCACCATTTTTGAGTGAATTGCCAAAAGTCAGATTTTTGCTGAAATTGTGACCCCGGGGCTTAGGGATTTTTTAAAAAAAATATTTTCTGCCGCTTAAGTTTTTGAGGGCTGATTTCTTGTCCTGTGATAAAAAGCCTTCTGTTTCGAGTGCCAAACCTTTCAGGAGAGCATTTTCAGGCTTTTGGCACCATTTTTGAGTGAATTGCCAAAAGTCAGATTTTTGCTGAAATTGTGACCCCGGGGCTTAGGGATTTTTTCAAAAAAATATTTTCTGCCGGTTAAGTTTTTGAGGGCTGATTTCTTGTCCTGTGATAAAAAGCCTTCTGTTTCGAGTGCCAAACCTTTCAGGAGAGCATTTTCAGGCTTTTGCACCATTTTTGAGTGAATTGCCAAAAGTCAGATTTTTGCTGAAATTGTGACCCCGGGGCTTAGGAATTTTTTCAAAAAAATATTTTCTGCCGGTGACGTTTTTGAGGGTGATTTCTTGTCCTGTGATAAAAAGCCTTCTGTTTCGAGTGCCAAACCTTTCAGGAGAGCATTTTCAAGCTTTTGGCACCATTTTTGAGTGAATTGCCAAAAGTCAGATTTTTGCTGAAATTGTGACCCCGGGGCTTAGGGATTTTATGAAAAAAAATATTTTCTGCCGGTTAAGTTTTTGAGGGCTGATTTCTTGTCCTGTGATAAAAAGCCTTCTGTTTCGAGTGCCAAACCTTTCAGGAGAGCATTTTCAGGCTTTTGGCACCATTTTTGAGTGAATTGCCAAAAGTCAGATTTTTGCTGAAATTGTGACCCCGGGGCTTAGGGATTTTATGAAAAAAAATATTTTCTGCCGGTTAAGTTTTTGAGGGCTGATTTCTTGTCCTGTGATAAAAAGCCTTCTGTTTCCATCGCCAAAGCTTTCAGGGGAGCATTTTCAAGCTTTTGGCACCATTTTTGAGTGAATTGCCAAAAGTCAGATTTATGCTGAAATTGTGACCCCGGGGCTTAGGGATTTTTTCAAAAAAAAAATTTCTGCCGGTTAAGTTTTTGAGGGCTGATTTCTTGTCCTGTGATAAAAAGCCTTCTGTTTCGAGTGCCAAACCTTTCAGGAGAGCATTTTCAGGCTTTTGGCACCATTTTTGAGTGAATTGCCAAAAGTCAGATTTTTGCTGAAATTGTGACCCCGGGGCTTAGGGATTTTTTCAAAAAAATATTTTCTGCCGGTTAAGTTGTTGAGGGCTGATTTCTTGTCCTGTGATAAAAAGCCTTCTGTTTCGAGTGCAAACCTTTCAGGAGAGCATTTTCAGGCTTTTGGCACCATTTTTGAGTGAATTGCCAAAAGTCAGATTTTTGCTGAAATTGTGACCCCGGGGCTTAGGGATTTTTTCAAAAAAATATTTTCTGCCGGTTAAGTTTTTGAGGGCTGATTTCTTGTCCTGTGATAAAAAGCCTTCTGTTTCCATCGCCAAAGCTTTCAGGGGAGCATTTTCAAGCTTTTGGCACCATTTTTGAGTGAATTGCCAAAAGTCAGATTTTTGCTGAAATTGTGACCCCGGGGCTTAGGGATATTTTCAAAAAAATATTTTCTGCCGGTTAAGTTTTTGAGGGCTGATTTCTTGTCCTGTGATAAAAAGCCTTCTGTTTCGAGTGCCAAACCTTTCAGGAGAGCATTTTCAGGCTTTTGGCACCATTTTTGAGTGAATTGCCAAAAGTCAGATTTTTGCTGAAATTGTGACCCCGGGGCTTAGGGATTTTATGAAAAAAAATATTTTCTGCCGGTTAAGTTTTTGAGGGCTGATTTCTTGTCCTGTGATAAAAAGCCTTCTGTTTCCATCGCCAAAGCTTTCAGGGGAGCATTTTCAAGCTTTTGGCACCATTTTTGAGTGAATTGCCAAAAGTCAGATTTATGCTGAAATTGTGACCCCGGGGCTTAGGGATTTTTTCAAAAAAAAAATTTCTGCCAGTTAAGTTTTTGAGGGCTGATTTCTTGTCCTGTGATAAAAAGCCTTCTGTTTCGAGTGCCAAACCTTTCAGGAGAGCATTTTCAGGCTTTTGGCACCATTTTTGAGTGAATTGCCAAAAGTCAGATTTTTGCTGAAATTGTGACCCCGGGGCTTAGGGATTTTTTCAAAAAAATATTTTCTGCCGGTTAAGTTGTTGAGGGCTGATTTCTTGTCCTGTGATAAAAAGCCTTCTGTTTCGAGTGCAAACCTTTCAGGAGAGCATTTTCAGGCTTTTGGCACCATTTTTGAGTGAATTGCCAAAAGTCAGATTTTTGCTGAAATTGTGACCCCGGGGCTTAGGGATTTTTTCAAAAAAATATTTTCTGCCGGTTAAGTTTTTGAGGGCTGATTTCTTGTCCTGTGATAAAAAGCCTTCTGTTTCCATCGCCAAAGCTTTCAGGGGAGCATTTTCAAGCTTTTGGCACCATTTTTGAGTGAATTGCCAAAAGTCAGATTTTTGCTGAAATTGTGACCCCGGGGCTTAGGGATATTTTCAAAAAAATATTTTCTGCCGGTTAAGTTTTTGAGGGCTGATTTCTTGTCCTGTGATAAAAAGCCTTCTGTTTCGAGTGCCAAACCTTTCAGGAGAGCATTTTCAGGCTTTTGGCACCATTTTTGAGTGAATTGCCAAAAGTCAGATTTTTGCTGAAATTGTGAACCCGGGGCTTAGGGATTTTTTCAAAAAAATATTTTCTGCCGGTTAAGTTGTTGAGGGCTGATTTCTTGTCCTGTGATAAAAAGACTTCTGTTTCCATCGCCAAAGCTTTCAGGGGACCATTTTCAAGCTTTTGGCACCATTTTTGAGTGAATTGCCAAAAGTCAGATTTTTGCTGAAATTGTGACCCCGGGGCTTAGGGATATTTTCAAAAAAATATTTTCTGCCGGTTAAGTTTTTGAGGGCTGATTTCTTGTCCTGTGATAAAAAGCCTTCTGTTTCGAGTGCCAAACCTTTCAGGAGAGCATTTTCAGGCTTTTGGCACCATTTTTGAGTGAATTGCCAAAAGTCAGATTTTTGCTGAAATTGTTCAAAAAAATATTTTCTGCTGGTTAAGTTTTTGAGGGCTGATTTCTTGTCCTGCGATAAAAAGCCTTTTGTTTCGAGTGCCAAACCTTTCAGGAGAGCATTTTCAAGCTTTTGGCACCATTTTTGAGTGAATTGCCAAAAGTCAGATTTTTGCTGATATTGTGACCCCGGGGCTTAGGGATATTTTTTCAAAGAAATATTTTCTGCCGGTTAAGTTTTTGAGCGCTGATTTCTTGTCCTGTGATAAAAAGCCTTCTGTTTCGAGTGCAAAACCTTTCAGGAGAGCATTTTCAGGCTTTTGGCACCATTTTTGAGTGAATTGCCAAAAGTCAGATTTTTGCTGAAATTGTGACCCCGGGGCTTAGGGATTTTTTCAAAAAAATATTTTCTGCCGGTTAAGTTGTTGAGGGCTGATTTCTTGTCCTGTGATAAAAAGACTTCTGTTTCCATCGCCAAAGCTTTCAGGGGAGCATTTTCAAGCTTTTGGCACCATTTTTGAGTGAATTGCCAAAAGTCAGATTTTTGCTGAAATTGTGACCCCGGGGCTTAGGGATTTTTTCAAAAAAATATTTTCTGCCGCTTAAGTTTTTGAGGGCTGATTTCTTGTCCTGTGATAAAAAGCCTTCTGTTTCGAGTGCCAAACCTTTCAGGAGAGCATTTTCAGGCTTTTGGCACCATTTTTGAGTGAATTGCCAAAAGTCAGATTTTTGCTGAAATTGTTCAAAAAAATATTTTCTGCCGGTTAAGTTTTCGAGGGCTGATTTCTTGTCCTGTGATAAAAAGCCTTCTGTTTCGAGTGCCAAACCTTTCAGGAGAGCATTTTCAAGCTTTTGGCACCATTTTTGAGTGAATTGCCAAAAGTCAGATTTTTGCTGAAATTTTGACCCCGGGGCTTAGGGATTTTTTCAAAAAAATATTTTCTGCCGGTTAAGTTTTTGAGGGCTGATTTCTTGTCCTGTAATAAAAAGCCTTCTGTTTGCATCGCCAAAGCTTTCAGGGGAGCATTTTCAAGCTTTTGGCACCATTTTTGAGTGAATTGCCAAAAGTCAGATTTTTGCTGAAATTGTGACCCCGGGGCTTAGGGATTTTTTCAAAAAAATATTTTCTGCCGGTTAAGTTTTTGAGGGCTGATTTCTTGTCCTGCGATAAAAAGCCTTCTGTTTCGAGTGCCAAACCTTTCAGGAGAGCATTTTCAAGCTTTTGGCACCATTTTTGAGTGAATTGCCAAAAGTCAGATTTTTGCTGAAATTGTGACCCCGGGGCTTAGGGATTTTTTCAAAAAAATATTTTCTGCCGGTTAAGTTTTTGAGGGCTGATTTCTTGTCCTGTGATAAAAAGCCTTCTGTTTTGATTGCCAAACCTTTCAGGAGAGCATATTCAGGCTTTTGGCACAATTTTTGAGTGAATTGCCAAAAGTCAGATTTTTGCTGAAATTATGACCCCGGGGCTTAGGGATTTTTTCAAAAAAATATTTTCTGCCGGTTAAGTTTTTGAGGGCTGATTTCTTGTCCTGTGATAAAAAGCCTTCTGTTTCCATCGCCAAAGCTTTCAGGGGAGCATTTTCAAGCTTTTGGCACCATTTTTGAGTGATTTGCCAAAAGTCAGATTTTTGCTGAAATTGTGACCCCGGGGCTTAGGGATTTTTTCAAAAAAGTATTTTCTGCCGGTTAAGTTTTTGAGGGCTGATTTCTTGTCCTGTGATAAAAAGCCTTCTGTTTCGAGTGCAAAACCTTTCAGGAGAGCATTTTCAGGCTTTTGGCACCATTTTTGAGTGAATTGCCAAAAGTCAGATTTTTGCTGAAATTGTGACCCCGGGGCTTAGGGATTTTTTCAAAAAAATATTTTCTGCCGGTTAAGTTTTTGAGGGCTGATTTCTTGTCCTGTGATAAAAAGCCTTCTGTTTCGAGTGCCAAACCTTTCAGGAGAGCATTTTCAGGCTTTTGCACCATTTTTGAGTGAATTGCCAAAAGTCAGATTTTTGCTGAAATTGTGACCCCGGGGCTTAGGGATTTTTTCAAAAAAATATTTTCTGCCGGTTAAGTTGTTGAGGGCTGATTTCTTGTCCTGTGATAAAAAGACTTCTGTTTCCATCGCCAAAGCTTTCAGGGGAGCATTTTCAAGCTTTTGGCACCATTTTTGAGTGAATTGCCAAAAGTCAGATTTTTGCTGAAATTGTGACCCCGGGGCTTAGGGATTTTTTCAAAAAAATATTTTCTGCCGGTTAAGTTTTTGAGGGCTGATTTCTTGTCCTGTGATAAAAAGCCTTCTGTTTCTAGTGCCAAATCTTTCAGGAGAGCATTTTCAAGCTTTTGGCACCATTTTTGAGTGAATTGCCAAAAGTCAGATTTTTGCTGAAATTGTGACCCCGGGGCTTAGGGATTTTTTCAAAAAAATATTTTCTGCCGGTTAAGTTTTTGAGGGCTGATTTCTTGTCCTGTGATAAAAAGCCTTCTGTTTCTAGTGCGAAATCTTTCAGGAGAGCATTTTCAAGCTTTTGGCACCATTTTTGAGTGAATTGCCAAAAGTCAGATTTTTGCTGAAATTGTGACCCCGGGGCTTAGGGATTTTTTCAAAAAAATATTTTCTGCCGGTGACGTTTTTGAGGGCTGATTTCTTGTCCTGTGATAAAAAGCCTTCTGTTTCGAGTGCCAAACCTTTCAGGAGAGCATTTTCAGGCTTTTGGCACCATTTTTGAGTGAATTGCCAAAAGTCAGATTTTTGCTGAAATTGTTCAAAAAAATATTTTCTGCCGGTTAAGTTTTTGAGGGCTGATTTCTTGTCCTGTAATAAAAAGCCTTCTGTTTCCATCGCCAAACCTTTCAGGAGAGCATTTTCAGGCTTTTGGCACTATTTTTGAGTGAATTTCCAAAAGTCAGATTTTTGCTGAAATTGTGACCCCGGGGCTTAGGGATTTTTTCAAAAAAATATTTTCTGCCGGTTAAGTTTTTGAGGGCTGATTTCTTGTCCTGTGATAAAAAGACTTCTGTTTCCATCGCCAAAGCTTTCAGGGGAGCATTTTCAAGCTTTTGGCACCATTTTTGAGTGAATTGCCAAAAGTCAGATTTTTGCTGAAATTGTGACCCCGGGGCTTAGGGATTTTTTCAAAAAAATATTTTCTGCCGGTTAAGTTTTTGAGGGCTGATTTCTTGTCCTGTGATAAAAAGCCTTCTGTTTCTAGTGCCAAATCTTTCAGGAGAGCATTTTCAAGCTTTTGGCACCATTTTTGAGTGAATTGCCAAAAGTCAGATTTTTGCTGAAATTGTGACCCCGGGGCTTAGGGATTTTTTCAAAAAAATATTTTCTGCCGGTTAAGTTTTTGAGGGCTGATTTCTTGTCCTGTGATAAAAAGCCTTCTGTTTCTAGTGCCAAATCTTTCAGGAGAGCATTTTCAAGCTTTTGGCACCATTTTTGAGTGAATTGCCAAAAGTCAGATTTTTGCTGAAATTGTGACCCTTAGGGATTTTTTCAAAAAAATATTTTCTGCCGGTGACGTTTTCGAGGGCTGATTTCTTGTCCTGTGATAAAAAGCCTTCTGTTTCGAGTGCCAAACCTTTCAGGAGAGCATTTTCAGGCTTTTGGCACCATTTTTGAGTGAATTGCCAAAAGTCAGATTTTTGCTGAAATTGTTCAAAAAAATATTTTCTGCCGGTTAAGTTTTTGAGGGCTGATTTCTTGTCCTGTGATAAAAAGCCTTCTGTTTCGAGTGCCAAACCTTTCAGGAGAGCATTTTCAAGCTTTTGGCACCATTTTTGAGTGAATTGCCAAAAGTCAGATTTTTGCTGAAATTGTGACCCCGGGGCTTAGGGATTTTTTCAAAAAAATATTTTCTGCCGGTTAAGTTTTTGAGGGCTGATTTCTTGTCCTGTGATAAAAAGCCTTCTGTTTCCATCGCCAAAGCTTTCAGGGGAGCATTTTCAAGCTTTTGGCACCATTTTTGAGTGAATTGCCAAAAGTCAGATTTTTGCTGAAATTGTGACCCCGGGGCTTAGGGATTTTTTCAAAAAAATATTTTCTGCCGGTTAAGTTTTTGAGGGCTGATTTCTTGTCCTGTGATAAAAAGACTTCTGTTTCGAGTGCCAAACCTTTCAGGAGAGCATTTTCAGGCTTTTGGCACCATTTTTGAGTGAATTGCCAAAAGTCAGATTTTTGCTGAAATTGTGACCCCGGGGCTTAGGGTTTTTTTCAAAAAAATATTTTCTGCCGGTTAAGTTGTTGAGGGCTGATTTCTTGTCCTGTGATAAAAAGCCTTCTGTTTCCATCGCCAAAGCTTTCAGGGGAGCATTTTCAAGCTTTTGGCACCATTTTTGAGTGAATTGCCAAAAGTCAGATTTTTGCTGAAATTGTGACCCCGGGGCTTAGGGATTTTTTCAAAAAAATATTTTCTGCCGGTGACGTTTTTGAGGGCTGATTTCTTGTCCTGTGATAAAAAGCCTTCTGTTTCGAGTGCCAAACCTTTCAGGAGAGCATTTTCAGGCTTTTGGCACCATTTTTGAGTGAATTGCCAAAAGTCAGATTTTTGCTGAAATTGTTCAAAAAAATATTTTCTGCCGGTTAAGTTTTTGAGGGCTGATTTCTTGTCCTGTAATAAAAAGCCTTCTGTTTGCATCGCCAAAGCTTTCAGGGGAGCATTTTCAAGCTTTTGGCACCATTTTTGAGTGAATTGCCAAAAGTCAGATTTTTGCTGAAATTGTGACCCCGGGGCTTAGGGATTTTTTCAAAAAAATATTTTCTGCCGGTTAAGTTTTTGAGGGCTGATTTCTTGTCCTGCGATAAAAAGCCTTCTGTTTCGAGTGCCAAACCTTTCAGGAGAGCATTTTCAAGCTTTTGGCACCATTTTTGAGTGAATTGCCAAAAGTCAGATTTTTGCTGAAATTGTGACCCCGGGGCTTAGGGATTTTTTCAAAAAAATATTTTCTGCCGGTTAAGTTTTTGAGGGCTGATTTCTTGTCCTGTGATAAAAAGCCTTCTGTTTTGATTGCCAAACCTTTCAGGAGAGCATATTCAGGCTTTTGGCACAATTTTTGAGTGAATTGCCAAAAGTCAGATTTTTGCTGAAATTATGACCCCGGGGCTTAGGGATTTTTTCAAAAAAATATTTTCTGCCGGTTAAGTTTTTGAGGGCTGATTTCTTGTCCTGTGATAAAAAGCCTTCTGTTTCCATCGCCAAAGCTTTCAGGGGAGCATTTTCAAGCTTTTGGCACCATTTTTGAGTGATTTGCCAAAAGTCAGATTTTTGCTGAAATTGTGACCCCGGGGCTTAGGGATTTTTTCAAAAAAGTATTTTCTGCCGGTTAAGTTTTTGAGGGCTGATTTCTTGTCCTGTGATAAAAAGACTTCTGTTTCGAGTGCCAAACCTTTCAGGAGAGCATTTTCAGGCTTTTGGCACCATTTTTGAGTGAATTGCCAAAAGTCAGATTTTTGCTGAAATTGTTCAAAAAAATATTTTCTGCCGGTTAAGTTTTTGAGGGCTGATTTCTTGTCCTGTAATAAAAAGCCTTCTGTTTCCATCGCCAAACCTTTCAGGAGAGCATTTTCAGGCTTTTGGCACTATTTTTGAGTGAATTTCCAAAAGTCAGATTTTTGCTGAAATTGTGACCCCGGGGCTTAGGGATTTTTTCAAAAAAATATTTTCTGCCGGTTAAGTTGTTGAGGGCTGATTTCTTGTCCTGTGATAAAAAGACTTCTGTTTCCATCGCCAAAGCTTTCAGGGGAGCATTTTCAAGCTTTTGGCACCATTTTTGAGTGAATTGCCAAAAGTCAGATTTTTGCTGAAATTGTGACCCCGGGGCTTAGGGATTTTTTCAAAAAAATATTTTCTGCCGGTTAAGTTTTTGAGGGCTGATTTCTTGTCCTGTGATAAAAAGCCTTCTGTTTCTAGTGCCAAATCTTTCAGGAGAGCATTTTCAAGCTTTTGGCACCATTTTTGAGTGAATTGCCAAAAGTCAGATTTTTGCTGAAATTGTGACCCCGGGGCTTAGGGATTTTTTCAAAAAAATATTTTCTGCCGGTTAAGTTTTTGAGGGCTGATTTCTTGTCCTGTGATAAAAAGCCTTCTGTTTCTAGTGCCAAATCTTTCAGGAGAGCATTTTCAAGCTTTTGGCACCATTTTTGAGTGAATTGCCAAAAGTCAGATTTTTGCTGAAATTGTGACCCTTAGGGATTTTTTCAAAAAAATATTTTCTGCCGGTGACGTTTTCGAGGGCTGATTTCTTGTCCTGTGATAAAAAGCCTTCTGTTTCGAGTGCCAAACCTTTCAGGAGAGCATTTTCAGGCTTTTGGCACCATTTTTGAGTGAATTGCCAAAAGTCAGATTTTTGCTGAAATTGTTCAAAAAAATATTTTCTGCCGGTTAAGTTTTTGAGGGCTGATTTCTTGTCCTGTGATAAAAAGCCTTCTGTTTCGAGTGCCAAACCTTTCAGGAGAGCATTTTCAAGCTTTTGGCACCATTTTTGAGTGAATTGCCAAAAGTCAGATTTTTGCTGAAATTGTGACCCCGGGGCTTAGGGATTTTTTCAAAAAAATATTTTCTGCCGGTTAAGTTTTTGAGGGCTGATTTCTTGTCCTGTGATAAAAAGCCTTCTGTTTCCATCGCCAAAGCTTTCAGGGGAGCATTTTCAAGCTTTTGGCACCATTTTTGAGTGAATTGCCAAAAGTCAGATTTTTGCTGAAATTGTGACCCCGGGGCTTAGGGATTTTTTCAAAAAAATATTTTCTGCCGGTTAAGTTTTTGAGGGCTGATTTCTTGTCCTGTGATAAAAAGACTTCTGTTTCGAGTGCCAAACCTTTCAGGAGAGCATTTTCAGGCTTTTGGCACCATTTTTGAGTGAATTGCCAAAAGTCAGATTTTTGCTGAAATTGTGACCCCGGGGCTTAGGGTTTTTTTCAAAAAAATATTTTCTGCCGGTTAAGTTGTTGAGGGCTGATTTCTTGTCCTGTGATAAAAAGCCTTCTGTTTCCATCGCCAAAGCTTTCAGGGGAGCATTTTCAAGCTTTTGGCACCATTTTTGAGTGAATTGCCAAAAGTCAGATTTTTGCTGAAATTGTGACCCCGGGGCTTAGGGATTTTTTCAAAAAAATATTTTCTGCCGGTGACGTTTTTGAGGGCTGATTTCTTGTCCTGTGATAAAAAGCCTTCTGTTTCGAGTGCCAAACCTTTCAGGAGAGCATTTTCAGGCTTTTGGCACCATTTTTGAGTGAATTGCCAAAAGTCAGATTTTTGCTGAAATTGTTCAAAAAAATATTTTCTGCCGGTTAAGTTTTTGAGGGCTGATTTCTTGTCCTGTGATAAAAAGCCTTCTGTTTCGAGTGCCAAACCTTTCAGGAGAGCATTTTCAAGCTTTTGGCACCATTTTTGAGTGAATTGCCAAAAGTCAGATTTTTGCTGAAATTGTGACCCCGGGGCTTAGGGATTTTTTCAAAAAAATATTTTCTGCCGGTTAAGTTTTTGAGGGCTGATTTCTTGTCCTGTGATAAAAAGCCTTCTGTTTCCATCGCCAAAGCTTTCAGGGGAGCATTTTCAAGCTTTTGGCACCATTTTTGAGTGAATTGCCAAAAGTCAGATTTTTGCTGAAATTGTGACCCCGGGGCTTAGGGATTTTTTCAAAAAAATATTTTCTGCCGGTTAAGTTTTTGAGGGCTGATTTCTTGTCCTGTGATAAAAAGACTTCTGTTTCGAGTGCCAAACCTTTCAGGAGAGCATTTTCAGGCTTTTGGCACCATTTTTTAGTGAATTGCCAAAAGTCAGATTTTTGCTGAAATTGTGACCCCGGGGCTTAGGGTTTTTTTCAGAAAAATATTTTCTGCCGGTTAAGTTGTTGAGGGCTGATTTCTTGTCCTGTGATAAAAAGCCTTCTGTTTCCATCGCCAAAGCTTTCAGGGGAGCATTTTCAAGCTTTTGGCACCATTTTTGAGTGAATTGCCAAAAGTCAGATTTTTGCTGAAATTGTGACCCCGGGGCTTAGGGATTTTTTCAAAAAAATATTTTCTGCCGGTTAAGTTTTTGAGGGCTGATTTCTTGTCCTGTGATAAAAAGTCTTCTGTTTCGAGTGCCAAACATTTCAGGAGAGCATTTTCAGGCTTTTGGCACCATTTTTGAGTGAATTGCCAAAAGTCAGATTTTTGCTGAAATTGTGACCCCGGGGTTAGGGATTTTTTCAAAAAAATATTTTCTGCCGGTTAAGTTGTTGAGGGCTGATTTCTTGTCCTGTGATAAAAAGCCTTCTGTTTCGAGTGCAAACCTTTCAGGAGAGCGTTTTCAAGCTTTTGGCACCATTTTTGAGTGAATTGCCAAAAGTCAGATTTTTGCTGAAATTGTTCAAAAAAATATTTTCTGCCGGTTAAGTTTTTGAGGGCTGATTTCTTGTCCTGTAATAAAAAGCCTTCTGTTTCCATCGCCAAAGCTTTCAGGGGAGCATTTTCAAGCTTTTGGCACCATTTTTGAGTGAATTGCCAAAAGTCAGATTTTTGCTGAAATTGTGACCCCGGGGCTTAGGGATTTTTTCAAAAAAATATTTTCTGCCGGTTAAGTTTTTGAGGGCTGATTTCTTGTCCTGTGATAAAAAGACTTCTGTTTCCATCGCCAAAGCTTTCAGGGGAGCATTTTCAAGCTTTTGGCACCATTTTTGAGTGAATTGCCAAAAGTCAGATTTTTGCTGAAATTGTGACCCCGGGGCTTAGGGATTTGTTCAAAAAAATATTTTCTGCCGCTTAGGTTTTTGAGGGCTGATTTCTTGTCCTGTGATAAAAAGCCTTCTGTTTCGAGTGCCAAACCTTTCAGGAGAGCATTTTCAAGCTTTTGGCACCATTTTTGAGTGAATTGCCAAAAGTCAGATTTTTGCTGAAATTGTGACCCCGGGGCTTAGGGTTTTTTTCAAAAAAATATTTTCTGCCGGTTAAGTTGTTGAGGGCTGATTTCTTGTCCTGTGATAAAAAGCCTTCTGTTTCCATCGCCAAAGCTTTCAGGGGAGCATTTTCAAGCTTTTGGCACCATTTTTGAGTGAATTGCCAAAAGTCAGATTTTTGCTGAAATTGTGACCCCGGGGCTTAGGGATTTTTTCAAAAAAATATTTTCTGCCGGTGACGTTTTTGAGGGCTGATTTCTTGTCCTGTGATAAAAAGCCTTCTGTTTCGAGTGCCAAACCTTTCAGGAGAGCATTTTCAGGCTTTTGGCACCATTTTTGAGTGAATTGCCAAAAGTCAGATTTTTGCTGAAATTGTTCAAAAAAATATTTTCTGCCGGTTAAGTTTTTGAGGGCTGATTTCTTGTCCTGTGATAAAAAGCCTTCTGTTTCGAGTGCCAAACCTTTCAGGAGAGCATTTTCAAGCTTTTGGCACCATTTTTGAGTGAATTGCCAAAAGTCAGATTTTTGCTGAAATTGTGACCCCGGGGCTTAGGGATTTTTTCAAAAAAATATTTTCTGCCGGTTAAGTTTTTGAGGGCTGATTTCTTGTCCTGTGATAAAAAGCCTTCTGTTTCCATCGCCAAAGCTTTCAGGGGAGCATTTTCAAGCTTTTGGCACCATTTTTGAGTGAATTGCCAAAAGTCAGATTTTTGCTGAAATTGTGACCCCGGGGCTTAGGGATTTTTTCAAAAAAATATTTTCTGCCGGTTAAGTTTTTGAGGGCTGATTTCTTGTCCTGTGATAAAAAGACTTCTGTTTCGAGTGCCAAACCTTTCAGGAGAGCATTTTCAGGCTTTTGGCACCATTTTTTAGTGAATTGCCAAAAGTCAGATTTTTGCTGAAATTGTGACCCCGGGGCTTAGGGTTTTTTTCAAAAAAATATTTTCTGCCGGTTAAGTTGTTGAGGGCTGATTTCTTGTCCTGTGATAAAAAGCCTTCTGTTTCCATCGCCAAAGCTTTCAGGGGAGCATTTTCAAGCTTTTGGCACCATTTTTGAGTGAATTGCCAAAAGTCAGATTTTTGCTGAAATTGTGACCCCGGGGCTTAGGGATTTTTTCAAAAAAATATTTTCTGCCGGTTAAGTTTTTGAGGGCTGATTTCTTGTCCTGTGATAAAAAGTCTTCTGTTTCGAGTGCCAAACATTTCAGGAGAGCATTTTCAGGCTTTTGGCACCATTTTTGAGTGAATTGCCAAAAGTCAGATTTTTGCTGAAATTGTGACCCCGGGGTTAGGGATTTTTTCAAAAAAATATTTTCTGCCGGTTAAGTTGTTGAGGGCTGATTTCTTGTCCTGTGATAAAAAGCCTTCTGTTTCGAGTGCAAACCTTTCAGGAGAGCGTTTTCAAGCTTTTGGCACCATTTTTGAGTGAATTGCCAAAAGTCAGATTTTTGCTGAAATTGTTCAAAAAAATATTTTCTGCCGGTTAAGTTTTTGAGGGCTGATTTCTTGTCCTGTAATAAAAAGCCTTCTGTTTCCATCGCCAAAGCTTTCAGGGGAGCATTTTCAAGCTTTTGGCACCATTTTTGAGTGAATTGCCAAAAGTCAGATTTTTGCTGAAATTGTGACCCCGGGGCTTAGGGATTTTTTCAAAAAAATATTTTCTGCCGGTTAAGTTTTTGAGGGCTGATTTCTTGTCCTGTGATAAAAAGACTTCTGTTTCCATCGCCAAAGCTTTCAGGGGAGCATTTTCAAGCTTTTGGCACCATTTTTGAGTGAATTGCCAAAAGTCAGATTTTTGCTGAAATTGTGACCCCGGGGCTTAGGGATTTGTTCAAAAAAATATTTTCTGCCGCTTAGGTTTTTGAGGGCTGATTTCTTGTCCTGTGATAAAAAGCCTTCTGTTTCGAGTGCCAAACCTTTCAGGAGAGCATTTTCAAGCTTTTGGCACCATTTTTGAGTGAATTGCCAAAAGTCAGATTTTTGCTGAAATTGTGACCCCGGGGCTTAGGGATTTTTTCAAAAAAATATTTTCTGCCGGTTAAGTTGTTGAGGGCTGATTTCTTGTCCTGTGATAAAAAGCCTTCTGTTTCCATCGCCAAAGCTTTCAGGGGAGCATTTTCAAGCTTTTGGCACCATTTTTGAGTGAATTGCCAAAAGTCAGATTTTTGCTGAAATTGTGACCCTGGGGCTTAGGGATTTTTTCAAAAAAATATTTTCTGCCGGTTACGTTTTTGAGGGCTGATTTCTTGTCCTGTGATAAAAAGACTTCTGTTTCCATCGCCAAAGCTTTCAGGGGAGCATTTTCAAGCTTTTGGCACCATTTTTGAGTGAATTGCCAAAAGTCAGATTTTTGCTGAAATTGTGACCCCGGGGCTTAGGGATTTTTTCAAAAAAATATTTTCTGCCGGTTAAGTTTTTGAGGGCTGATTTCTTGTCCTGTGATAAAAAGACTTCTGTTTCGAGTGCCAAACCTTTCAGGAGAGCATTTTCAAGCTTTTGGCACCATTTTTGAGTGAATTGCCAAAAGTCAGATTTTTGCTGATATTGTGACCCCAGGGCCTAGGGATTTTTTCAAAAAAAAATTTTCTGCCGGTTACGTTTTTGAGGGCTGATTTCTTGTCCTGTGATAAAAAGCCTTCTGTTTCGAGTGCCAAACCTTTCAGGATAGCATTTTCAAGCTTTTGGCACCATTTTTGAGTGAATTGCCAAAAGTCAGATTTTTGCTGAAATTGTGACCCCGGGGCTTAGGGATTTTTTCAAAAAAATATTTTCTGCCGGTTAAGTTTTTGAGGGCTGATTTCTTGTCCTGTGATAAAAAGCCTTCTGTTTCGAGTGCCAAACATTTCAGGAGAGCATTTTCAGGCTTTTGGCACCATTTTTGAGTGAATTGCCAAAAGTCAGATTTTTGCTGAAATTGTGACCCCGGGGTTAGGGATTTTTTCAAAAAAATATTTTCTGCCGGTTAAGTTGTTGAGGGCTGATTTCTTGTCCTGTGATAAAAAGCCTTCTGTTTCGAGTGCAAACCTTTCAGGAGAGCGTTTTCAAGCTTTTGGCACCATTTTTGAGTGAATTGCCAAAAGTCAGATTTTTGCTGAAATTGTGACCCCGGGGCTTAGGGATATTTCAAAAAAATATTTTCTGCCGGTTAAGTTTTTGTGGGCTGATATCTTGTCCTGTGATAAAAAGACTTCTGTTTCCATCGCCAAAGCTTTCAGGGGAGCATTTTCAAGCTTTTGGCACCATTTTTGAGTGAATTGCCAAAAGTCAGATTTTTGCTGAAATTGTGACCCCGGGGCTTAGGGATTTTTTCAAGAAAATATTTTCTGCCGGTTAAGTTTTTGAGGGCTGATTTCTTGTCCTGTGATTAAAAAGACTTCTGTTTCCATCGCCAAACCTTTCAGGGGAGCATTTTCAAGCTTTTGGCACCATTTTTGAGTGAATTGCCAAAAGTCAGATTTTTGCTGAAATTGTGACCCCGGGGCTTAGGGATTTGTTCAAAAAAATATTTTCTGCCGGTGACGTTTTTGAGGGCTGATTTCTTGTCCTGTGATAAAAAGCCTTCTGTTTCGAGTGCCAAACCTTTCAGGAGAGCATTTTCAGGCTTTTGGCACCATTTTTGAGTGAATTGCCAAAAGTCAGATTTTTGCTGAAATTGTTCAAAAAAATATTTTCTGCCGGTTAAGTTTTTGAGGGCTGATTTCTTGTCCTGTAATAAAAAGCCTTCTGTTTCCATCGCCAAACCTTTCAGGAGAGCATTTTCAGGCTTTTGGCACTATTTTTGAGTGAATTTCCAAAAGTCAGATTTTTGCTGAAATTGTGACCCCGGGGCTTAGGGATTTTTTCAAAAAAATATTTTCTGCCGGTTAAGTTTTTGAGGGCTGATTTCTTGTCCTGTGATAAAAAGACTTCTGTTTCCATCGCCAAAGCTTTCAGGGGAGCATTTTCAAGCTTTTGGCACCATTTTTGAGTGAATTGCCAAAAGTCAGATTTTTGCTGAAATTGTGACCCCGGGGCTTAGGGATTTTTTCAAAAAAATATTTTCTGCCGGTTAAGTTTTTGAGGGCTGATTTCTTGTCCTGTGATAAAAAGCCTTCTGTTTCGAGTGCCAAACATTTCAGGAGAGCATTTTCAGGCTTTTGGCACCATTTTTGAGTGAATTGCCAAAAGTCAGATTTTTGCTGAAATTGTGACCCCGGGGTTAGGGATTTTTTCAAAAAAATATTTTCTGCCGGTTAAGTTGTTGAGGGCTGATTTCTTGTCCTGTGATAAAAAGCCTTCTGTTTCGAGTGCAAACCTTTCAGGAGAGCGTTTTCAAGCTTTTGGCACCATTTTTGAGTGAATTGCCAAAAGTCAGATTTTTGCTGAAATTGTTCAAAAAAATATTTTCTGCCGGTTAAGTTTTTGAGGGCTGATTTCTTGTCCTGTAATAAAAAGCCTTCTGTTTCCATCGCCAAAGCTTTCAGGGGAGCATTTTCAAGCTTTTGGCACCATTTTTGAGTGAATTGCCAAAAGTCAGATTTTTGCTGAAATTGTGACCCCGGGGCTTAGGGATTTTTTCAAAAAAATATTTTCTGCCGGTTAAGTTTTTGAGGGCTGATTTCTTGTCCTGTGATAAAAAGACTTCTGTTTCCATCGCCAAAGCTTTCAGGGGAGCATTTTCAAGCTTTTGGCACCATTTTTGAGTGAATTGCCAAAAGTCAGATTTTTGCTGAAATTGTGACCCCGGGGCTTAGGGATTTGTTCAAAAAAATATTTTCTGCCGCTTAGGTTTTTGAGGGCTGATTTCTTGTCCTGTGATAAAAAGCCTTCTGTTTCGAGTGCCAAACCTTTCAGGAGAGCATTTTCAAGCTTTTGGCACCATTTTTGAGTGAATTGCCAAAAGTCAGATTTTTGCTGAAATTGTGACCCCGGGGCTTAGGGATTTTTTCAAAAAAATATTTTCTGCCGGTTAAGTTGTTGAGGGCTGATTTCTTGTCCTGTGATAAAAAGCCTTCTGTTTCCATCGCCAAAGCTTTCAGGGGAGCATTTTCAAGCTTTTGGCACCATTTTTGAGTGAATTGCCAAAAGTCAGATTTTTGCTGAAATTGTGACCCCGGGGCTTAGGGATTTTTTCAAAAAAATATTTTCTGCCGGTTACGTTTTTGAGGGCTGATTTCTTGTCCTGTGATAAAAAGACTTCTGTTTCCATCGCCAAAGCTTTCAGGGGAGCATTTTCAAGCTTTTGGCACCATTTTTGAGTGAATTGCCAAAAGTCAGATTTTTGCTGAAATTGTGACCCCGGGGCTTAGGGATTTTTTCAAAAAAATATTTTCTGCCGGTTAAGTTTTTGAGGGCTGATTTCTTGTCCTGTGATAAAAAGACTTCTGTTTCGAGTGCCAAACCTTTCAGGAGAGCATTTTCAAGCTTTTGGCACCATTTTTGAGTGAATTGCCAAAAGTCAGATTTTTGCTGATATTGTGACCCCAGGGCCTAGGGATTTTTTCAAAAAAAAATTTTCTGCCGGTTACGTTTTTGAGGGCTGATTTCTTGTCCTGTGATAAAAAGCCTTCTGTTTCGAGTGCCAAACCTTTCAGGATAGCATTTTCAAGCTTTTGGCACCATTTTTGAGTGAATTGCCAAAAGTCAGATTTTTGCTGAAATTGTGACCCCGGGGCTTAGGGATTTTTTCAAAAAAATATTTTCTGCCGGTTAAGTTTTTGAGGGCTGATTTCTTGTCCTGTGATAAAAAGCCTTCTGTTTCGAGTGCCAAACATTTCAGGAGAGCATTTTCAGGCTTTTGGCACCATTTTTGAGTGAATTGCCAAAAGTCAGATTTTTGCTGAAATTGTGACCCCGGGGTTAGGGATTTTTTCAAAAAAATATTTTCTGCCGGTTAAGTTGTTGAGGGCTGATTTCTTGTCCTGTGATAAAAAGCCTTCTGTTTCGAGTGCAAACCTTTCAGGAGAGCGTTTTCAAGCTTTTGGCACCATTTTTGAGTGAATTGCCAAAAGTCAGATTTTTGCTGAAATTGTGACCCCGGGGCTTAGGGATATTTCAAAAAAATATTTTCTGCCGGTTAAGTTTTTGTGGGCTGATATCTTGTCCTGTGATAAAAAGACTTCTGTTTCCATCGCCAAAGCTTTCAGGGGAGCATTTTCAAGCTTTTGGCACCATTTTTGAGTGAATTGCCAAAAGTCAGATTTTTGCTGAAATTGTGACCCCGGGGCTTAGGGATTTTTTCAAGAAAATATTTTCTGCCGGTTAAGTTTTTGAGGGCTGATTTCTTGTCCTGTGATTAAAAAGACTTCTGTTTCCATCGCCAAACCTTTCAGGGGAGCATTTTCAAGCTTTTGGCACCATTTTTGAGTGAATTGCCAAAAGTCAGATTTTTGCTGAAATTGTGACCCCGGGGCTTAGGGATTTGTTCAAAAAAATATTTTCTGCCGGTGACGTTTTTGAGGGCTGATTTCTTGTCCTGTGATAAAAAGCCTTCTGTTTCGAGTGCCAAACCTTTCAGGAGAGCATTTTCAGGCTTTTGGCACCATTTTTGAGTGAATTGCCAAAAGTCAGATTTTTGCTGAAATTGTTCAAAAAAATATTTTCTGCCGGTTAAGTTTTTGAGGGCTGATTTCTTGTCCTGTAATAAAAAGCCTTCTGTTTCCATCGCCAAACCTTTCAGGAGAGCATTTTCAGGCTTTTGGCACTATTTTTGAGTGAATTTCCAAAAGTCAGATTTTTGCTGAAATTGTGACCCCGGGGCTTAGGGATTTTTTCAAAAAAATATTTTCTGCCGGTTAAGTTTTTGAGGGCTGATTTCTTGTCCTGTGATAAAAAGACTTCTGTTTCCATCGCCAAAGCTTTCAGGGGAGCATTTTCCAGCTTTTGGCACCATTTTTGAGTGAATTGCCAAAAGTCAGATTTTTGCTGAAATTGTGACCCCGGGGCTTAGGGATTTTTTCAAAAAAATATTTTCTGCCGGTTAAGTTTTTGAGGGCTGATTTCTTGTCCTGTGATAAAAAGCCTTCTGTTTCGAGTGCCAAACCTTTCAGGAGAGCATTTTCAGGCTTTTGGCACCATTTTTGAGTGAATTGCCAAAAGTCAGATTTTTGCTGAAATTGTTCAAAAAAATATTTTCTGCCGGTTAAGTTTTTGAGGGCTGATTTCTTGTCCTGTAATAAAAAGCCTTCTGTTTCCATCGCCAAACCTTTCAGGAGAGCATTTTCAGGCTTTTGGCACTATTTTTGAGTGAATTTCCAAAAGTCAGATTTTTGCTGAAATTGTGACCCCGGGGCTTAGGGATTTTTTCAAAAAAATATTTTCTGCCGGTTAAGTTTTTGAGGGCTGATTTCTTGTCCTGTGATAAAAAGACTTCTGTTTCCATCGCCAAAGCTTTCAGGGGAGCATTTTCAAGCTTTTGGCACCATTTTTGAGTGAATTGCCAAAAGTCAGATTTTTGCTGAAATTGTGACCCCGGGGCTTAGGGATTTTTTCAAAAAAATATTTTCTGCCGGTTAAGTTTTTGAGGGCTGATTTCTTGTCCTGTGATAAAAAGCCTTCTGTTTCTAGTGCCAAATCTTTCAGGAGAGCATTTTCAAGCTTTTGGCACCATTTTTGAGTGAATTGCCAAAAGTCAGATTTTTGCTGAAATTGTGACCCCGGGGCTTAGGGATTTTTTCAAAAAAATATTTTCTGCCGGTTAAGTTTTTGAGGGCTGATTTCTTGTCCTGTGATAAAAAGCCTTCTGTTTCTAGTGCCAAATCTTTCAGGAGAGCATTTTCAAGCTTTTGGCACCATTTTTGAGTGAATTGCCAAAAGTCAGATTTTTGCTGAAATTGTGACCCCGGGGCTTAGGGATTTTTTCAAAAAAATATTTTCTGCCGGTGACGTTTTTGAGGGCTGATTTCTTGTCCTGTGATAAAAAGCCTTCTGTTTCGAGTGCCAAACCTTTCAGGAGAGCATTTTCAGGCTTTTGGCACCATTTTTGAGTGAATTGCCAAAAGTCAGATTTTTGCTGAAATTGTTCAAAAAAATATTTTCTGCCGGTTAAGTTTTTGAGGGCTGATTTCTTGTCCTGTGATAAAAAGCCTTCTGTTTCGAGTGCCAAACCTTTCAGGAGAGCATTTTCAAGCTTTTGGCACCATTTTTGAGTGAATTGCCAAAAGTCAGATTTTTGCTGAAATTGTGACCCCGGGGCTTAGGGATTTTTTCAAAAAAATATTTTCTGCCGGTTAAGTTTTTGAGGGCTGATTTCTTGTCCTGTGATAAAAAGCCTTCTGTTTCCATCGCCAAAGCTTTCAGGGGAGCATTTTCAAGCTTTTGGCACCATTTTTGAGTGAATTGCCAAAAGTCAGATTTTTGCTGAAATTGTGACCCCGGGGCTTAGGGATTTTTTCAAAAAAATATTTTCTGCCGGTTAAGTTTTTGAGGGCTGATTTCTTGTCCTGTGATAAAAAGACTTCTGTTTCGAGTGCCAAACCTTTCAGGAGAGCATTTTCAGGCTTTTGGCACCATTTTTGAGTGAATTGCCAAAAGTCAGATTTTTGCTGAAATTGTGACCCCGGGGCTTAGGGTTTTTTTCAAAAAAATATTTTCTGCCGGTTAAGTTGTTGAGGGCTGATTTCTTGTCCTGTGATAAAAAGCCTTCTGTTTCCATCGCCAAAGCTTTCAGGGGAGCATTTTCAAGCTTTTGGCACCATTTTTGAGTGAATTGCCAAAAGTCAGATTTTTGCTGAAATTGTGACCCCGGGGCTTAGGGATTTTTTCAAAAAAATATTTTCTGCCGGTTAAGTTTTTGAGGGCTGATTTCTTGTCCTGTGATAAAAAGACTTCTGTTTCGAGTGCCAAACCTTTCAGGAGAGCATTTTCAGGCTTTTGGCACCATTTTTGAGTGAATTGCCAAAAGTCAGATTTTTGCTGAAATTGTGACCCCGGGGCTTAGGGTTTTTTTCAAAAAAATATTTTCTGCCGGTTAAGTTGTTGAGGGCTGATTTCTTGTCCTGTGATAAAAAGCCTTCTGTTTCCATCGCCAAAGCTTTCAGGGGAGCATTTTCAAGCTTTTGGCACCATTTTTGAGTGAATTGCCAAAAGTCAGATTTTTGCTGAAATTGTGACCCCGGGGCTTAGGGATTTTTTCAAAAAAATATTTTCTGCCGGTTACGTTTTTGAGGGCTGATTTCTTGTCCTGTGATAAAAAGCCTTCTGTTTCGAGTGCCAAACCTTTCAGGAGAGCATTTTCAAGCTTTTGGCACCATTTTTGAGTGAATTGCCAAAAGTCAGATTTTTGCTGAAATTGTGACCCCGGGGCTTAGGGATTTTTTCAAAAAAATATTTTCTGCCGGTTACGTTTTTGAGGGCTGATTTCTTGTCCTGTGATAAAAAGCCTTCTGTTTCCATCGCCAAAGCTTTCAGGGGAGCATTTTCAAGCTTTTGGCACCATTTTTGAGTGAATTGCCAAAAGTCAGATTTTTGCTGAAATTGTGACCCCGGGGCTTAGGGATTTTTTCAAAAAAATATTTTCTGCCGGTTAAGTTTTTGAGGGCTGATTTCTTGTCCTGTGATAAAAAGCCTTCTGTTTCCATCGCCAAAGCTTTCAGGGGAGCATTTTCAAGCTTTTGGCACCATTTTTGAGTGAATTGCCAAAAGTCAGATTTTTGCTGAAATTGTGACCCCGGGGCTTAGGGATTTTTTCAAAAAAATATTTTCTGCCGGTTAAGTTTTTGAGGGCTGATTTCTTGTCCTGTGATAAAAAGACTTCTGTTTCCATCGCCAAAGCTTTCAGGGGAGCATTTTCAAGCTTTTGCCACCATTTTTGAGTGAATTGCCAAAAGTCAGATTTTTGCTGAAATTGTGACCCCGGGGCTTAGGGATTTTTTCAAAAAAATATTTTCTGCCGGTTAAGTTTTTGAGGGCTGATTTCTTGTCCTGTGATAAAAAGACTTCTGTTTCGAGTGCCAAACCTTTCAGGAGAGCATTTTCAAGCTTTTGGCACCATTTTTGAGTGAATTGCCAAAAGTCAGATTTTTGCTGATATTGTGACCCCAGGGCCTAGGGATTTTTTCAAAAAAAAAAATTCTGCCGGTTACGTTTTTGAGGGCTGATTTCTTGTCCTGTGATAAAAAGCCTTCTGTTTCGAGTGCCAAACCTTTCAGGATAGCATTTTCAAGCTTTTGGCACCATTTTTGAGTGAATTGCCAAAAGTCAGATTTTTGCTGAAATTGTGACCCCGGGGCTTAGGGATTTTTTCAAAAAAATATTTTCTGCCGGTTAAGTTTTTGAGGGCTGATTTCTTGTCCTGTGATAAAAAGTCTTCTGTTTCGAGTGCCAAACATTTCAGGAGAGCATTTTCAGGCTTTTGGCACCATTTTTGAGTGAATTGCCAAAAGTCAGATTTTTGCTGAAATTGTGACCCCGGGGTTAGGGATTTTTTCAAAAAAATATTTTCTGCCGGTTAAGTTGTTGAGGGCTGATTTCTTGTCCTGTGATAAAAAGCCTTCTGTTTCGAGTGCAAACCTTTCAGGAGAGCGTTTTCAAGCTTTTGGCACCATTTTTGAGTGAATTGCCAAAAGTCAGATTTTTGCTGAAATTGTTCAAAAAAATATTTTCTGCCGGTTAAGTTTTTGAGGGCTGATTTCTTGTCCTGTAATAAAAAGCCTTCTGTTTCCATCGCCAAAGCTTTCAGGGGAGCATTTTCAAGCTTTTGGCACCATTTTTGAGTGAATTGCCAAAAGTCAGATTTTTGCTGAAATTGTGACCCCGGGGCTTAGGGATTTTTTCAAAAAAATATTTTCTGCCGGTTAAGTTTTTGAGGGCTGATTTCTTGTCCTGTGATAAAAAGACTTCTGTTTCCATCGCCAAAGCTTTCAGGGGAGCATTTTCAAGCTTTTGGCACCATTTTTGAGTGAATTGCCAAAAGTCAGATTTTTGCTGAAATTGTGACCCCGGGGCTTAGGGATTTGTTCAAAAAAATATTTTCTGCCGCTTAGGTTTTTGAGGGCTGATTTCTTGTCCTGTGATAAAAAGCCTTCTGTTTCGAGTGCCAAACCTTTCAGGAGAGCATTTTCAAGCTTTTGGCACCATTTTTGAGTGAATTGCCAAAAGTCAGATTTTTGCTGAAATTGTGACCCCGGGGCTTAGGGATTTTTTCAAAAAAATATTTTCTGCCGGTTAAGTTTTTGAGGGCTGATTTCTTGTCCTGTGATAAAAAGACTTCTGTTTCGAATGCCAAACCTTTCAGGAGAGCATTTTCAAGCTTTTGGCACCATTTTTGAGTGAATTGCCAAAAGTCAGATTTTTGCTGATATTGTGACCCCAGGGCCTAGGGATTTTTTCAAAAAAAAAATTTCTGCCGGTTACGTTTTTGAGGGCTGATTTCTTGTCCTGTGATAAAAAGCCTTCTGTTTCGAGTGCAAACCTTTCAGGATAGCGTTTTCAAGCTTTTGGCACCATTTTTGAGTGAATTGCCAAAAGTCAGATTTTTGCTGAAATTGTGACCCCGGGGCTTAGGGATTTTTTCAAAAAAATATTTTCTGCCGGTTACGTTTTTGAGGGCTGATTTCTTGTCCTGTGATAAAAAGACTTCTGTTTCCATCGCCAAAGCTTTCAGGGGAGCATTTTCAAGCTTTTGGCACCATTTTTGAGTGAATTGCCAAAAGTCAGATTTTTGCTGAAATTGTGACCCCGGGGCTTAGGGATTTTTTCAAAAAAATATTTTCTGCCGGTTACGTTTTTGAGGGCTGATTTCTTGTCCTGTGATAAAAAGACTTCTGTTTCCATCGCCAAAGCTTTCAGGGGAGCATTTTCAAGCTTTTGGCACCATTTTTGAGTGAATTGCCAAAAGTCAGATTTTTGCTGAAATTGTGACCCCGGGGCTTAGGGATTTTTTCAAAAAAATATTTTCTGCCGGTTAAGTTTTTGAGGGCTGATTTCTTGTCCTGTGATAAAAAGCCTTCTGTTTCCATCGCCAAAGCTTTCAGGGGAGCATTTTCAAGCTTTTGGCACCATTTTTGAGTGAATTGCCAAAAGTCAGATTTTTGCTGAAATTGTGACCCCGGGGCTTAGGGATTTTTTCAAAAAAATATTTTCTGCCGGTTAAGTTTTTGAGGGCTGATTTCTTGTCCTGTGATAAAAAGACTTCTGTTTCCATCGCCAAAGCTTTCAGGGGAGCATTTTCAAGCTTTTGCCACCATTTTTGAGTGAATTGCCAAAAGTCAGATTTTTGCTGAAATTGTGACCCCGGGGCTTAGGGATTTTTTCAAAAAAATATTTTCTGCCGGTTAAGTTTTTGAGGGCTGATTTCTTGTCCTGTGATAAAAAGCCTTCTGTTTCGAGTGCCAAACATTTCAGGAGAGCATTTTCAGGCTTTTGGCACCATTTTTGAGTGAATTGCCAAAAGTCAGATTTTTGCTGAAATTGTGACCCCGGGGTTAGGGATTTTTTCAAAAAAATATTTTCTGCCGGTTAAGTTGTTGAGGGCTGATTTCTTGTCCTGTGATAAAAAGCCTTCTGTTTCGAGTGCAAACCTTTCAGGAGAGCGTTTTCAAGCTTTTGGCACCATTTTTGAGTGAATTGCCAAAAGTCAGATTTTTGCTGATATTGTGACCCCAGGGCCTAGGGATTTTTTCAAAAAAAAAATTTCTGCCGGTTACGTTTTTGAGGGCTGATTTCTTGTCCTGTGATAAAAAGCCTTCTGTTTCGAGTGCCAAACCTTTCAGGATAGCATTTTCAAGCTTTTGGCACCATTTTTGAGTGAATTGCCAAAAGTCAGATTTTTGCTGAAATTGTGACCCCGGGGCTTAGGGATTTTTTCAAAAAAATATTTTCTGCCGGTTAAGTTTTTGAGGGCTGATTTCTTGTCCTGTGATAAAAAGCCTTCTGTTTCGAGTGCCAAACATTTCAGGAGAGCATTTTCAGGCTTTTGGCACCATTTTTGAGTGAATTGCCAAAAGTCAGATTTTTGCTGAAATTGTGACCCCGGGGTTAGGGATTTTTTCAAAAAAATATTTTCTGCCGGTTAAGTTGTTGAGGGCTGATTTCTTGTCCTGTGATAAAAAGCCTTCTGTTTCGAGTGCAAACCTTTCAGGAGAGCGTTTTCAAGCTTTTGGCACCATTTTTGAGTGAATTGCCAAAAGTCAGATTTTTGCTGAAATTGTTCAAAAAAATATTTTCTGCCGGTTAAGTTTTTGAGGGCTGATTTCTTGTCCTGTAATAAAAAGCCTTCTGTTTCCATCGCCAAAGCTTTCAGGGGAGCATTTTCAAGCTTTTGGCACCATTTTTGAGTGAATTGCCAAAAGTCAGATTTTTGCTGAAATTGTGACCCCGGGGCTTAGGGATTTTTTCAAAAAAATATTTTCTGCCGGTTAAGTTTTTGAGGGCTGATTTCTTGTCCTGTGATAAAAAGACTTCTGTTTCCATCGCCAAAGCTTTCAGGGGAGCATTTTCAAGCTTTTGGCACCATTTTTGAGTGAATTGCCAAAAGTCAGATTTTTGCTGAAATTGTGACCCCGGGGCTTAGGGATTTTTTCAAAAAAATATTTTCTGCCGGTTAAGTTTTTGAGGGCTGATTTCTTGTCCTGTGATAAAAAGCCTTCTGTTTCGAGTGCCAAACATTTCAGGAGAGCATTTTCAGGCTTTTGGCACCATTTTTGAGTGAATTGCCAAAAGTCAGATTTTTGCTGAAATTGTGACCCCGGGGTTAGGGATTTTTTCAAAAAAATATTTTCTGCCGGTTAAGTTGTTGAGGGCTGATTTCTTGTCCTGTGATAAAAAGCCTTCTGTTTCGAGTGCAAACCTTTCAGGAGAGCGTTTTCAAGCTTTTGGCACCATTTTTGAGTGAATTGCCAAAAGTCAGATTTTTGCTGAAATTGTTCAAAAAAATATTTTCTGCCGGTTAAGTTTTTGAGGGCTGATTTCTTGTCCTGTAATAAAAAGCCTTCTGTTTCCATCGCCAAAGCTTTCAGGGGAGCATTTTCAAGCTTTTGGCACCATTTTTGAGTGAATTGCCAAAAGTCAGATTTTTGCTGAAATTGTGACCCCGGGGCTTAGGGATTTGTTCAAAAAAATATTTTCTGCCGCTTAGGTTTTTGAGGGCTGATTTCTTGTCCTGTGATAAAAAGCCTTCTGTTTCGAGTGCCAAACCTTTCAGGAGAGCATTTTCAAGCTTTTGGCACCATTTTTGAGTGAATTGCCAAAAGTCAGATTTTTGCTGAAATTGTGACCCCGGGGCTTAGGGATTTTTTCAAAAAAATATTTTCTGCCGGTTAAGTTGTTGAGGGCTGATTTCTTGTCCTGTGATAAAAAGCCTTCTGTTTCGAGTGCAAACCTTTCAGGAGAGCGTTTTCAAGCTTTTGGCACCATTTTTGAGTGAATTGCCAAAAGTCAGATTTTTGCTGAAATTGTGACCCCGGGGCTTAGGGATTTTTTCAAAAAAATATTTTCTGCCGGTTACGTTTTTGAGGGCTGATTTCTTGTCCTGTGATAAAAAGACTTCTGTTTCCATCGCCAAAGCTTTCAGGGGAGCATTTTCAAGCTTTTGGCACCATTTTTGAGTGAATTGCCAAAAGTCAGATTTTTGCTGAAATTGTGACCCCGGGGTTAGGGATTTTTTCAAAAAAATATTTTCTGCCGGTTAAGTTGTTGAGGGCTGATTTCTTGTCCTGTGATAAAAAGCCTTCTGTTTCGAGGGCCAAACCTTTCAGGAGAGCGTTTTCAAGCTTTTGGCACCATTTTTGAGTGAATTGCCAAAAGTCAGATTTTTGCTGATATTGTGACCCCAGGGCCTAGGGATTTTTTCAAAAAAAAAATTTCTGCCGGTTACGTTTTTGAGGGCTGATTTCTTGTCCTGTGATAAAAAGCCTTCTGTTTCGAGTGCCAAACCTTTCAGGATAGCATTTTCAAGCTTTTGGCACCATTTTTGAGTGAATTGCCAAAAGTCAGATTTTTGCTGAAATTGTGACCCCGGGGCTTAGGGATTTTTTCAAAAAAATATTTTCTGCCGGTTAAGTTTTTGAGGGCTGATTTCTTGTCCTGTGATAAAAAGCCTTCTGTTTCGAGTGCCAAACATTTCAGGAGAGCATTTTCAGGCTTTTGGCACCATTTTTGAGTGAATTGCCAAAAGTCAGATTTTTGCTGAAATTGTGACCCCGGGGTTAGGGATTTTTTCAAAAAAATATTTTCTGCCGGTTAAGTTGTTGAGGGCTGATTTCTTGTCCTGTGATAAAAAGCCTTCTGTTTCGAGTGCAAACCTTTCAGGAGAGCGTTTTCAAGCTTTTGGCACCATTTTTGAGTGAATTGCCAAAAGTCAGATTTTTGCTGAAATTGTTCAAAAAAATATTTTCTGCCGGTTAAGTTTTTGAGGGCTGATTTCTTGTCCTGTAATAAAAAGCCTTCTGTTTCCATCGCCAAAGCTTTCAGGGGAGCATTTTCAAGCTTTTGGCACCATTTTTGAGTGAATTGCCAAAAGTCAGATTTTTGCTGAAATTGTGACCCCGGGGCTTAGGGATTTTTTCAAAAAAATATTTTCTGCCGGTTAAGTTTTTGAGGGCTGATTTCTTGTCCTGTGATAAAAAGACTTCTGTTTCCATCGCCAAAGCTTTCAGGGGAGCATTTTCAAGCTTTTGGCACCATTTTTGAGTGAATTGCCAAAAGTCAGATTTTTGCTGAAATTGTGACCCCGGGGCTTAGGGATTTGTTCAAAAAAATATTTTCTGCCGCTTAGGTTTTTGAGGGCTGATTTCTTGTCCTGTGATAAAAAGCCTTCTGTTTCGAGTGCCAAACCTTTCAGGAGAGCATTTTCAAGCTTTTGGCACCATTTTTGAGTGAATTGCCAAAAGTCAGATTTTTGCTGAAATTGTGACCCCGGGGCTTAGGGATTTTTTCAAAAAAATATTTTCTGCCGGTTAAGTTGTTGAGGGCTGATTTCTTGTCCTGTGATAAAAAGCCTTCTGTTTCCATCGCCAAAGCTTTCAGGGGAGCATTTTCAAGCTTTTGGAACCATTTTTGAGTGAATTGCCAAAAGTCAGATTTTTGCTGAAATTGTGACCCCGGGGCTTAGGGATTTTTTCAAAAAAATATTTTCTGCCGGTTACGTTTTTGAGGGCTGATTTCTTGTCCTGTGATAAAAAGACTTCTGTTTCCATCGCCAAAGCTTTCAGGGGAGCATTTTCAAGCTTTTGGCACCATTTTTGAGTGAATTGCCAAAAGTCAGATTTTTGCTGAAATTGTGACCCCGGGGCTTAGGGATTTTTTCAAAAAAATATTTTCTGCCGGTTAAGTTTTTGAGGGCTGATTTCTTGTCCTGTGATAAAAAGACTTCTGTTTCGAGTGCCAAACCTTTCAGGAGAGCATTTTCAAGCTTTTGGCACCATTTTTGAGTGAATTGCCAAAAGTCAGATTTTTGCTGATATTGTGACCCCAGGGCCTAGGGATTTTTTCAAAAAAAAAATTTCTGCCGGTTACGTTTTTGAGGGCTGATTTCTTGTCCTGTGATAAAAAGCCTTCTGTTTCGAGTGCCAAACCTTTCAGGATAGCATTTTCAAGCTTTTGGCACCATTTTTGAGTGAATTGCCAAAAGTCAGATTTTTGCTGAAATTGTGACCCCGGGGCTTAGGGATTTTTTCAAAAAAATATTTTCTGCCGGTTAAGTTTTTGAGGGCTGATTTCTTGTCCTGTGATAAAAAGCCTTCTGTTTCGAGTGCCAAACATTTCAGGAGAGCATTTTCAGGCTTTTGGCACCATTTTTGAGTGAATTGCCAAAAGTCAGATTTTTGCTGAAATTGTGACCCCGGGGTTAGGGATTTTTTCAAAAAAATATTTTCTGCCGGTTAAGTTGTTGAGGGCTGATTTCTTGTCCTGTGATAAAAAGCCTTCTGTTTCGAGTGCAAACCTTTCAGGAGAGCGTTTTCAAGCTTTTGGCACCATTTTTGAGTGAATTGCCAAAAGTCAGATTTTTGCTGAAATTGTGACCCCGGGGCTTAGGGATATTTCAAAAAAATATTTTCTGCCGGTTAAGTTTTTGTGGGCTGATATCTTGTCCTGTGATAAAAAGACTTCTGTTTCCATCGCCAAAGCTTTCAGGGGAGCATTTTCAAGCTTTTGGCACCATTTTTGAGTGAATTGCCAAAAGTCAGATTTTTGCTGAAATTGTGACCCCGGGGCTTAGGGATTTTTTCAAGAAAATATTTTCTGCCGATTAAGTTTTTGAGGGCTGATTTCTTGTCCTGTGATTAAAAAGACTTCTGTTTCCATCGCCAAACCTTTCAGGGGAGCATTTTCAAGCTTTTGGCACCATTTTTGAGTGAATTGCCAAAAGTCAGATTTTTGCTGAAATTGTGACCCCGGGGCTTAGGGATTTGTTCAAAAAAATATTTTCTGACGCTTAGGTTTTTGAGGGCTGATTTCTTGTCCTGTGATAAAAAGCCTTCTGTTTCGAGTGCAAACCTTTCAGGAGAGCATTTTCAAGCTTTTGGCACCATTTTTGAGTGAATTGCCAAAAGTCAGATTTTTGCTGAAATTGTGACCCCGGGGTTAGGGATTTTTTCAAAAAAATATTTTCTGCCGGTTAAGTTGTTGAGGGCTGATTTCTTGTCCTGTGATAAAAAGCCTTCTGTTTCGAGTGCAAACCTTTCAGGAGAGCGTTTTCAAGCTTTTGGCACCATTTTTGAGTGAATTGCCAAAAGTCAGATTTTTGCTGAAATTGTGACCCCGGGGCTTAGGGATATTTCAAAAAAATATTTTCTGCCGGTTAAGTTTTTGTGGGCTGATATCTTGTCCTGTGATAAAAAGACTTCTGTTTCCATCGCCAAAGCTTTCAGGGGAGCATTTTCAAGCTTTTGGCACCATTTTTGAGTGAATTGCCAAAAGTCAGATTTTTGCTGAAATTGTGACCCCGGGGCTTAGGGATTTTTTCAAAAAAATATTTTCTGCCGGTTAAGTTTTTGAGGGCTGATTTCTTGTCCTGTGATAAAAAGACTTCTGTTTCGAGTGCCAAACCTTTCAGGAGAGCATTTTCAAGCTTTTGGCACCATTTTTGAGTGAATTGCCAAAAGTCAGATTTTTGCTGATATTGTGACCCCAGGGCCTAGGGATTTTTTCAAAAAAAAATTTTCTGCCGGTTACGTTTTTGAGGGCTGATTTCTTGTCCTGTGATAAAAAGCCTTCTGTTTCGAGTGCCAAACCTTTCAGGATAGCATTTTCAAGCTTTTGGCACCATTTTTGAGTGAATTGCCAAAAGTCAGATTTTTGCTGAAATTGTGACCCCGGGGCTTAGGGATTTTTTCAAAAAAATATTTTCTGCCGGTTAAGTTTTTGAGGGCTGATTTCTTGTCCTGTGATAAAAAGCCTTCTGTTTCGAGTGCCAAACATTTCAGGAGAGCATTTTCAGGCTTTTGGCACCATTTTTGAGTGAATTGCCAAAAGTCAGATTTTTGCTGAAATTGTGACCCCGGGGTTAGGGATTTTTTCAAAAAAATATTTTCTGCCGGTTAAGTTGTTGAGGGCTGATTTCTTGTCCTGTGATAAAAAGCCTTCTGTTTCGAGTGCAAACCTTTCAGGAGAGCGTTTTCAAGCTTTTGGCACCATTTTTGAGTGAATTGCCAAAAGTCAGATTTTTGCTGAAATTGTGACCCCGGGGCTTAGGGATATTTCAAAAAAATATTTTCTGCCGGTTAAGTTTTTGTGGGCTGATATCTTGTCCTGTGATAAAAAGACTTCTGTTTCCATCGCCAAAGCTTTCAGGGGAGCATTTTCAAGCTTTTGGCACCATTTTTGAGTGAATTGCCAAAAGTCAGATTTTTGCTGAAATTGTGACCCCGGGGCTTAGGGATTTTTTCAAGAAAATATTTTCTGCCGGTTAAGTTTTTGAGGGCTGATTTCTTGTCCTGTGATTAAAAAGACTTCTGTTTCCATCGCCAAACCTTTCAGGGGAGCATTTTCAAGCTTTTGGCACCATTTTTGAGTGAATTGCCAAAAGTCAGATTTTTGCTGAAATTGTGACCCCGGGGCTTAGGGATTTGTTCAAAAAAATATTTTCTGACGCTTAGGTTTTTGAGGGCTGATTTCTTGTCCTGTGATAAAAAGCCTTCTGTTTCGAGTGCAAACCTTTCAGGAGAGCATTTTCAAGCTTTTGGCACCATTTTTGAGTGAATTGCCAAAAGTCAGATTTTTGCTGAAATTGTGACCCCGGGGTTAGGGATTTTTTCAAAAAAATATTTTCTGCCGGTTAAGTTGTTGAGGGCTGATTTCTTGTCCTGTGATAAAAAGCCTTCTGTTTCGAGTGCAAACCTTTCTGGAGAGCGTTTTCAAGCTTTTGGCACCATTTTTGAGTGAATTGCCAAAAGTCAGATTTTTGCTGAAATTGTGACCCCGGGGCTTAGGGATATTTCAAAAAAATATTTTCTGCCGGTTAAGTTTTTGTGGGCTGATATCTTGTCCTGTGATAAAAAGACTTCTGTTTCCATCGCCAAAGCTTTCAGGGGAGCATTTTCAAGCTTTTGGCACCATTTTTGAGTGAATTGCCAAAAGTCAGATTTTTGCTGAAATTGTGACCCCGGGGCTTAGGGATTTTTTCAAAAAAATATTTTCTGCCGGTGACGTTTTTGAGGGCTGATTTCTTGTCCTGTGATAAAAAGCCTTCTGTTTCCATCGCCAAAGCTTTCAGGGGAGCGTTTTCAAGCTTTTGGCACCATTTTTGAGTGAATTGCCAAAAGTCAGATTTTTGCTGAAATTGTGACCCCGGGGCTTAGGGATTTTTTCAAAAAAATATTTTCTGCCGGTTAAGTTTTTGAGGGCTGATTTCTTGTCCTGTGATAAAAAGCCTTCTGTTTCGAGTGCCAAACCTTTCAGGAGAGCATTTTCAGGCTTTTGGCACCATTTTTGAGTGAATTGCCAAAAGTCAGATTTTTGCTGAAATTGTTCAAAATAATATGTTCTGCCGGTTAAGTTTTCGAGGGCTGATTTCTTGTCCTGTGATAAAAAGCCTTCTGTTTCGAGTGCCAAACCTTTCAGGAGAGCATTTTCAAGCTTTTGGCACCATTTTTGAGTGAATTGCCAAAAGTCAGATTTTTGCTGAAATTGTGACCCCGGGGCTTAGGGATTTTTTCAAAAAAATATGTTCTGCCGGTGACGTTTTTGAGGGCTGATTTCTTGTCCTGTGATAAAAAGCCTTCTGTTTCGAGTGCCAAAGCTTTCAGGAGAGCATTTTCAAGCTATTGGCACCATTTTTGAGTGAATTGCCAAACGTCAGATTTTTGCTGAAATTGTGACCCCGGGGCTTAGGGATTTTTTCAAAAAAATATTTTCTGCCGGTTAAGTTTTTGAGGGCTGATTTCTTGTCCTGTGATAAAAAGCCTTCTGTTTCGAGTGCCAAACCTTTCAGGAGAGCATTTTCAGGCTTTTGGCACCATTTTTGAGTGAATTGCCAAAAGTCAGATTTTTGCTGAAATTGTGACCCCGGGGCTTAGGGATTTTTTCAAAAAAATATTTTCTGCCGGTTAAGTTTTTGAGGGCTGATTTCTTGTCCTGTGATAAAAAGCCTTCTGTTTCCATCGCCAAAGCTTTCAGGGGAGCATTTTCAAGCTTTTGGCACCATTTTTGAGTGAATTGCCAAAAGTCAGATTTTTGCTGAAATTGTGACCCCGGGGCTTAGGGATTTTTTCAAAAAAATATTTTCTGCCGGTTAAGTTTTTGAGGGCTGATTTCTTGTCCTGTGATAAAAAGACTTCTGTTTCCATCGCCAAAGCTTTCAGGGGAGCATTTTCAAGCTTTTGCCACCATTTTTGAGTGAATTGCCAAAAGTCAGATTTTTGCTGAAATTGTGACCCCGGGGCTTAGGGATTTTTTCAAAAAAATATTTTCTGCCGGTTAAGTTTTTGAGGGCTGATTTCTTGTCCTGTGATAAAAAGACTTCTGTTTCGAGTGCCAAACCTTTCAGGAGAGCATTTTCAAGCTTTTGGCACCATTTTTGAGTGAATTGCCAAAAGTCAGATTTTTGCTGATATTGTGACCCCAGGGCCTAGGGATTTTTTCAAAAAAAAATTTTCTGCCGGTTACGTTTTTGAGGGCTGATTTCTTGTCCTGTGATAAAAAGCCTTCTGTTTCGAGTGCCAAACCTTTCAGGATAGCATTTTCAAGCTTTTGGCACCATTTTTGAGTGAATTGCCAAAAGTCAGATTTTTGCTGAAATTGTGACCCCGGGGCTTAGGGATTTTTTCAAAAAAATATTTTCTGCCGGTTAAGTTTTTGAGGGCTGATTTCTTGTCCTGTGATAAAAAGCCTTCTGTTTCGAGTGCCAAACATTTCAGGAGAGCATTTTCAGGCTTTTGGCACCATTTTTGAGTGAATTGCCAAAAGTCAGATTTTTGCTGAAATTGTGACCCCGGGGTTAGGGATTTTTTCAAAAAAATATTTTCTGCCGGTTAAGTTGTTGAGGGCTGATTTCTTGTCCTGTGATAAAAAGCCTTCTGTTTCGAGTGCAAACCTTTCAGGAGAGCGTTTTCAAGCTTTTGGCACCATTTTTGAGTGAATTGCCAAAAGTCAGATTTTTGCTGAAATTGTTCAAAAAAATATTTTCTGCCGGTTAAGTTTTCGAGGGCTGATTTCTTGTCCTGTGATAAAAAGCCTTCTGTTTCGAGTGCCAAACCTTTCAGGAGAGCATTTTCAAGCTTTTGGCACCATTTTTGAGTGAATTGCCAAAAGTCAGATTTTTGCTGAAATTGTGACCCCGGGGCTTAGGGATTTTTTCAAAAAAATATTTTCTGCCGGTTACGTTTTTGAGGGCTGATTTCTTGTCCTGTGATAAAAAGACTTCTGTTTCCATCGCCAAAGCTTTCAGGGGAGCATTTTCAAGCTTTTGGCACCATTTTTGAGTGAATTGCCAAAAGTCAGATTTTTGCTGAAATTGTGACCCCGGGGCTTAGGGATTTTTTCAAAAAAATATTTTCTGCCGGTTAAGTTTTTGAGGGCTGATTTCTTGTCGTGTGATAAAAAGACTTCTGTTTCCATCGCCAAAGCTTTCAGGGGAGCATTTTCAAGCTTTTGGCACCATTTTTGAGTGAATTGCCAAAAGTCAGATTTTTGCTGAAATTGTGACCCCGGGGCTTAGGGATTTTTTCAAAAAAATATTTTCTGCCGGTTAAGTTGTTGAGGGCTGATTTCTTGTCCTGTGATAAAAAGCCTTCTGTTTCCATCGCCAAAGCTTTCAGGGGAGCATTTTCAAGCTTTTGGCACCATTTTTGAGTGAATTGCCAAAAGTCAGATTTTTGCTGAAATTGTGACCCCGGGGCTTAGGGATTTTTTCAAAAAAATATTTTCTGCCGGTTAAGTTGTTGAGGGCTGATTTCTTGTCCTGTGATAAAAAGCCTTCTGTTTCCATCGCCAAAGCTTTCAGGGGAGCATTTTCAAGCTTTTGGCACCATTTTTGAGTGAATTGCCAAAAGTCAGATTTTTGCTGAAATTGTGACCCCGGGGCTTAGGGATTTTTTCAAAAAAATATTTTCTGCCGGTTAAGTTTTTGAGGGCTGATTTCTTGTCCTGTGATAAAAAGCCTTCTGTTTCCATCGCCAAAGCTTTCAGGGGAGCATTTTCAAGCTTTTGGCACCATTTTTTAGTGAATTGCCAAAAGTCAGATTTTTGCTGAAATTGTGACCCCGGGGCTTAGGGATTTTTTCAAAAAAATATTTTCTGCCGGTTAAGTTTTTGAGGGCTGATTTCTTGTCCTGTGATAAAAAGACTTCTGTTTCGAGTGCCAAACCTTTCAGGAGAGCATTTTCAAGCTTTTGGCACCATTTTTGAGTGAATTGCCAAAAGTCAGATTTTTGCTGATATTGTGACCCCAGGGCCTAGGGATTTTTTCAAAAAAATATTTTCTGCCGGTTAAGTTTTTCAGGGCTGATTTCTTGTCCTGTGATACAAAGCCTTCTGTTTCGAGTGCCAAACATTTCAGGAGAGCATTTTCAGGCTTTTGGCACCATTTTTGAGTGAATTGCCAAAAGTCAGATTTTTGCTGAAATTGTGACCCCGGGGTTAGGGATTTTTTCAAAAAAATATTTTCTGCCGGTTAAGTTGTTGAGGGCTGATTTCTTGTCCTGTGATAAAAAGCCTTCTGTTTCGAGTGCAAACCTTTCAGGAGAGCGTTTTCAAGCTTTTGGCACCATTTTTGAGTGAATTGCCAAAAGTCAGATTTTTGCTGAAATTGTGACCCCGGGGCTTAGGGATATTTCAAAAAAATATTTTCTGCCGGTTAAGTTGTTGAGGGCTGATTTCTTGTCCTGTGATAAAAAGACTTCTGTTTCCATCGCCAAAGCTTTCAGGGGAGCATTTTCAAGCTTTTGGCACCATTTTTGAGTGAATTGCCAAAAGTCAGATTTTTGCTGAAATTGTGACCCCGGGGCTTAGGGATTTGTTCAAAAAAATATTTTCTGCCGGTTAAGTTTTTGAGGGCTGATTTCTTGTCCTGTGATTAAAAAGACTTCTGTTTCCATCGCCAAAGCTTTCAGGGGAGCATTTTCAAGCTTTTGGCACCATTTTTGAGTGAATTGCCAAAAGTCAGATTTTTGCTGAAATTGTGACCCCGGGGCTTAGGGATTTTTTCAAAAAAATATTTTCTGCCGGTTAAGTTTTTGAGGGCTGATTTCTTGTCCTGTGATAAAAAGCCTTCTGTTTCCATCGCCAAAGCTTTCAGGGGAGCATTTTCAAGCTTTTGGCACCATTTTTTAGTGAATTGCCAAAAGTCAGATTTTTGCTGAAATTGTGACCCCGGGGCTTAGGGATTTTTTCAAAAAAATATTTTCTGCCGGTTAAGTTTTTGAGGGCTGATTTCTTGTCCTGTGATAAAAAGACTTCTGTTTCGAGTGCCAAACCTTTCAGGAGAGCATTTTCAAGCTTTTGGCACCATTTTTGAGTGAATTGCCAAAAGTCAGATTTTTGCTGATATTGTGACCCCAGGGCCTAGGGATTTTTTCAAAAAAAAATTTTCTGCCGGTTACGTTTTTGAGGGCTGATTTCTTGTCCTGTGATAAAAAGCCTTCTGTTTCGAGTGCCAAACCTTTCAGGATAGCATTTTCAAGCTTTTGGCACCATTTTTGAGTGAATTGCCAAAAGTCAGATTTTTGCTGAAATTGTGACCCCGGGGCTTAGGGATTTTTTCAAAAAAATATTTTCTGCCGGTTAAGTTTTTCAGGGCTGATTTCTTGTCCTGTGATACAAAGCCTTCTGTTTCGAGTGCCAAACATTTCAGGAGAGCATTTTCAGGCTTTTGGCACCATTTTTGAGTGAATTGCCAAAAGTCAGATTTTTGCTGAAATTGTGACCCCGGGGTTAGGGATTTTTTCAAAAAAATATTTTCTGCCGGTTAAGTTGTTGAGGGCTGATTTCTTGTCCTGTGATAAAAAGCCTTCTGTTTCGAGTGCAAACCTTTCAGGAGAGCATTTTCAGGCTTTTGGCACCATTTTTGAGTGAATTGCCAAAAGTCAGATTTTTGCTGAAATTGTGACCCCGGGGCTTAGGGATTTTTTCAAAAAAATATTTTCTGCCGGTTAAGTTGTTGAGGGCTGATTTCTTGTCCTGTGATAAAAAGCCTTCTGTTTCCATCGCCAAAGCTTTCAGGGGAGCATTTTCAAGCTTTTGGCACCATTTTTGAGTGAATTGCCAAAAGTCAGATTTTTGCTGAAATTGTGACCCCGGGGCTTAGGGATTTTTTCAAAAAAATATTTTCTGCCGGTTAAGTTTTTGAGGGCTGATTTCTTGTCCTGTGATAAAAAGCCTTCTGTTTCCATCGCCAAAGCTTTCAGGGGAGCATTTTCAAGCTTTTGGCACCATTTTTTAGTGAATTGCCAAAAGTCAGATTTTTGCTGAAATTGTGACCCCGGGGCTTAGGGATTTTTTCAAAAAAATATTTTCTGCCGGTTAAGTTTTTGAGGGCTGATTTCTTGTCCTGTGATAAAAAGACTTCTGTTTCGAGTGCCAAACCTTTCAGGAGAGCATTTTCAAGCTTTTGGCACCATTTTTGAGTGAATTGCCAAAAGTCAGATTTTTGCTGATATTGTGACCCCAGGGCCTAGGGATTTTTTCAAAAAAATATTTTCTGCCGGTTAAGTTTTTCAGGGCTGATTTCTTGTCCTGTGATACAAAGCCTTCTGTTTCGAGTGCCAAACATTTCAGGAGAGCATTTTCAGGCTTTTGGCACCATTTTTGAGTGAATTGCCAAAAGTCAGATTTTTGCTGAAATTGTGACCCCGGGGTTAGGGATTTTTTCAAAAAAATATTTTCTGCCGGTTAAGTTGTTGAGGGCTGATTTCTTGTCCTGTGATAAAAAGCCTTCTGTTTCGAGTGCAAACCTTTCAGGAGAGCGTTTTCAAGCTTTTGGCACCATTTTTGAGTGAATTGCCAAAAGTCAGATTTTTGCTGAAATTGTGACCCCGGGGCTTAGGGATATTTCAAAAAAATATTTTCTGCCGGTTAAGTTGTTGAGGGCTGATTTCTTGTCCTGTGATAAAAAGACTTCTGTTTCCATCGCCAAAGCTTTCAGGGGAGCATTTTCAAGCTTTTGGCACCATTTTTGAGTGAATTGCCAAAAGTCAGATTTTTGCTGAAATTGTGACCCCGGGGCTTAGGGATTTGTTCAAAAAAATATTTTCTGCCGGTTAAGTTTTTGAGGGCTGATTTCTTGTCCTGTGATTAAAAAGACTTCTGTTTCCATCGCCAAAGCTTTCAGGGGAGCATTTTCAAGCTTTTGGCACCATTTTTGAGTGAATTGCCAAAAGTCAGATTTTTGCTGAAATTGTGACCCCGGGGCTTAGGGATTTTTTCAAAAAAATATTTTCTGCCGGTTAAGTTTTTGAGGGCTGATTTCTTGTCCTGTGATAAAAAGCCTTCTGTTTCCATCGCCAAAGCTTTCAGGGGAGCATTTTCAAGCTTTTGGCACCATTTTTTAGTGAATTGCCAAAAGTCAGATTTTTGCTGAAATTGTGACCCCGGGGCTTAGGGATTTTTTCAAAAAAATATTTTCTGCCGGTTAAGTTTTTGAGGGCTGATTTCTTGTCCTGTGATAAAAAGACTTCTGTTTCGAGTGCCAAACCTTTCAGGAGAGCATTTTCAAGCTTTTGGCACCATTTTTGAGTGAATTGCCAAAAGTCAGATTTTTGCTGATATTGTGACCCCAGGGCCTAGGGATTTTTTCAAAAAAAAATTTTCTGCCGGTTACGTTTTTGAGGGCTGATTTCTTGTCCTGTGATAAAAAGCCTTCTGTTTCGAGTGCCAAACCTTTCAGGATAGCATTTTCAAGCTTTTGGCACCATTTTTGAGTGAATTGCCAAAAGTCAGATTTTTGCTGAAATTGTGACCCCGGGGCTTAGGGATTTTTTCAAAAAAATATTTTCTGCCGGTTAAGTTTTTCAGGGCTGATTTCTTGTCCTGTGATACAAAGCCTTCTGTTTCGAGTGCCAAACATTTCAGGAGAGCATTTTCAGGCTTTTGGCACCATTTTTGAGTGAATTGCCAAAAGTCAGATTTTTGCTGAAATTGTGACCCCGGGGTTAGGGATTTTTTCAAAAAAATATTTTCTGCCGGTTAAGTTGTTGAGGGCTGATTTCTTGTCCTGTGATAAAAAGCCTTCTGTTTCGAGTGCAAACCTTTCAGGAGAGCGTTTTCAAGCTTTTGGCACCATTTTTGAGTGAATTGCCAAAAGTCAGATTTTTGCTGAAATTGTGACCCCGGGGCTTAGGGATATTTCAAAAAAATATTTTCTGCCGGTTAAGTTGTTGAGGGCTGATTTCTTGTCCTGTGATAAAAAGACTTCTGTTTCCATCGCCAAAGCTTTCAGGGGAGCATTTTCAAGCTTTTGGCACCATTTTTGAGTGAATTGCCAAAAGTCAGATTTTTGCTGAAATTGTGACCCCGGGGCTTAGGGATTTGTTCAAAAAAATATTTTCTGCCGGTTAAGTTTTTGAGGGCTGATTTCTTGTCCTGTGATTAAAAAGACTTCTGTTTCCATCGCCAAAGCTTTCAGGGGAGCATTTTCAAGCTTTTGGCACCATTTTTGAGTGAATTGCCAAAAGTCAGATTTTTGCTGAAATTGTGACCCCGGGGCTTAGGGATTTTTTCAAAAAAATATTTTCTGCCGGTTAAGTTTTTGAGGGCTGATTTCTTGTCCTGTGATAAAAAGCCTTCTGTTTCCATCGCCAAAGCTTTCAGGGGAGCATTTTCAAGCTTTTGGCACCATTTTTTAGTGAATTGCCAAAAGTCAGATTTTTGCTGAAATTGTGACCCCGGGGCTTAGGGATTTTTTCAAAAAAATATTTTCTGCCGGTTAAGTTTTTGAGGGCTGATTTCTTGTCCTGTGATAAAAAGCCTTCTGTTTCGAGTGCCAAACCTTTCAGGATAGCATTTTCAAGCTTTTGGCACCATTTTTGAGTGAATTGCCAAAAGTCAGATTTTTGCTGAAATTGTGACCCCGGGGCTTAGGGATTTTTTCAAAAAAATATTTTCTGCCGGTTAAGTTTTTCAGGGCTGATTTCTTGTCCTGTGATACAAAGCCTTCTGTTTCGAGTGCCAAACATTTCAGGAGAGCATTTTCAGGCTTTTGGCACCATTTTTGAGTGAATTGCCAAAAGTCAGATTTTTGCTGAAATTGTGACCCCGGGGTTAGGGATTTTTTCAAAAAAATATTTTCTGCCGGTTAAGTTGTTGAGGGCTGATTTCTTGTCCTGTGATAAAAAGCCTTCTGTTTCGAGTGCAAACCTTTCAGGAGAGCGTTTTCAAGCTTTTGGCACCATTTTTGAGTGAATTGCCAAAAGTCAGATTTTTGCTGAAATTGTGACCCCGGGGCTTAGGGATATTTCAAAAAAATATTTTCTGCCGGTTAAGTTGTTGAGGGCTGATTTCTTGTCCTGTGATAAAAAGACTTCTGTTTCCATCGCCAAAGCTTTCAGGGGAGCATTTTCAAGCTTTTGGCACCATTTTTGAGTGAATTGCCAAAAGTCAGATTTTTGCAGAAATTGTGACCCCGGGGCTTAGGGATTTTTTCAAGAAAATATTTTCTGCCGGTTAAGTTTTTGAGGGCTGATTTCTTGTCCTGTGATTAAAAAGACTTCTGTTTCCATCGCCAAACCTTTCAGGGGAGCATTTTCAAGCTTTTGGCACCATTTTTGAGTGAATTGCCAAAAGTCAGATTTTTGCTGAAATTGTGACCCCGGGGCTTAGGGATTTGTTCAAAAAAATATTTTCTGCCGGTTAAGTTTTTGAGGGCTGATTTCTTTTCCTGTGATAAAAAGCCTTCTGTTTCGAGTGCAAACCTTTCAGGAGAGCATTTTCAAGCTTTTGGCACCATTTTTGAGTGAATTGCCAAAAGTCAGATTTTTGCTGAAATTGTGACCCCGGGGCTTAGGGATTTTTTCAAAAAAATATTTTCTGCCGCTGACGTTTTTGAGGGCTGATTTCTTGTCCTGTGATAAAAAGCCTTCTGTTTCGAGTGCCAAAGCTTTCAGGAGAGCATTTTCAAGCTATTGGCACCATTTTTGAGTGAATTGCCAAACGTCAGATTTTTGCTGAAATTGTGACCCCGGGGCTTAGGGATTTTTTCAAAAAAATATTTTCTGCCGGTTAAGTTGTTGAGGGCTGATTTCTTGTCCTGTGATAAAAAGACTTCTGTTTCCATCGCCAAAGCTTTCAGGAGAGCATTTTCAGGCTTTTGGCACCATTTTTGAGTGAATTGCCAAAAGTCAGATTTTTGCTGAAATTGTTCAAAATAATATTTTCTGCCGGTTAAGTTTTCGAGGGCTGATTTCTTGTCCTGTGATAAAAAGCCTTCTGTTTCGAGTGCCAAACCTTTCAGGAGAGCATTTTCAAGCTTTTGGCACCATTTTTGAGTGAATTGCCAAAAGTCAGTTTTTTTGCTGAAATTGTGACCCCGGGGCTTAGGGATTTTTTCAAAAAAATATTTTCTGCCGGTGACGTTTTTGAGGGCTGATTTCTTGTCCTGTGATAAAAAGCCTTCTGTTTCGAGTGCCAAAGCTTTCAGGAGAGCATTTTCAAGCTATTGGCACCATTTTTGAGTGAATTGCCAAACGTCAGATTTTTGCTGAAATTGTGACCCCGGGGCTTAGGGATTTTTTCAAAAAAATATTTTCTGCCGGTTAAGTTGTTGAGGGCTGATTTCTTGTCCTGTGATAAAAAGACTTCTGTTTCGAGTGCCAAACCTTTCAGGAGAGCATTTTCAAGCTTTTGGCACCATTTTTGAGTGAATTGCCAAAAGTCAGATTTTTGCTGATATTGTGACCCCAGGGCCTAGGGATTTTTTCAAAAAAATATTTTCTGCCGGTTAAGTTTTTCAGGGCTGATTTCTTGTCCTGTGATACAAAGCCTTCTGTTTCGAGTGCCAAACATTTCAGGAGAGCATTTTCAGGCTTTTGGCACCATTTTTGAGTGAATTGCCAAAAGTCAGATTTTTGCTGAAATTGTGACCCCGGGGTTAGGGATTTTTTCAAAAAAATATTTTCTGCCGGTTAAGTTGTTGAGGGCTGATTTCTTGTCCTGTGATAAAAAGCCTTCTGTTTCGAGTGCAAACCTTTCAGGAGAGCGTTTTCAAGCTTTTGGCACCATTTTTGAGTGAATTGCCAAAAGTCAGATTTTTGCTGAAATTGTGACCCCGGGGCTTAGGGATATTTCAAAAAAATATTTTCTGCCGGTTAAGTTGTTGAGGGCTGATTTCTTGTCCTGTGATAAAAAGACTTCTGTTTCCATCGCCAAAGCTTTCAGGGGAGCATTTTCAAGCTTTTGGCACCATTTTTGAGTGAATTGCCAAAAGTCAGATTTTTGCTGAAATTGTGACCCCGGGGCTTAGGGATTTGTTCAAAAAAATATTTTCTGCCGGTTAAGTTTTTGAGGGCTGATTTCTTGTCCTGTGATTAAAAAGACTTCTGTTTCCATCGCCAAAGCTTTCAGGGGAGCATTTTCAAGCTTTTGGCACCATTTTTGAGTGAATTGCCAAAAGTCAGATTTTTGCTGAAATTGTGACCCCGGGGCTTAGGGATTTTTTCAAAAAAATATTTTCTGCCGGTTAAGTTTTTGAGGGCTGATTTCTTGTCCTGTGATAAAAAGCCTTCTGTTTCCATCGCCAAAGCTTTCAGGGGAGCATTTTCAAGCTTTTGGCACCATTTTTTAGTGAATTGCCAAAAGTCAGATTTTTGCTGAAATTGTGACCCCGGGGCTTAGGGATTTTTTCAAAAAAATATTTTCTGCCGGTTAAGTTTTTGAGGGCTGATTTCTTGTCCTGTGATAAAAAGACTTCTGTTTCGAGTGCCAAACCTTTCAGGAGAGCATTTTCAAGCTTTTGGCACCATTTTTGAGTGAATTGCCAAAAGTAAGATTTTTGCTGATATTGTGACCCCAGGGCCTAGGGATTTTTTCAAAAAAAAAATTTCTGCCGGTTACGTTTTTGAGGGCTGATTTCTTGTCCTGTGATAAAAAGCCTTCTGTTTCGAGTGCCAAACCTTTCAGGATATCATTTTCAAGCTTTTGGCACCATTTTTGAGTGAATTGCCAAAAGTCAGATTTTTGCTGAAATTGTGACCCCGGGGCTTAGGGATTTTTTCAAAAAAATATTTTCTGCCGGTTAAGTTTTTCAGGGCTGATTTCTTGTCCTGTGATACAAAGCCTTCTGTTTCGAGTGCCAAACATTTCAGGAGAGCATTTTCAGGCTTTTGGCACCATTTTTGAGTGAATTGCCAAAAGTCAGATTTTTGCTGAAATTGTGACCCCGGGGTTAGGGATTTTTTCAAAAAAATATTTTCTGCCGGTTAAGTTGTTGAGGGCTGATTTCTTGTCCTGTGATAAAAAGCCTTCTGTTTCGAGTGCAAACCTTTCAGGAGAGCGTTTTCAAGCTTTTGGCACCATTTTTGAGTGAATTGCCAAAAGTCAGATTTTTGCTGAAATTGTGACCCCGGGGCTTAGGGATTTTTTCAAAAAAATATTTTCTGCCGGTTAAGTTTTTGAGGGCTGATTTCTTGTCCTGTGATAAAAAGCCTTCTGTTTCCATCGCCAAAGCTTTCAGGGGAGCATTTTCAAGCTTTTGGCACCATTTTTTAGTGAATTGCCAAAAGTCAGATTTTTGCTGAAATTGTGACCCCGGGGCTTAGGGATTTTTTCAAAAAAATATTTTCTGCCGGTTAAGTTTTTGAGGGCTGATTTCTTGTCCTGTGATAAAAAGACTTCTGTTTCGAGTGCCAAACCTTTCAGGAGAGCATTTTCAAGCTTTTGGCACCATTTTTGAGTGAATTGCCAAAAGTCAGATTTTTGCTGATATTGTGACCCCAGGGCCTAGGGATTTTTTCAAAAAAAAATTTTCTGCCGGTTACGTTTTTGAGGGCTGATTTCTTGTCCTGTGATAAAAAGCCTTCTGTTTCGAGTGCCAAACCTTTCAGGATAGCATTTTCAAGCTTTTGGCACCATTTTTGAGTGAATTGCCAAAAGTCAGATTTTTGCTGAAATTGTGACCCCGGGGCTTAGGGATTTTTTCAAAAAAATATTTTCTGCCGGTTAAGTTTTTCAGGGCTGATTTCTTGTCCTGTGATACAAAGCCTTCTGTTTCGAGTGCCAAACATTTCAGGAGAGCATTTTCAGGCTTTTGGCACCATTTTTGAGTGAATTGCCAAAAGTCAGATTTTTGCTGAAATTGTGACCCCGGGGTTAGGGATTTTTTCAAAAAAATATTTTCTGCCGGTTAAGTTGTTGAGGGCTGATTTCTTGTCCTGTGATAAAAAGCCTTCTGTTTCGAGTGCAAACCTTTCAGGAGAGCGTTTTCAAGCTTTTGGCACCATTTTTGAGTGAATTGCCAAAAGTCAGATTTTTGCTGAAATTGTGACCCCGGGGCTTAGGGATATTTCAAAAAAATATTTTCTGCCGGTTAAGTTGTTGAGGGCTGATTTCTTGTCCTGTGATAAAAAGACTTCTGTTTCCATCGCCAAAGCTTTCAGGGGAGCATTTTCAAGCTTTTGGCACCATTTTTGAGTGAATTGCCAAAAGTCAGATTTTTGCTGAAATTGTGACCCCGGGGCTTAGGGATTTGTTCAAAAAAATATTTTCTGCCGGTTAAGTTTTTGAGGGCTGATTTCTTGTCCTGTGATTAAAAAGACTTCTGTTTCCATCGCCAAAGCTTTCAGGGGAGCATTTTCAAGCTTTTGGCACCATTTTTGAGTGAATTGCCAAAAGTCAGATTTTTGCTGAAATTGTGACCCCGGGGCTTAGGGATTTTTTCAAAAAAATATTTTCTGCCGGTTAAGTTTTTGAGGGCTGATTTCTTGTCCTGTGATAAAAAGCCTTCTGTTTCCATCGCCAAAGCTTTCAGGGGAGCATTTTCAAGCTTTTGGCACCATTTTTTAGTGAATTGCCAAAAGTCAGATTTTTGCTGAAATTGTGACCCCGGGGCTTAGGGATTTTTTCAAAAAAATATTTTCTGCCGGTTAAGTTTTTGAGGGCTGATTTCTTGTCCTGTGATAAAAAGACTTCTGTTTCGAGTGCCAAACCTTTCAGGAGAGCATTTTCAAGCTTTTGGCACCATTTTTGAGTGAATTGCCAAAAGTCAGATTTTTGCTGATATTGTGACCCCAGGGCCTAGGGATTTTTTCAAAAAAAAATTTTCTGCCGGTTACGTTTTTGAGGGCTGATTTCTTGTCCTGTGATAAAAAGCCTTCTGTTTCGAGTGCCAAACCTTTCAGGATAGCATTTTCAAGCTTTTGGCACCATTTTTGAGTGAATTGCCAAAAGTCAGATTTTTGCTGAAATTGTGACCCCGGGGCTTAGGGATTTTTTCAAAAAAATATTTTCTGCCGGTTAAGTTTTTCAGGGCTGATTTCTTGTCCTGTGATACAAAGCCTTCTGTTTCGAGTGCCAAACATTTCAGGAGAGCATTTTCAGGCTTTTGGCACCATTTTTGAGTGAATTGCCAAAAGTCAGATTTTTGCTGAAATTGTGACCCCGGGGTTAGGGATTTTTTCAAAAAAATATTTTCTGCCGGTTAAGTTGTTGAGGGCTGATTTCTTGTCCTGTGATAAAAAGCCTTCTGTTTCGAGTGCAAACCTTTCAGGAGAGCGTTTTCAAGCTTTTGGCACCATTTTTGAGTGAATTGCCAAAAGTCAGATTTTTGCTGAAATTGTGACCCCGGGGCTTAGGGATATTTCAAAAAAATATTTTCTGCCGGTTAAGTTGTTGAGGGCTGATTTCTTGTCCTGTGATAAAAAGACTTCTGTTTCCATCGCCAAAGCTTTCAGGGGAGCATTTTCAAGCTTTTGGCACCATTTTTGAGTGAATTGCCAAAAGTCAGATTTTTGCAGAAATTGTGACCCCGGGGCTTAGGGATTTTTTCAAGAAAATATTTTCTGCCGGTTAAGTTTTTGAGGGCTGATTTCTTGTCCTGTGATTAAAAAGACTTCTGTTTCCATCGCCAAACCTTTCAGGGGAGCATTTTCAAGCTTTTGGCACCATTTTTGAGTGAATTGCCAAAAGTCAGATTTTTGCTGAAATTGTGACCCCGGGGCTTAGGGATTTGTTCAAAAAAATATTTTCTGCCGGTTAAGTTTTTGAGGGCTGATTTCTTTTCCTGTGATAAAAAGCCTTCTGTTTCGAGTGCAAACCTTTCAGGAGAGCATTTTCAAGCTTTTGGCACCATTTTTGAGTGAATTGCCAAAAGTCAGATTTTTGCTGAAATTGTGACCCCGGGGCTTAGGGATTTTTTCAAAAAAATATTTTCTGCCGCTGACGTTTTTGAGGGCTGATTTCTTGTCCTGTGATAAAAAGCCTTCTGTTTCGAGTGCCAAAGCTTTCAGGAGAGCATTTTCAAGCTATTGGCACCATTTTTGAGTGAATTGCCAAACGTCAGATTTTTGCTGAAATTGTGACCCCGGGGCTTAGGGATTTTTTCAAAAAAATATTTTCTGCCGGTTAAGTTGTTGAGGGCTGATTTCTTGTCCTGTGATAAAAAGACTTCTGTTTCCATCGCCAAAGCTTTCAGGAGAGCATTTTCAGGCTTTTGGCACCATTTTTGAGTGAATTGCCAAAAGTCAGATTTTTGCTGAAATTGTTCAAAATAATATTTTCTGCCGGTTAAGTTTTCGAGGGCTGATTTCTTGTCCTGTGATAAAAAGCCTTCTGTTTCGAGTGCCAAACCTTTCAGGAGAGCATTTTCAAGCTTTTGGCACCATTTTTGAGTGAATTGCCAAAAGTCAGTTTTTTTGCTGAAATTGTGACCCCGGGGCTTAGGGATTTTTTCAAAAAAATATTTTCTGCCGGTGACGTTTTTGAGGGCTGATTTCTTGTCCTGTGATAAAAAGCCTTCTGTTTCGAGTGCCAAAGCTTTCAGGAGAGCATTTTCAAGCTATTGGCACCATTTTTGAGTGAATTGCCAAACGTCAGATTTTTGCTGAAATTGTGACCCCGGGGCTTAGGGATTTTTTCAAAAAAATATTTTCTGCCGGTTAAGTTGTTGAGGGCTGATTTCTTGTCCTGTGATAAAAAGACTTCTGTTTCCATCGCCAAAGCTTTCAGGGGAGCATTTTCAAGCTTTTGGCACCATTTTTGAGTGAATTGCCAAAAGTCAGATTTTTGCTGAAATTGTGACCCCGGGGCTTAGGGATTTTTTCAAGAAAATATTTTCTGCCGGTTAAGTTTTTGAGGGCTGATTTCTTGTCCTGTGATAAAAAGCCTTCTGTTTCCATCGCCAAAGATTTCAGGGGAGCATTTTCAAGCTTTTGGCACCATTTTTGAGTGAATTGCCAAAAGTCAGATTTTTGCTGAAATTGTGACCCCGGGGCTTAGGGATTTTTTCAAAAAAATATTTTCTGCCGGTTAAGTTTTTGAGGGCTGATTTCTTGTCCTGTGATTAAAAAGACTTCTGATTCCATCGCCAAAGCTTTCAGGGGAGCATTTTCAAGCTTTTAGCACCATTTTTGAGTGAATTGCCAAAAGTCAGATTTTTGCTGAAATTGTGACCCCGGGGCTTAGGGATTTGTTCAAAAAAATATTTTCTGCCGGTTAAGTTTTTGAGGGCTGATTTCTTGTCCTGTGATAAAAAGACTTCTGTTTCGAGTGCCAAACCTTTCAGGAGAGCATTTTCAGGCTTTTGGCACCATTTTTGAGTGAATTGCCAAAAGTCAGATTTTTGCTGAAATTGTTCAAAAAAATATTTTCTGCCGGTTATGTTTTTGAGGGCTGATTTCTTGTCCTGTGATAAAAAGCCTTTTGTTTCGAGTGCCAAACCTTTCAGGAGAGCATTTTCAAGCTTTTGGCACCATTTTTGAGTGAATTGCCAAAAGTCAGATTTTTGCTGATATTGTGACCCCGGGGCCTAGGGATTTTTTCAAAAAAAAAATTCTGCCGGTTACGTTTTTGAGGGCTGATTTCTTGTCCTGTGATAAATAGCCTTCTGTTTCGAGTGCCAAACCTTTCAGGAGAGCATTTTCAAGCTTTTGGCACCATTTTTGAGTGAATTGCCAAAAGTCAGATTTTTGCTGAAATTGTGACCCCGGGGCTTAGGGATTTTTTCAAAAAAATATTTTCTGCCGGTTAAGTTTTTGAGGGCTGATTTCTTGTCCTGTGATAAAAAGCCTTCTGTTTCGAGTGCCAAACCTTTCAGGAGAGCATTTTCAGGCTTTTGGCACCATTTTTGAGTGAATTGCCAAAAGTCAGATTTTTGCTGAAATTGTTCAAAATAATATTTTCTGCCGGTTAAGTTTTCGAGGGCTGATTTCTTGTCCTGTGATAAAAAGCCTTCTGTTTCGAGTGCCAAACCTTTCAGGAGAGCATTTTCAAGCTTTTGGCACCATTTTTGAGTGAATTGCCAAAAGTCAGATTTTTGCTGAAATTGTGACCCCGGGGCTTAGGGATTTTTTCAAAAAAATATTTTCTGCCGGTGACGTTTTTGAGGGCTGATTTCTTGTCCTGTGATAAAAAGCCTTCTGTTTCGAGTGCCAAAGCTTTCAGGAGAGCATTTTCAGGCTTTTGGCACCATTTTTGAGTGAATTGCCAAAAGTCAGATTTTTGCTGAAATTGTGACCCCGGGGCTTAGGGATTTTTTCAAAAAAATATTTTCTGCCGGTTAAGTTTTTGAGGGCTGATTTCTTGTCCTGTGATAAAAAGCCTTCTGTTTCCATCGCCAAAGCTTTCAGGGGAGCATTTTCAAGCTTTTGGCACCATTTTTGAGTGAATTGCCAAAAGTCAGATTTTTGCTGAAATTGTGACCCCGGGGCTTAGGGATTTTTTCAAAAAAATATTTTCTGCCGGTTAAGTTTTTGAGGGCTGATTTCTTGTCCTGTGATAAAAAGCCTTCTGTTTCCATCGCCAAAGCTTTCAGGGGAGCATTTTCAAGCTTTTGGCACCATTTTTGAGTGAATTGCCAAAAGTCAGATTTTTGCTGAAATTGTGACCCCGGGGCTTAGGGATTTTTTCAAAAAAATATTTTCTGCCGGTTAAGTTTTTGAGGGCTGATTTCTTGTCCTGTGATAAAAAGACTTCTGTTTCGAGTGCCAAACCTTTCAGGAGAGCATTTTCAAGCTTTTGGCACCATTTTTGAGTGAATTGCCAAAAGTCAGATTTTTGCTGATATTGTGACCCCAGGGCCTAGGGATTTTTTCAAAAAAAAATTTTCTGCCGGTTAAGTTTTTGAGGGCTGATTTCTTGTCCTGTGATAAAAAGCCTTCTGTTTCGAGTGCCAAACATTTCAGGAGAGCATTTTCAGGCTTTTGGCACCATTTTTGAGTGAATTGCCAAAAGTCAGATTTTTGCTGAAATTGTGACCCCGGGGTTAGGGATTTTTTCAAAAAAATATTTTCTGCCGGTTAAGTTGTTGAGGGCTGATTTCTTGTCCTGTGATAAAAAGCCTTCTGTTTCGAGTGCAAACCTTTCAGGAGAGCGTTTTCAAGCTTTTGGCACCATTTTTGAGTGAATTGCCAAAAGTCAGATTTTTGCTGAAATTGTTCAAAAAAATATTTTCTGCCGGTTAAGTTTTCGAGGGCTGATTTCTTGTCCTGTGATAAAAAGCCTTCTGTTTCGAGTGCCAAACCTTTCAGGAGAGCATTTTCAAGCTTTTGGCACCATTTTTGAGTGAATTGCCAAAAGTCAGATTTTTGCTGAAATTGTGACCCCGGGGCTTAGGGATTTTTTCAAAAAAATATTTTCTGCCGGTTAAGTTGTTGAGGGCTGATTTCTTGTCCTGTGATAAAAAGCCTTCTGTTTCCATCGCCAAAGCTTTCAGGGGAGCATTTTCAAGCTTTTGGCACCATTTTTGAGTGAATTGCCAAAAGTCAGATTTTTGCTGAAATTGTGACCCCGGGGCTTAGGGATTTTTTCAAGAAAATATTTTCTGCCGGTTAAGTTTTTGAGGGCTGATTTCTTGTCCTGTGATAAAAAGCCTTTTGTTTCCATCGCCAAAGATTTCAGGGGAGCATTTTCAAGCTTTTGGCACCATTTTTGAGTGAATTGCCAAAAGTCAGATTTTTGCTGAAATTGTGACCCCGGGGCTTAGGGATTTTTTCAAAAAAATATTTTCTGCCGGTTAAGTTTTTGAGGGCTGATTTCTTGTCCTGTGATTAAAAAGACTTCTGATTCCATCGCCAAAGCTTTCAGGGGAGCATTTTCAAGCTTTTAGCACCATTTTTGAGTGAATTGCCAAAAGTCAGATTTTTGCTGAAATTGTGACCCCGGGGCTTAGGGATTTGTTCAAAAAAATATTTTCTGCCGGTTAAGTTTTTGAGGGCTGATTTCTTGTCCTGTGATAAAAAGACTTCTGTTTCGAGTGCCAAACCTTTCAGGAGAGCATTTTCAGGCTTTTGGCACCATTTTTGAGTGAATTGCCAAAAGTCAGATTTTTGCTGAAATTGTTCAAAAAAATATTTTCTGCCGGTTATGTTTTTGAGGGCTGATTTCTTGTCCTGTGATAAAAAGCCTTTTGTTTCGAGTGCCAAACCTTTCAGGAGAGCATTTTCAAGCTTTTGGCACCATTTTTGAGTGAATTGCCAAAAGTCAGATTTTTGCTGATATTGTGACCCCGGGGCCTAGGGATTTTTTCAAAAAAAAATTTCTGCCGGTTACGTTTTTGAGGGCTGATTTCTTGTCCTGTGATAAATAGCCTTCTGTTTCGAGTGCCAAACCTTTCAGGAGAGCATTTTCAAGCTTTTGGCACCATTTTTGAGTGAATTGCCAAAAGTCAGATTTTTGCTGAAATTGTGACCCCGGGGCTTAGGGATTTTTTCAAAAAAATATTTTCTGCCGGTTAAGTTTTCGAGGGCTGATTTCTTGTCCTGTGATAAAAAGCCTTCTGTTTCGAGTGCCAAACCTTTCAGGAGAGCATTTTCAAGCTTTTGGCACCATTTTTGAGTGAATTGCCAAAAGTCAGATTTTTGCTGAAATTGTGACCCCGGGGCTTAGGGATTTTTTCAAAAAAATATTTTCTGCCGGTGACGTTTTTGAGGGCTGATTTCTTGTCCTGTGATAAAAAGCCTTCTGTTTCGAGTGCCAAAGCTTTCAGGAGAGCATTTTCAGGCTTTTGGCACCATTTTTGAGTGAATTGCCAAAAGTCAGATTTTTGCTGAAATTGTGACCCCGGGGCTTAGGGATTTTTTCAAAAAAATATTTTCTGCCGGTTAAGTTTTTGAGGGCTGATTTCTTGTCCTGTGATAAAAAGCCTTCTGTTTCCATCGCCAAAGCTTTCAGGGGAGCATTTTCAAGCTTTTGGCACCATTTTTGAGTGAATTGCCAAAAGTCAGATTTTTGCTGAAATTGTGACCCCGGGGCTTAGGGATTTTTTCAAAAAAATATTTTCTGCCGGTTAAGTTTTTGAGGGCTGATTTCTTGTCCTGTGATAAAAAGACTTCTGTTTCCATCGCCAAAGCTTTCAGGGGAGCATTTTCAAGCTTTTGCCACCATTTTTGAGTGAATTGCCAAAAGTCAGATTTTTGCTGAAATTGTGACCCCGGGGCTTAGGGATTTTTTCAAAAAAATATTTTCTGCCGGTTAAGTTTTTGAGGGCTGATTTCTTGTCCTGTGATAAAAAGACTTCTGTTTCGAGTGCCAAACCTTTCAGGAGAGCATTTTCAAGCTTTTGGCACCATTTTTGAGTGAATTGCCAAAAGTCAGATTTTTGCTGATATTGTGACCCCAGGGCCTAGGGATTTTTTCAAAAAAAAATTTTCTGCCGGTTAAGTTTTTGAGGGCTGATTTCTTGTCCTGTGATAAAAAGCCTTCTGTTTCGAGTGCCAAACATTTCAGGAGAGCATTTTCAGGCTTTTGGCACCATTTTTGAGTGAATTGCCAAAAGTCAGATTTTTGCTGAAATTGTGACCCCGGGGTTAGGGATTTTTTCAAAAAAATATTTTCTGCCGGTTAAGTTGTTGAGGGCTGATTTCTTGTCCTGTGATAAAAAGCCTTCTGTTTCGAGTGCAAACCTTTCAGGAGAGCGTTTTCAAGCTTTTGGCACCATTTTTGAGTGAATTGCCAAAAGTCAGATTTTTGCTGAAATTGTTCAAAAAAATATTTTCTGCCGGTTAAGTTTTCGAGGGCTGATTTCTTGTCCTGTGATAAAAAGCCTTCTGTTTCGAGTGCCAAACCTTTCAGGAGAGCATTTTCAAGCTTTTGGCACCATTTTTGAGTGAATTGCCAAAAGTCAGATTTTTGCTGAAATTGTGACCCCGGGGCTTAGGGATTTTTTCAAAAAAATATTTTCTGCCGGTTAAGTTTTTGAGGGCTGATTTCTTGTCCTGTGATAAAAAGCCTTCTGTTTCCATCGCCAAAGCTTTCAGGGGAGCATTTTCAAGCTTTTGGCACCATTTTTGAGTGAATTGCCAAAAGTCAGATTTTTGCTGAAATTGTGACCCCGGGGCTTAGGGATTTTTTCAAAAAAATATTTTCTGCCGGTTAAGTTGTTGAGGGCTGATTTCTTGTCCTGTGATAAAAAGCCTTCTGTTTCCATCGCCAAAGCTTTCAGGGGAGCATTTTCAAGCTTTTGGCACCATTTTTGAGTGAATTGCCAAAAGTCAGATTTTTGCTGAAATTGTGACCCCGGGGCTTAGGGATTTTTTCAAAAAAATATTTTCTGCCGGTTACGTTTTTGAGGGCTGATTTCTTGTCCTGTGATAAAAAGACTTCTGTTTCCATCGCCAAAGCTTTCAGGGGAGCATTTTCAAGCTTTTGGCACCATTTTTGAGTGAATTGCCAAAAGTCAGATTTTTGCTGAAATTGTGACCCCGGGGCTTAGGGATTTTTTCAAAAAAATATTTTCTGCCGGTTAAGTTTTTGAGGGCTGATTTCTTGTCCTGTGATAAAAAGACTTCTGTTTCGAGTGCCAAACCTTTCAGGAGAGCATTTTCAAGCTTTTGGCACCATTTTTGAGTGAATTGCCAAAAGTCAGATTTTTGCTGATATTGTGACCCCAGGGCCTAGGGATTTTTTCAAAAAAAATTTTTCTGCCGGTTACGTTTTTGAGGGCTGATTTCTTGTCCTGTGATAAAAAGCCTTCTGTTTCGAGTGCCAAACCTTTCAGGATAGCATTTTCAAGCTTTTGGCACCATTTTTGAGTGAATTGCCAAAAGTCAGATTTTTGCTGAAATTGTGACCCCGGGGCTTAGGGATTTTTTCAAAAAAATATTTTCTGCCGGTTAAGTTTTTCAGGGCTGATTTCTTGTCCTGTGATAAAAAGCCTTCTGTTTCGAGTGCCAAATATTTCAGGAGAGCATTTTCAGGCTTTTGGCACCATTTTTGAGTGAATTGCCAAAAGTCAGATTTTTGCTGAAATTGTGACCCCGGGGTTAGGGATTTTTTCAAAAAAATATTTTCTGCCGGTTAAGTTGTTGAGGGCTGATTTCTTGTCCTGTGATAAAAAGCCTTCTGTTTCGAGTGCAAACCTTTCAGGAGTGCGTTTTCAAGCTTTTGGCACCATTTTTGAGTGAATTGCCAAAAGTCAGATTTTTGCTGAAATTGTGACCCCGGGGCTTAGGGATATTTCAAAAAAATATTTTCTGCCGGTTAAGTTTTTGAGGGCTGATTTCTTGTCCTGTGATAAAAAGACTTCTGTTTCCATCGCCAAAGCTTTCAGGGGAGCATTTTCAAGCTTTTGGCACCATTTTTGAGTGAATTGCCAAAAGTCAGATTTTTGCTGAAATTGTGACCCCGGGGCTTAGGGATTTTTTCAAGAAAATATTTTCTGCCGGTTAAGTTTTTGAGGGCTGATTTCTTGTCCTGTGTTTAAAAAGACTTCTGTTTCCATCGCCAAACCTTTCAGGGGAGCATTTTCAAGCTTTTGGCACCATTTTTGAGTGAATTGCCAAAAGTCAGATTTTTGCTGAAATTGTGACCCCGGCGCTTAGGGATTTGTTCAAAAAAATATTTTCTGCCGGTTAAGTTTTTGAGGGCTGATTTCTTGTCCTGTGATAAAAAGCCTTCTGTTTCGAGTGCAAACCTTTCAGGAGAGCATTTTCAAGCTTTTGGCACCATTTTTGAGTGAATTGCCAAAAGTCAGATTTTTGCTGAAATTGTGACCCCGGGGCTTAGGGATTTTTTCAAAAAAATATTTTCTGCCGGTGACGTTTTTGAGGGCTGATTTCTTGTCTTGTGATAAAAAGCCTTCTGTTTCCATCGCCAAAGCTTTCAGGGGAGCATTTTCAAGCTTTTGGCACCATTTTTGAGTGAATTGCCAAAAGTCAGATTTTTGCTGAAATTGTGACCCCGGGGCTTAGGGATTTTTTCAAAAAAATATTTTCTGCCGGTTAAGTTTTTGAGGGCTGATTTCTTGTCCTGTGATAAAAAGCCTTCTGTTTCGAGTGCCAAACCTTTCACGAGAACATTTTCAGGCTTTTGGCACCATTTTTGAGTGAATTGCCAAAAGTCAGATTTTTGCTGAAATTGTTCAAAATAATATTTTCTGCCGGTTAAGTTTTCGAGGGCTGATTTCTTGTCCTGTGATAAAAAGCCTTCTGTTTCGAGTGCCAAACCTTTCAGGAGAGCATTTTCAAGCTTTTGGCACCATTTTTGAGTGAATTGCCAAAAGTCAGATTTTTGCTGAAATTGTGACCCTGGGGCTTAGGGATTTTTTCAAAAAAATATTTTCTGCCGGTGACGTTTTTGAGGGCTGATTTCTTGTCCTGTGATAAAAAGCCTTCTGTTTCGAGTGCCAAAGCTTTCAGGAGAGCATTTTCAAGCTATTGGCACCATTTTTGAGTGAATTGCCAAACGTCAGATTTTTGCTGAAATTGTGACCCCGGGGCTTAGGGATTTTTTCAAAAAAATATTTTCTGCCGGTTAAGTTGTTGAGGGCTGATTTCTTGTCCTGTGATAAAAAGACTTCTGTTTCCATCGCCAAAGCTTTCAGGGGAGCATTTTCAAGCTTTTGGCACCATTTTTGAGTGAATTGCCAAAAGTCAGATTTTTGCTGAAATTGTGACCCCGGGGCTTAGGGATTTTTTCAAGAAAATATTTTCTGCCGGTTAAGTTTTTGAGGGCTGATTTCTTGTCCTGTGATAAAAAGCCTTCTGTTTCCATCGCCAAAGCTTTCAGGGGAGCATTTTCAAGCTTTTGGCACCATTTTTGAGTGAATTGCCAAAAGTCAGATTTTTGCTGAAATTGTGACCCCGGGGCTTAGGGATTTTTTCAAAAAAATATTTTCTGCCGGTTAAGTTTTTGAGGGCTGATTTCTTGTCCTGTGATTAAAAAGACTTCTGATTCCATCGCCAAAGCTTTCAGGGGAGCATTTTCAAGCTTTTAGCACCATTTTTGAGTGAATTGCCAAAAGTCAGATTTTTGCTGAAATTGTGACCCCGGGGCTTAGGGATTTGTTCAAAAAAATATTTTCTGCCGGTTAAGTTTTTGAGGGCTGATTTCTTGTCCTGTGATAAAAAGACTTCTGTTTCGAGTGCCAAACCTTTCAGGAGAGCATTTTCAGGCTTTTGGCACCATTTTTGAGTGAATTGCCAAAAGTCAGATTTTTGCTGAAATTGTTCAAAAAAATATTTTCTGCCAGTTAAGTTTCTGAGGGCTGATTTCTTGTCCTGTGATAAAAAGCCTTCTGTTTCGAGTGCCAAACCTTTCAGGAGAGCATTTTCAGGCTTTTGGCACCATTTTTGAGTGAATTGCCAAAAGTCAGATTTTTGCTGAAATTGTGACCCCGGGGCTTATGGATTTTTTCAAAAAAATATTTTCTGCCGGTTAAGTTTTTGAGGGCTGATTTCTTGTCCTGTGATAAAAAGCCTTCTGTTTCGAGTGCCAAACATTTCAGGAGAGCATTTTCAGGTTTTTGGCACCATTTTTGAGTGAATTGCCAAAAGTCAGATTTTTGCTGAAATTGTGACCCCGGGGCTTAGGGATTTTTTCAAAAAAATATTTTCTGCCGGTTAAGTTGTTGAGGGCTGATTTCTTGTCCTGTGATAAAAAGACTTCTGTTTCCATCGCCAAAGCTTTCAGGGGAGCATTTTCAAGCTTTTGGCACCATTTTTGAGTGAATTGCCAAAAGTCAGATTTTTGCTGAAATTGTGACCCCGGGGCTTAGGGATTTTTTTCAAAAAAATGTTTTCTGCCGGTTAAGTTGTTGAGGGCTGATTTCTTGTCCTGTGATAAAAAGACTTCTGTTTCCATCGCCAAAGCTTTCAGGGGAGCATTTTCAAGCTTTTGGCACCATTTTTGAGTGAATTGCCAAAAGTCAGATTTTTGCTGAAATTGTGACCCCGGGGCTTAGGGATTTTTTCAAGAAAATATTTTCTGCCGGTTAAGTTTTTGAGGGCTGATTTCTTGTCCTGTGATAAAAAGCCTTCTGTTTCCATCGCCAAAGATTTCAGGGGAGCATTTTCAAGCTTTTGGCACCATTTTTGAGTGAATTGCCAAAAGTCAGATTTTTGCTGAAATTGTGACCCCGGGGCTTAGGGATTTTTTCAAAAAAATATTTTCTGCCGGTTAAGTTTTTGAGGGCTGATTTCTTGTCCTGTGATTAAAAAGACTTCTGATTCCATCGCCAAAGCTTTCAGGGGAGCATTTTCAAGCTTTTAGCACCATTTTTGAGTGAATTGCCAAAAGTCAGATTTTTGCTGAAATTGTGACCCCGGGGCTTAGGGATTTGTTCAAAAAAATATTTTCTGCCGGTTAAGTTTTTGAGGGCTGATTTCTTGTCCTGTGATAAAAAGACTTCTGTTTCGAGTGCCAAACCTTTCAGGAGAGCATTTTCAGGCTTTTGGCACCATTTTTGAGTGAATTGCCAAAAGTCAGATTTTTGCTGAAATTGTTCAAAAAAATATTTTCTGCCAGTTAAGTTTCTGAGGGCTGATTTCTTGTCCTGTGATAAAAAGCCTTCTGTTTCGAGTGCCAAACCTTTCAGGAGAGCATTTTCAGGCTTTTGGCACCATTTTTGAGTGAATTGCCAAAAGTCAGATTTTTGCTGAAATTGTGACCCCGGGGCTTAGGGATTTTTTCAAAAAAATATTTTCTGCCGGTTAAGTTTTTGAGGGCTGATTTCTTGTCCTGTGATAAAAAGCCTTCTGTTTCGAGTGCCAAACATTTCAGGAGAGCATTTTCAGGTTTTTGGCACCATTTTTGAGTGAATTGCCAAAAGTCAGATTTTTGCTGAAATTGTGACCACGGGGCTTAGGGATTTTTTCAAAAAAATATTTTCTGCCGGTTAAGTTGTTGAGGGCTGATTTCTTGTCCTGTGATAAAAAGACTTCTGTTTCCATCGCCAAAGCTTTCAGGGGAGCTTTTTCAAGCTTTTGGCACCATTTTTGAGTGAATTGCCAAAAGTCAGATTTTTGCTGAAATTGTGACCCCGGGGCTTAGGGATTTTTTCAAAAAAATGTTTTCTGCCGGTTAAGTTTTTGAGGGCTGATTTCTTGTCCTGTGATAAAAAGACTTCTGTTTCAAGTGCCAAACCTTTCAGGAGAGCGTTTTCAAGCTTTTGGCACCATTTTTGAGTGAATTGCCAAAAGTCAGATTTTTGCTGAAATTGTGACCCCGGGGCTTAGGGATTTTTTCAAAAAAATATTTTCTGCCGGTTAAGTTTTTGATGGCTGATTTCTTCTCCTGTGATAAAAAGCCTTCTGTTTCGAGTGCCAAACCTTTCAGGAGAGCATTTTCAGGCTTTTGGCACCATTTTTGAGTGAATTGCCAAAAGTCAGATTTTTGCTGAAATTGTGACCCCGGGGCTTAGGGATTCTTTCAAAAAAATATTTTCTGCCGGTTAAGTTTTTGAGGGCTGATTTCTTGTCCTGTGATAAAAAGCCTTCTGTTTCGAGTGCCAAACCTTTCAGGAGAGCATTTTCAGGTTTTTGGCACCATTTTTGAGTGAATTGCCAAAAGTCAGATTTTTGCTGAAATTGTTCAAAAAAATATTTTCTGCCGGTTAAGTTGTTGAGGGCTGATTTCTTGTCCTGTGATAAAAAGACTTCTGTTTCCATCGCCAAAGCTTTCAGGGGAGCATTTTCAAGCTTTTGGCACCATTTTTGAGTGAATTGCCAAAAGTCAGATTTTTGCTGAAATTGTGACCCCGGGGCTTAGGGATTTTTTCAAGAAAATATTTTCTGCCGGTTAAGTTTTTGAGGGCTGATTTCTTGTCCTGTGATAAAAAGCCTTCTGTTTCCATCGCCAAAGATTTCAGGGGAGCATTTTCAAGCTTTTGGCACCATTTTTGAGTGAATTGCCAAAAGTCAGATTTTTGCTGAAATTGTGACCCCGGGGCTTAGGGATTTTTTCAAAAAAATATTTTCTGCCGGTTAAGTTTTTGAGGGCTGATTTCTTGTCCTGTGATTAAAAAGACTTCTGATTCCATCGCCAAAGCTTTCAGGGGAGCATTTTCAAGCTTTTAGCACCATTTTTGAGTGAATTGCCAAAAGTCAGATTTTTGCTGAAATTGTGACCCCGGGGCTTAGGGATTTGTTCAAAAAAATATTTTCTGCCGGTTAAGTTTTTGAGGGCTGATTTCTTGTCCTGTGATAAAAAGACTTCTGTTTCGAGTGCCAAACCTTTCAGGAGAGCATTTTCAGGCTTTTGGCACCATTTTTGAGTGAATTGCCAAAAGTCAGATTTTTGCTGAAATTGTTCAAAAAAATATTTTCTGCCAGTTAAGTTTCTGAGGGCTGATTTCTTGTCCTGTGATAAAAAGCCTTCTGTTTCGAGTGCCAAACCTTTCAGGAGAGCATTTTCAGGCTTTTGGCACCATTTTTGAGTGAATTGCCAAAAGTCAGATTTTTGCTGAAATTGTGACCCCGGGGCTTATGGATTTTTTCAAAAAAATATTTTCTGCCGGTTAAGTTTTTGAGGGCTGATTTCTTGTCCTGTGATAAAAAGCCTTCTGTTTCGAGTGCCAAACATTTCAGGAGAGCATTTTCAGGTTTTTGGCACCATTTTTGAGTGAATTGCCAAAAGTCAGATTTTTGCTGAAATTGTGACCCCGGGGCTTAGGGATTTTTTCAAAAAAATATTTTCTGCCGGTTAAGTTGTTGAGGGCTGATTTCTTGTCCTGTGATAAAAAGACTTCTGTTTCCATCGCCAAAGCTTTCAGGGGAGCATTTTCAAGCTTTTGGCACCATTTTTGAGTGAATTGCCAAAAGTCAGATTTTTGCTGAAATTGTGACCCCGGGGCTTAGGGATTTGTTCAAAAAAATATTTTCTGCCGTTTAAGTTTTTGAGGGCTGATTTCTTGTCCTGTGATAAAAAGCCTTCTGCTTCGAGTGCAAAACCTTTCAGGAGAGCATTTTCAGGATTTTGGCACCATTTTTGAGTGAATTGCCAAAAGTCAGATTTTTGCTGAAATTGTGACCCCGGGGCTTAGGGATTTTTTCAAGAAAATATTTTCTGCCGGTTAAGTTGTTGAGGGCTGATTTCTTGTCCTGTGATAAAAAGCCTTCTGTTTCCATCGCCAAAGCTTTCAGGGGAGCATTTTCAAGCTTTTGGCACCATTTTTGAGTGAATTGCCAAAAGTCAGATTTTTGCTGAAATTGTGACCCCGGGGCTTAGGGATTTTTTCAAAAAAATGTTTTCTGCCGGTTAAGTTTTTGAGGGCTGATTTCTTGTCCTGTGATAAAAAGACTTCTGTTTCAAGTGCCAAACCTTTCAGGAGAGCGTTTTCAAGCTTTTGGCACCATTTTTGAGTGAATTGCCAAAAGTCAGATTTTTGCTGAAATTGTGACCCCGGGGCTTAGGGATTTGTTCAAAAAAATATTTTCTGCCGTTTAAGTTTTTGAGGGCTGATTTCTTGTCCTGTGATAAAAAGCCTTCTGCTTCGAGTGCAAAACCTTTCAGGAGAGCATTTTCAGGATTTTGGCACCATTTTTGAGTGAATTGCCAAAAGTCAGATTTTTGCTGAAATTGTGACCCCGGGGCTTAGGGATTTTTTCAAGAAAATATTTTCTGCCGGTTAAGTTGTTGAGGGCTGATTTCTTGTCCTGTGATAAAAAGCCTTCTGTTTCCATCGCCAAAGCTTTCAGGGGAGCATTTTCAAGCTTTTGGCACCATTTTTGAGTGAATTGCCAAAAGTCAGATTTTTGCTGAAATTGTGACCCCGGGGCTTAGGGATTTTTTCAAAAAAATGTTTTCTGCCGGTTAAGTTTTTGAGGGCTGATTTCTTGTCCTGTGATAAAAAGACTTCTGTTTCAAGTGCCAAACCTTTCAGGAGAGCGTTTTCAAGCTTTTGGCACCATTTTTGAGTGAATTGCCAAAAGTCAGATTTTTGCTGAAATTGTGACCCCGGGGCTTAGGGATTTTTTCAAAAAAATATTTTCTGCCGGTTAAGTTTTTGATGGCTGATTTCTTCTCCTGTGATAAAAAGCCTTCTGTTTCGAGTGCCAAACCTTTCAGGAGAGCATTTTCAGGCTTTTGGCACCATTTTTGAGTGAATTGCCAAAAGTCAGATTTTTGCTGAAATTGTGACCCCGGGGCTTAGGGATTCTTTCAAAAAAATATTTTCTGCCGGTTAAGTTTTTGAGGGCTGATTTCTTGTCCTGTGATAAAAAGCCTTCTGTTTCGAGTGCCAAACCTTTCAGGAGAGCATTTTCAGGTTTTTGGCACCATTTTTGAGTGAATTGCCAAAAGTCAGATTTTTGCTGAAATTGTTCAAAAAAATATTTTCTGCCGGTTAAGTTTTTGAGGGCTGATTTCTTGTCCTGTGATAAAAAGCCTTCTGTTTCGAGTGCCAAACCTTTCAGGAGAGCATTTTCAAGCTTTTGGCACCATTTTTGAGTGAATTGCCAAAAGTCAGATTTTTGCTGAAATTTTGACCCCGGGGCTTAGGGATTTTTTTCAAAAAAATATTTTCTGCCGGTTACGTTTTTGAGGGCTGATTTCTTGTCCTGTGATAAAAAGCCTTCTGTTTCGAGTGCCAAACCTTTCAGGAGAGCATTTTCAAGCTTTTGGCACCATTTTTGAGTGAATTGCCAAAAGTCAGATTTTTGCTGAAATTGTGACCCCGGGGCTTAGGGAATTTTTCAAAAAAATATTTTCTGCCGGTTAAGTTTTTGAGGGCTGATTTCTTGTCCTGTGATAAAAAGCCTTCTGTTTCGAGTGCCAAACCTTTCAGGAGAGCATTTTCAGGTTTTTGGCACCATTTTTGAGTGAATTGCCAAAAGTCAGATTTTTGCTGAAATTGTTCAAAAAAATATTTTCTGCCGGTTAAGTTTTTGAGGGCTGATTTCTTGTCCTGTGATAAAAAGCCTTCTGTTTCGAGTGCCAAACCTTTCAGGAGAGCATTTTCAAGCTTTTGGCACCATTTTGAGTGAATTGCCAAAAGTCAGATTTTTGCTGAAATTTTGACCCCGGGGCTTAGGGATTTTTTCAAAAAAATATTTTCTGCCGGTTAAGTTTTTGAGGGCTGATTTCTTGTCCTGTGATAAAAAGCCTTCTGTTTCGAGTGCCAAACCTTTCAGGAGAGCATTTTCAAGCTTTTGGCACCATTTTTGAGTGAATTGCCAAAAGTCAGATTTTTGCTGAAATTGTGACCCCGGGGCTTAGGGATTTTTTCAAAAAAATATTTTCTGCCGGTTAAGTTTTTGAGGGCTGATTTCTTGTCCTGTGATAAAAAGCCTTCTGTTTCGAGTGCCAAACCTTTCAGGAGAGCATTTTCAGGCTTTTGGCACCATTTTTGAGTGAATTGCCAAAAGTCAGATTTTTGCTGAAATTGTGACCCCGGGGCTTAGGGATTTTTTCAAAAAAATATTTTCTGCCGGTTAAGTTGTTGAGGACTGATTTCTTGTCCTGTGATAAAAAGAATTCTGTTTCCATCGCCAAAGCTTTCAGGGGAGCATTTTCAAGCTTTTGGCACCATTTTTGAGTGAATTGCCAAAAGTCAGATTTTTGCTGAAATTGTGACCCCGGGGCTTAGGGATTTGTTCAAAAAAATATTTTCTGCCGGTTAAGTTTTTGAGGGCTGATTTCTTGTCCTGTGATAAAAAGCCTTCTGTTTCGAGTGCCAAACCTTTCAGGAGAGCATTTTCAGACTTTTGGCACCATTTTTGAGTGAATTGCCAAAAGTCAGATTTTTGCTGAAATTGTTCAAAAAAATATTTTCTGCCGGTTAAGTTTTTGAGGGCTGATTTCTTGTCCTGTGATAAAAAGCCTTTTGTTTCGAGTGCCAAACCTTTCAGGAGAGCATTTTCAAGCTTTTGGCACCATTTTTGAGTGAATTGCCAAAAGTCAGATTTTTGCTGATATTGTGACCCCGGGCCTAGGGATTTTTTCAAAAAAAAAATTCTGCCGGTTACGTTTTTGAGGGCTGATTTCTTGTCCTGTGATAAAAAGCCTTCTGTTTCGAGTGCCAAACATTTCAGGAGAGCATTTTCAGGCTTTTGGCACCATTTTTGAGTGAATTGCCAAAAGTCAGATTTTTGCTGAAATTGTGACCCCGGGGCTTAGGGATTTGTTCAAAAAAATATTTTCTGCCGGTTAAGTTTTTGAGGGCTGATTTCTTGTCCTGTGATAAAAAGCCTACTGTTTCGAGTGCCAAACCTTTCAGGAGAGCATTTTCAGGCTTTTGGCACCATTTTTGAGTGAATTGCCAAAAGTCAGATTTTTGCTGAAATTGTTCAAAAAAATATTTTCTGCCGGTTAAGTTTTTGAGGGCTGATTTCTTGTCCTGTGATAAAAAGCCTTTTGTTTCGAGTGCCAAACCTTTCAGGAGAGCATTTTCAAGCTTTTGGCACCATTTTTGAGTGAATTGCCAAAAGTCAGATTTTTGCTGATATTGTGACCCCGGGGCCTAGGGATTTTTTTCAAAAAAAAATTTCTGCCGGTTACGTTTTTGAGGGCTGATTTCTTGTCCTGTGATAAATAGCCTTCTGTTTCGAGTGCCAAACCTTTCAGGAGAGCATTTTCAAGCTTTTGGCACCATTTTTGAGTGAATTGCCAAAAGTCAGATTTTTGCTGAAATTGTGACCCCGGGGCTTAGGGATTTTTTCAAAAAAATATTTTCTGCCGGTTAAGTTTTTGAGGGCTGATTTCTTGTCCTGTGATAAAAAGCCTTCTGCTTCGAGTGCAAAACCTTTCAGGAGAGCATTTTCAGGCTTTTGGCACCATTTTTGAGTGAATTGCCAAAAGTAAGATTTTTGCTGAAATTGTTCAAAAAAATATTTTCTGCCGGTTAAGTTTTTGAGGGCTGATTTCTTGTCCTGTGATAAAAAGCCTTCTGCTTCGAGTGCAAAACCTTTCAGGAGAGCATTTTCAGGCTTTTGGCACCATTTTTGAGTGAATTGCCAAAAGTAAGATTTTTGCTGAAATTGTTCAAAAAAATATTTTCTACCGGTTACGTTTTTGAGGGCTGATTTCTTGTCCTGTGATAAAAAGACTTCTGTTTCAAGTGCCAAACCTTTCAGGAGAGCGTTTTCAAGCTTTTGGCACCATTTTTGAGTGAATTGCCAAAAGTCAGATTTTTGCTGAAATTGTGACCCCGGGGCTTAGGGATTTTTTCAAAAAAATATTTTCTGCCGGTTAAGTTTTTGATGGCTGATTTCTTCTCCTGTGATAAAAAGCCTTCTGTTTCGAGTGCCAAACCTTTCAGGAGAGCATTTTCAGGCTTTTGGCACCATTTTTGAGTGAATTGCCAAAAGTCAGATTTTTGCTGAAATTGTGACCCCGGGGCTTAGGGATTCTTTCAAAAAAATATTTTCTGCCGGTTAAGTTTTTGAGGGCTGATTTCTTGTCCTGTGATAAAAAGCCTTCTGTTTCGAGTGCCAAACCTTTCAGGAGAGCATTTTCAGGTTTTTGGCACCATTTTTGAGTGAATTGCCAAAAGTCAGATTTTTGCTGAAATTGTTCAAAAAAATATTTTCTGCCGGTTAAGTTTTTGAGGGCTGATTTCTTGTCCTGTGATAAAAAGCCTTCTGTTTCGAGTGCCAAACCTTTCAGGAGAGCATTTTCAAGCTTTTGGCACCATTTTTGAGTGAATTGCCAAAAGTCAGATTTTTGCTGAAATTTTGACCCCGGGGCTTAGGGATTTTTTCAAAAAAATATTTTCTGCCGGTTAAGTTTTTGATGGCTGATTTCTTCTCCTGTGATAAAAAGCCTTCTGTTTCGAGTGCCAAACCTTTCAGGAGAGCATTTTCAGGCTTTTGGCACCATTTTTGAGTGAATTGCCAAAAGTCAGATTTTTGCTGAAATTGTGACCCCGGGGCTTAGGGATTCTTTCAAAAAAATATTTTCTGCCGGTTAAGTTTTTGAGGGCTGATTTCTTGTCCTGTGATAAAAAGCCTTCTGTTTCGAGTGCCAAACCTTTCAGGAGAGCATTTTCAGGTTTTTGGCACCATTTTTGAGTGAATTGCCAAAAGTCAGATTTTTGCTGAAATTGTTCAAAAAAATATTTTCTGCCGGTTAAGTTTTTGAGGGCTGATTTCTTGTCCTGTGATAAAAAGCCTTCTGTTTCGAGTGCCAAACCTTTCAGGAGAGCATTTTCAAGCTTTTGGCACCATTTTTGAGTGAATTGCCAAAAGTCAGATTTTTGCTGAAATTTTGACCCCGGGGCTTAGGGATTTTTTCAAAAAAATATTTTCTGCCGGTTACGTTTTTGAGGGCTGATTTCTTGTCCTGTGATAAAAAGCCTTCTGTTTCGAGTGCCAAACCTTTCAGGAGAGCATTTTCAAGCTTTTGGCACCATTTTTGAGTGAATTGCCAAAAGTCAGATTTTTGCTGAAATTGTGACCCCGGGGCTTAGGGAATTTTTCAAAAAAATATTTTCTGCCGGTTAAGTTTTTGAGGGCTGATTTCTTGTCCTGTGATAAAAAGCCTTCTGTTTCGAGTGCCAAACCTTTCAGGAGAGCATTTTCAGGTTTTTGGCACCATTTTTGAGTGAATTGCCAAAAGTCAGATTTTTGCTGAAATTGTTCAAAAAAATATTTTCTGCCGGTTAAGTTTTTGAGGGCTGATTTCTTGTCCTGTGATAAAAAGCCTTCTGTTTCGAGTGCCAAACCTTTCAGGAGAGCATTTTCAAGCTTTTGGCACCATTTTGAGTGAATTGCCAAAAGTCAGATTTTTGCTGAAATTTTGACCCCGGGGCTTAGGGATTTTTTCAAAAAAATATTTTCTGCCGGTTAAGTTTTTGAGGGCTGATTTCTTGTCCTGTGATAAAAAGCCTTCTGTTTCGAGTGCCAAACCTTTCAGGAGAGCATTTTCAAGCTTTTGGCACCATTTTTGAGTGAATTGCCAAAAGTCAGATTTTTGCTGAAATTGTGACCCCGGGGCTTAGGGATTTTTTCAAAAAAATATTTTCTGCCGGTTAAGTTTTTGAGGGCTGATTTCTTGTCCTGTGATAAAAAGCCTTCTGTTTCGAGTGCCAAACCTTTCAGGAGAGCATTTTCAGGCTTTTGGCACCATTTTTGAGTGAATTGCCAAAAGTCAGATTTTTGCTGAAATTGTGACCCCGGGGCTTAGGGATTTTTTCAAAAAAATATTTTCTGCCGGTTAAGTTGTTGAGGACTGATTTCTTGTCCTGTGATAAAAAGAATTCTGTTTCCATCGCCAAAGCTTTCAGGGGAGCATTTTCAAGCTTTTGGCACCATTTTTGAGTGAATTGCCAAAAGTCAGATTTTTGCTGAAATTGTGACCCCGGGGCTTAGGGATTTGTTCAAAAAAATATTTTCTGCCGGTTAAGTTTTTGAGGGCTGATTTCTTGTCCTGTGATAAAAAGCCTTCTGTTTCGAGTGCCAAACCTTTCAGGAGAGCATTTTCAGGCTTTTGGCACCATTTTTGAGTGAATTGCCAAAAGTCAGATTTTTGCTGAAATTGTTCAAAAAAATAATTTCTGCCGGTTAAGTTTTTGAGGGCTGATTTCTTGTCCTGTGATAAAAAGCCTTTTGTTTCGAGTGCCAAACCTTTCAGGAGAGCATTTTCAAGCTTTTGGCACCATTTTTGAGTGAATTGCCAAAAGTCAGATTTTTGCTGATATTGTGACCCCGGGGCCTAGGGATTTTTTCAAAAAAAAAATTCTGCCGGTTACGTTTTTGAGGGCTGATTTCTTGTCCTGTGATAAAAAGCCTTCTGTTTCGAGTGCCAAACATTTCAGGAGAGCATTTTCAGGCTTTTGGCACCATTTTTGAGTGAATTGCCAAAAGTCAGATTTTTGCTGAAATTGTGACCCCGGGGCTTAGGGATTTGTTCAAAAAAATATTTTCTGCCGGTTAAGTTTTTGAGGGCTGATTTCTTGTCCTGTGATAAAAAGCCTTCTGTTTCGAGTGCCAAACCTTTCAGGAGAGCATTTTCAGGCTTTTGGCACCATTTTTGAGTGAATTGCCAAAAGTCAGATTTTTGCTGAAATTGTTCAAAAAAATATTTTCTGCCGGTTAAGTTTTTGAGGGCTGATTTCTTGTCCTGTGATAAAAAGCCTTTTGTTTCGAGTGCCAAACCTTTCAGGAGAGCATTTTCAAGCTTTTGGCACCATTTTTGAGTGAATTGCCAAAAGTCAGATTTTTGCTGAAATTGTGACCCCGGGGCTTAGGGATTTGTTCAAAAAAATATTTTCTGCCGGTTACGTTTTTGAGGGCTGATTTCTTGTCCTGTGATAAATAGCCTTCTGTTTCGAGTGCCAAACCTTTCAGGAGAGCATTTTCAAGCTTTTGGCACCATTTTTGAGTGAATTGCCAAAAGTCAGATTTTTGCTGAAATTGTGACCCCGGGGCTTAGGGATTTTTTCAAAAAAATATTTTCTGCCGGTTAAGTTTTTGAGGGCTGATTTCTTGTCCTGTGATAAAAAGCCTTCTGCTTCGAGTGCAAAACCTTTCAGGAGAGCATTTTCAGGCTTTTGGCACCATTTTTGAGTGAATTGCCAAAAGTAAGATTTTTGCTGAAATTGTTCAAAAAAATATTTTCTGCCGGTTAAGTTTTTGAGGGCTGATTTCTTGTCCTGTGATAAAAAGCCTTCTGCTTCGAGTGCAAAACCTTTCAGGAGAGCATTTTCAGGCTTTTGGCACCATTTTTGAGTGAATTGCCAAAAGTAAGATTTTTGCTGAAATTGTTCAAAAAAATATTTTCTGCCGGTTACGTTTTTGAGGGCTGATTTCTTGTCCTGTGATAAATAGCCTTCTGTTTCGAGTGCCAAACCTTTCAGGAGAGCATTTTCAAGCTTTTGGCACCATTTTTGAGTGAATTGCCAAAAGTCAGATTTTTGCTGAAATTGTGACCCCGGGGCTTAGGGATTTTTTCAAAAAAATATTTTCTGCCGGTTAAGTTTTTGAGGGCTGATTTCTTGTCCTGTGATAAAAAGCCTTCTGCTTCGAGTGCAAAACCTTTCAGGAGAGCATTTTCAAGCTTTTGGCACCATTTTTGAGTGAATTGCCAAAAGTCAGATTTTTGCTGAAATTGTGACCCCGGGGCTTAGGGATTTTTTCAAGAAAATATTTTCTGCCGGTTAAGTTTTTGAGGGCTGATTTCTTGTCCTGTGATTAAAAAGACTTCTGATTCCATCGCCAAAACTTTCAGGGGAGCATTTTCAAGCTTTTGGCACCATTTTTGAGTGAATTGCCAAAAGTCAGATTTTTGCTGAAATTGTGACCCCGGGGCTTAGGGATTTGTTCAAAAAAATATTTTCTACCGGTTAAGTTTTTGAGGGCTGATTTCTTGTCCTGTGATAAAAAGCCTTCTGTTTCGAGTGCCAAACCTTTCAGGAGAGCATTTTCAGGCTTTTGGCACCATTTTTGAGTGAATTGCCAAAAGTCAGATTTTTGCTGAAATTGTTCAAAAAAATATTTTCTGCCGGTTAAGTTTTTGACGGCTGATTTCTTGTCCTGTTATAAAAAGCCTTTTGTTTCGAGTGCCAAACCTTTCAGGAGAGCATTTTCAAGCTTTTGGCACCATTTTTGAGTGAATTGCCAAAAGTCAGATTTTTGCTGATATTGTGACCCCAGGGCCTAGGGATTTTTTCAAAAAAATATTTTCTGCCGGTTAAGTTTTTGAGGGCTGATTTCTTGTCCTGTGATAAAAAGCCTTCTGTTTCGAGTGCGAAACCTTTCAGGAGAGTATTTTCAGGCTTTTGGCACCATTTTTGAGTGAATTGCCAAAAGTCAGATTTTTGCTGAAATTGTGACCCCGGGGCTTAGGGATTTTTTCAAAAAAATGTTTTCTGCCGGTTAAGTTTTTGAGGGCTGATTTCTTGTCCTGTGATAAAAAGCCTTCTGTTTCCATCGCCAAAGCTTTCAGGGGAGCATTTTCAAGCTTTTGGCACCATTTTTGAGTGAATTGCCAAAAGTCAGATTTTTGCTGAAATTGTGACCCCGGGGCTTAGGGATTTTTTCAAAAAAATATTTTCTGCCGGTTAAGTTTTTGAGGGCTGATTTCATGTCCTGTGATTAAAAAGACTTCTGATTCCATCGCCAAAGCTTTCAGGGGAGCATTTTCAAGCTTTTGGCACCATTTTTGAGTGAATTGCCAAAAGTCAGATTTTTGCTGAAATTGTGACCCCGGGGCTTAGGGATTTTTTCAAAAAAATATTTTCTGCCGGTTAAGTTTTTGAGGGCTGATTTCTTGTCCTGTGATAAAAAGCCTTCTGTTTCAAGTGCCAAACCTTTCAGGAGAGCATTTTCAGGCTTTTGGCACCATTTTTGAGTGAATTGCCAAAAGTCAGATTTTTGCTGAAATTGTGACCCCGGGGCTTAGGGATTTTTTCAAAAAAATATTTTCTGCCGGTTACGTTTTTGAGGGCTGATTTCTTGTCCTGTGATAAAAAGCCTTCTGTTTCGAGTGCCAAACCTTTCAGGAGAGCATTTTCAAGCTTTTGGCACCATTTTTGAGTGAATTGCCAAAAGTCAGATTTTTGCTGAAATTGTGACCCCGGGGCTTAGGGATTTTTTCAAAAAAATATTTTCTGCCGGTTAAGTTTTTGAGGGCTGATTTCTTGTCCTGTGATAAAAAGACTTCTGTTTCCATCGCCAAAGCTTTCAGGGGATCATTTTCAAGCTTTTGGCACCATTTTTGAGTGAATTGCCAAAAGTCAGATTTTTGCTGAAATTGTGACCCCGGGGCTTAGGGATTTTTTCAAAAAAATATTTTCTGCCGGTTAAGTTGTTGAGGGCTGATTTCTTGTCCTGTGATAAAAAGACTTCTGTTTCCATCGCCAAAGCTTTCAGGGGAGCATTTTCTAGCTTTTGGCACCATTTTTGAGTGAATTGCCAAAAGTCAGATTTTTGCTGAAATTGTGACCCCGGGGCTTAGGGATTTGTTCAAAAAAATATTTTCTACCGGTTAAGTTTTTGAGGGCTGATTTCTTGTCCTGTGATAAAAAGCCTCTGTTTCGAGTGCCAAACCTTTCAGGAGAGCATTTTCAGGCTTTTGGCACCATTTTTGAGTGAATTGCCAAAAGTCAGATTTTTGCTGAAATTGTTCAAAAAAATATTTTCTGCCGGTTAAGTTTTTGAGGGCTGATTTCTTGTCCTGTTATAAAAAGCCTTTTGTTTCGAGTGCCAAACCTTTCAGGAGAGCATTTTCAAGCTTTTGGCACCATTTCTGAGTGAATTGCCAAAAGTCAGATTTTTGCTGAAATTGTGACCCCGGGGCTTAGGGATATTTTCAAAAAAATATTTTCTGCCTGTTAAGTTTTTGAGGGCTGATTTCTTGTCCTGTGATAAAAAGCCTTCTGTTTCGAGTGCCAAACCTTTCAGGAGAGTATTTTCAGGCTTTTGGCACCATTTTTGAGTGAATTGCCAAAAGTCAGATTTTTGCTGAAATTGTGACCCCGGGGCTTAGGGATTTTTTCAAAAAAATATTTTCTGCCGGTTAAGTTTTTGAGGGCTGATTTCTTGTCCTGTGATAAAAAGCCTTCTGTTTCGAGTGCCAAACCTTTCAGGAGAGCATTTTCAAGCTTTTGGCACCATTTTTGAGTGAATTGCCAAAAGTCAGATTTTTGCTGAAATTGTGACCCCGGGGCTTCGGGATTTTTTCAAAAAAATATTTTCTGCCGGTTAAGTTTTTGAGGGCTGATTTCTTCTCCTGTGATAAAAAGCCTTCTGTTTCGAGTGCAAAACCTTTCAGGAGAGCATATTCAGGCTTTTGGCACCATTTTTGAGTGAATTGCCAAAAGTCAGATTTTTGCTGAAATTGTTCAAAAAAATATTTTCTGCCGGTTAAGTTTTTGAGGGCTGATTTCTTGTCCTGTGATAAAAAGCCTTCTGTTTCGAGTGCCAAACCTTTCAGGAGAGCATTTTCAAGCTTTTGGCACCATTTTTGAGTGAATTGCCAAAAGTCAGATTTTTGCTGAAATTGTGACCCCGGGGCTTAGGGATTTTTTCAAAAAAATATTTTCTGCCGGTTAAGTTTTTGAGGGCTGATTTCTTGTCCTGTGATAAAAAGACTTCTGTTTCAAGTGCCAAACCTTTCAGGAGAGCGTTTTCAAGCTTTTGGCACTATTTTTGAATGAATTGCCAAAAGTCAGATTTTTGCTAAAATTGTGACCCCGGGGCTTAGGGATTTATTCAAAAAAATATTTTCTGCCGGTTAAGTTTTTGAGGGCTGATTTCTTGTCCTGTGATAAAAAGCCTTCTGTTTCGAGTGCCAAACCTTTCAGGAGAGCATTTTCAAGCTTTTGGCACCATTTTTGAGTGAATTGCCAAAAGTCAGATTTTTGCTGAAATTGTGACCCCGGGGCTTAGGGATTTTTTCAAAAAAATATTTTCTGCCGGTTAAGTTTTTGAGGGCTGGTTTCTTGTCCTGTGATAAAAAGCCTTCTGTTTCGAGTGCAAAACCTTTCAGGAGAGCATTTTCAGGCTTTTGGCACCATTTTTGAGTGAATTGCCAAAAGTCAGATTTTTGCTGAAATTGTTCAAAAAAATATTTTCTGCTGGTTAAGTTTTTGAGGGCTGATTTCTTGTCCTGTGATAAAAAGCCTTCTGTTTCGAGTGCCAAACCTTTCAGGAGAGCATTTTCAAGCTTTTGGCACCATTTTTGAGTGAATTGCCAAAAGTCAGATTTTTGCTGAAATTGTGACCCCGGGGCTTAGTGATTTTTTCAAAATATATTTTCTGCCGGTTAAGTTTTTGAGGGCTGATTTCTTGTCCTGTGATAAAAAGACTTCTGTTTCCATCGCCAAAGCTTTCAGGAGAGCATTTTCAGGCTTTTGGCACCATTTTTGAGTGAATTGCCAAAAGTCAGATTTTTGCTGAAATTGTTCAAAAAAATATTTTCTGCCGGTTAAGTTTTTGAGGGCTGATTTCTTGTCCTGTGATAAAAAGCCTTCTGTTTCGAGTGCCAAACCTTTCAGGAGAGCATTTTCAGGCTTTTGGCACCATTTTTGAGTGAATTGCCAAAAGTCAGATTTTTGCTGAAATTGTTCAAAAAAATATTTTCTGCCGGTTAAGTTTTTGAGGGCTGATTTCTTGTCCTGTGATAAAAAGCCTTCTGTTTCGAGTGCCAAACCTTTCAGGAGAGCATTTTCAAGCTTTTGGCACCATTTTTGAGTGAATTGCCAAAAGTCAGATTTTTGCTGATATTGTGACCCCGGGGCCTAGGGATTTTTTCAAAAAAAAAATTTCTGCCGGTTACGTTTTTGAGGGCTGATTTCTTGTCCTGTGATAAAAAGCCTTCTGTTTCGAGTGCCAAACCTTTCAGGAGAGCATTTTCAAGCTTTTGGCACCATTTTTGAGTGAATTGCCAAAAGTCAGATTTTTGCTGAAATTGTGACCCCGGGGCTTAGGGATTTTTTCAAAAAAATATTTTCTGCCGGTTAAGTTTTTGAGGGCTGATTTCTTGTCCTGTGATAAAAAGCCTTCTGTTTCGAGTGCCAAACCTTTCAGGAGAGTATTTTCAGGCTTTTGGCACCATTTTTGAGTGAATTGCCAAAAGTCAGATTTTTGCTGAAATTGTGACCCCGGGGCTTAGGGATTTTTTCAAAAAAATATTTTCTGCCGGTTAAGTTTTTGAGGGCTGATTTCTTGTCCTGTGATAAAAAGCCTTCTGTTTCGAGTGCCAAACCTTTCAGGAGAGCATTTTCAGGCTTTTGGCACCATTTTTGAGTGAATTGCCAAAAGTCAGATTTTTGCTGAAATTGTGACCCCGGGGCTTAGGGATTTTTTCAAAAAAATGTTTTCTGCCGGTTAAGTTTTTGAGGGCTGATTTCTTGTCCTGTGATAAAAAGACTTCTGTTTCAAGTGCCAAAGCTTTCAGGGGAGCATTTTCAAGCTTTTGGCACCATTTTTGAGTGAATTGCCAAAAGTCAGATTTTTGCTGAAATTGTGACCCCGGGGCTTAGGGATTTTTTCAAAAAAATATTTTCTGCCGGTTACGTTTTTGAGGGCTGATTTCTTGTCCTGTGATAAAAAGCCTTCTGTTTCGAGTGCCAAACCTTTCAGGAGAGCATTTTCAAGCTTTTGGCACCATTTTTGAGTGAATTGCCAAAAGTCAGATTTTTGCTGAAATTGTGACCCCGGGGCTTAGGGATTTTTTCAAAATATATTTTCTGCCGGTTAAGTTTTTGAGGGCTGATTTCTTGTCCTGTGATAAAAAGCCTTCTGTTTCGAAGGCCAAACCTTTCAGGAGAGCATTTTCAGGCTTTTGGCACCATTTTTGAGTGAATTGCCAAAAGTCAGATTTTTGCTGAAATTGTTCAAAAAAATATTTTCTGCCGGTTAAGTTTTTGAGGGCTGATTTCTTGTCCTGTGATAAAAAGCCTTCTGTTTCGAGTGCCAAACCTTTCAGGAGAGCATTTTCAAGCTTTTGGCACCATTTTTGAGTGAATTGCCAAAAGTCAGATTTTTGCTGAAATTGTGACCCCGGGGCTTAGGGATTTGTTCAAAAAAATATTTTCTGCCGGTTAAGTTTCTGAGGGCTGATTTCTTGTCCTGTGATAAAAAGCCTTCTGTTTCGAGTGCCAAACCTTTCAGGAGAGCATTTTCAAGCTTTTGGCACCATTTTTGAGTGAATTGCCAAAAGTCAGATTTTTGCTGAAATTGTTCAAAAAAATATTTTCTGCTGGTTAAGTTTTTGAGGGCTGATTTCTTGTCCTGTGATAAAAAGCCTTCTGTTTCGAGTGCCAAACCTTTCAGGAGAGCATTTTCAAGCTTTTGGCACCATTTTTGAGTGAATTGCCAAAAGTCAGATTTTTGCTGATATTGTGACCCCGGGGCCTAGGGATTTTTTCAAAAAAAAAATTTCTGCCGGTTACGTTTTTGAGGGCTGATTTCTTGTCCTGTGATAAAAAAGCCTTCTGTTTCGAGTGCCAAACCTTTCAGGAGAGCATTTTCAGGCTTTTGGCACCATTTTTGAGTGAATTGCCAAAAGTCAGATTTTTCCTGAAATTGTGACCCCGGGGCTTAGGGATTTTTTCAAAAAAATATTTTCTGCCGGTGACGTTTTTGAGGGGTGATTTCTTGTCCTGTGATAAAAAGCCTTCTGTTTCGAGTGCCAAACCTTTCAGGAGAGCATTTTCAGGCTTTTGGCACAATTTTTGAGTGAATTGCCAAAAGTCAGATTTTTGCTGAAATTGTGACCCCGGGGCTTAGGGATTGTTTCAAAAAAATATTTTCTGCCGGTTAAGTTTTTGAGGGCTGATTTCTTGTCCTGTGATAAAATGCCTTCTGTTTCGAGTGCCAAACCTTTCAGGAGAGCATTTTCAGGCTTTTGGCACCATTTTTGAGTGAATTGCCAAAAGTCAGATTTTTGCTGAAATTGTTCAAAAAAATATTTTCTGCCGGTTAGGTTTTTGAGGGCTGATTTCTTGTCCTGTGATAAAAAGCCTTCTGTTTCGAGTGCCAAACCTTTCAGGAGAGCATTTTCAAGCTTTTGGCACCATTTTTGAGTGAATTGCCAAAAGTCAGATTTTTGCTGAAATTGTGACCCCGGGGCTTAGGGATTTTTTTCAAAAAAATATTTTCTGCCGGTTACGTTTTTGAGGGCTGATTTCTTGTCCTGTGATAAAAAGCCTTCTGTTTCGAGTGCCAAACCTTTCAGGAGAGCATTTTCAAGCTTTTGGCACCATTTTTGAGTGAATTGCCAAAAGTCAGATTTTTGCTGAAATTGTGACCCCGGGGCTTAGGGATTTTTTCAAAAAAATATTTTCTGCCAGTGACGTTTTTGAGGGCTGATTTCTTGTCCTGTAATAAAAAGCCTTCTGTTTCGAGTGCCAAACCTTTCAGGAGAGCATTTTCAAGCTTTTGGCACCATTTTTGAGTGAATTGCCAAAAGTCAGATTTTTGCTGAAATTGTGACCCCGGGGCTTAGGGATTTTTTCAAAAAAAAAATTTCTGCCGGTTACGTTTTTGAGGGCTGATTTCTTGTCCTGTGATAAAAAGCCTTCTCTTTCGAGTGACAAAGCTTTCAGGAGAGCATTTTCAAGCTTTTGGCACCATTTTTGAGTGAATTGCCAAAAGTCAGATTTTTGCTGAAATTGTGACCCCGGGGCTTAGGGATTTTTTGAAAAAAATATTTTCTGCCGGTTAAGTTTTTGAGGGCTGATTTCTTGTCCTGTGATTAAAAAGACTTCTGATTCCATCGCCAAAGCTTTCAGGGGAGCATTTTCAAGCTTTTGGCACCATTTTTGAGTGAATTGCCAAAAGTCAGATTTTTGCTGAAATTGTGACCCCGGGGCTTAGGGATTTTTTCAAAAAAATATTTTCTGCCGGTTAAGTTTTTGAGGGCTGATTTCTTGTCCTGTGATAAAAAGCCTTCTGTTTCAAGTGCCAAACCTTTCAGGAGAGCATTTTCAGGCTTTTGGCACCATTTTTGAGTGAATTGCCAAAAGTCAGATTTTTGCTGAAATTGTGACCCCGGGGCTTAGGGATTTTTTCAAAAAAATGTTTTCTGCCGGTTAAGTTTTTGAGGGCTGATTTCTTGTCCTGTGATAAAAAAACTTCTGTTTCAAGTGCCAAACCTTTCAGGAGAGTGTTTTCAAGCTTTTGGCACCATTTTTGAGTGAATTGCCAAAAGTCAGATTTTTGCTGAAATTGTGACCCCGGGGCTTAGGGATTTTTTCAAAAAAATATTTTCTGCCGGTTAAGTTTTTGATGGCTGATTTCTTGTCCTGTGATAAAAAGCCTTCTGTTTCGAGTGCCAAACCTTTCAGGAGAGCATTTTCAGGCTTTTGGCACCATTTTTGAGTGAATTGCCAAAAGTCAGATTTTTGCTGAAATTGTGACCCCGGGGCTTAGGGATTTTTTCAAAAAAATATTTTCTGCCGGTTAAGTTTTTGAGGGCTGATTTCTTGTCCTGTGATAAAAAGCCTTCTGTTTCGAGTGCCAAACCTTTCAGGAGAGCATTTTCAGGTTTTTGGCACCATTTTTGAGTGAATTGCCAAAAGTCAGATTTTTGCTGAAATTGTTCAAAAAAATATTTTCTGCCGGTTAAGTTTTTGAGAGCTGATTTCTTGTCCTGTGATAAAAAGCCTTCTGTTTCAAGTGCCAAACCTTTCAGGAGAGCATTTTCAAGCTTTTGGCACCATTTTTGAGTGAATTGCCAAAAGTCAGATTTTTGCTGAAATTTTGACCTCGGGGCTTAGGGATTTTTTCAAAAAAATATTTTCTGCCGGTTACGTTTTTGAGGGCTGATTTCTTGTCCTGTGATAAAAAGCCTTCTGTTTCGAGTGCCAAACCTTTCAGGAGAGCATTTTCAGGCTTTTGGCACCATTTTTGAGTGAATTGCCAAAAGTCAGATTTTTGCTGAAATTGTGACCCCGGGGCTTAGGGATTTTTTCAAAAAAATATTTTCTGCCGGTTAAGTTTTTGAGGGCTGATTTCTTGTCCTGTGATAAAAAGCCTTCTGTTTCGAGTGCCAAACCTTTCAGGAGAGCATTTTCAAGCTTTTGGCACCATTTTTGAGTGAATTGCCAAAAGTCAGATTTTTGCTGAAATTGTGACCCCGGGGCTTAGGGATTTTTTCAAAATATATTTTCTGCCGGTTAAGTTTTTGAGGGCTGATTTCTTGTCCTGTGATAAAAAGCCTTCTGTTTCGAAGGCCAAACCTTTCAGGAGAGCATTTTCAGGCTTTTGGCACCATTTTTGAGTGAATTGCCAAAAGTCAGATTTTTGCTGAAATTGTTCAAAAAAATATTTTCTGCCGGTTAAGTTTTTGAGGGCTGATTTCTTGTCCTGTGATAAAAAGCCTTCTGTTTCGAGTGCCAAACCTTTCAGGAGAGCATTTTCAAGCTTTTGGCACCATTTTTGAGTGAATTGCCAAAAGTCAGATTTTTGCTGAAATTGTGACCCCGGGGCTTAGGGATTTGTTCAAAAAAATATTTTCTGCCGGTTAAGTTTCTGAGGGCTGATTTCTTGTCCTGTGATAAAAAGCCTTCTGTTTCGAGTGCCAAACCTTTCAGGAGAGCATTTTCAAGCTTTTGGCACCATTTTTGAGTGAATTGCCAAAAGTCAGATTTTTGCTGAAATTGTTCAAAAAAATATTTTCTGCCGGTTAAGTTTTTGAGGGCTGATTTCTTGTCCTGTGATAAAAAGCCTTCTGTTTCGAGTGCCAAACCTTTCAGGAGAGCATTTTCAAGCTTTTGGCACCATTTTTGAGTGAATTGCCAAAAGTCAGATTTTTGCTGATATTGTGACCCCGGGGCCTAGGGATTTTTTCAAAAAAAAAATTTCTGCCGGTTACGTTTTTGAGGGCTGATTTCTTGTCCTGTGATAAAAAAGCCTTCTGTTTCGAGTGCCAAACCTTTCAGGAGAGCATTTTCAGGCTTTTGGCACCATTTTTGAGTGAATTGCCAAAAGTCAGATTTTTGCTGAAATTGTGACCCCGGGGCTTAGGGATTTTTTCAAAAAAATATTTTCTGCCGGTGACGTTTTTGAGGGGTGATTTCTTGTCCTGTGATAAAAAGCCTTCTGTTTCGAGTGCCAAACCTTTCAGGAGAGCATTTTCAGGCTTTTGGCACAATTTTTGAGTGAATTGCCAAAAGTCAGATTTTTGCTGAAATTGTGACCCCGGGGCTTAGGGATTGTTTCAAAAAAATATTTTCTGCCGGTTAAGTTTTTGAGGGCTGATTTCTTGTCCTGTGATAAAATGCCTTCTGTTTCGAGTGCCAAACCTTTCAGGAGAGCATTTTCAGGCTTTTGGCACCATTTTTGAGTGAATTGCCAAAAGTCAGATTTTTGCTGAAATTGTTCAAAAAAATATTTTCTGCCGGTTAGGTTTTTGAGGGCTGATTTCTTGTCCTGTGATAAAAAGCCTTCTGTTTCGAGTGCCAAACCTTTCAGGAGAGCATTTTCAAGCTTTTGGCACCATTTTTGAGTGAATTGCCAAAAGTCAGATTTTTGCTGAAATTGTGACCCCGGGGCTTAGGGATTTTTTTCAAAAAAATATTTTCTGCCGGTTACGTTTTTGAGGGCTGATTTCTTGTCCTGTGATAAAAAGCCTTCTGTTTCGAGTGCCAAACCTTTCAGGAGAGCATTTTCAAGCTTTTGGCACCATTTTTGAGTGAATTGCCAAAAGTCAGATTTTTGCTGAAATTGTGACCCCGGGGCTTAGGGATTTTTTCAAAAAAATATTTTCTGCCAGTGACGTTTTTGAGGGCTGATTTCTTGTCCTGTAATAAAAAGCCTTCTGTTTCGAGTGCCAAACCTTTCAGGAGAGCATTTTCAAGCTTTTGGCACCATTTTTGAGTGAATTGCCAAAAGTCAGATTTTTGCTGAAATTGTGACCCCGGGGCTTAGGGATTTTTTGAAAAAAATATTTTCTGCCGGTTAAGTTTTTGAGGGCTGATTTCTTGTCCTGTGATTAAAAAGACTTCTGATTCCATCGCCAAAGCTTTCAGGGGAGCATTTTCAAGCTTTTGGCACCATTTTTGAGTGAATTGCCAAAAGTCAGATTTTTGCTGAAATTGTGACCCCGGGGCTTAGGGATTTTTTCAAAAAAATATTTTCTGCCGGTTAAGTTTTTGAGGGCTGATTTCTTGTCCTGTGATAAAAAGCCTTCTGTTTCAAGTGCCAAACCTTTCAGGAGAGCATTTTCAGGCTTTTGGCACCATTTTTGAGTGAATTGCCAAAAGTCAGATTTTTGCTGAAATTGTGACCCCGGGGCTTAGGGATTTTTTCAAAAAAATGTTTTCTGCCGGTTAAGTTTTTGAGGGCTGATTTCTTGTCCTGTGATAAAAAAACTTCTGTTTCAAGTGCCAAACCTTTCAGGAGAGTGTTTTCAAGCTTTTGGCACCATTTTTGAGTGAATTGCCAAAAGTCAGATTTTTGCTGAAATTGTGACCCCGGGGCTTAGGGATTTTTTCAAAAAAATATTTTCTGCCGGTTAAGTTTTTGATGGCTGATTTCTTGTCCTGTGATAAAAAGCCTTCTGTTTCGAGTGCCAAACCTTTCAGGAGAGCATTTTCAGGCTTTTGGCACCATTTTTGAGTGAATTGCCAAAAGTCAGATTTTTGCTGAAATTGTGACCCCGGGGCTTAGGGATTTTTTCAAAAAAATATTTTCTGCCGGTTAAGTTTTTGAGGGCTGATTTCTTGTCCTGTGATAAAAAGCCTTCTGTTTCGAGTGCCAAACCTTTCAGGAGAGCATTTTCAGGTTTTTGGCACCATTTTTGAGTGAATTGCCAAAAGTCAGATTTTTGCTGAAATTGTTCAAAAAAATATTTTCTGCCGGTTAAGTTTTTGAGAGCTGATTTCTTGTCCTGTGATAAAAAGCCTTCTGTTTCAAGTGCCAAACCTTTCAGGAGAGCATTTTCAAGCTTTTGGCACCATTTTTGAGTGAATTGCCAAAAGTCAGATTTTTGCTGAAATTTTGACCTCGGGGCTTAGGGATTTTTTCAAAAAAATATTTTCTGCCGGTTACGTTTTTGAGGGCTGATTTCTTGTCCTGTGATAAAAAGCCTTCTGTTTCGAGTGCCAAACCTTTCAGGAGAGCATTTTCAGGCTTTTGGCACCATTTTTGAGTGAATTGCCAAAAGTCAGATTTTTGCTGAAATTTTGACCCCGGGGCTTAGGGATTTTTTCAAAAAAATATTTTCTGCCGGTTACGTTTTTGAGGGCTGATTTCTTGTCCTGTGATAAAAAGCCTTCTGTTTCGAGTGCCAAACCTTTCAGGAGAGCATTTTCAAGCTTTTGGCACCATTTTTGAGTGAATTGCCAAAAGTCAGATTTTTGCTGAAATTGTGACCCCGGGGCTTAGGGATTTGTTCAAAAAAATATTTTCTGCCGGTTAAGTTTTTGAGGGCTGATTTCTTGTCCTGTGATAAAAAGCCTTCTGTTTCGAGTGCCAAACCTTTCAGGAGAGCATTTTCAGGCTTTTGGCACCATTTTTGAGTGAATTGCCAAAAGTCAGATTTTTGCTGAAATTGTGACCCCGGGGCTTAGGGATTTTTTCAAAAAAATATTTTCTGCCGCTTAGGTTTTTGAGGGCTGATTTATTTTCCTTTGATAAAAAGACTTCTGTTTCCATCGCCAAAGCTTTCAGGGGAGCATTTTCAAGCTTTTGGCACCACTTTTGAGTGAATAGCCAAAAGTCAGATTTTTGCTGAAATTGTGACCCCGGGGCTTAGGGATTTTTTCAAAAAAATATTTTCTGCCGGTTAAGTTTTTGAGGGCTGATTTCTTGTCCTGTGATAAAAAGCCTTCTGTTTCGAGTGCCAAACCTTTCAGGAGAGCATTTTCAGGCTTTTGGCACCATTTTTGAGTGAATTGCCAAAAGTCAGATTTTTGCTGAAATTGTTCAAAAAAATATTTTCTGCCGGTTAAGTTTTTGAGGGCTGATTTCTTGTCCTGTGATAAAAAGCCTTCTGTTTCGAGTGCCAAACCTTTCAGGAGAGCATTTTCAAGCTTTTGGCACCATTTTTGAGTGAATTGCCAAAAGTCAGATTTTTGCTGAAATTGTGACCCCGGGGCTTAGGGATTTTTTCAAAAAAATATTTTCTGCCGGTTAAGTTTTTGAGGGCTGATTTCTTGTCCTGTGATAAAAAGCCTTCTGTTTCAAGTGCCAAACCTTTCAGGAGAGCATTTTCAGGCTTTTGGCACCATTTTTGAGTGAATTGCCAAAAGTCAGATTTTTGCTGAAATTGTGACCCCGGGGCTTAGGGATTTTTTCAAAAAAATGTTTTCTGCCGGTTAAGTTTTTGAGGGCTGATTTCTTGTCCTGTGATAAAAAAACTTCTGTTTCAAGTGCCAAACCTTTCAGGAGAGTGTTTTCAAGCTTTTGGCACCATTTTTGAGTGAATTGCCAAAAGTCAGATTTTTGCTGAAATTGTGACCCCGGGGCTTAGGGATTTTTTCAAAAAAATATTTTCTGCCGGTTAAGTTTTTGATGGCTGATTTCTTGTCCTGTGATAAAAAGCCTTCTGTTTCGAGTGCCAAACCTTTCAGGAGAGCATTTTCAGGCTTTTGGCACCATTTTTGAGTGAATTGCCAAAAGTCAGATTTTTGCTGAAATTGTGACCCCGGGGCTTAGGGATTTTTTCAAAAAAATATTTTCTGCCGGTTAAGTTTTTGAGGGCTGATTTCTTGTCCTGTGATAAAAAGCCTTCTGTTTCGAGTGCCAAACCTTTCAGGAGAGCATTTTCAGGTTTTTGGCACCATTTTTGAGTGAATTGCCAAAAGTCAGATTTTTGCTGAAATTGTTCAAAAAAATATTTTCTGCCGGTTAAGTTTTTGAGAGCTGATTTCTTGTCCTGTGATAAAAAGCCTTCTGTTTCAAGTGCCAAACCTTTCAGGAGAGCATTTTCAAGCTTTTGGCACCATTTTTGAGTGAATTGCCAAAAGTCAGATTTTTGCTGAAATTTTGACCTCGGGGCTTAGGGATTTTTTCAAAAAAATATTTTCTGCCGGTTACGTTTTTGAGGGCTGATTTCTTGTCCTGTGATAAAAAGCCTTCTGTTTCGAGTGCCAAACCTTTCAGGAGAGCATTTTCAGGCTTTTGGCACCATTTTTGAGTGAATTGCCAAAAGTCAGATTTTTGCTGAAATTTTGACCCCGGGGCTTAGGGATTTTTTCAAAAAAATATTTTCTGCCGGTTACGTTTTTGAGGGCTGATTTCTTGTCCTGTGATAAAAAGCCTTCTGTTTCGAGTGCCAAACCTTTCAGGAGAGCATTTTCAAGCTTTTGGCACCATTTTTGAGTGAATTGCCAAAAGTCAGATTTTTGCTGAAATTGTGACCCCGGGGCTTAGGGATTTGTTCAAAAAAATATTTTCTGCCGGTTAAGTTTTTGAGGGCTGATTTCTTGTCCTGTGATAAAAAGCCTTCTGTTTCGAGTGCCAAACCTTTCAGGAGAGCATTTTCAGGCTTTTGGCACCATTTTTGAGTGAATTGCCAAAAGTCAGATTTTTGCTGAAATTGTGACCCCGGGGCTTAGGGATTTTTTCAAAAAAATATTTTCTGCCGCTTAGGTTTTTGAGGGCTGATTTATTTTCCTTTGATAAAAAGACTTCTGTTTCCATCGCCAAAGCTTTCAGGGGAGCATTTTCAAGCTTTTGGCACCACTTTTGAGTGAATAGCCAAAAGTCAGATTTTTGCTGAAATTGTGACCCCGGGGCTTAGGGATTTTTTCAAAAAAATATTTTCTGCCGGTTAAGTTTTTGAGGGCTGATTTCTTGTCCTGTGATAAAAAGCCTTCTGTTTCGAGTGCCAAACCTTTCAGGAGAGCATTTTCAGGCTTTTGGCACCATTTTTGAGTGAATTGCCAAAAGTCAGATTTTTGCTGAAATTGTTCAAAAAAATATTTTCTGCCGGTTAAGTTTTTGAGGGCTGATTTCTTGTCCTGTGATAAAAAGACTTCTGTTTCCATCGCCAAAGCTTTCAGGGGAGCATTTTCAAGCTTTTGGCACCATTTTTGAGTGAATTGCCAAAAGTCAGATTTTTGCTGAAATTGTGACCCCGGGGCTTAGGGATTTTTTCAAAAAAATATTTTCTGCCGGTTACGTTTTTGAGGGCTGATTTCTTGTCCTGTGATAAAAAGCCTTCTGTTTCGAGTGCCAAACCTTTCAGGAGAGCATTTTCAGGCTTTTGGCACCATTTTTGAGTGAATTGCCAAAAGTCAGATTTTTGCTGAAATTGTGACCCCGGGGCTTAGGGATTCTTTCAAAAAAATATTTTCTGCCGGTTAAGTTTTTGAGGGCTGATTTCTTGTCCTGTGATAAAAAGCCTTCTGTTTCGAGTGCCAAACCTTTCAGGAGAGCATTTTCAAGCTTTTGGCACCATTTTTGAGTGAATTGCCAAAAGTCAGATTTTTGCTGAAATTGTGACCCCGGGGCTTAGGGATTTTTTCAAAATATATTTTCTGCCGGTTAAGTTTTTGAGGGCTGATTTCTTGTCCTGTGATAAAAAGCCTTCTGTTTCGAAGGCCAAACCTTTCAGGAGAGCATTTTCAGGCTTTTGGCACCATTTTTGAGTGAATTGCCAAAAGTCAGATTTTTGCTGAAATTGTTCAAAAAAATATTTTCTGCCGGTTAAGTTTTTGAGGGCTGATTTCTTGTCCTGTGATTAAAAAGACTTCTGATTCCATCGCCAAAGCTTTCAGGGGAGCATTTTCAAGCTTTTGGCACCATTTTTGAGTGAATTGCCAAAAGTCAGATTTTTGCTGAAATTTTGACCCCGGGGCTTAGGGATTTTTTCAAAAAAATGTTTTCTGCCGGTTAAGTTTTTGAGGGCTGATTTTCTTGTCCTGTGATAAAAAGCCTTCTGTTTCGAGTGCCAAACCTTTCAGGAGAGCATTTTCAAGCTTTTGGCACCATTTTTGAGTGAATTGCCAAAAGTCAGATTTTTGCTGATATTGTGACCCCGGGGCCTAGGGATTTTTTCAAAAAAAAAATTTCTGCCGGTTACGTTTTTGAGGGCTGATTTCTTGTCCTGTGATAAAAAGCCTTCTGTTTCGAGTGCCAAACCTTTCAGGAGAGCATTTTCAGGCTTTTGGCACCATTTTTGAGTGAATTGCCAAAAGTCAGATTTTTGCTGAAATTGTGACCCCGGGGCTTAGGGATTTTTTTCAAAAAAATATTTTCTGCCGGTTACGTTTTTGAGGGCTGATTTCTTGTCCTGTGATAAAAAGCCTTCTGTTTCGAGTGCCAAACCTTTCAGGAGAGCATTTTCAAGCTTTTGGCACCATTTTTGAGTGAATTGCCAAAAGTCAGATTTTTGCTGAAATTGTGACCCCGGGGCTTAGGGATTTTTTCAAAAAAATATTTTCTGCCGGTTAAGTTTTTGAGGGCTGATTTCTTGTCCTGGGATAAAAAGCCTTCTGTTTCGAGTGCCAAACCTTTCAGGAGAGCATTTTCAGGCTTTTGGCACCATTTTTCAGTGAATTGCCAAAAGTCAGATTTTTGCTGAAATTGTTCAAAAAAATATTTTCTGCCAGTTAAGTTTTTGAGGGCTGATTTCTTGTCCTGTGATAAAAAGCCTTCTGTTTCGAGTGCCAAACCTTTCAGGAGAGCATTTTCAAGCTTTTGGCACCATTTTTGAGTGAATTGCCAAAAGTCAGATTTTTGCTGAAATTGTGACCCCGGGGCTTAGGGATTTTTTCAAAAAAATATTTTCTGCCAGTGACGTTTTTGAGGGCTGATTTTTTGTCCTGTAATAAAAAGCCTTCTGTTTCGAGTGCCAAACCTTTCAGGAGAGCATTTTCAAGCTTTTGGCACCATTTTTGAGTGAATTGCCAAAAGTCAGATTTTTGCTGAAATTGTGACCCCGGGGCTTAGGGATTTTTTTCAAAAAAAAAATTTCTGCCGGTTACGTTTTTGAGGGCTGATTTCTTGTCCTGTGATAAAAAGCCTTCTGTTTCGAGTGACAAAGCTTTCAGGAGAGCATTTTCAAGCTTTTGGCACCATTTTTGAGTGAATTGCCAAAAGTCAGATTTTTGCTGAAATTGTGACCCCGGGGCTTAGGGATTTTTTGAAAAAAATATTTTCTGCCGGTTAAGTTTTTGAGGGCTGATTTCTTGTCCTGTGATTAAAAAGACTTCTGATTCCATCGCCAAAGCTTTCAGGGGAGCATTTTCAAGCTTTTGGCACCATTTTTGAGTGAATTGCCAAAAGTCAGATTTTTGCTGAAATTGTGACCCCGGGGCTTAGGGATTTTTTCAAAAAAATATTTTCTGCCGGTTAAGTTTTTGAGGGCTGATTTCTTGTCCTGTGATAAAAAGCCTTCTGTTTCGAGTGCCAAACCTTTCAGGAGAGCATTTTCAGGCTTTTGGCACCATTTTTGAGTGAATTGCCAAAAGTCAGATTTTTGCTGAAATTGTGACCCCGGGGCTTAGGGATTTTTTCAAAAAAATATTTTCTGCCGGTTAAGTTTTTGAGGGCTGATTTCTTGTCCTGTGATAAAAAGCCTTCTGTTTCGAGTGCCAAACCTTTCAGGAGAGCATTTTCAGGTTTTTGGCACCATTTTTGAGTGAATTGCCAAAAGTCAGATTTTTGCTGAAATTGTTCAAAAAAATATTTTCTGCCGGTTAAGTTTTTGAGAGCTGATTTCTTGTCCTGTGATAAAAAGCCTTCTGTTTCGAGTGCCAAACCTTTCAGGAGAGCATTTTCAAGCTTTTGGCACCATTTTTGAGTGAATTGCCAAAAGTCAGATTTTTGCTGAAATTTTGACCCCGGGGCTTAGGGATTTTTTCAAAAAAATATTTTCTGCCTGTTACGTTTTTGAGGGCTGATTTCTTGTCCTGTGATAAAAAGCCTTCTGTTTCGAGTGCCAAACCTTTCAGGAGAGCATTTTCAAGCTTTTGGCACCATTTTTGAGTGAATTGCCAAAAGTCAGATTTTTGCTGAAATTGTGACCCCGGGGCTTAGGGAATTTTTCAAAAAAATATTTTCTGCCGGTTAAGTTTTTGAGGGCTGATTTCTTGTCCTGTGATAAAAAGCCTTCTGTTTCGAGTGCCAAACCTTTCAGGAGAGCATTTTCAGGCTTTTGGCACCATTTTTGAGTGAATTGCCAAAAGTCAGATTTTTGCTGAAATTGTGACCCCGGGGCTTAGGGATTCTTTCAAAAAAATATTTTCTGCCGGTTAAGTTTTTGAGGGCTGATTTCTTGTCCTGTGATAAAAAGCCTTCTGTTTCGAGTGCCAAACCTTTCAGGAGAGCATTTTCAAGCTTTTGGCACCATTTTTGAGTGAATTGCCAAAAGTCAGATTTTTGCTGAAATTGTGACCCCGGGGCTTAGGGATTTTTTCAAAATATATTTTCTGCCGGTTAAGTTTTTGAGGGCTGATTTCTTGTCCTGTGATAAAAAGCCTTCTGTTTCGAAGGCCAAACCTTTCAGGAGAGCATTTTCAGGCTTTTGGCACCATTTTTGAGTGAATTGCCAAAAGTCAGATTTTTGCTGAAATTGTTCAAAAAAATATTTTCTGCCGGTTAAGTTTTTGAGGGCTGATTTCTTGTCCTGTGATAAAAAGCCTTCTGTTTCGAGTGACAAAGCTTTCAGGAGAGCATTTTCAAGCTTTTGGCACCATTTTTGAGTGAATTGCCAAAAGTCAGATTTTTGCTGAAATTGTGACCCCGGGGCTTAGGGATTTTTTGAAAAAAATATTTTCTGCCGGTTAAGTTTTTGAGGGCTGATTTCTTGTCCTGTGATTAAAAAGACTTCTGATTCCATCGCCAAAGCTTTCAGGGGAGCATTTTCAAGCTTTTGGCACCATTTTTGAGTGAATTGCCAAAAGTCAGATTTTTGCTGAAATTGTGACCCCGGGGCTTAGGGATTTTTTCAAAAAAATATTTTCTGCCGGTTAAGTTTTTGAGGGCTGATTTCTTGTCCTGTGATAAAAAGCCTTCTGTTTCGAGTGCCAAACCTTTCAGGAGAGCATTTTCAGGCTTTTGGCACCATTTTTGAGTTAATTGCCAAAAGTCAGATTTTTGCTGAAATTTTGACCCCGGGGCTTAGGGATTTTTTCAAAAATTGTGTTCTGCCGGTTAAGTTTTTGAGGGCTGATTTCTTGTCCTGTGATAAAAAGACTTCTGTTTCAAGTGCCAAACCTTTCAGGAGAGCGTTTTCAAGCTTTTGGCACCATTTTTGAGTGAATTGCCAAAAGTCAGATTTTTGATGAAATTGTGACCCCGGGGCTTAGGGATTTTTTCAAAAAAATATTTTCTGCCGGTTACGTTTTTGAGGGCTGATTTCTTGTCCTGTGATAAAAAGCCTTCTGTTTCGAGTGCCAAACCTTTCAGGAGAGCATTTTCAAGCTTTTGGCACCATTTTTGAGTGAATTGCCAAAAGTCAGATTTTTGCTGAAATTTTGACCCCGGGGCTTAGGGATTTTTTGAAAAAAATATTTTCTGCCGGTTAAGTTTTTGAGGGCTGATTTCTTGTCCTGTGATAAAAAGCCTTCTGTTTCGAGTGCCAAACCTTTCAGGAGAGCATTTTCAGGCTTTTGGCACCATTTTTGAGTGAATTGCCAAAAGTCAGATTTTTGCTGAAATTGTGACCCCGGGGCTTAGGGATTCTTTCAAAAAAATATTTTCTGCCGGTTAAGTTTTTGAGGGCTGATTTCTTGTCCTGTGATAAAAAGCCTTCTGTTTCGAGTGCCAAACCTTTCAGGAGAGCATTTTCAAGCTTTTGGCACCATTTTTGAGTGAATTGCCAAAAGTCAGATTTTTGCTGAAATTGTGACCCCGGGGCTTAGGGATTTTTTCAAAATATATTTTCTGCCGGTTAAGTTTTTGAGGGCTGATTTCTTGTCCTGTGATAAAAAGCCTTCTGTTTCGAAGGCCAAACCTTTCAGGAGAGCATTTTCAGGCTTTTGGCACCATTTTTGAGTGAATTGCCAAAAGTCAGATTTTTGCTGAAATTGTTCAAAAAAATATTTTCTGCCGGTTAAGTTTTTGAGGGCTGATTTCTTGTCCTGTGATAAAAAGCCTTCTGTTTCGAGTGACAAAGCTTTCAGGAGAGCATTTTCAAGCTTTTGGCACCATTTTTGAGTGAATTGCCAAAAGTCAGATTTTTGCTGAAATTGTGACCCCGGGGCTTAGGGATTTTTTGAAAAAAATATTTTCTGCCGGTTAAGTTTTTGAGGGCTGATTTCTTGTCCTGTGATTAAAAAGACTTCTGATTCCATCGCCAAAGCTTTCAGGGGAGCATTTTCAAGCTTTTGGCACCATTTTTGAGTGAATTGCCAAAAGTCAGATTTTTGCTGAAATTGTGACCCCGGGGCTTAGGGATTTTTTCAAAAAAATATTTTCTGCCGGTTAAGTTTTTGAGGGCTGATTTCTTGTCCTGTGATAAAAAGCCTTCTGTTTCGAGTGCCAAACCTTTCAGGAGAGCATTTTCAGGCTTTTGGCACCATTTTTGAGTTAATTGCCAAAAGTCAGATTTTTGCTGAAATTTTGACCCCGGGGCTTAGGGATTTTTTCAAAAATTGTGTTCTGCCGGTTAAGTTTTTGAGGGCTGATTTCTTGTCCTGTGATAAAAAGACTTCTGTTTCAAGTGCCAAACCTTTCAGGAGAGCGTTTTCAAGCTTTTGGCACCATTTTTGAGTGAATTGCCAAAAGTCAGATTTTTGCTGAAATTGTGACCCCGGGGCTTAGGGATTTTTTCAAAAAAATATTTTCTGCCGGTTACGTTTTTGAGGGCTGATTTCTTGTCCTGTGATAAAAAGCCTTCTGTTTCGAGTGCCAAACCTTTCAGGAGAGCATTTTCAAGCTTTTGGCACCATTTTTGAGTGAATTGCCAAAAGTCAGATTTTTGCTGAAATTTTGACCCTGGGGCTTAGGGATTTTTTGAAAAAAATATTTTCTGCCGGTTAAGTTTTTGAGGGCTGATTTCTTGTCCTGTGATAAAAAGCCTTCTGTTTCGAGTGCCAAACCTTTCAGGAGAGCATTTTCAGGCTTTTGGCACCATTTTTGAGTGAATTGCCAAAAGTCAGATTTTTGCTGAAATTGTGACCCCGGGGCTTAGGGATTCTTTCAAAAAAATATTTTCTGCCGGTTAAGTTTTTGAGGGCTGATTTCTTGTCCTGTGATAAAAAGCCTTCTGTTTCGAGTGCCAAACCTTTCAGGAGAGCATTTTCAAGCTTTTGGCACCATTTTTGAGTGAATTGCCAAAAGTCAGATTTTTGCTGAAATTGTGACCCCGGGGCTTAGGGATTTTTTCAAAATATATTTTCTGCCGGTTAAGTTTTTGAGGGCTGATTTCTTGTCCTGTGATAAAAAGCCTTCTGTTTCGAAGGCCAAACCTTTCAGGAGAGCATTTTCAGGCTTTTGGCACCATTTTTGAGTGAATTGCCAAAAGTCAGATTTTTGCTGAAATTGTTCAAAAAAATATTTTCTGCCGGTTAAGTTTTTGAGGGCTGATTTCTTGTCCTGTGATAAAAAGCCTTCTGTTTCGAGTGACAAAGCTTTCAGGAGAGCATTTTCAAGCTTTTGGCACCATTTTTGAGTGAATTGCCAAAAGTCAGATTTTTGCTGAAATTGTGACCCCGGGGCTTAGGGATTTTTTGAAAAAAATATTTTCTGCCGGTTAAGTTTTTGAGGGCTGATTTCTTGTCCTGTGATTAAAAAGACTTCTGATTCCATCGCCAAAGCTTTCAGGGGAGCATTTTCAAGCTTTTGGCACCATTTTTGAGTGAATTGCCAAAAGTCAGATTTTTGCTGAAATTGTGACCCCGGGGCTTAGGGATTTTTTCAAAAAAATATTTTCTGCCGGTTAAGTTTTTGAGGGCTGATTTCTTGTCCTGTGATAAAAAGCCTTCTGTTTCGAGTGCCAAACCTTTCAGGAGAGCATTTTCAGGCTTTTGGCACCATTTTTGAGTTAATTGCCAAAAGTCAGATTTTTGCTGAAATTTTGACCCCGGGGCTTAGGGATTTTTTCAAAAAAATGTTTTCTGCCGGTTAAGTTTTTGAGGGCTGATTTCTTGTCCTGTGATAAAAAGACTTCTGTTTCAAGTGCCAAACCTTTCAGGAGAGCGTTTTCAAGCTTTTGGCACCATTTTTGAGTGAATTGCCAAAAGTCAGATTTTTGCTGAAATTGTGACCCCGGGGCTTAGGGATTTTTTCAAAAAAAAATTTTCTGCCGGTTACGTTTTTGAGGGCTGATTTCTTGTCCTGTGATAAAAAGCCTTCTGTTTCGAGTGCCAAACCTTTCAGGAGAGCATTTTCAAGCTTTTGGCACCATTTTTGAGTGAATTGCCAAAAGTCAGATTTTTGCTGAAATTGTGACCCCGGGGCTTAGGGAATTTTTCAAAAAAATATTTTCTGCCGGTTAAGTTTTTGAGGGCTGATTTCTTGTCCTGTGATAAAAAGCCTTCTGTTTCGAGTGCCAAACCTTTCAGGAGAGCATTTTCAGGCTTTTGGCACCCTTTTTGAGTGAATTGCCAAAAGTCAGATTTTTGCTGAAATTGTGACCCCGGGGCTTAGGGATTCTTTCAAAAAAATATTTTCTGCCGGTTAAGTTTTTGAGGGCTGATTTCTTGTCCTGTGATAAAAAGCCTTCTGTTTCGAGTGCCAAACCTTTCAGGAGAGCATTTTCAAGCTTTTGGCACCATTTTTGAGTGAATTGCCAAAAGTCAGATTTTTGCTGAAATTGTGACCCCGGGGCTTAGGGATTTTTTCAAAATATATTTTCTGCCGGTTAAGTTTTTGAGGGCTGATTTCTTGTCCTGTGATAAAAAGCCTTCTGTTTCGAAGGCCAAACCTTTCAGGAGAGCATTTTCAGGCTTTTGGCACCATTTTTGAGTGAATTGCCAAAAGTCAGATTTTTGCTGAAATTTTGACCCCGGGGCTTAGGGATTTTTTGAAAAAAATATTTTCTGCCGGTTAAGTTTTTGAGGGCTGATTTCTTGTCCTGTGATTAAAAAGACTTCTGATTCCATCGCCAAAGCTTTCAGGGGAGCATTTTCAAGCTTTTGGCACCATTTTTGAGTGAATTGCCAAAAGTCAGATTTTTGCTGAAATTGTGACCCCGGGGCTTAGGGATTTTTTCAAAAAAATATTTTCTGCCGGTTAAGTTTTTGAGGGCTGATTTCTTGTCCTGTGATAAAAAGCCTTCTGTTTCGAGTGCCAAACCTTTCAGGAGAGCATTTTCAGGCTTTTGGCACCATTTTTGAGTGAATTGCCAAAAGTCAGATTTTTGCTGAAATTTTGACCCCGGGGCTTAGGGATTTTTTCAAAAAAATGTTTTCTGCCGGTTAAGTTTTTGAGGGCTGATTTCTTGTCCTGTGATAAAAAGACTTCTGTTTCAAGTGCCAAACCTTTCAGGAGAGCGTTTTCAAGCTTTTGGCACCATTTTTGAGTGAATTGCCAAAAGTCAGATTTTTGCTGAAATTGTGACCCCGGGGCTTAGGGATATTTTCAAAAAAATATTTTCTGCCGGTTACGTTTTTGAGGGCTGATTTCTTGTCCTGTGATAAAAAGCCTTCTGTTTCGAGTGCCAAACCTTTCAGCAGAGCATTTTCAGGCTTTTGGCACCATTTTTGAGTGAATTGCCAAAAGTCAGATTTTTGCTGAAATTGTGACCCCGGGGCTTAGGGATTCTTTCAAAAAAAATTTTCTGCCGGTTAAGTTTTTGAGGGCTGATTTCTTGTCCTGTGATAAAAAGCCTTCTGTTTCGAGTGCCAAACCTTTCAGGAGAGCATTTTCAGGCTTTTGGCACCATTTTTGAGTGAATTGCCAAAAGTCAGATTTTTGTTGAAATTGTTCAAAAAAATATTTTCTGCCGGTTAAGTTTTTGAGGGCTGATTTCTTGTCCTGTGATAAAAAGCCTTCTGTTTCGAGTGCCAAACCTTTCAGGAGAGCATTTTCAAGCTTTTGGCACCATTTTTGAGTGAATTGCCAAAAGTCAGATTTTTGCTGAAATTGTGACCCCGGGGCTTAGGGATTTTTTCAAAAAAATATTTTCTGCCGGTTACGTTTTTGAGGGCTGATTTCTTGTCCTGGGATAAAAAGCCTTCTGTTTCGAGTGCCAAACCTTTCAGGAGAGCATTTTCAGGCTTTTGGCACCATTTTTGAGTGAATTGCCAAAAGTCAGATTTTTGCTGAAATTGTTCAAAAAAATATTTTCTGCCGGTTAAGTTTTTGAGGGCTGATTTCTTGTCCTGTGATAAAAAGCCTTCTGTTTCGAGTGCGAAACCTTTCAGGAGAGCATTTTCAAGCTTTTAGCACCATTTTTGAGTGAATTGCCAAAAGTCAGATTTTTGCTGATATTGTGACCCCGGGGCCTAGGGATTTTTTCAAAAAAAAAATTTCTGCCGGTTACGTTTTTGAGGGCTGATTTCTTGTCCTGTGATAAAAAGCCTTCTGTTTCGAGTGCCAAACCTTTCAGGAGAGCATTTTCAAGCTTTTGGCACCATTTTTGAGTGAATTGCCAAAAGTCAGATTTTTGCTGAAATTGTTCAAAAAAATATTTTCTGCCGGTTAAGTTTTTGAGGGCTGATTTCTTGTCCTGTGATAAAAAGCCTTCTGTTTCGAGTGACAAAGCTTTCAGGAGAGCATTTTCAAGCTTTTGGCACCATTTTTGAGTGAATTGCCAAAAGTCAGATTTTTGCTGAAATTGTGACCCCGGGGCTTAGGGATTTTTTCAAAAAAATATTTTCTGCCGGTTAAGTTTTTGAGGGCTGATTTCTTGTCCTGTGATAAAAAGCCTTCTGTTTCGAGTGCCAAACCTTTCAGGAGAGCATTTTCAAGCTTTTGGCACCATTTTTGAGTGAATTGCCAAAAGTCAGATTTTTGCTGAAATTGTGACCCCGGGGCTTAGGGATTTTTTCAAAAAAATATTTTCTGCCGGTTACGTTTTTGAGGGCTGATTTCTTGTCCTGGGATAAAAAGCCTTCTGTTTCGAGTGCCAAACCTTTCAGGAGAGCATTTTCAGGCTTTTGGCACCATTTTTGAGTGAATTGCCAAAAGTCAGATTTTTGCTGAAATTGTTCAAAAAAATATTTTCTGCCGGTTAAGTTTTTGAGGGCTGATTTCTTGTCCTGTGATAAAAAGCCTTCTGTTTCGAGTGCCAAACCTTTCAGGAGAGCATTTTCAAGCTTTTGGCACCATTTTTGAGTGAATTGCCAAAAGTCAGATTTTTGCTGATATTGTGACCCCGGGGCCTAGGGATTTTTTCAAAAAAAAAATTTCTGCCGGTTACGTTTTTGAGGGCTGATTTCTTGTCCTGTGATAAAAAGCCTTCTGTTTCGAGTGCCAAACCTTTCAGGAGAGCATTTTCAAGCTTTTGGCACCATTTTTGAGTGAATTGCCAAAAGTCAGATTTTTGCTGAAATTGTTCAAAAAAATATTTTCTGCCGGTTAAGTTTTTGAGGGCTGATTTCTTGTCCTGTGATAAAAAGCCTTCTGTTTCGAGTGACAAAGCTTTCAGGAGAGCATTTTCAAGCTTTTGGCACCATTTTTGAGTGAATTGCCAAAAGTCAGATTTTTGCTGAAATTGTGACCCCGGGGCTTAGGGATTTTTTCAAAAAAATATTTTCTGCCGGTTAAGTTTTTGAGGGCTGATTTCTGGTCCTGTGATAAAAAGCCTTCTGTTTCGAGTGCCAAACCTTTCAGGAGAGCATTTTCAGGCTTTTGGCACCATTTTTGAGTGAATTGCCAAAAGTCAGATTTTTGCTGAAATTTTGACCCCGGGGCTTAGGGATTTTTTCAAAAAAATGTTTTCTGCCGGTTAAGTTTTTGAGGGCTGATTTCTTGTCCTGTGATAAAAAGACTTCTGTTTCAAGTGCCAAACCTTTCAGGAGAGCGTTTTCAAGCTTTTGGCACCATTTTTGAGTGAATTGCCAAAAGTCAGATTTTTGCTGAAATTGTGACCCCGGGGCTTAGGGATTTTTTCAAAAAAATATTTTCTGCCGGTTACGTTTTTGAGGGCTGATTTCTTGTCCTGTGATAAAAAGCCTTCTGTTTCGAGTGCCAAACCTTTCAGCAGAGCATTTTCAGGCTTTTGGCACCATTTTTGAGTGAATTGCCAAAAGTCAGATTTTTGCTGAAATTGTGACCCCGGGGCTTAGGGATTTTTTCAAAAAAATATTTTCTGCCGGTTAAGTTGTTGAGGACTGATTTCTTGTCCTGTTATAAAAAGAATTCTGTTTCCATCGCCAAAGCTTTCAGGGGAGCATTTTCAAGCTTTTGGCACCATTTTTGAGTGAATTGCCAAAAGTCAGATTTTTGCTGAAATTGTGACCCCGGGGCTTAGGGATTTGTTCAAAAAAATATTTTCTGCCGGTTAAGTTTTTGAGGGCTGATTTCTTGTCCTGTGATAAAAAGCCTTCTGTTTCGAGTGCCAAACCTTTCAGGAGAGCATTTTCAGGTTTTTGGCACCATTTTTGAGTGAATTGCCAAAAGTCAGATTTTTGTTGAAATTGTTCAAAAAAATATTTTCTGCCGGTTAAGTTTTTGAGGGCTGATTTCTTGTCCTGTGATAAAAAGCCTTCTGTTTCGAGTGCCAAACCTTTCAGGAGAGCATTTTCAAGCTTTTGGCACCATTTTTGAGTGAATTGCCAAAAGTCAGATTTTTGCTGAAATTTTGACCCCGGGGCTTAGGGATTTTTTCAAAAAAATATTTTCTGCCGGTTACGTTTTTGAGGGCTGATTTCTTGTCCTGTGATAAAAAGCCTTCTGTTTCGAGTGCCAAACCTTTCAGGAGAGCATTTTCAAGCTTTTGGCACCATTTTTGAGTGAATTGCCAAAAGTCAGATTTTTGCTGAAATTGTGACCCCGGGGCTTAGGGATTTGTTCAAAAAAATATTTTCTGCCGGTTAAGTTTTTGAGGGCTGATTTCTTGTCTTGTGATAAAAAGCCTTCTGTTTCGAGTGCCAAACCTTTCAGGAGAGCATTTTCAGGCTTTTGGCACCATTTTTGAGTGAATTGCCAAAAGTCAGATTTTTGCTGAAATTGTTCAAAAAAATATTTTCTGCCGGTTAAGTTTTTGAGGGCTGATTTCTTGTCCTGTGATAAAAAGCCTTCTGTTTTGAGTGCCAAACCTTTCAGGAGAGCATTTTCAAGCTTTTGGCACCATTTTTGAGTGAATTGCCAAAAGTCAGATTTTTGCTGAAATTGTGACCCCGGGGCTTAGGGAGTTTTTCAAAAAAATATTTTCTGCCGGTTAAGTTTTTGAGGGCTGATTTCTTGTCCTGTGATAAAAAGCCTTCTGTTTCGAGTGCCAAACATTTCAGGAGAGCATTTTCAGGCTTTTGGCACCATTTTTGAGTGAATTGCCAAAAGTCAGATTTTTGCTGAAATTGTGACCCCGGGGCTTGGGGATTTTTTCAAAAAAATATTTTCTGCCGGTTAAGTTTTTGAGGGCTGATTTCTTGTCCTGTGATAAAAAGACTTCTGTTTCCATCGCCAAAGCTTTCAGGGGAGCATTTTCAAGCTTTTGGCACCATTTTTGAGTGAATTGCCAAAAGTCAGATTTTTGCTGAAATTATGACCCCGGGGCTTAGGGATTTGTTCAAAAAAATATTTTCTGCCGGTTAAGTTTTTGAGGGCTGATTTCTTGTCCTGTGATAAAAAGCCTTCTGTTTCGAGTGCCAAACCTTTCAGGAGAGCATTTTCAGGCTTTTGGCACCATTTTTGAGTGAATTGCCAAAAGTTAGATTTTTGCTGAAATTGTTCAAAAAAATATTTTCTGCCGGTTAGGTTTTTGAGGGCTGATTTCTTTTCCTGTGATAAAAAGCCTTCTGTTTCGAGTGCCAAACATTTCAGGAGAGCATTTTCAGGCTTTTGGCACCATTTTTGAGTGAATTGCCAAAAGTCAGATTTTTGCTGAAATTGTGACCCCGGGGCTTGGGGATTTTTTCAAAAAAATATTTTCTGCCGGTTAAGTTTTTGAGGGCTGATTTCTTGTCCTGTGATAAAAAGACTTCTGTTTCCATCGCCAAAGCTTTCAGGGGAGCATTTTCAAGCTTTTGGCACCATTTTTGAGTGAATTGCCAAAAGTCAGATTTTTGCTGAAATTATGACCCCGGGGCTTAGGGATTTGTTCAAAAAAATATTTTCTGCCGGTTAAGTTTTTGAGGGCTGATTTCTTGTCCTGTGATAAAAAGCCTTCTGTTTCGAGTGCCAAACCTTTCAGGAGAGCATTTTCAGGCTTTTGGCACCATTTTTGAGTGAATTGCCAAAAGTTAGATTTTTGCTGAAATTGTTCAAAAAAATATTTTCTGCCGGTTAGGTTTTTGAGGGCTGATTTCTTGTCCTGTGATAAAAAGCCTTTTGTTTCGAGTGCCAAACCTTTCAGGAGAGCATTTTCAAGCTTTTGGCACCATTTTTGAGTGAATTGCCAAAAGTCAGATTTTTGCTGATATTGTGACCCCGGGGCCTAGGGATTTTTTCAAAAAAAAATTTCTGCCGGTTACGTTTTTGAGGGCTGATTTCTTGTCCTGTGATAAAAAGCCTTCTGTTTCGAGTGCCAAACATTTCAGGAGAGCATTTTCAGGCTTTTGGCACCATTTTTGAGTGAATTGTCAAAAGTCAGATTTTTGCTGAAATTGTGACCCCGGTGCTTAGGGATTTTTTTCAAAAAAATATTTTCTGCCGGTTAAGTTTTTGAGGGCTGATTTCTTGTCATGTGATAAAAAGACTTCTGTTTCCATCGCCAAAGCTTTCAGGGGAGCATTTTCAAGCTTTTGGCACCATTTTTGAGTGAATTGCCAAAAGTCAGATTTTTGCTGAAATTGTGACCCCGGGGCTTAGGGATTTGTTCAAAAAAATATTTTCTGCCGGTTAAGTTTTTGAGGGCTGATTTCTTGTCCTGTGATAAAAAGCCTTCTGTTTCGAGTGCCAAAGCTTTCAGGAGAGCATTTTCAGGCTTTTGGCACCATTTTTGAGTGAATTGCCAAAAGTCAGATTTTTGCTGAAATTGTTCAAAAAAATATTTTCTGCCGGTTATGTTTTTGAGGGCTGATTTCTTGTCCTGTGATAAAAAGCCTTTTGTTTCGAGTGCCAAACCTTTCAGGAGAGCATTTTCAAGCTTTTGGCACCATTTTTGAGTGAATTGCCGAAAGTCAGATTTTTGCTGATATTGTGACCCCGGGGCTTAGGGATTTTTTCAAAAAAATATTTTCTGCCGGTTAAGTTTTTGAGGGCTGATTTCTTGTCCTGTGATAAAAAGCCTTCTGTTTCGAGTGCCAAACCTTTCAGGAGAGTATTTTCAGGCTTTTGGCACCATTTTTGAGTGAATTGCCAAAAGTCAGATTTTTGCTGAAATTGTGACCCCGGGGCTTAGGGATTTTTTCAAAAAAATGTTTTTTGCCGGTTAAGTTTTTGAGGGCTGATTTCTTGTCCTGTGATTGAAAAGACTTCTGATTCCATCGCCAAAGCTTTCAGGGGAGCATTTTCAAGCTTTTGGCACCATTTTTGAGTGAATTGCCAAAAGTCAGATTTTTGCTGAAATTGTGACCCCGGGGCTTAGGGATTTTTTCAAAAAAATATTTTCTGCCGGTTAAGTTTTTGAGGGCTGATTTCTTGTCCTGTGATAAAAAGCCTTCTGTTTCGAGTGCCAAACCTTTCAGGAGAGCATTTTCAGGCTTTTGGCACCATTTTTGAGTGAATTGCCAAAAGTCAGATTTTTGCTGAAATTGTGACCCCGGGGCTTAGGGATTTTTTCAAAAAAATATTTTCTGCCGGTTAAGTTTTTGAGGGCTGATTTCTTGTCCTGTGATAAAAAGCCTTCTGTTTCGAGTGCCATACATTTCAGGAGAGCATTTTCAGGCTTTTGGCACCATTTTTGAGTGAATTGCCAAAAGTCAGATTTTTGCTGAAATTGTGACCCCGGGGCTTAGGGATTTTTTCAAAAAAATATTTTCTGCCGGTTTAGTTGTTGAGGGCTGATTTCTTGTCCTGTGATAAAAAGACTTCTGTTTCCATCGCCAAAGCTTTCAGGGGATCATTTTCAAGCTTTTGGCACCATTTTTGAGTGAATTGCCAAAAGTCAGATTTTTGCTGAAATTGTGACCCCGGGGCTTAGGGATTTTTTCAAAAAAATATTTTCTGCCGGTTAAGTTTTTGAGGGCTGATTTCTTGTCCTGTAATAAAAAGCCTTCTGTTTCCAGTGCCAAACCTTTCAGGAGAGCATTTTCAGGCTTTTGGCACCATTTTTGAGTGAATTGCCAAAAGTCAGATTTTTGCTGAAATTGTTCAAAAAAATATTTTCTGCCGGTTAGGTTTTTGAGGGCTGATTTCTTGTCCTGTGATAAAAAGCCTTTTGTTTCGAGTGCCAAACCTTTCAGGAGAGCATTTTCAAGCTTTTGGCACCATTTTTGAGTGAATTGCCAAAAGTCAGATTTTTGCTGATATTGTGACCCCGGGGCCTAGGGATTTTTTCAAAAAAAAATTTCTGCCGGTTACGTTTTTGAGGGCTGATTTCTTGTCCTGTGATAAAAAGCCTTCTGTTTCGAGTGCCAAACATTTCAGGAGAGCATTTTCAGGCTTTTGGCACCATTTTTGAGTGAATTGTCAAAAGTCAGATTTTTGCTGAAATTGTGACCCCGGTGCTTAGGGATTTTTTTCAAAAAAATATTTTCTGCCGGTTAAGTTTTTGAGGGCTGATTTCTTGTCATGTGATAAAAAGACTTCTGTTTCCATCGCCAAAGCTTTCAGGGGAGCATTTTCAAGCTTTTGGCACCATTTTTGAGTGAATTGCCAAAAGTCAGATTTTTGCTGAAATTGTGACCCCGGGGCTTAGGGATTTGTTCAAAAAAATATTTTCTGCCGGTTAAGTTTTTGAGGGCTGATTTCTTGTCCTGTGATAAAAAGCCTTCTGTTTCGAGTGCCAAAGCTTTCAGGAGAGCATTTTCAGGCTTTTGGCACCATTTTTGAGTGAATTGCCAAAAGTCAGATTTTTGCTGAAATTGTTCAAAAAAATATTTTCTGCCGGTTATGTTTTTGAGGGCTGATTTCTTGTCCTGTGATAAAAAGCCTTTTGTTTCGAGTGCCAAACCTTTCAGGAGAGCATTTTCAAGCTTTTGGCACCATTTTTGAGTGAATTGCCGAAAGTCAGATTTTTGCTGATATTGTGACCCCGGGGCTTAGGGATTTTTTCAAAAAAATATTTTCTGCCGGTTAAGTTTTTGAGGGCTGATTTCTTGTCCTGTGATAAAAAGCCTTCTGTTTCGAGTGCCAAACCTTTCAGGAGAGTATTTTCAGGCTTTTGGCACCATTTTTGAGTGAATTGCCAAAAGTCAGATTTTTGCTGAAATTGTGACCCCGGGGCTTAGGGATTTTTTCAAAAAAATGTTTTTTGCCGGTTAAGTTTTTGAGGGCTGATTTCTTGTCCTGTGATTAAAAAGACTTCTGATTCCATCGCCAAAGCTTTCAGGGGAGCATTTTCAAGCTTTTGGCACCATTTTTGAGTGAATTGCCAAAAGTCAGATTTTTGCTGAAATTGTGACCCCGGGGCTTAGGGATTTTTTCAAAAAAATATTTTCTGCCGGTTAAGTTTTTGAGGGCTGATTTCTTGTCCTGTGATAAAAAGCCTTCTGTTTCGAGTGCCAAACCTTTCAGGAGAGCATTTTCAGGCTTTTGGCACCATTTTTGAGTGAATTGCCAAAAGTCAGATTTTTGCTGAAATTGTGACCCCGGGGCTTAGGGATTTTTTCAAAAAAATATTTTCTGCCGGTTAAGTTTTTGAGGGCTGATTTCTTGTCCTGTGATAAAAAGCCTTCTGTTTCGAGTGCCATACATTTCAGGAGAGCATTTTCAGGCTTTTGGCACCATTTTTGAGTGAATTGCCAAAAGTCAGATTTTTGCTGAAATTGTGACCCCGGGGCTTAGGGATTTTTTCAAAAAAATATTTTCTGCCGGTTTAGTTGTTGAGGGCTGATTTCTTGTCCTGTGATAAAAAGACTTCTGTTTCCATCGCCAAAGCTTTCAGGGGATCATTTTCAAGCTTTTGGCACCATTTTTGAGTGAATTGCCAAAAGTCAGATTTTTGCTGAAATTGTGACCCCGGGGCTTAGGGATTTTTTCAAAAAAATATTTTCTGCCGGTTAAGTTGTTGAGGGCTGATTTCTTGTCCTGTGATAAAAAGACTTCTGTTTCCATCGCCAAAGCTTTCAGGGGAGCATTTTCAAGCTTTTGGCACCATTTTTGAGTGAATTGCCAAAAGTCAGATTTTTGCTGAAATTGTGACCCCGGGGCTTAGGGATTTGTTCAAAAAAATATTTTCTACCGGTTAAGTTTTTGAGGGCTGATTTCTTGTCCTGTAATAAAAAGCCTTCTGTTTCAAGTGCCAAACCTTTCAGGAGAGCATTTTCAGGCTTTTGGCACCATTTTTGAGTGAATTGCCAAAAGTCAGATTTTTGCTGAAATTGTTCAAAAAAATATTTTCTGCCGGTTAAGTTTTTGAGGGCTGATTTCTTGTCCTGTTATAAAAAGCCTTTTGTTTCGAGTGCCAAACCTTTCAGGAGAGCATTTTCAAGCTTTTGGCACCATTTTTGAGTGAATTGCCAAAAGTCAGATTTTTGCTGAAATTGTGACCCCGGGGCTTAGGGATTTTTTCAAAAAAATATTTTCTGCCGGTTAAGTTTTTGAGGGCTGATTTCTTGTCCTGTGATAAAAAGCCTTCTGTTTCGAGTGCCAAACCTTTCAGAAGAGTATTTTCAGGCTTTTGGCACCATTTTTGAGTGAATTGCCAAAAGTCAGATTTTTGCTGAAATTGTGACCCCGGGGCTTAGGGATTTTTTCAAGAAAATATTTTCTGCCAGTTAAGTTTTTGAGGGCTGATTTCTTGTCCTGTGATAAAAAGCCTTCTGTTTCCATCGCCAAAGCTTTCAGGGGAGGATTTTCAAGCTTTTGGCACCATTTTTGAGTGAATTGCCAAAAGTCAGATTTTTGCTGAAATTGTGACCCCGGGGCTTAGGGATTTTTTCAAAAAAATATTTTTGCCGGTTAAGTTTTTGAGGGCTGATTTCTTGTCCTGTGATTAAAAAGACTTCTGATTCCATCGCCAAAGCTTTCAGGGGAGCATTTTCAAGCTTTTGGCACCATTTTTGAGTGAATTGCCAAAAGTCAGATTTTTGCTGAAATTGTGACCCCGAGGCTTAGGGATTTGTTCAAAAAAATATTTTCTACCGGTTAAGTTTTTGAGGGCTGATTACTTGTCCTGTGATAAAAAGCCTTCTGTTTCGAGTGCCAAACCTTTCAGGAGAGCATTTTCAGGCTTTTGGCACCATTTTTGAGTGAATTGCCAAAAGTCAGATTTTTGCTGAAATTGTTCAAAAAAATATTTTCTGCCGGTTAAGTTTTTGAGGGCTGATTTCTTGTCCTGTTATAAAAAGCCTTTTGTTTCGAGTGCCAAACCTTTCAGGGGAGCATTTTCAAGCTTTTGGCACCATTTTTGAGTGAATTGCCAAAAGTCAGATTTTTGCTGATATTGTGACCCCAGGGCCTAGGGATTTTTTCAAAAAAATATTTTCTGCCGGTTAAGTTTTTGAGGGCTGATTTCTTGTCCTGTGATAAAAAGCCTTCTTTTTCGAGTGCCAAACCTTTCAGGAGAGTATTTTCAGGCTTTTGGCACCATTTTTGAGTGAATTGCCAAAAGTCAGATTTTTGCTGAAATTGTGACCCCGGGGCTTAGGGATTTTTTCAAAAAAAATGTTTTCTGCCGGTTAAGTTTTTGAGGGCTGATTTCTTGTCCTGTGATAAAAAGCCTTCTGTTTCCATCGCCAAAGCTTTCAGGGGAGCATTTTCAAGCTTTTGGCACCATTTTTGAGTGAATTGCCAAAAGTCAGATTTTTGCTGAAATTGTGACCCCGGGGCTTAGGGATTTTTTCAAAAAAATATTTTCTGCCGGTTAAGTTTTTGAGGGCTGATTTCTTGTCCTGTGATAAAAAGCCTTCTGTTTCGAGTGCCAAACCTTTCAGGAGAGCATTTTCAGGCTTTTGGCACCATTTTTGAGTGAATTGCCAAAAGTCAGATTTTTGCTGAAATTGTGACCCCGGGGCTTAGGGATTTTTTCAAAAAAATATTTTCTGCCGGTTAAGTTTTTGAGGGCTGATTTCTTGTCCTGTGATAAAAAGCCTTCTGTTTCGAGTGCCAAACATTTCAGGAGAGCATTTTCAGGCTTTTGGCACCATTTTTGAGTGAATTGCCAAAAGTCAGATTTTTGCTGAAATTGTGACCCCGGGGCTTAGGGATTTTTTCAAAAAAATATTTTCTGCCGGTTAAGTCTTTGAGGGCTGATTTCTTGTCCTGTGATAAAAAGCCTTCTGTTTCGAGTGCCAAACCTTTCAGGAGAGCATTTTCAGGCTTTTGGCACCATTTTTGAGTGAATTGCCAAAAGTCAGATTTTTGCTGAAATTGTGACCCCGGGGCTTAGGGATTTTTTCAAAAAAATATTTTCTGCCGGTTAAGTTTTTGAGGGCTGATTTCTTGTCCTGTGATAAAAAGCCTTCTGTTTCGAGTGCCAAACATTTCAGGAGAGCATTTTCAGGCTTTTGGCACCATTTTTGAGTGAATTGCCAAAAGTCAGATTTTTGCTGAAATTGTGACCCCGGGGCTTAGGGATTTTTTCAAAAAAATGTTTTCTGCCGGTTAAGTTTTTGAGGGCTGATTTCTTGTCCTGTGATAAAAAGCCTTCTGTTTCGAGTGCCAAACCTTTCAGGAGAGTATTTTCAGGCTTTTGGCACCATTTTTGAGTGAATTGCCAAAAGTCAGATTTTTGCTGAAATTGTGACCCCGGGGCTTAGGGATTTTTTCAAAAAAATGTTTTTTGCCGGTTAAGTTTTTGAGGGCTGATTTCTTGTCCTGTGATTAAAAAGACTTCTGATTCCATCGCCAAAGCTTTCAGGGGAGCATTTTCAAGCTTTTGGCACCATTTTTGAGTGAATTGCCAAAAGTCAGATTTTTGCTGAAATTGTGACCCCGGGGCTTAGGGATTTTTTCAAAAAAATATTTTCTGCCGGTTAAGTTTTTGAGGGCTGATTTCTTGTCCTGTGATAAAAAGCCTTCTGTTTCGAGTGCCAAACCTTTCAGGAGAGCATTTTCAGGCTTTTGGCACCATTTTTGAGTGAATTGCCAAAAGTCAGATTTTTGCTGAAATTGTGACCCCGGGGCTTAGGGATTTGTTCAAAAAAATATTTTCTACCGGTTAAGTTTTTGAGGGCTGATTTCTTGTCCTGTAATAAAAAGCCTTCTGTTTCAAGTGCCAAACCTTTCAGGAGAGCATTTTCAGGCTTTTGGCACCATTTTTGAGTGAATTGCCAAAAGTCAGATTTTTGCTGAAATTGTTCAAAAAAATATTTTCTGCCGGTTAAGTTTTTGAGGGCTGATTTCTTGTCCTGTTATAAAAAGCCTTTTGTTTCGAGTGCCAAACCTTTCAGGAGAGCATTTTCAAGCTTTTGGCACCATTTTTGAGTGAATTGCCAAAAGTCAGATTTTTGCTGAAATTGTGACCCCGGGGCTTAGGGATTTTTTCAAAAAAATATTTTCTGCCGGTTAAGTTTTTGAGGGCTGATTTCTTGTCCTGTGATAAAAAGCCTTCTGTTTCGAGTGCCAAACCTTTCAGAAGAGTATTTTCAGGCTTTTGGCACCATTTTTGAGTGAATTGCCAAAAGTCAGATTTTTGCTGAAATTGTGACCCCGGGGCTTAGGGATTTTTTCAAGAAAATATTTTCTGCCAGTTAAGTTTTTGAGGGCTGATTTCTTGTCCTGTGATAAAAAGCCTTCTGTTTCCATCGCCAAAGCTTTCAGGGGAGGATTTTCAAGCTTTTGGCACCATTTTTGAGTGAATTGCCAAAAGTCAGATTTTTGCTGAAATTGTGACCCCGGGGCTTAGGGATTTTTTCAAAAAAATATTTTTGCCGGTTAAGTTTTTGAGGGCTGATTTCTTGTCCTGTGATTAAAAAGACTTCTGATTCCATCGCCAAAGCTTTCAGGGGAGCATTTTCAAGCTTTTGGCACCATTTTTGAGTGAATTGCCAAAAGTCAGATTTTTGCTGAAATTGTGACCCCGAGGCTTAGGGATTTGTTCAAAAAAATATTTTCTACCGGTTAAGTTTTTGAGGGCTGATTACTTGTCCTGTGATAAAAAGCCTTCTGTTTCGAGTGCCAAACCTTTCAGGAGAGCATTTTCAGGCTTTTGGCACCATTTTTGAGTGAATTGCCAAAAGTCAGATTTTTGCTGAAATTGTTCAAAAAAATATTTTCTGCCGGTTAAGTTTTTGAGGGCTGATTTCTTGTCCTGTTATAAAAAGCCTTTTGTTTCGAGTGCCAAACCTTTCAGGGGAGCATTTTCAAGCTTTTGGCACCATTTTTGAGTGAATTGCCAAAAGTCAGATTTTTGCTGATATTGTGACCCCAGGGCCTAGGGATTTTTTCAAAAAAATATTTTCTGCCGGTTAAGTTTTTGAGGGCTGATTTCTTGTCCTGTGATAAAAAGCCTTCTGTTTCGAGTGCCAAACCTTTCAGGAGAGTATTTTCAGGCTTTTGGCACCATTTTTGAGTGAATTGCCAAAAGTCAGATTTTTGCTGAAATTGTGACCCCGGGGCTTAGGGATTTTTTCAAAAAAAATGTTTTCTGCCGGTTAAGTTTTTGAGGGCTGATTTCTTGTCCTGTGATAAAAAGCCTTCTGTTTCCATCGCCAAAGCTTTCAGGGGAGCATTTTCAAGCTTTTGGCACCATTTTTGAGTGAATTGCCAAAAGTCAGATTTTTGCTGAAATTGTGACCCCGGGGCTTAGGGATTTTTTCAAAAAAATATTTTCTGCCGGTTAAGTTTTTGAGGGCTGATTTCTTGTCCTGTGATAAAAAGCCTTCTGTTTCGAGTGCCAAACCTTTCAGGAGAGCATTTTCAGGCTTTTGGCACCATTTTTGAGTGAATTGCCAAAAGTCAGATTTTTGCTGAAATTGTGACCCCGGGGCTTAGGGATTTTTTCAAAAAAATATTTTCTGCCGGTTAAGTTTTTGAGGGCTGATTTCTTGTCCTGTGATAAAAAGCCTTCTGTTTCGAGTGCCAAACATTTCAGGAGAGCATTTTCAGGCTTTTGGCACGATTTTTGAGTGAATTGCCAAAAGTCAGATTTTTGCTGAAATTGTGACCCCGGGGCTTAGGGATTTTTTCAAAAAAATATTTTCTGCCGGTTAAGTCTTTGAGGGCTGATTTCTTGTCCTGTGATAAAAAGCCTTCTGTTTCGAGTGCCAAACCTTTCAGGAGAGCATTTTCAGGCTTTTGGCACCATTTTTGAGTGAATTGCCAAAAGTCAGATTTTTGCTGAAATTGTGACCCCGGGGCTTAGGGATTTTTTCAAAAAAATATTTTCTGCCGGTTAAGTTTTTGAGGGCTGATTTCTTGTCCTGTGATAAAAAGCCTTCTGTTTCGAGTGCCAAACATTTCAGGAGAGCATTTTCAGGCTTTTGGCACTATTTTTGAGTGAATTGCCAAAAGTCAGATTTTTGCTGAAATTGTGACCCCGGGGCTTAGGGATTTTTTCAAAAAAATGTTTTCTGCCGGTTAAGTTTTTGAGGGCTGATTTCTTGTCCTGTGATAAAAAGCCTTCTGTTTCCATCGCCAAAGCTTTCAGGGGAGCATTTTCAAGCTTTTGGCACCATTTTTGAGTGAATTGCCAAAAGTCAGATTTTTGCTGAAATTGTGACCCCGGGGCTTAGGGATTTTTTCAAAAAAATATTTTCTGCCGGTTAAGTTTTTGAGGGCTGATTTCTTGTCCTGTGATAAAAAGCCTTCTGTTTCGAGTGCCAAACCTTTCAGGAGAGCATTTTCAAGCTTTTGGCACCATTTTTGAGTGAATTGCCAAAAGTCAGATTTTTGCTGAAATTGTGACCCCGGGGCTTAGGGATTTTTTCAAAAAAATATTTTCTGCCGGTTTAGTTGTTGAGGGCTGATTTCTTGTCCTGTGATAAAAAGACTTCTGTTTCCATCGCCAAAGCTTTCAGGGGATCATTTTCAAGCTTTTGGCACCATTTTTGAGTGAATTGCCAAAAGTCAGATTTTTGCTGAAATTGTGACCCCGGGGCTTAGGGATTTTTTCAAAAAAATATTTTCTGCCGGTTAAGTTTTTGAGGGCTGATTTCTTGTCCTGTGATAAAAAGCCTTCTGTTTCGAGTGCCAAACATTTCAGGAGAGCATTTTCAGGCTTTTGGCACCATTTTTGAGTGAATTGCCAAAAGTCAGATTTTTGCTGAAATTGTGACCCCGGGGCTTAGGGATTTTTTCAAAAAAATATTTTCTGCCGGTTAAGTCTTTGAGGGCTGATTTCTTGTCCTGTGATAAAAAGCCTTCTGTTTCGAGTGCCAAACCTTTCAGGAGAGCATTTTCAGGCTTTTGGCACCATTTTTGAGTGAATTGCCAAAAGTCAGATTTTTGCTGAAATTGTGACCCCGGGGCTTAGGGATTTTTTCAAAAAAATATTTTCTGCCGGTTAAGTTTTTGAGGGCTGATTTCTTGTCCTGTGATAAAAAGCCTTCTGTTTCGAGTGCCAAACATTTCAGGAGAGCATTTTCAGGCTTTTGGCACCATTTTTGAGTGAATTGCCAAAAGTCAGATTTTTGCTGAAATTGTGACCCCGGGGCTTAGGGATTTTTTCAAAAAAATGTTTTCTGCCGGTTAAGTTTTTGAGGGCTGATTTCTTGTCCTGTGATAAAAAGCCTTCTGTTTCCATCGCCAAAGCTTTCAGGGGAGCATTTTCAAGCTTTTGGCACCATTTTTGAGTGAATTGCCAAAAGTCAGATTTTTGCTGAAATTGTGACCCCGGGGCTTAGGGATTTTTTCAAAAAAATATTTTCTGCCGGTTAAGTTTTTGAGGGCTGATTTCTTGTCCTGTGATAAAAAGCCTTCTGTTTCGAGTGCCAAACCTTTCAGGAGAGCATTTTCAAGCTTTTGGCACCATTTTTGAGTGAATTGCCAAAAGTCAGATTTTTGCTGAAATTGTGACCCCGGGGCTTAGGGATTTTTTCAAAAAAATATTTTCTGCCGGTTTAGTTGTTGAGGGCTGATTTCTTGTCCTGTGATAAAAAGACTTCTGTTTCCATCGCCAAAGCTTTCAGGGGATCATTTTCAAGCTTTTGGCACCATTTTTGAGTGAATTGCCAAAAGTCAGATTTTTGCTGAAATTGTGACCCCGGGGCTTAGGGATTTTTTTCAAAAAAATATTTTCTGCCGGTTAAGTTTTTGAGGGCTGATTTCTTGTCCTGTGATAAAAAGCCTTCTGTTTCGAGTGCCAAACATTTCAGGAGAGCATTTTCAGGCTTTTGGCACCATTTTTGAGTGAATTGCCAAAAGTCAGATTTTTGCTGAAATTGTGACCCCGGGGCTTAGGGATTTTTTCAAAAAAATATTTTCTGCCGGTTAAGTTTTTGAGGGCTGATTTCTTGTCCTGTGATAAAAAGCCTTCTGTTTACATCGCCCAAGCTTTCAGGGGAGCATTTTCAAGCTTTTGGCACCATTTTTGAGTGAATTGCCAAAAGTCAGATTTTTGCTGAAATTGTGACCCCGGGGCTTAGGGATTTTTTCAAAAAAATATTTTCTGCCGGTTAAGTTGTTGAGGGCTGATTTCTTGTCCTGTGATAAAAAGCCTTCTGTTTCCATCGCCAAAGCTTTCAGGGGAGCATTTTCAAGCTTTTGGGACCATTTTTGAGTGAATTGCCAAAAGTCAGATTTTTGCTGAAATTGTGACCTCGGGGCTTAGGGATTTTTTCAAAAAAATATTTTCTGCCGGTTAAGTTGTTGAGGGCTGATTTCTTGTCCTGTGATAAAAAGCCTTCTGTTTCCATCGCCAAAGCTTTCAGGGGAGCATTTTCAAGCTTTTGGGACCATTTTTGAGTGAATTGCCAAAAGTCAGATTTTTGCTGAAATTGTGACCCCGGGGCTTAGGGATTTTTTCAAAAAAATATTTTCTGCCGGTTAAGTTGTTGAGGGCTGATTTCTTGTCCTGTGATAAAAAGCCTTCTGTTTACATCGCCCAAGCTTTCAGGGGAGCATTTTCAAGCTTTTGGGACCATTTTTGAGTGAATTGCCAAAAGTCAGATTTTTGCTGAAATTGTGACCCCGGGGCTTAGGGATTTTTTCAAAAAAATATTTTCTGCCGGTTAAGTTTTTGAGGGCTGATTTCTTGTCCTGTGATAAAAAGCCTTCTGTTTCGAGTGCCAAACCTTTCAGAAGAGTATTTTCAGGCTTTTGGCACCATTTTTGAGTGAATTGCCAAAAGTCAGATTTTTGCTGAAATTGTGACCCCGGGGCTTAGGGATTTTTTCAAGAAAATATTTTCTGCCAGTTAAGTTTTTGAGGGCTGATTTCTCGTCCTGTGATAAAAAGCCTTCTGTTTCCATCGCCAAAGCTTTCAGGGGAGCATTTTCAAGCTTTTGGCACCATTTTTGAGTGAATTGCCAAAAGTCAGATTTTTGCTGAAATTGTGACCCCGGGGCTTAGGGATTTTTTCAAAAAAATATTTTCTGCCGGTTAAGTTTTTGAGGGCTGATTTCTTGTCCTGTGATTAAAAAGACTTCTGATTCCATCGCCAAAGCTTTCAGGGGAGCATTTTCAAGCTTTTGGCACCGTTTTTGAGTGAATTGCCAAAAGTCAGATTTTTGCTGAAATTGTGACCCCGAGGCTTAGGGATTTGTTCAAAAAAATATTTTCTACCGGTTAAGTTTTTGAGGGCTGATTACTTGTCCTGTGATAAAAAGCCTTCTGTTTCGAGTGCCAAACCTTTCAGGAGAGCATTTTCAGGCTTTTGGCACCATTTTTGAGTGAATTGCCAAAAGTCAGATTTTTGCTGAAATTGTGACCCCGGGGCTTAGGGATTTTTTCAAAAAAATATTTTCTGCCGGTTAAGTTTTTGAGGGCTGATTTCTTGTCCTGTGATAAAAAGCCTTCTGTTTCGAGTGCCAAACATTTCAGGAGAGCATTTTCAGGCTTTTGGCACCATTTTTGAGTGAATTGCCAAAAGTCAGATTTTTGCTGAAATTGTGACCCCGGGGCTTAGGGATTTTTTCAAAAAAATATTTTCTGCCGGTTAAGTCTTTGAGGGCTGATTTCTTGTCCTGTGATAAAAAGCCTTCTGTTTCGAGTGCCAAACCTTTCAGGAGAGCATTTTCAGGCTTTTGGCACCATTTTTGAGTGAATTGCCAAAAGTCAGATTTTTGCTGAAATTGTGACCCCGGGGCTTAGGGATTTTTTCAAAAAAATATTTTCTGCCGGTTAAGTTTTTGAGGGCTGATTTCTTGTCCTGTGATAAAAAGCCTTCTGTTTCGAGTGCCAAACATTTCAGGAGAGCATTTTCAGGCTTTTGGCACCATTTTTGAGTGAATTGCCAAAAGTCAGATTTTTGCTGAAATTGTGACCCCGGGGCTTAGGGATTTTTTCAAAAAAATGTTTTCTGCCGGTTAAGTTTTTGAGGGCTGATTTCTTGTCCTGTGATAAAAAGCCTTCTGTTTCCATCGCCAAAGCTTTCAGGGGAGGATTTTCAAGCTTTTGGCACCATTTTTGAGTGAATTGCCAAAAGTCAGATTTTTGCTGAAATTGTGACCCCGGGGCTTAGGGATTTTTTCAAAAAAATATTTTCTGCCGGTTAAGTTTTTGAGGGCTGATTTCTTGTCCTGTGATAAAAAGCCTTCTGTTTCGAGTGCCAAACCTTTCAGGAGAGCATTTTCAGGCTTTTGGCACCATTTTTGAGTGAATTGCCAAAAGTCAGATTTTTGCTGAAATTGTGACCCCGGGGCTTAGGGATTTTTTCAAAAAAATATTTTCTGCCGGTTAAGTTTTTGAGGGCTGATTTCTTGTCCTGTGATAAAAAGCCTTCTGTTTCGAGTGCCAAACCTTTCAGGAGAGCATTTTCAGGCTTTTGGCACCATTTTTGAGTGAATTGCCAAAAGTCAGATTTTTGCTGAAATTGTGACCCCGGGGCTTAGGGATTTTTTCAAAAAAATATTTTCTGCCGGTTAAGTTTTTGAGGGCTGATTTCTTGTCCTGTGATAAAAAGCCTTCTGTTTCGAGTGCCAAACCTTTCAGGAGAGCATTTTCAGGCTTTTGGCACCATTTTTGAGTGAATTGCCAAAAGTCAGATTTTTGCTGAAATTGTGACCCCGGGGCTTAGGGATTTTTTCAAAAAAATATTTTCTGCCGGTTAAGTTTTTGAGGGCTGATTTCTTGTCCTGTGATAAAAAGCCTTCTGTTTCGAGTGCCAAACATTTCAGGAGAGCATTTTCAGGCTTTTGGCACCATTTTTGAGTGAATTGCCAAAAGTCAGATTTTTGCTGAAATTGTGACCCCGGGGCTTTGGGATTTTTTCAAAAAAATATTTTCTGCCGGTTAAGTTTTTGAGGGCTGATTTCTTGTCCTGTGATAAAAAGCCTTCTGTTTCGAGTGCCAAACCTTTCAGGAGAGCATTTTCAGGCTTTTGGCACCATTTTTGAGTGAATTGCCAAAAGTCAGATTTTTGCTGAAATTGTTCAAAAAAAATATTTTTTGCCGGTTAAGTTTTTGAGGGCTGATTTCTTGTCCTGTGATAAAAAGCCTTCTGTTTCGAGTGCCAAACCTTTCAGGAGAGTATTTTCAGGCTTTTGGCACCATTTTTGAGTGAATTGCCAAAAGTCAGATTTTTGCTGAAATTGTGACCCCGGGGCTTAGGGATTTTTTCAAAAAAAAATTTCTGCCGGTTAAGTTTTTGAGGGCTGATTTCTTGTCCTGTGATAAAAAGCCTTCTGTTTCGAGTGCCAAACCTTTCAGGAGAGCATTTTCAGGCTTTTGGCACCATTTTTGAGTGAATTGCCAAAAGTCAGATTTTTGCTGAAATTGTTCAAAAAAATATTTTCTGCCGGTTAAGTTTTTGAGGGCTGATTTCTTGTCCTGTGATAAAAAGCCTTCTGTTTCGAGTGCCAAACCTTTCAGGAGAGCATTTTCAAGCTTTTGGCACCATTTTTGAGTGAATTGCCAAAAGTCAGATTTTTGCTGAAATTGTGACCCCGGGGCTTAGGGATTTTTTCAAAAAAATATTTTCTGCTGGTTACGTTTTTGAGGGCTGATTTCTTGTCCTGGGATAAAAAGCCTTCTGTTTCGAGTGCCAAACCTTTCAGGAGAGCATTTTCAGGCTTTTGGCACCATTTTTGAGTGAATTGCCAAAAGTCAGATTTTTGCTGAAATTGTTCAAAAAAATATTTTCTGCCGGTTAAGTTTTTGAGGGCTGATTTCTTGTCCTGTGATAAAAAGCCTTCTGTTTCGAGTGCCAAACCTTTCAGGAGAGCATTTTCAAGCTTTTGGCACCATTTTTGAGTGAATTGCCAAAAGTCAGATTTTTGCTGATATTGTGACCCCGGGGCCTAGGGATTTTTTCAAAAAAAAAATTTCTGCCGGTTACGTTTTTGAGGGCTGATTTCTTGTCCTGTGATAAAAAGCCTTCTGTTTCGAGTGCCAAACCTTTCAGGAGAGCATTTTCAAGCTTTTGGCACCATTTTTGAGTGAATTGCCAAAAGTCAGATTTTTGCTGAAATTGTGACCCCGGGGCTTAGGGATTTTTTCAAAAAAATATTTTCTGCCGGTGACGTTTTTGAGGGCTGATTTATTGTCCTGTGATAAAAAGCCTTCTGTTTCGAGTGCCAAACCTTTCAGGAGAGCATTTTCAAGCTTTTGGCACCATTTTTGAGTGAATTGCCAAAAGTCAGATTTTTGCTGAAATTGTGACCCCGGGGCTTAGGGATTTTTTCAAAAAAATATTTTCTGCCGGTTAAGTTTTTGAGGGCTGATTTCTTGTCCTGTGATAAAAAGCCTTCTGTTTACATCGCCCAAGCTTTCAGGGGAGCATTTTCAAGCTTTTGGCACCATTTTTGAGTGAATTGCCAAAAGTCAGATTTTTGCTGAAATTGTGACCCCGGGGCTTAGGGATTTTTTCAAAAAAATATTTTCTGCCGGTTAAGTTGTTGAGGGCTGATTTCTTGTCCTGTGATAAAAAGCCTTCTGTTTCCATCGCCAAAGCTTTCAGGGGAGCATTTTCAAGCTTTTGGGACCATTTTTGAGTGAATTGCCAAAAGTCAGATTTTTGCTGAAATTGTGACCTCGGGGCTTAGGGATTTTTTCAAAAAAATATTTTCTGCCGGTTAAGTTGTTGAGGGCTGATTTCTTGTCCTGTGATAAAAAGCCTTCTGTTTCCATCGCCAAAGCTTTCAGGGGAGCATTTTCAAGCTTTTGGGACCATTTTTGAGTGAATTGCCAAAAGTCAGATTTTTGCTGAAATTGTGACCCCGGGGCTTAGGGATTTTTTCAAAAAAATATTTTCTGCCGGTTAAGTTGTTGAGGGCTGATTTCTTGTCCTGTGATAAAAAGCCTTCTGTTTACATCGCCCAAGCTTTCAGGGGAGCATTTTCAAGCTTTTGGGACCATTTTTGAGTGAATTGCCAAAAGTCAGATTTTTGCTGAAATTGTGACCCCGGGGCTTAGGGATTTTTTCAAAAAAATATTTTCTGCCGGTTAAGTTTTTGAGGGCTGATTTCTTGTCCTGTGATAAAAAGCCTTCTGTTTCGAGTGCCAAACCTTTCAGGAGAGCATTTTCAGGCTTTTGGCACCATTTTTGAGTGAATTGCCAAAAGTCAGATTTTTGCTGAAATTGTGACCCTGGGGCTTAGCGATTCTTTCAAAAAAATATTTTCTGCCGGTTAAGTTTTTGAGGGCTGATTTCTTGTCCTGTGATAAAAAGCCTTCTGTTTCGAGTGCCAAACCTTTCAGGAGAGCATTTTCAGGCTTTTGGCACCATTTTTGAGTGAATTGCCAAAAGTCAGATTTTTGCTGAAATTGTTCAAAAAAATATTTTCTGCCGGTTAAGTTTTTGAGGGCTGATTTCTTGTCCTGTGATAAAAAGCCTTCTGTTTCCATCGCCAAAGCTTTCAGGGGATCATTTTCAAGCTTTTGGCACCATTTTTGAGTGAATTGCCAAAAGTCAGATTTTTGCTGAAATTGTGACCCCGGGGCTTAGGGATTTTTTCAAAAAAATATTTTCTGCCGGTTTAGTTGTTGAGGGCTGATTTCTTGTCCTGTGATAAAAAGACTTCTGTTTCCATCGCCAAAGCTTTCAGGGGATCATTTTCAAGCTTTTGGCACCATTTTTGAGTGAATTGCCAAAAGTCAGATTTTTGCTGAAATTGTGACCCCGGGGCTTAGGGATTTTTTTCAAAAAAATATTTTCTGCCGGTTAAGTTTTTGAGGGCTGATTTCTTGTCCTGTGATAAAAAGCCTTCTGTTTCGAGTGCCAAACATTTCAGGAGAGCATTTTCAGGCTTTTGGCACCATTTTTGAGTGAATTGCCAAAAGTCAGATTTTTGCTGAAATTGTTCAAAAAAATATTTTCTGCCGGTTAAGTTTTTGAGGGCTGATTTCTTGTCCTGTTATAAAAAGCCTTTTGTTTCGAGTGCCAAACCTTTCAGGAGAGCATTTTCAAGCTTTTGGCACCATTTTTGAGTGAATTGCCAAAAGTCAGATTTTTGCTGAAATTGTGACCCCGGGGCTTAGGGATTTTTTCAAAAAAATATTTTCTGCCGGTTAAGTTTTTGAGGGCTGATTTCTTGTCCTGTGATAAAAAGCCTTCTGTTTCGAGTGCCAAACCTTTCAGAAGAGTATTTTCAGGCTTTTGGCACCATTTTTGAGTGAATTGCCAAAAGTCAGATTTTTGCTGAAATTGTGACCCCGGGGCTTAGGGATTTTTTCAAGAAAATATTTTCTGCCAGTTAAGTTTTTGAGGGCTGATTTCTCGTCCTGTGACAAAAAGCCTTCTGTTTCCATCGCCAAAGCTTTCAGGGGAGCATTTTCAAGCTTTTGGCACCATTTTTGAGTGAATTGCCAAAAGTCAGATTTTTGCTGAAATTGTGACCCCGGGGCTTAGGGATTTTTTCAAAAAAATATTTTCTGCCGGTTAAGTTTTTGAGGGCTGATTTCTTGTCCTGTGATTAAAAAGACTTCTGATTCCATCGCCAAAGCTTTCAGGGGAGCATTTTCAAGCTTTTGGCACCGTTTTTGAGTGAATTGCCAAAAGTCAGATTTTTGCTGAAATTGTGACCCCGAGGCTTAGGGATTTGTTCAAAAAAATATTTTCTACCGGTTAAGTTTTTGAGGGCTGATTACTTGTCCTGTGATAAAAAGCCTTCTGTTTCGAGTGCCAAACATTTCAGGAGAGCATTTTCAGGCTTTTGGCACCATTTTTGAGTGAATTGCCAAAAGTCAGATTTTTGCTGAAATTGTGACCCCGGGGCTTAGGGATTTTTTCAAAAAAATATTTTCTGCCGGTTAAGTCTTTGAGGGCTGATTTCTTGTCCTGTGATAAAAAGCCTTCTGTTTCGAGTGCCAAACCTTTCAGGAGAGCATTTTCAGGCTTTTGGCACCATTTTTGAGTGAATTGCCAAAAGTCAGATTTTTGCTGAAATTGTGACCCCGGGGCTTAGGGATTTTTTCAAAAAAATATTTTCTGCCGGTTAAGTTTTTGAGGGCTGATTTCTTGTCCTGTGATAAAAAGCCTTCTGTTTCGAGTGCCAAACATTTCAGGAGAGCATTTTCAGGCTTTTGGCACCATTTTTGAGTGAATTGCCAAAAGTCAGATTTTTGCTGAAATTGTGACCCCGGGGCTTAGGGATTTTTTCAAAAAAATGTTTTCTGCCGGTTAAGTTTTTGAGGGCTGATTTCTTGTCCTGTGATAAAAAGCCTTCTGTTTCCATCGCCAAAGCTTTCAGGGGAGGATTTTCAAGCTTTTGGCACCATTTTTGAGTGAATTGCCAAAAGTCAGATTTTTGCTGAAATTGTGACCCCGGGGCTTAGGGATTTTTTCAAAAAAATATTTTCTGCCGGTTAAGTTTTTGAGGGCTGATTTCTTGTCCTGTGATAAAAAGCCTTCTGTTTCGAGTGCCAAACCTTTCAGGAGAGCATTTTCAGGCTTTTGGCACCATTTTTGAGTGAATTGCCAAAAGTCAGATTTTTGCTGAAATTGTGACCCCGGGGCTTAGGGATTTTTTCAAAAAAATATTTTCTGCCGGTTAAGTTTTTGAGGGCTGATTTCTTGTCCTGTGATAAAAAGCCTTCTGTTTCGAGTGCCAAACCTTTCAGGAGAGCATTTTCAGGCTTTTGGCACCATTTTTGAGTGAATTGCCAAAAGTCAGATTTTTGCTGAAATTGTGACCCCGGGGCTTAGGGATTTTTTCAAAAAAATATTTTCTGCCGGTTTAGTTGTTGAGGGCTGATTTCTTGTCCTGTGATAAAAAGACTTCTGTTTCCATCGCCAAAGCTTTCAGGGGATCATTTTCAAGCTTTTGGCACCATTTTTGAGTGAATTGCCAAAAGTCAGATTTTTGCTGAAATTGTTCAAAAAAATATTTTCTGCCGGTTAAGTTTTTGAGGGCTGATTTCTTGTCCTGTGATAAAAAGCCTTCTGTTTCGAGTGCCAAACCTTTCAGGAGAGCATTTTCAGGCTTTTGGCACCATTTTTGAGTGAATTGCCAAAAGTCAGATTTTTGCTGAAATTGTGACCCCGGGCCTTAGGGATTTTTTCAAAAAAATATTTTCTGCCGGTTAAGTTGTTGAGGGCTGATTTCTTGTCCTGTGATAAAAAGCCTTCTGTTTCCATCGCCAAAGCTTTCAGGGGAGCATTTTCAAGCTTTTGGGACCATTTTTGAGTGAATTGCCAAAAGTCAGATTTTTGCTGAAATTGTGACCCCGGGGCTTAGGGATTTGTTCAAAAAAAAATTTTCTGCCGGTTAAGTTTTTGAGGGCTGATTTCTTGTCCTGTGATAAAAAGCCTTCTGTTTCCATCGCCAAAGCTTTCAGGGGAGCATTTTCAAGCTTTTGGGACCATTTTTGAGTGAATTGCCAAAAGTCAGATTTTTGCTGAAATTGTGACCCCGGGGCTTAGGGATTTGTTCAAAAAAAAATTTTCTGCCGGTTAAGTTTTTGAGGGCTGATTTCTTGTCCTGTGATAAAAAGCCTTCTGTTTACATCGCCCAAGCTTTCAGGGGAGCATTTTCAAGCTTTTGGCACCATTTTTGAGTGAATTGCCAAAAGTCAGATTTTTGCTGAAATTGTGACCCCGGGGCTTAGGGATTTTTTCAAAAAAATATTTTCTGCCGGTTAAGTTTTTGAGGGCTGATTTCTTGTCCTGTGATAAAAAGCCTTCTGTTTCGAGTGCCAAACCTTTCAGGAGAGCATTTTCAGGCTTTTGGCACCATTTTTGAGTGAATTGCCAAAAGTCAGATTTTTGCTGAAATTGTTCAAAAAAATATTTTCTGCCGGTTAAGTTTTTGAGGGCTGATTTCTTGTCCTGTGATAAAAAGCCTTCTGTTTCGAGTGCCAAACCTTTCAGGAGAGCATTTTCAGGCTTTTGGCACCATTTTTGAGTGAATTGCCAAAAGTCAGATTTTTGCTGAAATTGTGACCCCGGGCCTTAGGGATTTTTTCAAAAAAATATTTTCTGCCGGTTAAGTTGTTGAGGGCTGATTTCTTGTCCTGTGATAAAAAGCCTTCTGTTTCCATCGCCAAAGCTTTCAGGGGAGCATTTTCAAGCTTTTGGGACCATTTTTGAGTGAATTGCCAAAAGTCAGATTTTTGCTGAAATTGTGACCCCGGGGCTTAGGGATTTGTTCAAAAAAAAATTTTCTGCCGGTTAAGTTTTTGAGGGCTGATTTCTTGTCCTGTGATAAAAAGCCTTCTGTTTACATCGCCCAAGCTTTCAGGGGAGCATTTTCAAGCTTTTGGCACCATTTTTGAGTGAATTGCCAAAAGTCAGATTTTTGCTGAAATTGTGACCCCGGGGCTTAGGGATTTTTTCAAAAAAATATTTTCTGCCGGTTAAGTTTTTGAGGGCTGATTTCTTGTCCTGTGATAAAAAGCCTTCTATTTCGAGTGCCAAACCTTTCAGGAGAGCATTTTCAGGCTTTTGGCACCATTTTTGAGTGAATTGCCAAAAGTCAGATTTTTGCTGAAATTGTTCAAAAAAATATTTTCTGCCGGTTAAGTTTTTGAGGGCTGATTTCTTGTCCTGTGATAAAAAGACTTCTGTTTCCATCGCCCAAGCTTTCAGGAGAGCATTTTCAAGCTTTTGGCACCATTTTTGAGTGAATTGCCAAAAGTCAGATTTTTGCTGAAATTGTGACCCCGGGGCTTAGGGATTTTTTCAAAAAAATATTTTCTGCCGGTTAAGTTTTTGAGGGCTGATTTCTTGTCCTGTGATAAAAAGCCTTCTGTTTCCATCGCCCAAGCTTTCAGGGGAGCATTTTCAAGCTTTTGGCACCATTTTTGAGTGAATTGCCAAAAGTCAGATTTTTGCTGAAATTGTGACCCCGGGGCTTAGGGATTTTTTCAAAAAAATATTTTCTGCCGGTTAAGTCTTTGAGGGCTGATTTCTTGTCCTGTGATTAAAAAGACTTCTCTTTCCATCGCCAAAGCTTTCAGGGGAGCATTTTCAGGCTTTTGGCACCATTTTTGAGTGAATTGCCAAAAGTCAGATTTTTGCTGAAATTGTGACCCCGGGGCTTAGGGATTTTTTCAAAAAAATATTTTCTGCCGGTTAAGTTTTTGAGGGATGATTTCTTGTCCTGTGATAAAAAGCCTTCTGTTTCGAGTGCCAAACCTTTCAGGAGAGCATTTTCAGGCTTTTGGCACCATTTTTGAGTGAATTGCCAAAAGTCAGATTTTTGCTGAAATTGTGACCCCGGGGCTTAGGGATTTTTTCAAAAAAATATTTTCTGCCGGTTAAGTTGTTGAGGGCTGATTTCTTGTCCTGTGATAAAAAGCCTTCTGTTTCCATCGCCAAAGCTTTCAGGGGAGCATTTTCAAGCTTTTGGCACCATTTTTGAGTGAATTGCCAAAAGTCAGATTTTTGCTGAAATTGTGACCCCGGGGCTTAGGGATTTTTTCAAAAAAATATTTTCTGCCGGTTAAGTTGTTGAGGGCTGATTTCTTGTCCTGTGATAAAAAGCCTTCTGTTTCCATTGCCAAAGCTTTCAGGGGAGCATTTTCAAGCTTTTGGCACCATTTTTGAGTGAATTGCCAAAAGTCAGATTTTTGCTGAAATTGTGATCCCGGGGCTTAGGGATTTTTTCAAAAAAATATTTTCTGCCGGTTACGTTTTTGAGGGCTGATTTCTTGTCCTGTGATAAAAAGCCTTCTGTTTCGAGTGCCAAACCTTTCAGGAGAGCATTTTCAGGCTTTTGGCACCATTTTTGAGTGAATTGCCAAAAGTCAGATTTTTGCTGAAATTGTTCAAAAAAATATTTTCTGCCGGTTAAGTTTTTGAGGGCTGATTTCTTGTCCTGTGATAAAAAGCCTTCTGTTTCCATCGCCCAAGCTTTCAGGAGAGCATTTTCAAGCTTTTGGCACCATTTTTGAGTGAATTGCCAAAAGTCAGATTTTTGCTGAAATTGTGACCCCGGGGCTTAGGGATTTTTTCAAAAAAATATTTTCTGCCGGTTAAGTTTTTGAGGGCTGATTTCTTGTCCTGTGATAAAAAGCCTTCTGTTTCCATCGCCCAAGCTTTCAGGGGAGCATTTTCAAGCTTTTGGCACCATTTTTGAGTGAATTGCCAAAAGTCAGATTTTTGCTGAAATTGTGACCCCGGGGCTTAGGGATTTTTTCAAAAAAATATTTTCTGCCGGTTAAGTCTTTGAGGGCTGATTTCTTGTCCTGTGATTAAAAAGACTTCTCTTTCCATCGCCAAAGCTTTCAGGGGAGCATTTTCAGGCTTTTGGCACCATTTTTGAGTGAATTGCCAAAAGTCAGATTTTTGCTGAAATTGTGACCCCGGGGCTTAGGGATTTTTTCAAAAAAATATTTTCTGCCGGTTAAGTTTTTGAGGGCTGATTTCTTGTCCTGTGATAAAAAGCCTTCTGTTTCGAGTGCCAAACCTTTCAGGAGAGCATTTTCAGGCTTTTGGCACCATTTTTGAGTGAATTGCCAAAAGTCAGATTTTTGCTGAAATTGTGACCCCGGGGCTTAGGGATTTTTTCAAAAAAATATTTTCTGCCGGTTAAGTTGTTGAGGGCTGATTTCTTGTCCTGTGATAAAAAGCCTTCTGTTTCCATCGCCAAAGCTTTCAGGGGAGCATTTTCAAGCTTTTGGCACCATTTTTGAGTGAATTGCCAAAAGTCAGATTTTTGCTGAAATTGTGACCCCGGGGCTTAGGGATTTTTTCAAAAAAATATTTTCTGCCGGTTAAGTTGTTGAGGGCTGATTTCTTGTCCTGTGATAAAAAGCCTTCTGTTTCCATCGCCAAAGCTTTCAGGGGAGCATTTTCAAGCTTTTGGCACCATTTTTGAGTGAATTGCCAAAAGTCAGATTTTTGCTGAAATTGTGATCCCGGGGCTTAGGGATTTTTTCAAAAAAATATTTTCTGCCGGTTACGTTTTTGAGGGCTGATTTCTTTTCCTGTGATAAAAAGCCTTCTGTTTCGAGTGCCAAACCTTTCAGGAGAGCATTTTCAGGCTTTTGGCACCATTTTTGAGTGAATTGCCAAAAGTCAGATTTTTGCTGAAATTGTGACCCCGGGGCTTAGGGATTTTTTCAAAAAAATATTTTCTGCCGGTTAAGTTTTTGAGGGCTGATTTCTTGTCCTGTGATAAAAAGCCTTCTGTTTCCATCGCCCAAGCTTTCAGGGGAGCATTTTCAAGCTTTTGGCACCATTTTTGAGTGAATTGCCAAAAGTCAGATTTTTGCTGAAATTGTGACCCCGGGGCTTAGGGATTTTTTCAAAAAAATATTTTCTGCCGGTTAAGTCTTTGAGGGCTGATTTCTTGTCCTGTGATTAAAAAGACTTCTCTTTCCATCGCCAAAGCTTTCAGGGGAGCATTTTCAGGCTTTTGGCACCATTTTTGAGTGAATTGCCAAAAGTCAGATTTTTGCTGAAATTGTGACCCCGGGGCTTAGGGATTTTTTCAAAAAAATATTTTCTGCCGGTTAAGTTTTTGAGGGCTGATTTCTTGTCCTGTGATAAAAAGCCTTCTGTTTCGAGTGTCAAACCTTTCAGGAGAGCATTTTCAGGCTTTTGGCACCATTTTTGAGTGAATTGCCAAAAGTCAGATTTTTGCTGAAATTGTGACCCCGGGGCTTAGGGATTTTTTCAAAAAAATATTTTCTGCCGGTTAAGTTGTTGAGGGCTGATTTCTTGTCCTGTGATAAAAAGCCTTCTGTTTCCATCGCCAAAGCTTTCAGGGGAGCATTTTCAAGCTTTTGGCACCATTTTTGAGTGAATTGCCAAAAGTCAGATTTTTGCTGAAATTGTGACCCCGGGGCTTAGGGATTTTTTCAAAAAAATATTTTCTGCCGGTTAAGTTGTTGAGGGCTGATTTCTTGTCCTGTGATAAAAAGCCTTCTGTTTCCATCGCCAAAGCTTTCAGGGGAGCATTTTCAAGCTTTTGGCACCATTTTTGAGTGAATTGCCAAAAGTCAGATTTTTGCTGAAATTGTGATCCCGGGGCTTAGGGATTTTTTCAAAAAAATATTTTCTGCCGGTTACGTTTTTGAGGGCTGATTTCTTTTCCTGTGATAAAAAGCCTTCTGTTTCGAGTGCCAAACCTTTCAGGAGAGCATTTTCAGGCTTTTGGCACCATTTTTGAGTGAATTGCCAAAAGTCAGATTTTTGCTGAAATTGTGACCCCGGGGCTTAGGGATTTTTTCAAAAAAATATTTTCTGCCGGTTAAGTTTTTGAGGGCTGATTTCTTGTCCTGTGATAAAAAGCCTTCTGTTTCGAGTGCCAAACCTTTCAGGAGAGCATTTTCAGGCTTTTGGCACCATTTTTGAGTGAATTGCCAAAAGTCAGATTTTTGCTGAAATTGTGACCCCGGGGCTTAGGGATTTTTTCAAAAAAATATTTTCTGCCGGTTAAGTTTTTGAGGGCTGATTTCTTGTCCTGTGATAAAAAGCCTTCTGTTTCCATCGCCCAAGCTTTCAGGGGAGCATTTTCAAGCTTTTGGCACCATTTTTGAGTGAATTGCCAAAAGTCAGATTTTTGCTGAAATTGTGACCCCAGGGCTTAGGGATTTTTTCAAAAAAATATTTTCTGCCGGTTAAGTCTTTGAGGGCTGATTTCTTGTCCTGTGATTAAAAAGACTTCTCTTTCCATCGCCAAAGCTTTCAGGGGAGCATTTTCACGCTTTTGGCACCATTTTTGAGTGAATTGCCAAAAGTCAGATTTTTGCTGAAATTGTGACCCCGGGGCTTAGGGATTTGTTCAAAAAAAATTTTTCTGCCGGTTAAGTTTTTGAGGGCTGATTTCTTGTCCTGTGATAAAAAGCCTTCTGTTTACATCGCCCAAGCTTTCAGGTGAGCATTTTCAAGCTTTTGGCACCATTTTTGAGTGAATTGCCAAAAGTCAGATTTTTGCTGAAATTGTGACCCCGGGGCTTAGGGATTTTTTCAAAAAAATATTTTCTGCTGGTTAAGTTTTTGAGGGCTGATTTCTTGTCCTGGGATAAAAAGCCTTCTGTTTCGAGTGCCAAACCTTTCAGGAGAGCATTTTCAGGCTTTTGGCACCATTTTTGAGTGAATTGCCAAAAGTCAGATTTTTGCTGAAATTGTTCAAAAAAATATTTTCTGCCGGTTAAGTTTTTGAGGGCTGATTTCTTGTCCTGTGATAAAAAGCCTTCTGTTTCGAGTGCCAAACCTTTCAGGAGAGCATTTTCAAGCTTTTGGCACCATTTTTGAGTGAATTGCCAAAAGTCAGATTTTTGCTGAAATTGTGACCCCGGGGCTTAGGGATTTTTTCAAAAAAATATTTTCTGCTGGTTAAGTTTTTGAGGGCTGATTTCTTGTCCTGGGATAAAAAGCCTTCTGTTTCGAGTGCCAAACCTTTCAGGAGAGCATTTTCAGGCTTTTGGCACCATTTTTGAGTGAATTGCCAAAAGTCAGATTTTTGCTGAAATTGTTCAAAAAAATATTTTCTGCCGGTTAAGTTTTTGAGGGCTGATTTCTTGTCCTGTGATAAAAAGCCTTCTGTTTCGAGTGCCAAACCTTTCAGGAGAGCATTTTCAGGCTTTTGGCACCATTTTTGAGTGAATTGCCAAAAGTCAGATTTTTGCTGAAATTGTGACCCCGGGGCTTAGGGATTTTTTCAAAAAAATATTTTCTGCCGGTTAAGTTGTTGAGGGCTGATTTCTTGTCCTGTGATAAAAAGCCTTCTGTTTACATCGCCCAAGCTTTCAGGGGAGCATTTTCAAGCTTTTGGCACCATTTTTGAGTGAATTGCCAAAAGTCAGATTTTTGCTGAAATTGTGACCCCGGGGCTTAGGGATTTTTTCAAAAAAATATTTTCTGCCGGTTAAGTTTTTGAGGGCTGATTTCTTGTCCTGTGATAAAAAGCCTTCTATTTCGAGTGCCAAACCTTTCAGGAGAGCATTTTCAGGCTTTTGGCACCATTTTTGAGTGAATTGCCAAAAGTCAGATTTTTGCTGAAATTGTGACCCCGGGGCTTAGGGATTCTTTCAAAAAAATATTTTCTGCCGGTTAAGTTTTTGAGGGCTGATTTCTTGTCCTGTGATCAAAAGCCTTCTGTTTCGAGTGCCAAACCTTTCAGGAGAGCATTTTCAGGCTTTTGGCACCATTTTTGAGTGAATTGCCAAAAGTCAGATTTTTGCTGAAATTGTTCAAAAAAATATTTTCTGCCGGTTAAGTTTTTGAGGGCTGATTTCTTGTCCTGTGATAAAAAGACTTCTGTTTCCATCGCCCAAGCTTTCAGGAGAGCATTTTCAAGCTTTTAGCACCATTTTTGAGTGAATTGCCAAAAGTCAGATTTTTGCTGAAATTGTGACCCCGGGGCTTAGGGATTTTTTCAAAAAAATATTTTCTGCCGGTTAAGTTTTTGAGGGCTGATTTCTTGTCCTGTGATAAAAAGCCTTCTGTTTCCATCGCCCAAGCTTTCAGGGGAGCATTTTCAAGCTTTTGGCACCATTTTTGAGTGAATTGCCAAAAGTCAGATTTTTGCTGAAATTGTGACCCCGGGGCTTAGGGATTTTTTCAAAAAAATATTTTCTGCCGGTTAAGTCTTTGAGGGCTGATTTCTTGTCCTGTGATTAAAAAGACTTCTCTTTCCATCGCCAAAGCTTTCAGGGGGGCATTTTCAGGCTTTTGGCACCATTTTTGAGTGAATTGCCAAAAGTCAGATTTTTGCTGAAATTGTGACCCCGGGGCTTAGGGATTTTTTCAAAAAAATATTTTCTGCCGGTTAAGTTTTTGAGGGCTGATTTCTTGTCCTGTGATAAAAAGCCTTCTGTTTCGAGTGCCAAACCTTTCAGGAGAGCATTTTCAGGCTTTTGGCACCATTTTTGAGTGAATTGCCAAAAGTCAGATTTTTGCTGAAATTGTGACCCCGGGGCTTAGGGATTTTTTCAAAAAAATATTTTCTGCCGGTTAAGTTGTTGAGGGCTGATTTCTTGTCCTGTGATAAAAAGCCTTCTGTTTCCATCGCCAAAGCTTTCAGGGGAGCATTTTCAAGCTTTTGGCACCATTTTTGAGTGAATTGCCAAAAGTCAGATTTTTGCTGAAATTGTGACCCCGGGGCTTAGGGATTTTTTCAAAAAAATATTTTCTGCCGGTTAAGTTGTTGAGGGCTGATTTCTTGTCCTGTGATAAAAAGCCTTCTGTTTCCATCGCCAAAGCTTTCAGGGGAGCATTTTCAAGCTTTTGGCACCATTTTTGAGTGAATTGCCAAAAGTCAGATTTTTGCTGAAATTGTGATCCCGGGGCTTAGGGATTTTTTCAAAAAAATATTTTCTGCCGGTTACGTTTTTGAGGGCTGATTTCTTGTCCTGTGATAAAAAGCCTTCTGTTTCGAGTGCCAAACCTTTCAGGAGAGCATTTTCAGGCTTTTGGCACCATTTTTGAGTGAATTGCCAAAAGTCAGATTTTTGCTGAAATTGTGACCCCGGGGCTTAGGGATTTTTTCAAAAAAATATTTTCTGCCGGTTAACTTTTTGAGGGCTGATTTCTTGTCCTGTGATAAAAAGCCTTCTGTTTCGAGTGCCAAACCTTTCAGGAGAGCATTTTCAGGCTTTTGGCACCATTTTTGAGTGAATTGCCAAAAGTCAGATTTTTGCTGAAATTGTGACCCCGGGGCTTAGGGATTTTTTCAAAAAAATATTTTCTGCCGGTTAAGTTTTTGAGGGCTGATTTCTTGTCCTGTGATAAAAAGCCTTCTGTTTCCATCGCCCAAGCTTTCAGGGGAGCATTTTCAAGCTTTTGGCACCATTTTTGAGTGAATTGCCAAAAGTCAGATTTTTGCTGAAATTGTGACCCCAGGGCTTAGGGATTTTTTCAAAAAAATATTTTCTGCCGGTTAAGTCTTTGAGGGCTGATTTCTTGTCCTGTGATTAAAAAGACTTCTCTTTCCATCGCCAAAGCTTTCAGGGGAGCATTTTCACGCTTTTGGCACCATTTTTGAGTGAATTGCCAAAAGTCAGATTTTTGCTGAAATTGTGACCCCGGGGCTTAGGGATTTGTTCAAAAAATTTTTTTCTGCCGGTTAAGTTTTTGAGGGCTGATTTCTTGTCCTGTGATAAAAAGCCTTCTGTTTCCATCGCCAAAGCTTTCAGGGGAGCATTTTCAAGCTTTTGGCACCATTTTTGAGTGAATTGCCAAAAGTCAGATTTTTGCTGAAATTGTGACCCCGGGGCTTAGGGATTTTTTCAAAAAAATATTTTCTGCCGGTTACGTTTTTGAGGGCTGATTTCTTGTCCTGTGATAAAAAGCCTTCTGTTTCGAGTGCCAAACCTTTCAGGAGAGCATTTTCAGGCTTTTGGCACCATTTTTGAGTGAATTGCCAAAAGTCAGATTTTTGCTGAAATTGTGACCCCGGGGCTTAGGGATTTTTTCAAAAAAATATTTTCTGCCGGTTAAGTCTTTGAGGGCTGATTTCTTGTCCTGTGATTAAATAGACTTCTCTTTCCATCGCCAAAGCTTTCAGGGGAGCATTTTCACGCTTTTGGCACCATTTTTGAGTGAATTGCCAAAAGTCAGATTTTTGCTGAAATTGTGACCCCGGGGCTTAGGGATTTTTTCAAAAAAATATTTTCTGCCGGTTAAGTTGTTGAGGGCTGATTTCTTGTCCTGTGATAAAAAGACTTCTGTTTCCATCGCCAAAGATTTCAGGGGAGCATTTTCAAGCTTTTGGCACCATTTTTGAGTGAATTGCCAAAAGTCAGATTTTTGCTGAAATTGTTCAAAAAAATATTTTCTGCCGGTTACGTTTTTGAGGGTTGATTTCTTGTCCTGTGATAAAAAGCCTTCTGTTTCGAGTGCCAAACCTTTCAGGAGAGCATTTTCAGGCTTTTGGCACCATTTTTGAGTGAATTGCCAAAAATCAGATTTTTGCTGAAATTGTGACCCCGGGGCTTAGGGATTTTTTCAAAAAAATATTTTCTGCCGGTTAAGTTGTTGAGGGCTGATTTCTTGTCCTGTGATAAAAAGCCTTCTGTTTCCATCGCCAAAGCTTTCAGGGGAGCATTTTCAAGCTTTTGGCAACATTTTTGAGTGAATTGCCAAAAGTCAGATTTTTGCTGAAATTGTGACCCCGGGGCTTAGGGATTTTTTCAAAAAAATATTTTCTGCCGGTTACGTTTTTGAGGGCTGATTTCTTGTCCTGTGATAAAAAGCCTTCTGTTTCGAGTGCCAAACCTTTCAGGAGAGCATTTTCAGGCTTTTGGCACCATTTTTGAGTGAATTGCCAAAAGTCAGATTTTTGCTGAAATTGTGACCCCGGGGCTTAGGGATTTTTTCAAAAAAATATTTTCTGCCGGTTAAGTTGTTGAGGGCTGATTTCTTGTCCTGTGATAAAAAGCCTTCTGTTTCCATCGCCAAAGCTTTCAGGGGAGCATTTTCAAGCTTTTGGCACCATTTTTGAGTGAATTGCCAAAAGTCAGATTTTTGCTGAAATTGTGACCCCGGGGCTTAGGGATTTTTTCAAAAAAATATTTTCTGCCGGTTAAGTTGTTGAGGGCTGATTTCTTGTCCTGTGATAAAAAGCCTTCTGTTTCCATCGCCAAAGCTTTCAGGGGAGCATTTTCAAGCTTTTGGCACCATTTTTGAGTGAATTGCCAAAAGTCAGATTTTTGCTGAAATTGTGATCCCGGGGCTTAGGGATTTTTTCAAAAAAATATTTTCTGACGGTTACGTTTTTGAGGGCTGATTTCTTGTCCTGTGATAAAAAGCCTTCTGTTTCGAGTGCCAAACCTTTCAGGAGAGCATTTTCAGGCTTTTGGCACCATTTTTGAGTGAATTGCCAAAAGTCAGATTTTTGCTGAAATTGTGACCCCGGGGCTTAGGGATTTTTTCAAAAAAATATTTTCTGCCGGTTAACTTTTTGAGGGCTGATTTCTTGTCCTGTGATAAAAAGCCTTCTGTTTCGAGTGCCAAACCTTTCAGGAGAGCATTTTCAGGCTTTTGGCACCATTTTTGAGTGAATTGCCAAAAGTCAGATTTTTGCTGAAATTGTGACCCCGGGGCTTAGGGATTTTTTCAAAAAAATATTTTCTGCCGGTTAAGTTTTTGAGGGCTGATTTCTTGTCCTGTGATAAAAAGCCTTCTGTTTCCATCGCCCAAGCTTTCAGGGGAGCATTTTCAAGCTTTTGGCACCATTTTTGAGTGAATTGCCAAAAGTCAGATTTTTGCTGAAATTGTGACCCCAGGGCTTAGGGATTTTTTCAAAAAAATATTTTCTGCCGGTTAAGTCTTTGAGGGCTGATTTCTTGTCCTGTGATTAAAAAGACTTCTCTTTCCATCGCCAAAGCTTTCAGGGGAGCATTTTCACGCTTTTGGCACCATTTTTGAGTGAATTGCCAAAAGTCAGATTTTTGCTGAAATTGTGACCCCGGGGCTTAGGGATTTGTTCAAAAAAATTTTTTCTGCCGGTTAAGTTTTTGAGGGCTGATTTCTTGTCCTGTGATAAAAAGCCTTCTGTTTCCATCGCCAAAGCTTTCAGGGGAGCATTTTCAAGCTTTTGGCACCATTTTTGAGTGAATTGCCAAAAGTCAGATTTTTGCTGAAATTGTGACCCCGGGGCTTAGGGATTTTTTCAAAAAAATATTTTCTGCCGGTTACGTTTTTGAGGGCTGATTTCTTGTCCTGTGATAAAAAGCCTTCTGTTTCGAGTGCCAAACCTTTCAGGAGAGCATTTTCAGGCTTTTGGCACCATTTTTGAGTGAATTGCCAAAAGTCAGATTTTTGCTGAAATTGTGACCCCGGGGCTTAGGGATTTTTTCAAAAAAATATTTTCTGCCGGTTAAGTCTTTGAGGGCTGATTTCTTGTCCTGTGATTAAAAAGACTTCTCTTTCCATCGCCAAAGCTTTCAGGGGAGCATTTTCACGCTTTTGGCACCATTTTTGAGTGAATTGCCAAAAGTCAGATTTTTGCTGAAATTGTGACCCCGGGGCTTAGGGATTTTTTCAAAAAAATATTTTCTGCCGGTTAAGTTGTTGAGGGCTGATTTCTTGTCCTGTGATAAAAAGACTTCTGTTTCCATCGCCAAAGATTTCAGGGGAGCATTTTCAAGCTTTTGGCACCATTTTTGAGTGAATTGCCAAAAGTCAGATTTTTGCTGAAATTGTGACCCCGGGGCTTAGGGATTTTTTCAAAAAAAATTTTTCTCCCAGTTAAGTTTTTGAGGGCTGATTTCTTCTCCTGTGATAAAAAGCCTTCTGTTTCCAGTGCCAAACCTTTCAGGAGAGCATTTTCAGGCTTTTGGCACCATTTTTGAGTGAATTGCCAAAAGTCAGATTTTTGCTGAAATTGTGACCCCGGGGCTTAGGGATTTTTTCAAAAAAATATTTTCTGCCGGTTAAGTTTTTGAGGGCTGATTTCTTGTCCTGTGATAAAAAGCCTTCTGTTTCGAGTGCCAAACCTTTCAGGAGAGCATTTTCAGGCTTTTGGCACCATTTTTGAGTGAATTGCCAAAAGTCAGATTTTTGCTGAAATTGTTCAAAAATATATTTTCCGCCGCTTAAGTTTTTGAGGGTTGATTTCTTGTCCTGTGATAAAAAGCCTTCTGTTTCGAGTGCCAAACCTTTCAGGAGAGCATTTTCAGGCTTTTGGCACCATTTTTGAGTGAATTGCCAAAAGTCAGATTTTTGCTGAAATTGTGACCCCGGGGCTTAGGGATTTTTTCAAAAAAATATTTTCTGCCGGTTAGGTTTTTGAGGGCTGATTTCTTGTCCTGTGATAAAAAGTCTTCTGTTTCGAGTGCCAAACCTTTCAGGAGAGCATTTTCAAGGTTTTGGCACAATTTTTGAGTGAATTGCCAAAAGTCAGATTTTTGCTGAAATTGTGACCCCGGGGCTTAGGGATTTTTTCAAAAAAATATTTTCTGCCGGTTAAGTCTTTGAGGGCTGATTTCTTGTCCTGTGATTAAAAAGACTTCTCTTTCCATCGCCAAAGCTTTCAGGGGAGCATTTTCAAGCTTTTGGCACCATTTTTGAATGAATTGCCAAAAGTCAGATTTTTGCTGAAATTGTGACCCCGGGGCTTAGGGATTTTTTCAAAAAAATATTTTCTGCCGGTTAAGTTTTTGAGGGCTGATTTCTTGTCCTGTGATAAAAAGCCTTCTGTTTCGAGTGCCAAACCTTTCAGGAGAGCATTTTCAGGCTTTTGGCACCATTTTTGAGTGAATTGCCAAAAGTCAGATTTTTGCTGAAATTGTTCAAAAATATATTTTCTGCCGGTTAAGTTTTTGAGGGTTGATTTCTTGTCAGGTGATAAAAAGCCTTCTGTTTCGAGTGCCAAACCTTTCAGGAGAGCATTTTCAGGCTTTTGGCACCATTTTTGAGTGAATTGCCAAAAGTCAGATTTTTGCTGAAATTGTGACCCCGGGGCTTAGGGATTATTTCAAAAAAATATTTTCTGCCGGTTAGGTTTTTGAGGGCTGATTTCTTGTCCTGTGATAAAAAGCCTTCTGTTTCGAGTGCCAAACCCTTCAGGAGAGCATTTCCAAGCTTTTGGCACCATTTTTGAGTGAATTGCCAAAAGTCAGATTTTTGCTGAAATTGTGACCCCGGGGCTTAGGGATTTTTTCAAAAAAATATTTTCTGCCGGTTAAGTCTTTGAGGGCTGATTTCTTGTCCTGTGATTAAAAAGACTTCTCTTTCCATCGCCAAAGCTTTCAGGGGAGCATTTTCACGCTTTTGGCACCATTTTTGAGTGAATTGCCAAAAGTCAGATTTTTGCTGAAATTGTGACCCCGGGGCTTAGGGATTTTTTCAAAAAAATATTTTCTGCCGGTTAAGTTTTTGAGGGCTGATTTCTTGTCCTGTGATAAAAAGCCTTCTGTTTCGAGTGCCAAACCTTTCAGGAGAGCTTTTTCAGGCTTTTGGCACCATTTTTGAGTGAATTGCCAAAAGTCAGATTTTTGCTGAAATTGTGACCCCGGGGCTTAGGGATTTTTTCAAAAAAATATTTTCTGCCGGTTACGTTTTTGAGGGCTGATTTCTTGTCCTGTGATAAAAAGCCTTCTGTTTCCATCGCCAAAGCTTTCAGTGGAGCATTTTCAAGCTTTTGGCACCATTTTTGAGTGAATTGCCAAAAGTCAGATTTTTGCTGAAATTGTGACCCCGGGGCTTAGGGATTTTTTCAAAAAAATATTTTCTGCCGGTTAAGTTGTTGAGGGCTAATTTCTTGTCCTGTGATAAAAAGACTTCTGTTTCCATCGCCAAAGCTTTCAGGGGAGCATTTTCAAGCTTTTGGCACCATTTTTGAGTGAATTGCCAAAAGTCAGATTTTTGCTGAAATTGTTCAAAAAAATATTTTCTGCCGGTTACGTTTTTGAGGGTTGATTTCTTGTCCTGTGATAAAAAGCCTTCTGTTTCGAGTGCCAAACCTTTCAGGAGAGCATTTTCAGGCTTTTGGCACCATTTTTGAGTGAATTGCCAAAAGTCAGATTTTTGCTGAAATTGTGACCCCGGGGCTTAGGGATTTTTTCAAAAAAATATTTTCTGCCGGTTAAGTTGTTGAGGGCTGATTTCTTGTCCTGTGATAAAAAGCCTTCTGTTTCCATCGCCAAAGCTTTCAGGGGAGCATTTTCAAGCTTTTGGCACCATTTTTGAGTGAATTGCCAAAAGTCAGATTTTTGCTGAAATTGTGACCCCGGGGCTTAGGGATTTTTTCAAAAAAATATTTTCTGCCGGTTAAGTTGTTGAGGGCTAATTTCTTGTCCTGTGATAAAAAGACTTCTGTTTCCATCGCCAAAGCTTTCAGGGGAGCATTTTCAAGCTTTTGGCACCATTTTTGAGTGAATTGCCAAAAGTCAGATTTTTGCTGAAATTGTGACCCCGGGGCTTAGGGATTTTTTGCAAAAAAATATTTTCTGCCGGTTACGTTTTTGAGGGCTGATTTCTTGTCCTGTGATAAAAAGCCTTCTCTTTCGAGTGCCAAACCTTTCAGGAGAGCATTTTCAAGCTTTTGGCACCATTTTTGAGTGAATTGCCAAAAGTCAGATTTTTGCTGAAATTGTGACCCCGGGGCTTAGGGATTTTTTCAAAAAAATATTTTCTGCCGGTTAAGTCTTTGAGGGCTGATTTCTTGTCCTGTGATTAAAAAGACTTCTCTTTCCATCGCCAAAGCTTTCAGGGGAGCATTTTCACGCTTTTGGCACCATTTTTGAGTGAATTGCCAAAAGTCAGATTTTTGCTGAAATTGTGACCCCGGGGCTTAGGGATTTTTTCAAAAAAATATTTTCTGCCGGTTAAGTTTTTGAGGGCTGATTTCTTGTCCTGTGATAAAAAGCCTTCTGTTTCGAGTGCCAAACCTTTCAGGAGAGCATTTTCAGGCTTTTGGCACCATTTTTGAGTGAATTGCCAAAAGTCAGATTTTTGCTGAAATTGTGACCCCGGGGCTTAGGGATTTTTTCAAAAAAATATTTTCTGCCGGTTAAGTTGTTGAGGGCTGATTTCTTGTCCTGTGATAAAAAGCCTTCTGTTTCCATCGCCAAAGCTTTCAGGGGAGCATTTTCAAGCTTTTGGCACCATTTTTGAGTGAATTGCCAAAAGTCAGATTTTTGCTGAAATTGTGACCCCGGGGCTTAGGGATTTTTTCAAAAAAATATTTTCTGCCGGTTAAGTTGTTGAGGGCTAATTTCTTGTCCTGTGATAAAAAGACTTCTGTTTCCATCGCCAAAGCTTTCAGGGGAGCATTTTCAAGCTTTTGGCACCATTTTTGAGTGAATTGCCAAAAGTCAGATTTTTGCTGAAATTGTGACCCCGGGGCTTAGGGATTTTTTCAAAAAAATATTTTCTGCCGGTTAAGTTGTTGAGGGCTGATTTCTTGTCCTGTGATAAAAAGACTTCTGTTTCCATCGCCAAAGATTTCAGGGGAGCATTTTCAAGCTTTTGGCACCATTTTTGAGTGAATTGCCAAAAGTCAGATTTTTGCTGAAATTGTGACCCCGGGGCTTAGGGATTTTTTCAGAAAAAAAAATTCTGCCAGTTAAGTTTTTGAGGGCTGATTTCTTGTCCTGTGATAAAAAGCCTTCTGTTTCGAGTGCCAAACCTTTCAGGAGAGAATTTTCAGGCTTTTGGCACCATTTTTGAGTGAATTGCCAAAAGTCAGATTTTTGCTGAAATTGTGACCCCGGGGCTTAGGGATTATTTCAAAAAAATATTTTCTGCCGGTTAGGTTTTTGAGGGCTGATTTCTTGTCCTGTGATAAAAAGCCTTCTGTTTCGAGTGCCAAACCCTTCAGGAGAGCATTTTCAAGCTTTTGGCACCATTTTTGAGTGAATTGCCAAAAGTCAGATTTTTGCTGAAATTGTGACCCCGGGGCTTAGGGATTTTTTGCAAAAAAATATTTTCTGCCGGTTACGTTTTTGAGGGCTGATTTCTTGTCCTGTGATAAAAAGCCTTCTCTTTCGAGTGCCAAACCTTTCAGGAGAGCATTTTCAAGCTTTTGGCACCATTTTTGAGTGAATTGCCAAAAGTCAGATTTTTGCTGAAATTGTGACCCCGGGGCTTAGGGATTTTTTCAAAAAAATATTTTCTGCCGGTTAAGTCTTTGAGGGCTGATTTCTTGTCCTGTGATTAAAAAGACTTCTCTTTCCATCGCCAAAGCTTTCAGGGGAGCATTTTCACGCTTTTGGCACCATTTTTGAGTGAATTGCCAAAAGTCAGATTTTTGCTGAAATTGTGACCCCGGGGCTTAGGGATTTTTTCAAAAAAATATTTTCTGCCGGTTAAGTTTTGGAGGGCTGATTTCTTGTCCTGTGATAAAAAGCCTTCTGTTTCGAGTGCCAAACCTTTCAGGAGAGCATTTTCAGGCTTTTGGCACCATTTTTGAGTGAATTGCCAAAAGTCAGATTTTTGCTGAAATTGTGACCCCGGGGCTTAGGGATTTTTTCAAAAAAATATTTTCTGCCGGTTAAGTTGTTGAGGGCTGATTTCTTGTCCTGTGATAAAAAGACTTATGTTTCCATCGCCAAAGCTTTCAGGGGAGCATTTTCAAGCTTTTGGCACCATTTTTGAGTGAATTGCCAAAAGTCAGATTTTTGCTGAAATTGTGACCCCGGGGCTTAGGGATTTTTTCAAAAAAATATTTTCTGCCGGTTAAGTTGTTGAGGGCTAATTTCTTGTCCTGTGATAAAAAGACTTCTGTTTCCATCGCCAAAGCTTTCAGGGGAGCATTTTCAAGCTTTTGGCACCATTTTTGAGTGAATTGCCAAAAGTCAGATTTTTGCTGAAATTGTTCAAAAAAATATTTTCTGCCGGTTACGTTTTTGAGGGTTGATTTCTTGTCCTGTGATAAAAAGCCTTCTGTTTCGAGTGCCAAACCTTTCAGGAGAGCATTTTCAGGCTTTTGGCACCATTTTTGAGTGAATTGCCAAAAGTCAGATTTTTGCTGAAATTGTGACCCCGGGGCTTAGGGATTTTTTCAAAAAAATATTTTCTGCCGGTTAAGTTGTTGAGGGCTGATTTCTTGTCCTGTGATAAAAAGACTTATGTTTCCATCGCCAAAGCTTTCAGGGGAGCATTTTCAAGCTTTTGGCACCATTTTTGAGTGAATTGCCAAAAGTCAGATTTTTGCTGAAATTGTGACCCCGGGGCTTAGGGATTTTTTCAAAAAAATATTTTCTGCCGGTTAAGTTGTTGAGGGCTGATTTCTTGTCCTGTGATAAAAAGACTTCTGTTTCCATCGCCAAAGATTTCAGGGGAGCATTTTCAAGCTTTTGGCACCATTTTTGAGTGAATTGCCAAAAGTCAGATTTTTGCTGAAATTGTGACCCCGGGGCTTAGGGATTTTTTGCAAAAAAATATTTTCTGCCGGTTACGTTTTTGAGGGCTGATTTCTTGTCCTGTGATAAAAAGCCTTCTCTTTCGAGTGCCAAACCTTTCAGGAGAGCATTTTCAAGCTTTTGGCACCATTTTTGAGTGAATTGCCAAAAGTCAGATTTTTGCTGAAATTGTGACCCCGGGGCTTAGGGATTTTTTCAAAAAAATATTTTCTGCCGGTTAAGTCTTTGAGGGCTGATTTCTTGTCCTGTGATTAAAAAGACTTCTCTTTCCATCGCCAAAGCTTTCAGGGGAGCATTTTCACGCTTTTGGCACCATTTTTGAGTGAATTGCCAAAAGTCAGATTTTTGCTGAAATTGTGACCCCGGGGCTTAGGGATTTTTTCAAAAAAATATTTTCTGCCGGTTAAGTTTTTGAGGGCTGATTTCTTGTCCTGTGATAAAAAGCCTTCTGTTTCGAGTGCCAAACCTTTCAGGAGAGCATTTTCAGGCTTTTGGCACCATTTTTGAGTGAATTGCCAAAAGTCAGATTTTTGCTGAAATTGTGACCCCGGGGCTTAGGGATTTTTTCAAAAAAATATTTTCTGCCGGTTAAGTTGTTGAGCGCTGATTTCTTGTCCTGTGATAAAAAGCCTTCTGTTTCCATCGCCAAAGCTTTCAGGGGAGCATTTTCAAGCTTTTGGCACCATTTTTGAGTGAATTGCCAAAAGTCAGATTTTTGCTGAAATTGTGACCCCGGGGCTAAGGGATTTTTTCAAAAAAATATTTTCTACCGGTTAAGTTGTTGAGGGCTAATTTCTTGTCCTGTGATAAAAAGACTTCTGTTTCCATCGCCAAAGCTTTCAGGGGAGCATTTTCAAACTTTTGGCACCATTTTTGAGTGAATTGCCAAAAGTCAGATTTTTGCTGAAATTGTTCAAAAAAATATTTTCTGCCGGTTACGTTTTTGAGGGTTGATTTCTTGTCCTGTGATAAAAAGCCTTCTGTTTCGAGTGCCAAACCTTTCAGGAGAGCATTTTCAGGCTTTTGGCACCATTTTTGAGTGAATTGCCAAAAGTCAGATTTTTGCTGAAATTGTGACCCCGGGGCTTAGGGATTTTTTCAAAAAAATATTTTCTGCCGGTTAAGTTGTTGAGGGCTGATTTCTTGTCCTGTGATAAAAAGACTTATGTTTCCATCGCCAAAGCTTTCAGGGGAGCATTTTCAAGCTTTTGGCACCATTTTTGAGTGAATTGCCAAAAGTCAGATTTTTGCTGAAATTGTGACCCCGGGGCTTAGGGATTTTTTCAAAAAAATATTTTCTGCCGGTTAAGTTGTTGAGGGCTGATTTCTTGTCCTGTGATAAAAAGACTTCTGTTTCCATCGCCAAAGATTTCAGGGGAGCATTTTCAAGCTTTTGGCACCATTTTTGAGTGAATTGCCAAAAGTCAGATTTTTGCTGAAATTGTGACCCCGGGGCTTAGGGATTTTTTCAAAAAAAAAATTTCTGCCAGTTAAGTTTTTGAGGGCTGATTTCTTCTCCTGTGATAAAAAGCCTTCTGTTTCCAGTGCCAAACCTTTCAGGAGAGCATTTTCAGGCTTTTGGCACCATTTTTGAGTGAATTGCCAAAAGTCAGATTTTTGCTGAAATTGTGACCCCGGGGCTTAGGGATTTTTTCAAAAAAATATTTTCTGCCGGTTAAGTTTTTGAGGGCTGATTTCTTGTCCTGTGATAAAAAGCCTTCTGTTTCGAGTGCCAAACCTTTCAGGAGAGCATTTTCAGGCTTTTGGCACCATTTTTGAGTGAATTGCCAAAAGTCAGATTTTTGCTGAAATTGTTCAAAAATATATTTTCTGCCGGTTAAGTTTTTGAGGGTTGATTTCTTGTCCTGTGATAAAAAGCCTTCTGTTTCGAGTGCCAAACCTTTCAGGAGAGCATTTTCAGGCTTTTGGCACCATTTTTGAGTGAACTGCCAAAAGTCAGATTTTTGCTGAAATTGTGACCCCGGGGCTTAGGGATTTTTTCAAAAAAATATTTTCTGCCGGTTAGGTTTTTGAGGGCTGATTTCTTGTCCTGTGATAAAAAGCCTTCTGTTTCGAGTGCCAAACCTTTCAGGAGAGCATTTTCAAGCTTTTGGCACCATTTTTGAGTGAATTGCCAAAAGTCAGATTTTTGCTGAAATTGTGACCCCGGGGCTTAGGGATTTTTTGCAAAAAAATATTTTCTGCCGGTTACGTTTTTGAGGGCTGATTTCTTGTCCTGTGATAAAAAGCCTTCTGTTTCGAGTGCCAAACCTTTCAGGAGAGCATTTTCAAGCTTTTGGCACCATTTTTGAGTGAATTGCCAAAAGTCAGATTTTTGCTGAAATTGTGACCCCGGGGCTTAGGGATTTTTTCAAAAAAATATTTTCTGCCGGTTAAGTCTTTGAGGGCTGATTTCTTGTCCTGTGATTAAAAAGACTTCTCTTTCCATCGCCAAAGCTTTCAGGGGAGCATTTTCACGCTTTTGGCACCATTTTTGAGTGAATTGCCAAAAGTCAGATTTTTGCTGAAATTGTGACCCCGGGGCTTAGGGATTTTTTCAAAAAAATATTTTCTGCCGGTTAAGTTTTTGAGGGCTGATTTCTTGTCCTGTGATAAAAAGACTTATGTTTCCATCGCCAAAGCTTTCAGGGGAGCATTTTCAAGCTTTTGGCACCATTTTTGAGTGAATTGCCAAAAGTCAGATTTTTGCTGAAATTGTGACCCCGGGGCTTAGGGATTTTTTCAAAAAAATATTTTCTGCCGGTTAAGTCTTTGAGGGCTGATTTCTTGTCCTGTGATTAAAAAGACTTCTCTTTCCATCGCCAAAGCTTTCAGGGGAGCATTTTCACGCTTTTGGCACCATTTTTGAGTGAATTGCCAAAAGTCAGATTTTTGCTGAAATTGTGACCCCGGGGCTTAGGGATTTTTTCAAAAAAATATTTTCTGCCGGTTAAGTTTTTGAGGGCTGATTTCTTGTCCTGTGATAAAAAGACTTATGTTTCCATCGCCAAAGCTTTCAGGGGAGCATTTTCAAGCTTTTGGCACCATTTTTGAGTGAATTGCCAAAAGTCAGATTTTTGCTGAAATTGTGACCCCGGGGCTTAGGGATTTTTTCAAAAAACAAATTTCTGCCAGTTAAGTTTTTGAGGGCTGATTTCTTCTCCTGTGATAAAAAGCCTTCTGTTTCCAGTGCCAAACCTTTCAGGAGAGCATTTTCAGGCTTTTGGCACCATTTTTGAGTGAATTGCCAAAAGTCAGATTTTTGCTGAAATTGTGACCCCGGGGCTTAGGGATTTTTTCAAAAAAATATTTTCTGCCGGTTAAGTTTTTGAGGGCTGATTTCTTGTCCTGTGATAAAAAGCCTTCTGTTTCGAGTGCCAAACCTTTCAGGAGAGCATTTTCAGGCTTTTGGCACCATTTTTGAGTGAATTGCCAAAAGTCAGATTTTTGCTGAAATTGTTCAAAAATATATTTTCTGCCGGTTAAGTTTTTGAGGGTTGATTTCTTGTCCTGTGATAAAATGCCTTCTGTTTCGAGTGCCAAACCTTTCAGGAGAGCATTTTCAGGCTTTTGGCACCATTTTTGAGTGAATTGCCAAAAGTCAGATTTTTGCTGAAATTGTGACCCCGGGGCTTAGGGATTTTTTCAAAAAAATATTTTCTGCCGGTTAAGTTTTTGAGGGCTGATTTCTTGTCCTGTGATAAAAAGCCTTCTGTTTCGAGTGCCAAACCTTTCAGGAGAGCATTTTCAGGCTTTTGGCACCATTTTTGAGTGAACTGCCAAAAGTCAGATTTTTGCTGAAATTGTTCAAAAATATATTTTCTGCCGGTTAAGTTTTTGAGGGTTGATTTCTTGTCCTGTGATAAAAAGCCTTCTGTTTCGAGTGCCAAACCTTTCAGGAGAGCATTTTCAGGCTTTTGGCACCATTTTTGAGTGAACTGCCAAAAGTCAGATTTTTGCTGAAATTGTGACCCCGGGGCTTAGGGATTTTTTCAAAAAAATATTTTCTGCCGGTTAGGTTTTTGAGGGCTGATTTCTTGTCCTGTGATAAAAAGCCTTCTGTTTCGAGTGCCAAACCTTTCAGGAGAGCATTTTCAAGCTTTTGGCACCATTTTTGAGTGAATTGCCAAAAGTCAGATTTTTGCTGAAATTGTGACCCCGGGGCTTAGGGATTTTTTGCAAAAAAATATTTTCTGCCGGTTACGTTTTTGAGGGCTGATTTCTTGTCCTGTGATAAAAAGCCTTCTGTTTCGAGTGCCAAACCTTTCAGGAGAGCATTTTCAAGCTTTTGGCACCATTTTTGAGTGAATTGCCAAAAGTCAGATTTTTGCTGAAATTGTGACCCCGGGGCTTAGGGATTTTTTCAAAAAAATATTTTCTGCCGGTTAAGTCTTTGAGGGCTGATTTCTTGTCCTGTGATTAAAAAGACTTCTCTTTCCATCGCCAAAGCTTTCAGGGGAGCATTTTCACGCTTTTGGCACCATTTTTGAGTGAATTGCCAAAAGTCAGATTTTTGCTGAAATTGTGACCCCGGGGCTTAGGGATTTTTTCAAAAAAATATTTTCTGCTGGTTAAGTTTTTGAGGGCTGATTTCTTGTCCTGTGATAAAAAGCCTTCTGTTTCGAGTGCCAAACCTTTCAGGAGAGCATTTTCAGGCTTTTGGCACCATTTTTGAGTGAATTGCCAAAAGTCAGATTTTTGCTGAAATTGTGACCCCGGGGCTTAGGGATTTTTTCAAAAAAATATTTTCTGCCGGTTAAGTTGTTGAGGGCTGATTTCTTGTCCTGTGAGAAAAAGCCTTCTGTTTCCATCGCCAAAGCTTTCAGGGGAGCATTTTCAAGCTTTTGGCACCATTTTTGAGTGAATTGCCAAAAGTCAGATTTTTGCTGAAATTGTGACCCCGGGGCTTAGGGATTTTTTCAAAAAAATATTTTCTGCCGGTTAAGTTGTTGAGGGCTAATTTCTTGTCCTGTGATAAAAAGACTTCTGTTTCCATCGCCAAAGCTTTCAGGGGAGCATTTTCAAGCTTTTGGCACCATTTTTGAGTGAATTGCCAAAAGTCAGATTTTTGCTGAAATTGTTCAAAAAAATATTTTCTGCCGGTTACGTTTTTGAGGGTTGATTTCTTGTCCTGTGATTAAAAAGACTTCTCTTTCCATCGCCAAAGATTTCAGGGGAGCATTTTCAAGCTTTTGGCACCATTTTTGAGTGAATTGCCAAAAGTCAGATTTTTGCTGAAATTGTGACCCCGGGGCTTAGGGATTTTTTCAAAAAAAAAATTTCTGCCAGTCAAGTTTTTGAGGGCTGATTTCTTCTCCTGTGATAAAAAGCCTTCTGTTTCCAGTGCCAAACCTTTCAGGAGAGCATTTTCAGGCTTTTGGCACCATTTTTGAGTGAATTGCCAAAAGTCAGATTTTTGCTGAAATTGTGACCCCGGGGCTTAGGGATTTTTTCAAAAAAATATTTTCTGCCGGTTAAGTTTTTGAGGGCTGATTTCTTGTCCTGTGATAAAAAGCCTTCTGTTTCGAGTGCCAAACCTTTCAGGAGAGCATTTTCAGGCTTTTGGCACCATTTTTGAGTGAATTGCCAAAAGTCAGATTTTTGCTGAAATTGTTCAAAAATATATTTTCTGCCGGTTAAGTTTTTGAGGGTTGATTTCTTGTCCTGTGATAAAAAGCCTTCTGTTTCGAGTGCCAAACCTTTCAGGAGAGCATTTTCAGGCTTTTGGCACCATTTTTGAGTGAACTGCCAAAAGTCAGTTTTTTGCTGAAATTGTGACCCCGGGGATTAGGGATTTTTTGCAAAAAAATATTTTCTGCCGGTTACGTTTTTGAGGGTTGATTTCTTGTCCTGTGATAAAAAGCCTTCTGTTTCGAGTGCCAAACCTTTCAGGAGAGCATTTTCAAGCTTTTGGCACCATTTATGAGTGAATTGCCAAAAGTCAGATTTTTGCTGAAATTGTGACCCCGGGGCTTAGGGATTTTTTCAAAAAAATATTTTCTGCCGGTTAAGTCTTTGAGGGCTGATTTCTTGTCCTGTGATTAAAAAGACTTCTCTTTCCATCGCCAAAGCTTTCAGGGGAGCATTTTCACGCTTTTGGCACCATTTTTGAGTGAATTGCCAAAAGTCAGATTTTTGCTGAAATTGTGACCCCGGGGCTTAGGGATTTTTTCAAAAAAATATTTTCTGCCGGTTAAGTTTTTGAGGGCTGATTTCTTGTCCTGTGATAAAAAGCCTTCTGTTTCGAGTGCCAAACCTTTCAGGAGAGCATTTTCAGGCTTTTGGCACCATTTTTGAGTGAATTGCCAAAAGTCAGATTTTTGCTGAAATTGTGACCCCGGGGCTTAGGGATTTTTTCAAAAAAATATTTTCTGCCGGTTAAGTTGTTGAGGGCTGATTTCTTGTCCTGTGATAAAAAGCCTTCTGTTTCCATCGCCAAAGCTTTCAGGGGAGCATTTTCAAGCTTTTGGCACCATTTTTGAGTGAATTGCCAAAAGTCAGATTTTTGCTGAAATTGTGACCCCGGGGCTTAGGGATTTTTTCAAAAAAATATTTTCTGCCGGTTAAGTTGTTGAGGGCTAATTTCTTGTCCTGTGATAAAAAGACTTCTGTTTCCATCGCCAAAGCTTTCAGGGGAGCATTTTCAAGCTTTTGGCACCATTTTTGAGTGAATTGCCAAAAGTCAGATTTTTGCTGAAATTGTTCAAAAAAATATTTTCTGCCGGTTACGTTTTTGAGGGTTGATTTCTTGTCCTGTGATAAAAAGCCTTCTGTTTCGAGTGCCAAACCTTTCAGGAGAGCATTTTCAGGCTTTTGGCACCATTTTTGAGTGAATTGCCAAAAGTCAGATTTTTGCTGAAATTGTGACCCCGGGGCTTAGGGATTTTTTCAAAAAAATATTTTCTGCCGGTTAAGTTGTTGAGGGCTGATTTCTTGTCCTGTGATAAAAAGACTTATGTATCCATCGCCAAAGCTTTCAGGGGAGCATTTTCAAGCTTTTGGCACCATTTTTGAGTGAATTGCCAAAAGTCAGATTTTTGCTGAAATTGTGACCCCGGGGCTTAGGGATTTTTTCAAAAAAATATTTTCTGCCGGTTAAGTTGTTGAGGGCTGATTTCTTGTCCTGTGATAAAAAGGCTTCTGTTTCCATCGCCAAAGATTTCAGGGGAGCATTTTCAAGCTTTTGGCACCATTTTTGAGTGAATTGCCAAAAGTCAGATTTTTGCTGAAATTGTGACCCCGGGGCTTAGGGATTTTTTCAAAAAAATATTTTCTGCCGGTTAAGTTGTTGAGGGCTGATTTCTTGTCCTGTGATAAAAAGGCTTCTGTTTCCATCGCCAAAGATTTCAGGAGAGCATTTTCAGGCTTTTGGCACCATTTTTGAGTGAATTGCCAAAAGTCAGATTTTTGCTGAAATTGTTCAAAAATATATTTTCTGCCGGTTAAGTTTTTGAGGGTTGATTTCTTGTCCTGTGATAAAAAGCCTTCTGTTTCGAGTGCCAAACCTTTCAGGAGAGCATTTTCAGGCTTTTGGCACCATTTTTGAGTGAATTGCCAAAAGTCAGATTTTTGCTGAAATTGTGACCCCGGGGCTTAGGGATTTTTTCAAAAAAATATTTTCTGCCGGTTAGGTTTTTGAGGGCTGATTTCTTGTCCTGTGATAAAAAGCCTTCTGTTTCGAGTGCCAAACCTTTCAGGAGAACATTTTCAAGCTTTTGGCACCATTTTTGAGTGAATTGCCAAAAGTCAGATTTTTGCTGAAATTGTGACCCCGGGGCTTAGGGATTTTTTCAAAAAAATATTTTCTGCCGGTTAAGTTGTTGAGGGCTGATTTCTTGTCCTGTGATAAAAAGACTTCTGTTTCCATCGCCAAAGATTTCAGGGGAGCATTTTCAAGCTTTTGGCACCATTTTTGAGTGAATTGCCAAAAGTCAGATTTTTGCTGAAATTGTGACCCCGGGGCTTAGGGATTTTTTCAAAAAAAAAAAATTCTGCCAGTTAAGTTTTTGAGGGCTGATTTCTTCTCCTGTGATAAAAAGCCTTCTGTTTCCAGTGCCAAACCTTTCAGGAGAGCATTTTCAGGCTTTTGGCACCATTTTTGAGTGAATTGCCAAAAGTCAGATTTTTGCTGAAATTGTGACCCCGGGGCTTAGGGATTTTTTCAAAAAAATATTTTCTGCCGGTTAAGTTTTTGAGGGCTGATTTCTTGTCCTGTGATAAAAACCCTTCTGTTTCGAGTGCCAAACCTTTCAGGAGAGCATTTTCAGGCTTTTGGCACCATTTTTGAGTGAATTGCCAAAAGTCAGATTTTTGCTGAAATTGTTCAAAAATATATTTTCTGCCGGTTAAGTTTTTGAGGGTTGATTTCTTGTCCTGTGATAAAAAGCCTTCTGTTTCGAGTGCCAAACCTTTCAGGAGAGCATTTTCAGGCTTTTGGCACCATTTTTGAGTGAATTGCCAAAAGTCAGATTTTTGCTGATATTGTGACCCCGGGGCTTAGGGATTTTTACAAAAAAATATTTTCTGCCGGTTAGGTTTTTGAGGGCTGATTTCTTGTCCTGTGATAAAAAGCCTTCTGTTTCGAGTGCCAAAACTTTCAGGAGAACAATTTCAAGCTTTTGGCACCATTTTTGAGTGAATTGCCAAAAGTCAGATTTTTGCTGAAATTGTGACCCCGGGGCTTAGGGATTTTTTCAAAAAAATATTTTCTGCCGGTTAAGTTTTTGAGGGCTGATTTCTTGTCCTGTGATAAAAAGCCTTCTGTTTCGAGTGCCAAACCTTTCAGGAGAGCATTTTCAGGCTTTTGGCACCATTTTTGAGTGAATTGCCAAAAGTCAGATTTTTGCTGAAATTGTTCAAAAATATATTTTCTGCCGGTTAAGTTTTTGAGGGTTGATTTCTTGTCCTGTGATAAAAAGCCTTCTGTTTCGAGTGCCAAACCTTTCAGGAGAGCATTTTCAGGCTTTTGGCACCATTTTTGAGTGAATTGCCAAAAGTCAGATTTTTGCTGAAATTGTGACCCCGGGGCTTAGGGATTTTTTCAAAAAAATATTTTCTGCCGGTTAAGTTTTTGAGGGCTGATTTCTTGTCCTGTGATAAAAAGCCTTCTGTTTCGAGTGCCAAACCTTTCAGGAGAGCATTTTCAAGCTTTTGGCACCATTTTTGAGTGAATTGCCAAAAGTCAGATTTTTGCTGAAATTGTGACCCCGGGGCTTAGGGATTTTTTCAAAAAAATATTTTCTGCCGGTTAAGTCTTTGAGGGCTGATTTCTTGTCCTGTGATTAAAAAGACTTCTCTTTCCATCGCCAAAGCTTTCGGGGGAGCATTTTCACGCTTTTGGCACCATTTTTGAGTGAATTGCCAAAAGTCAGATTTTTGCTGAAATTGTGACCCCGGGGCTTAGGGATTTTTTCAAAAAAATATTTTCTGCCGGTTAAGTTGTTGAGGGCTGATTTCTTGTCCTGTGATAAAAAGCCTTCTGTTTCGAGTGCCAAACCTTTCAGGAGAGCATTTTCAGGCTTTTGGCACCATTTTTGAGTGAATTGCGAAAAGTCAGATTTTTGCTGAAATTGTGCTTAGGGAATTTTTTCAAAAAAATATTTTCTGCCGGTTAAGTTGTTGAGGGCTGATTTCTTGTCCTGTGATAAAAAGCCTTCTGTTTCCATCGCCAAAGCTTTCAGGGGAGCATTTTCAAGCTTTTGGCACCATTCTTGAGTGAATTGCCAAAAGTCAGATTTTTGCTGAAATTGTGACCCCGGGGCTTAGGGATTTTTTCAAAAAAATATTTTCTGCCGGTTACGTTTTTGAGGGCTGATTTCTTGTCCTGTGATAAAAAGCCTTCTGTTTCGAGTGCCAAACCTTTCAGGAGAGCATTTTCAGGCTTTTGGCACCATTTTTGAGTGAATTGCCAAAAGTCAGATTTTTGCTGAAATTGTGACCCCGGGGCTTAGGGATTTTTTCAAAAAAATATTTTCTGCCGGTTAAGTTGTTGAGGGCTGATTTCTTGTCCTGTGATAAAAAGCCTTCTGTTTCCATCGCCAAAGCTTTCAGGGGAGCATTTTCAAGCTTTTGGCACCATTTTTGAGTGAATTGCCAAAAGTCAGATTTTTGCTGAAATTGTGACCCCGGGGCTTAGGGATTTTTTCAAAAAAATATTTTCTGCCGGTTAAGTTGTTGAGGGCTAATTTCTTGTCCTGTGATAAAAAGACTTCTGTTTCCATCGCCAAAGCTTTCAGGGGAGCATTTTCAAGCTTTTGGCACCATTTTTGAGTGAATTGCCAAAAGTCAGATTTTTGCTGAAATTGTGACCCCGGGGCTTAGGGATTTTTTCAAAAAAATATTTTCTGCCGGTTAAGTTGTTGAGGGCTAATTTCTTGTCCTGTGATAAAAAGACTTCTGTTTCCATCGCCAAAGCTTTCAGGGGAGCATTTTCACGCTTTTGGCACCATTTTTGAGTGAATTGCCAAAAGTCAGATTTTTGCTGAAATTGTGACCCCGGGGCTTAGGGATTTTTTCAAAAAAATATTTTCTGCCGGTTACGTTTTTGAGGGCTGATTTCTTGTCCTGTGATAAAAAGCCTTCTGTTTCGAGTGCCAAACCTTTCAGGAGAGCATTTTCAGGCTTTTGGCACCATTTTTGAGTGAATTGCCAAAAGTCAGATTTTTGCTGAAATTGTTCAAAAATATATTTTCTGCCGGTTAAGTTTTTGAGGGTTGATTTCTTGTCCTGTGATAAAAAGCCTTCTGTTTCGAGTGCCAAACCTTTCAGGAGAGCATTTTCAGGCTTTTGGCACCATTTTTGAGTGAATTGCCAAAAGTCAGATTTTTGCTGAAATTGTGACCCCGGGGCTTAGGGATTTTTTCAAAAAAATATTTTCTGCCGGTTAGGTTTTTGAGGGCTGATTTCTTGTCCTGTGATAAAAAGCCTTCTGTTTCGAGTGCCAAACCTTTCAGGAGAACATTTTCAAGCTTTTGGCACCATTTTTGAGTGAATTGCCAAAAGTCAGATTTTTGCTGAAATTGTGACCCCGGGGCTTAGGAATTTTTTAAAAAAATATTTTCTGCCGGTTAAGTTTTTGAGGGCTGATTTCTTGTCCTGTGATAAAAAGCCTTCTGTTTCGAGTGCCAAACCTTTCAGGAGAGCATTTTCAGGCTTTTGGCACCATTTTTGAGTGAATTGCGAAAAGTCAGATTTTTGCTGAAATTGTGCTTAGGGATTTTTTCAAAAAAATATTTTCTGCCGGTTAAGTTGTTGAGGGCTGATTTCTTGTCCTGTGATAAAAAGACTTCTGTTTCCATCGCCAAAGCTTTCAGGGGAGCATTTTCAAGCTTTTGGCACCATTTTTGAGTGAATTGCCAAAAGTCAGATTTTTGCTGAAATTGTGACCCCGGGGCTTAGGGATTTTTTCAAAAAAATATTTTCTGCCGGTTACGTTTTTGAGGGCTGATTTCTTGTCCTGTGATAAAAAGCCTTCTGTTTCGGGTGCCAAACCTTTCAGGAGAACATTTTCAAGCTTTTGGCACCATTTTTGAGTGAATTGCCAAAAGTCAGATTTTTGCTGAAATTGTGACCCCGGGGCTTAGGGATTTTTTCAAAAAAATATTTTCTGCCGGTTAAGTTTTTGAGGGCTGATTTCTTGTCCTGTGATAAAAAGCCTTCTGTTTCGAGTGCCAAACCTTTCAGGAGAGCATTTTCAAGCTTTTGGCACCATTTTTGAGTGAATTGCCAAAAGTCAGATTTTTGCTGAAATTGTGACCCCGGGGCTTAGGGATTTTTTCAAAAAAATATTTTCTGCCGGTTAAGTCTTTGAGGGCTGATTTCTTGTCCTGTGATTAAAAAGACTTCTCTTTCCATCGCCAAAGCTTTCGGGGGAGCATTTTCACGCTTTTGGCACCATTTTTGAGTGAATTGCCAAAAGTCAGATTTTTGCTGAAATTGTGACCCCGGGGCTTAGGGATTTTTTCAAAAAAATATTTTCTGCCGGTTAAGTTTTTGAGGGCTGATTTCTTGTCCTGTGATAAAAAGCCTTCTGTTTCGAGTGCCAAACCTTTCAGGAGAGCATTTTCAGGCTTTTGGCACCATTTTTGAGTGAATTGCGAAAAGTCAGATTTTTGCTGAAATTGTGCTTAGGGATTTTTTCAAAAAAATATTTTCTGCCGGTTAAGTTGTTGAGGGCTGATTTCTTGTCCTGTGATAAAAAGACTTCTGTTTCCATCGCCAAAGCTTTCAGGGGAGCATTTTCAAGCTTTTGGCACCATTTTTGAGTGAATTGCCAAAAGTCAGATTTTTGCTGAAATTGTGACCCCGGGGCTTAGGGATTTTTTTCAAAAAAATATTTTCTGCCGGTTACGTTTTTGAGGGCTGATTTCTTGTCCTGTGATAAAAAGCCTTCTGTTTCGAGTGCCAAACCTTTCAGGAGAGCATTTTCAGGCTTTTGGCACCATTTTTGAGTGAATTGCCAAAAGTCAGATTTTTGCTGAAATTGTGACCCCGGGGCTTAGGGATTTTTTCAAAAAAATATTTTCTGCCGGTTAAGTTGTTGAGGGCTGATTTCTTGTCCTGTGATAAAAAGCCTTCTGTTTCCATCGCCAAAGCTTTCAGGGGAGCATTTTCAAGCTTTTGGCACCATTTTTGAGTGAATTGCCAAAAGTCAGATTTTTGCTGAAATTTTGACCCCGGGGCTTAGGGATTTTTTCAAAAAAATATTTTCTGCCGGTTAAGTTGTTGAGGGCTAATTTCTTGTCCTGTGATAAAAAGACTTCTGTTTCCATCGCCAAAGCTTTCAGGGGAGCATTTTCAAGCTTTTGGCACCATTTTTGAGTGAATTGCCAAAAGTCAGATTTTTGCTGAAATTGTGACCCCGGGGCTTAGGGATTTTTTCAAAAAAATATTTTCTGCCGGTTACGTTTTTGAGGGCTGATTTCTTGTCCTGTGATAAAAAGCCTTCTGTTTCGAGTGCCAAACCTTTCAGGAGAGCATTTTCAGGCTTTTGGCACCATTTTTGAGTGAATTGCCAAAAGTCAGATTTTTGCTGAAATTGTTCAAAAATATATTTTCTGCCGGTTAAGTTTTTGAGGGTTGATTTCTTGTCCTGTGATAAAAAGCCTTCTGTTTCGAGTGCCAAACCTTTCAGGAGAGCATTTTCAGGCTTTTGGCACCATTTTTGAGTGAATTGCCAAAAGTCAGATTTTTGCTGAAATTGTGACCCCGGGGCTTAGGGATTTTTTCAAAAAAATATTTTCTGCCGGTTAGGTTTTTGAGGGCTGATTTCTTGTCCTGTGATAAAAAGCCTTCTGTTTCGAGTGCCAAACCTTTCAGGAGAACATTTTCAAGCTTTTGGCACCATTTTTGAGTGAATTGCCAAAAGTCAGATATTTGCTGAAATTGTGACCCCGGGGCTTAGGAATTTTTTAAAAAAATATTTTCTGCCGGTTAAGTTTTTGAGGGCTGATTTCTTGTCCTGTGATAAAAAGCCTTCTGTTTCGAGTGCCAAACCTTTCAGGAGAGCATTTTCAAGCTTTTGGCACCATTTTTGAGTGAATTGCCAAAAGTCAGATTTTTGCTGAAATTGTGACCCCGGGGCTTAGGGATTTTTTCAAAAAAATATTTTCTGCCGGTTAAGTCTTTGAGGGCTGATTTCTTGTCCTGTGATTAAAAAGACTTCTCTTTCCATCGCCAAAGCTTTCGGGGGAGCATTTTCACGCTTTTGGCACCATTTTTGAGTGAATTGCCAAAAGTCAGATTTTTGCTGAAATTGTGACCCCAGGGCTTAGGGATTTTTTCAAAAAAATATTTTCTGCCGTTAAGTTGTTGAGGGCTGATTTCTTGTCCTGTGATAAAAAGCCTTCTGTTTCGAGTGCCAAACCTTTCAGGAGAGCATTTTCAGGCTTTTGGCACCATTTTTGAGTGAATTGCCAAAAGTCAGATTTTTGCTGAAATTGTGCTTAGGGATTTTTTCAAAAAAATATTTTCTGCCGGTTAAGTTGTTGAGGGCTGATTTCTTGTCCTGTGATAAAAAGACTTCTGTTTCCATCGCCAAAGCTTTCAGGGGAGCATTTTCAAGCTTTTGGCACCATTTTTGAGTGAATTGCCAAAAGTCAGATTTTTGCTGAAATTGTGACCCCGGGGCTTAGGGATTTTTTCAAAAAAATATTTTCTGCCGGTTACGTTTTTGAGGGCTGATTTCTTGTCCTGTGATAAAAAGCCTTCTGTTTCGAGTGCCAAACCTTTCAGGAGAGCATTTTCAAGCTTTTGGCACCATTTTTGAGTGAATTGCCAAAAGTCAGATTTTTGCTGAAATTGTGACCCCGGGGCTTAGGGATTTTTTCAAAAAAATATTTTCTGCCGGTTAAGTTGTTGAGGGCTGATTTCTTGTCCTGTGATAAAAAGCCTTCTGTTTCCATCGCCAAAGCTTTCAGGGGAGCATTTTCAAGCTTTTGGCACCATTTTTGAGTGAATTGCCAAAAGTCAGATTTTTGCTGAAATTGTGACCCCGGGGCTTAGGGATTTTTTCAAAAAAATATTTTCTGCCGGTTACGTTTTTGAGGGCTGATTTCTTGTCCTGTGATAAAAAGCCTTCTGTTTCGAGTGCCAAACCTTTCAGGAGAGCATTTTCAGGCTTTTGGCACCATTTTTGAGTGAATTGCCAAAAGTCAGATTTTTGCTGAAATTGTGACCCCGGGGCTTAGGGATTTTTTCAAAAAAATATTTTCTGCCGGTTAAGTTGTTGAGGGCTGATTTCTTGTCCTGTGATAAAAAGACTTCTGTTTCCATCGCCAAAGCTTTCAGGGGAGCATTTTCAAGCTTTTGGCACCATTTTTGAGTGAATTGCCAAAAGTCAGATTTTTGCTGAAATTGTGACCCCGGGGCTTAGGGATTTTTTCAAAAAAATATTTTCTGCCGGTTAAGTTTTTGAGGGCTGATTTCTTGTCCTGTGATAAAAAGCCTTCTGTTTCGAGTGCCAAACCTTTCAGGAGAGCATTTTCAGGCTTTTGGCACCATTTTTGAGTGAATTGCCAAAAGTCAGATTTTTGCTGAAATTGTTCAAAAATATATTTTCTGCCGGTTAAGTTTTTGAGGGTTGATTTCTTGTCCTGTGATAAAAAGCCTTCTGTTTCGAGTGCCAAACCTTTCAGGAGAGCATTTTCAGGCTTTTGGCACCATTTTTGAGTGAATTGCCAAAAGTCAGATTTTTGCTGAAATTGTGACCCCGGGGCTTGGGGATTTTTTCAAAAAAATATTTTCTGCCGGTTAAGTTGTTGAGGGCTGATTTCTTGTCCTGTGATAAAAAGCCTTCTGTTTCCATCGCCAAAGCTTTCAGGGGAGCATTTTCAAGCTTTTGGCACCATTTTTGAGTGAATTGCCAAAAGTCAGATTTTTGCTGAAATTGTGACCCCGGGGCTTAGGGATTTTTTCAAAAAAATATTTTCTGCCGGTTAAGTTGTTGAGGGCTAATTTCTTGTCCTGTGATAAAAAGCCTTCTGTTTCCATCGCCAAAGCTTTCAGGGGAGCATTTTCAAGCTTTTGGCACCATTTTTGAGTGAATTGCCAAAAGTCAGATTTTTGCTGAAATTGTGACCCCGGGGCTTAGGGATTTTTTCAAAAAAATATTTTCTGCCGGTTAGGTTTTTGAGGGCTGATTTCTTGTCCTGTGATAAAAAGCCTTCTGTTTCGAGTGCCAAACCTTTCAGGAGAACATTTTCAAGCTTTTGGCACCATTTTTGAGTGAATTGCCAAAAGTCAGATTTTTGCTGAAATTGTGACCCCGGGGCTTAGGAATTTTTTAAAAAAATATTTTCTGCCGGTTAAGTTTTTGAGGGCTGATTTCTTGTCCTGTGATAAAAAGCCTTCTGTTTCGAGTGCCAAACCTTTCAGGAGAGCATTTTCAAGCTTTTGGCACCATTTTTGAGTGAATTGCCAAAAGTCAGATTTTTGCTGAAATTGTGACCCCGGGGCTTAGGGATTCTTTCAAAAAAATATTTTCTGCCGGTTAAGTTTTTGAGGGCTGATTTCTTGTCCTGTAATAAAAAGCCTTCTGTTTCGAGTGCCAAACCTTTGAGGAGAGCATTTTCAAGCTTTTGGCACCATTTTTGAGTGAATTGCCAAAAGTCAGATTTTTGCTGAAATTGTGACCCCGGGGCTTAGGGATTCTTTCAAAAAAATATTTTCTGCCGGTTAAGTTTTTGAGGGCTGATTTCTTGTCCTGTGATAAAAAGGCTTCTGTTTCGAGTGCCAAACCTTTCAGGAGAGCATTTTCAGGCTTTTGGCACCATTTTTGAGTGAATTGCCAAAAGTCAGATTTTTGCTGAAATTGTTCAAAAATATATTTTCTGCCGGTTAAGTTTTTGAGGGTTGATTTCTTGTCCTGTGATAAAAAGCCTTCTGTTTCGAGTGCCAAACCTTTCAGGAGAGCATTTTCAGGCTTTTGGCACCATTTTTGAGTGAATTGCCAAAAGTCAGATTTTTGCTGAAATTGTGACCCCGGGGCTTAGGGATTTTTTCAAAAAAATATTTTCTGCCGGTTAGGTTTTTGAGGGCTGATTTCTTGTCCTGTGATAAAAAGCCTTCTGTTTCGAGTGCCAAAGCTTTCGGGGGAGCATTTTCACGCTTTTGGCACCATTTTTGAGTGAATTGCCAAAAGTCAGATTTTTGCTGAAATTGTGACCCCAGGGCTTAGGGATTTTTTCAAAAAAATATTTTCTGCCGTTAAGTTGTTGAGGGCTGATTTCTTGTCCTGTGATAAAAAGCCTTCTGTTTCGAGTGCCAAACCTTTCAGGAGAGCATTTTCAGGCTTTTGGCACCATTTTTGAGTGAATTGCCAAAAGTCAGATTTTTGCTGAAATTGTGCTTAGGGATTTTTTCAAAAAAATATTTTCTGCCGGTTAAGTTGTTGAGGGCTGATTTCTTGTCCTGTGATAAAAAGACTTCTGTTTCCATCGCCAAAGCTTTCAGGGGAGCATTTTCAAGCTTTTGGCACCATTTTTGAGTGAATTGCCAAAAGTCAGATTTTTGCTGAAATTGTGACCCCGGGGCTTAGGGATTTTTTCAAAAAAATATTTTCTGCCGGTTAAGTTGTTGAGGGCTGATTTCTTGTCCTGTGATAAAAAGATTTCTGTTTCCATCGCCAAAGCTTTCAGGGGAGCAGTTTCAAGCTTTTGGCACCATTTTTGAGTGAATTGCCAAAAGTCAGATTTTTGCTGAAATTGTGACCCCGGGGCTTAGGGATTTTTTCAAAAAAATATTTTCTGCCGGTTAAGTTTTTGAGGGCTGATTTCTTGTCCTGTGATAAAAAGCCTTCTGTTTCGAGTGCCAAACCTTTCAGGAGAGCATTTTCAGGCTTTTGGCACCATTTTTGAGTGAATTGCCAAAAGTCAGATTTTTGCTGAAATTGTGACCCCGGGGCTTAGGGATTTTTTCAAAAAAATATTTTCTGCCGGTTAAGTTGTTGAGGGCTGATTTCTTGTCCTGTGATAAGAAGACTTCTGTTTCCATCGCGAAAGCTTTCAGGGGAGCATTTTCAAGCTTTTGGCACCATTTTTGAGTGAATTGCCAAAAGTCAGATTTTTGCTGAAATTGTGACCCCGGGGCTTAGGGATTTTTTCAAAAAAATTTTTTCTGCCGGTTACGTTTTTGAGGGCTGATTTCTTGTCCTGTGATAAAAAGCCTTCTGTTTCGAGTGCCAAACCTTTCAGGAGAGCATTTTCAGGCTTTTGGCACCATTTTTGAGTGAATTGCCAAAAGTCAGATTTTTGCTGAAATTGTGACCCCGGGGCTTAGGGATTTTTTCAAAAAAATATTTTCTGCCGGTTAAGTTGTTGAGGGCTGATTTCTTGTCCTGTGATAAAAAGCCTTCTGTTTCCATCGCCAAAGCTTTCAGGGGAGCATTTTCAAGCTTTTGGCACCATTTTTGAGTGAATTGCCAAAAGTCAGATTTTTGCTGAAATTGTGACCCCGGGGCTTAGGGATTTTTTCAAAAAAATATTTTCTGCCGGTTACGTTTTTGAGGGCTGATTTCTTGTCCTGTGATAAAAAGCCTTCTGTTTCGAGTGCCAAACCTTTCAGGAGAGCATTTTCAGGCTTTTGGCACCATTTTTGAGTGAATTGCCAAAAGTCAGATTTTTGCTGAAATTGTGACCCCGGGGCTTAGGGATTTTTTCAAAAAAATATTTTCTGCCGGTTAAGTTGTTGAGGGCTGATTTCTTGTCCTGTGATAAAAAGACTTCTGTTTCCATCGCCAAAGCTTTCAGGGGAGCATTTTCAAGCTTTTGGCACCATTTTTGAGTGAATTGCCAAAAGTCAGATTTTTGCTGAAATTGTGACCCCGGGGCTTAGGGATTTTTTCAAAAAAATATTTTCTGCCGGTTAAGTTTTTGAGGGCTGATTTCTTGTCCTGTGATAAAAAGCCTTCTGTTTCGAGTGCCAAACCTTTCAGGAGAGCATTTTCAGGCTTTTGGCACCATTTTTGAGTGAATTGCCAAAAGTCAGATTTTTGCTGAAATTGTTCAAAAATATATTTTCTGCCGGTTAAGTTTTTGAGGGTTGATTTCTTGTCCTGTGATAAAAAGCCTTCTGTTTCGAGTGCCAAACCTTTCAGGAGAGCATTTTCAGGCTTTTGGCACCATTTTTGAGTGAATTGCCAAAAGTCAGATTTTTGCTGAAATTGTGACCCCGGGGCTTAGGGATTTTTTCAAAAAAATATTTTCTGCCGGTTAGGTTTTTGAGGGCTGATTTCTTGTCCTGTGATAAAAAGCCTTCTGTTTCGAGTGCCAAACCTTTCAGGAGAGCATTTTCAAGCTTTTGGCACCATTTTTGAGTGAATTGCCAAAAGTCAGATTTTTGCTGAAATTGTGACCCCGGGGCTTAGGGATTTTTTGCAAAAAAATATTTTCGGCCGGTTACGTTTTTGAGGGCTGATTTCTTGTCCTGTGATAAAAAGCCTTCTGTTTCGAGTGCCAAACCTTTCAGGAGAGCATTTTCAAGCTTTTGGCACCATTTTTGAGTGAATTGCCAAAAGTCAGATTTTTGCTGAAATTGTGACCCCGGGGCTTAGGGATTTTTTCAAAAAAATATTTTCTGCCGGTTAAGTCTTTGAGGGCTGATTTCTTGTCCTGTGATTAAAAAGACTTCTCTTTCCATCGCCAAAGCTTTCAGGGGAGCATTTTCACGCTTTTGGCACCATTATTGAGTGAATTGCCAAAAGTCAGATTTTTGCTGAAATTGTGACCCCGGGGCTTAGGGATTTTTTCAAAAAAATATTTTCTGCCGGTTAAGTTGTTGAGGGCTGATTTCTTGTCCTGTGATAAAAAGCCTTCTGTTTCCATCGCCAAAGCTTTCAGGGGAGCATTTTCAAGCTTTTGGCACCATTTTTGAGTGAATTGCCAAAAGTCAGATTTTTGCTGAAATTGTTCAAAAAAATATTTTCTGCCGGTTACGTTTTTGAGGGTTGATTTCTTGTCCTGTGATAAAAAGCCTTCTGTTTCGAGTGCCAAACCTTTCAGGAGAGCATTTTCAGGCTTTTGGCACCATTTTTGAGTGAATTGCCAAAAGTCAGATTTTTGCTGAAATTGTGACCCCGGGGCTTGGGGATTTTTTCAAAAAAATATTTTCTGCCGGTTAAGTTGTTGAGGGCTGATTTCTTGTCCTGTGATAAAAAGCCTTCTGTTTCCATCGCCAAAGCTTTCAGGGGAGCATTTTCAAGCTTTTGGCACCATTTTTGAGTGAATTGCCAAAAGTCAGATTTTTGCTGAAATTGTGACCCCGGGGCTTAGGGATTTTTTCAAAAAAATATTTTCTGCCGGTTAAGTTGTTGAGGGCTAATTTCTTGTCCTGTGATAAAAAGCCTTCTGTTTCCATCGCCAAAGCTTTCAGGGGAGCATTTTCAAGCTTTTGGCACCATTTTTGAGTGAATTGCCAAAAGTCAGATTTTTGCTGAAATTGTGACCCCGGGGCTTAGGGATTTTTTCAAAAAAATATTTTCTGCCGGTTACGTTTTTGAGGGCTGATTTCTTGTCCTGTGATAAAAAGCCTTCTGTTTCGAGTGCCAAACCTTTCAGGAGAGCATTTTCAGGCTTTTGGCACCATTTTTGAGTGAATTGCCAAAAGTCAGATTTTTGCTGAAATTGTGACCCCGGGGCTTAGGGATTTTTTCAAAAAAATATTTTCTGCCGGTTAAGTTGTTGAGGGCTGATTTCTTGTCCTGTGATAAAAAGACTTCTGTTTCCATCGCCAAAGCTTTCAGGGGAGCATTTTCAAGCTTTTGGCACCATTTTTGAGTGAATTGCCAAAAGTCAGATTTTTGCTGAAATTGTGACCCCGGGGCTTAGGGATTTTTTCAAAAAAATATTTTCTGCCGGTTAAGTTTTTGAGGGCTGATTTCTTGTCCTGTGATAAAAAGCCTTCTGTTTCGAGTGCCAAACCTTTCAGGAGAGCATTTTCAGGCTTTTGGCACCATTTTTGAGTGAATTGCCAAAAGTCAGATTTTTGCTGAAATTGTTCAAAAATATATTTTCTGCCGGTTAAGTTTTTGAGGGTTGATTTCTTGTCCTCTGATAAAAAGCCTTCTGTTTCGAGTGCCAAACCTTTCAGGAGAGCATTTTCAGGCTTTTGGCACCATTTTTGAGTGAATTGCCAAAAGTCAGATTTTTGCTGAAATTGTGACCCCGGGGCTTAGGGATTTTTTCAAAAAAATATTTTCTGCCGGTTAGGTTTTTGAGGGCTGATTTCTTGTCCTGTGATAAAAAGCCTTCTGTTTCGAGTGCCAAACCTTTCAGGAGAGCATTTTCAAGCTTTTGGCACCATTTTTGAGTGAATTGCCAAAAGTCAGATTTTTGCTGAAATTGTGACCCCGGGGCTTAGGGATTTTTTGCAAAAAAATATTTTCTGCCGGTTACGTTTTTGAGGGCTGATTTCTTGTCCTGTGATAAAAAGCCTTCTGTTTCGAGTGCCAAACCTTTCAGGAGAGCATTTTCAAGCTTTTGGCACCATTTTTGAGTGAATTGCCAAAAGTCAGATTTTTGCTGAAATTGTGACCCCGGGGCTTAGGGATTTTTTCAAAAAAATATTTTCTGCCGGTTAAGTCTTTGAGGGCTGATTTCTTGTCCTGTGATTAAAAAGCCTTCTCTTTCCATCGCCAAAGCTTTCAGGGGAGCATTTTCACGCTTTTGGCACCATTTTTGAGTGAATTGCCAAAAGTCAGATTTTTGCTGAAATTGTGACCCCGGGGCTTAGGGATTTTTTCAAAAAAATATTTTCTGCCGGTTAAGTTTTTGAGGGCTGATTTCTTGTCCTGTGATAAAAAGCCTTCTGTTTCGAGTGCCAAACCTTTCAGGAGAGCATTTTCAGGCTTTTGGCACCATTTTTGAGTGAATTGCCAAAAGTCAGATTTTTGCTGAAATTGTGACCCCGGGGCTTAGGGATTTTTTCAAAAAAATATTTTCTGCCGGTTAAGTTGTTGAGGGCTGATTTCTTGTCCTGTGATAAAAAGCCTTCTGTTTCCATCGCCAAAGCTTTCAGGGGAGCATTTTCAAGCTTTTGGCACCATTTTTGAGTGAATTGCCAAAAGTCAGATTTTTGCTGAAATTGTGACCCCGGGGCTTAGGGATTTTTTCAAAAAAATATTTTCTGCCGGTTAAGTTGTTGAGGGCTAATTTCTTGTCCTGTGATAAAAAGACTTCTGTTTCCATCGCCAAAGCTTTCAGGGGAGCATTTTCAAGCTTTTGGCACCATTTTTGAGTGAATTGCCAAAAGTCAGATTTTTGCTGAAATTGTTCAAAAAAATATTTTCTGCCGGTTACGTTTTTGAGGATTGATTTCTTGTCCTGTGATAAAAAGCCTTCTGTTTCGAGTGCCAAACCTTTCAGGAGAGCATTTTCAGGCTTTTGGCACCATTTTTGAGTGAATTGCCAAAAGTCAGATTTTTGCTGAAATTGTGACCCCGGGGCTTAGGGATTTTTTCAAAAAAAAAATTTCTGCCAGTTAAGTTTTTGAGGGCTGATTTCTTCTCCTGTGATAAAAAGCCTTCTGTTTCCAGTGCCAAACCTTTCAGGAGAGCATTTTCAGGCTTTTGGCACCATTTTTGAGTGAATTGCCAAAAGTCAGATTTTTGCTGAAATTGTGACCCCGGGGCTTAGGGATTTTTTCAAAAAAATATTTTCTGCCGGTTAAGTTTTTGAGGGCTGATTTCTTGTCCTGTGATAAAAAGCCTTCTGTTTCGAGTGCCAAACCTTTCAGGAGAGCATTTTCAGGCTTTTGGCACCATTTTTGAGTGAATTGCCAAAAGTCAGATTTTTGCTGAAATTGTGACCCCGGGGCTTAGGGATTTTTTGCAAAAAAATATTTTCTGCCGGTTACGTTTTTGAGGGCTGATTTCTTGTCCTGTGATAAAAAGCCTTCTGTTTCGAGTGCCAAACCTTTCAGGAGAGCATTTTCAAGCTTTTGGCACCATTTTTGAGTGAATTGCCAAAAGTCAGATTTTTGCTGAAATTGTGACCCCGGGGCTTAGGGATTTTTTCAAAAAAATATTTTCTGCCGGTTAAGTCTCTGAGGGCTGATTTCTTGTCCTGTGATTAAAAAGACTTCTCTTTCCATCGCCAAAGCTTTCAGGGGAGCATTTTCACGCTTTTGGCACCATTTTTGAGTGAATTGCCAAAAGTCAGATTTTTGCTGAAATTGTGACCCCGGGGCTTAGGGATTTTTTCAAAAAAATATTTTCTGCCGGTTAAGTTTTTGAGGGCTGATTTCTTGTCCTGTGATAAAAAGCCTTCTGTTTCGAGTGCCAAACCTTTCAGGAGAGCATTTTGAGGCTTTTGGCACCATTTTTGAGTGAATTGCCAAAAGTCAGATTTTTGCTGAAATTGTGACCCCGGGGCTTAGGGATTTTTTCAAAAAAATATTTTCTGCCGGTTAAGTTGTTGAGGGCTGATTTCTTGTCCTGTGATAAAAAGCCTTCTGTTTCCATCGCCAAAGCTTTCAGGGGAGCATTTTCAAGCTTTTGGCACCATTTTTGAGTGAATTGCCAAAAGTCAGATTTTTGCTGAAATTGTGACCCCGGGGCTTAGGGATTTTTTCAAAAAAATATTTTCTGCCGGTTAAGTTGTTGAGGGCTAATTTCTTGTCCTGTGATAAAAAGACTTCTGTTTCCATCGCCAAAGCTTTCAGGGGAGCATTTTCAAGCTTTTGGCACCATTTTTGAGTGAATTGCCAAAAGTCAGATTTTTGCTGAAATTGTTCAAAAAAATATTTTCTGCCGGTTACGTTTTTGAGGGCTGATTTCTTGTCCTGTGATAAAAAGCCTTCTGTTTCGAGTGCCAAACCTTTCAGGAGAGCATTTTCAGGCTTTTGGCACCATTTTTGAGTGAATTGCCAAAAGTCAGATTTTTGCTGAAATTGTGACCCCGGGGCTTAGGGATTTTTTCAAAAAAATATTTTCTGCCGGTTAAGTCTTTGAGGGCTGATTTCTTGTCCTGTGATTAAAAAGCCTTCTCTTTCCATCGCCAAAGCTTTCAGGGGAGCATTTTCACGCTTTTGGCACCATTTTTGAGTGAATTGCCAAAAGTCAGATTTTTGCTGAAATTGTGACCCCGGGGCTTAGGGATTTTTTCAAAAAAATATTTTCTGCCGGTTAAGTTTTTGAGGGCTGATTTCTTGTCCTGTGATAAAAAGCCTTCTGTTTCGAGTGCCAAACCTTTCAGGAGAGCATTTTCAGGCTTTTGGCACCATTTTTGAGTGAATTGCCAAAAGTCAGATTTTTGCTGAAATTGTGACCCCGGGGCTTAGGGATTTTTTCAAAAAAATATTTTCTGCCGGTTAAGTTGTTGAGGGCTGATTTCTTGTCCTGTGATAAAAAGCCTTCTGTTTCCATCGCCAAAGCTTTCAGGGGAGCATTTTCAAGCTTTTGGCACCATTTTTGAGTGAATTGCCAAAAGTCAGATTTTTGCTGAAATTGTGACCCCGGGGCTTAGGGATTTTTTCAAAAAAATATTTTCTGCCGGTTAAGTTGTTGAGGGCTAATTTCTTGTCCTGTGATAAAAAGACTTCTGTTTCCATCGCCAAAGCTTTCAGGGGAGCATTTTCAAGCTTTTGGCACCATTTTTGAGTGAATTGCCAAAAGTCAGATTTTTGCTGAAATTGTTCAAAAAAATATTTTCTGCCGGTTACGTTTTTGAGGGTTGATTTCTTGTCCTGTGATAAAAAGCCTTCTGTTTCGAGTGCCAAACCTTTCAGGAGAGCATTTTCAGGCTTTTGGCACCATTTTTGAGTGAATTGCCAAAAGTCAGATTTTTGCTGAAATTGTGACCCCGGGGCTTAGGGATTTTTTCAAAAAAAAAATTTCTGCCAGTTAAGTTTTTGAGGGCTGATTTCTTCTCCTGTGATAAAAAGCCTTCTGTTTCCAGTGCCAAACCTTTCAGGAGAGCATTTTCAGGCTTTTGGCACCATTTTTGAGTGAATTGCCAAAAGTCAGATTTTTGCTGAAATTGTGACCCCGGGGCTTAGGGATTTTTTCAAAAAAATATTTTCTGCCGGTTAAGTTTTTGAGGGCTGATTTCTTGTCCTGTGATAAAAAGCCTTCTGTTTCGAGTGCCAAACCTTTCAGGAGAGCATTTTCAGGCTTTTGGCACCATTTTTGAGTGAATTGCCAAAAGTCAGATTTTTGCTGAAATTGTGACCCCGGGGCTTAGGGATTTTTTGCAAAAAAATATTTTCTGCCGGTTACGTTTTTGAGGGCTGATTTCTTGTCCTGTGATAAAAAGCCTTCTGTTTCGAGTGCCAAACCTTTCAGGAGAGCATTTTCAAGCTTTTGGCACCATTTTTGAGTGAATTGCCAAAAGTCAGATTTTTGCTGAAATTGTGACCCCGGGGCTTAGGGATTTTTTCAAAAAAATATTTTCTGCCGGTTAAGTCTCTGAGGGCTGATTTCTTGTCCTGTGATTAAAAAGACTTCTCTTTCCATCGCCAAAGCTTTCAGGGGAGCATTTTCACGCTTTTGGCACCATTTTTGAGTGAATTGCCAAAAGTCAGATTTTTGCTGAAATTGTGACCCCGGGGCTTAGGGATTTTTTCAAAAAAATATTTTCTGCCGGTTAAGTTTTTGAGGGCTGATTTCTTGTCCTGTGATAAAAAGCCTTCTGTTTCGAGTGCCAAACCTTTCAGGAGAGCATTTTGAGGCTTTTGGCACCATTTTTGAGTGAATTGCCAAAAGTCAGATTTTTGCTGAAATTGTGACCCCGGGGCTTAGGGATTTTTTCAAAAAAATATTTTCTGCCGGTTAAGTTGTTGAGGGCTGATTTCTTGTCCTGTGATAAAAAGCCTTCTGTTTCCATCGCCAAAGCTTTCAGGGGAGCATTTTCAAGCTTTTGGCACCATTTTTGAGTGAATTGCCAAAAGTCAGATTTTTGCTGAAATTGTGACCCCGGGGCTTAGGGATTTTTTCAAAAAAATATTTTCTGCCGGTTAAGTTGTTGAGGGCTAATTTCTTGTCCTGTGATAAAAAGACTTCTGTTTCCATCGCCAAAGCTTTCAGGGGAGCATTTTCAAGCTTTTGGCACCATTTTTGAGTGAATTGCCAAAAGTCAGATTTTTGCTGAAATTGTTCAAAAAAATATTTTCTGCCGGTTACGTTTTTGAGGGCTGATTTCTTGTCCTGTGATAAAAAGCCTTCTGTTTCGAGTGCCAAACCTTTCAGGAGAGCATTTTCAGGCTTTTGGCACCATTTTTGAGTGAATTGCCAAAAGTCAGATTTTTGCTGAAATTGTGACCCCGGGGCTTAGGGATTTTTTCAAAAAAATATTTTCTGCCGGTTAAGTTTTTGAGGGTTGATTTCTTGTCCTGTGATAAAAAGCCTTCTGTTTCGAGTGCCAAACCTTTCAGGAGAGCATTTTCAGGCTTTTGGCACCATTTTTGAGTGAATTGCCAAAAGTCAGATTTTTGCTGAAATTGTGACCCCGGGGCTTAGGGATTTTTTCAAAAAAATATTTTCTGCCGGTTAGGTTTTTGAGGGCTGATTTCTTGTCCTGTGATAAAAAGCCTTCTGTTTCGAGTGCCAAACCTTTCAGGAGAGCATTTTCAAGCTTTTGGCACCATTTTTGAGTGAATTGCCAAAAGTCAGATTTTTGCTGAAATTGTGACCCCGGGGCTTAGGGATTTTTTGCAAAAAAATATTTTCTGCCGGTTACGTTTTTGAGGGCTGATTTCTTGTCCTGTGATAAAAAGCCTTCTGTTTCGAGTGCCAAACCTTTCAGGAGAGCATTTTCAAGCTTTTGGCACCATTTTTGAGTGAATTGCCAAAAGTCAGATTTTTGCTGAAATTGTGACCCCGGGGCTTAGGGATTTTTTCAAAAAAATATTTTCTGCCGGTTAAGTCTTTGAGGGCTGATTTCTTGTCCTGTGATTAAAAAGACTTCTCTTTCCATCGCCAAAGCTTTCAGGGGAGCATTTTCACGCTTTTGGCACCATTTTTGAGTGAATTGCCAAAAGTCAGATTTTTGCTGAAATTGTGACCCCGGGGCTTAGGGATTTTTTCAAAAAAATATTTTCTGCCGGTTAAGTTTTTGAGGGCTGATTTCTTGTCCTGTGATAAAAAGCCTTCTGTTTCGAGTTCCAAACCTTTCAGGAGAGCATTTTGAGGCTTTTGGCACCATTTTTGAGTGAATTGCCAAAAGTCAGATTTTTGCTGAAATTGTGACCCCGGGGCTTAGGGATTTTTTCAAAAAAATATTTTCTGCCGGTTAAGTTGTTGAGGGCTGATTTCTTGTCCTGTGATAAAAAGCCTTCTGTTTCCATCGCCAAAGCTTTCAGGGGAGCATTTTCAAGCTTTTGGCACCATTTTTGAGTGAATTGCCAAAAGTCAGATTTTTGCTGAAATTGTTCAAAAATATATTTTCTGCCGGTTACGTTTTTGAGGGTTGATTTCTTGTCCTGTGATAAAAAGCCTTCTGTTTCGAGTGCCAAACCTTTCAGGAGAGCATTTTCAGGCTTTTGGCACCATTTTTGAGTGAATTGCCAAAAGTCAGATTTTTGCTGAAATTGTGACCCCGGGGCTTAGGGATTTTTTCAAAAAAATATTTTCTGCTGGTTAAGTTGTTGAGGGCTGATTTCTTGTCCTGTGATAAAAAGACTTATGTTTCCATCGCCAAAGCTTTCAGGGGAGCATTTTCAAGCTTTTGGCACCATTTTTGAGTGAATTGCCAAAAGTCAGATTTTTGCTGAAATTGTGACCCCGGGGCTTAGGGATTTTTTCAAAAAAATATTTTCTGCCGGTTAAGTTGTTGAGGGCTGATTTCTTGTCCTGTGATAAAAAGACTTCTGTTTCCATCGCCAAAGATTTCAGGGGAGCATTTTCAAGCTTTTGGCACCATTTTTGAGTGAATTGCCAAAAGTCAGATTTTTGCTGAAATTGTGACCCCGGGGCTTAGGGATTTTTTCAAAAAAAAAAAATTCTGCCAGTTAAGTTTTTGAGGGCTGATTTCTTCTCCTGTGATAAAAAGCCTTCTGTTTCCAGTGCCAAACCTTTCAGGAGAGCATTTTCAGGCTTTTGGCACCATTTTTGAGTGAATTGCCAAAAGTCAGATTTTTGCTGAAATTGTGACCCCGGGGCTTAGGGATTTTTTCAAAAAAATATTTTCTGCCGGTTAAGTTTTTGAGGGCTGATTTCTTGTCCTGTGATAAAAAGCCTTCTGTTTCGAGTGCCAAACATTTCAGGAGAGCATTTTCAAGCTTTTGGCACCATTTTTGAGTGAAATGCCAAAAGTCAGATTTTTGCTGAAATTGTGACCCCGGGGCTTAGGGATTTTTTCAAAAAAATATTTTCTGCCGGTTAAGTCTTTGAGGGCTGATTTCTTGTCCTGTGATTAAAAAGACTTCTCTTTCCATCACCAAAGCTTTCGGGGGAGCATTTTCACGCTTTTGGCACCATTTTTGAGTGAATTGCCAAAAGTCAGATTTTTGCTGAAATTGTGACCCCGGGGCTTAGGGATTTTTTCAAAAAAATATTTTCTGCCGGTTAAGTTGTTGAGGGCTGATTTCTTGTCCTGTGATAAAAAGCCTTCTGTTTCGAGTGCCAAACCTTTCAGGAGAGCATTTTCAGGCTTTTGGCACCATTTTTGAGTGAATTGCGAAAAGTCAGATTTTTGCTGAAATTGTGCTTAGGGATTTTTTCAAAAAAATATTTTCTGCCGGTTAAGTTGTTGAGGGCTGATTTCTTGTCCTGTGATAAAAAGACTTCTGTTTCCATCGCCAAAGCTTTCAGGGGAGCATTTTCAAGCTTTTGGCACCATTTTTGAGTGAATTGCCAAAAGTCAGATTTTTGCTGAAATTGTGACCCCGGGGCTTAGGGATTTTTTCAAAAAAATATTTTCTGCCGGTTACGTTTTTGAGGGCTGATTTCTTGTCCTGTGATAAAAAGCCTTCTGTTTCGGGTGCCAAACCTTTCAGGAGAACATTTTCAAGCTTTTGGCACCATTTTTGAGTGAATTGCCAAAAGTCAGATTTTTGCTGAAATTGTGACCCCGGGGCTTAGGGATTTTTTCAAAAAAATATTTTCTGCCGGTTAAGTTTTTGAGGGCTGATTTCTTGTCCTGTGATAAAAAGCCTTCTGTTTCGAGTGCCAAACCTTTCAGGAGAGCATTTTCAAGCTTTTGGCACCATTTTTGAGTGAATTGCCAAAAGTCAGATTTTTGCTGAAATTGTGACCCCGGGGCTTAGGGATTTTTTCAAAAAAATATTTTCTGCCGGTTAAGTCTTTGAGGGCTGATTTCTTGTCCTGTGATTAAAAAGACTTCTCTTTCCATCGCCAAAGCTTTCGGGGGAGCATTTTCACGCTTTTGGCACCATTTTTGAGTGAATTGCCAAAAGTCAGATTTTTGCTGAAATTGTGACCCCGGGGCTTAGGGATTTTTTCAAAAAAATATTTTCTGCCGGTTAAGTTGTTGAGGGCTGATTTCTTGTCCTGTGATAAAAAGCCTTCTGTTTCGAGTGCCAAACCTTTCAGGAGAGCATTTTCAGGCTTTTGGCACCATTTTTGAGTGAATTGCCAAAAGTCAGATTTTTGCTGAAATTGTGCTTAGGGATTTTTTCAAAAAAATATTTTCTGCCGGTTAAGTTGTTGAGGGCTGATTTCTTGTCCTGTGATAAAAAGACTTCTGTTTCCATCGCCAAAGCTTTCAGGGGAGCATTTTCAAGCTTTTGGCACCATTTTTGAGTGAATTGCCAAAAGTCAGATTTTTGCTGAAATTGTGACCCCGGGGCTTAGGGATTTTTTCAAAAAAATATTTTCTGCCGGTTAAGTGGTTGAGGGCTAATTTCTTGTCCTGTGATAAAAAGACTTCTGTTTCCATCGCCAAAGCTTTCAGGGGAGCATTTTCAGGCTTTTGGCACCATTTTTGAGTGAATTGCCAAAAGTCAGATTTTTGCTGAAATTGTGACCCCGGGGCTTAGGGATTTTTTCAAAAAAATATTTTCTGCCGGTTACGTTTTTGAGGGCTGATTTCTTGTCCTGTGATAAAAAGCCTTCTGTTTCGAGTGCCAAACCTTTCAGGAGAGCATTTTCAGGCTTTTGGCACCATTTTTGAGTGAATTGCCAAAAGTCAGATTTTTGCTGAAATTGTTCAAAAAAATATTTTCTGCCGGTTAAGTTTTTGAGGGTTGATTTCTTGTCCTGTGATAAAAAGCCTTCTGTTTCGAGTGCCAAACCTTTCAGGAGAGCATTTTCAGGCTTTTGGCACCATTTTTGAGTGAATTGCCAAAAGTCAGATTTTTGCTGAAATTGTGACCCCGGGGCTTAGGGATTTTTTCAAAAAAATATTTTCTGCCGGTTAGGTTTTTGAGGGCTGATTTCTTGTCCTGTGATAAAAAGCCTTCTGTTTCGAGTGCCAAACCTTTCAGGAGAACATTTTCAAGCTTTTGGCACCATTTTTGAGTGAATTGCCAAAAGTCATATTTTTGCTGAAATTGTGACCCCGGGGCTTAGGGATTTTTTCAAAAAAATATTTTCTGCCGGTTAAGTTTTTGAGGTCTGATTTCTTGTCCTGTGATAAAAAGCCTTCTGTTTCGAGTGCCAAACCTTTCAGGAGAGCATTTTCAAGCTTTTGGCACCATTTTTGAGTGAATTGCCAAAAGTCAGATTTTTGCTGAAATTGTGACCCCGGGGCTTAGGGATTTTTTCAAAAAAATATTTTCTGCCGGTTAAGTCTTTGAGGGCTGATTTCTTGTCCTGTGATTAAAAAGACTTCTCTTTCCATCGCCAAAGCTTTCGGGGGAGCATTTTCACGCTTTTGGCACCATTTTTGAGTGAATTGCCAAAAGTCAGATTTTTGCTGAAATTGTGACCCCAGGGCTTAGGGATTTTTTCAAAAAAATATTTTCTGCCGTTAAGTTGTTGAGGGCTGATTTCTTGTCCTGTGATAAAAAGCCTTCTGTTTCGAGTGCCAAACCTTTCAGGAGAGCATTTTCAGGCTTTTGGCACCATTTTTGAGTGATTTGCCGAAAGTCAGATTTTTGCTGAAATTGTGCTTAGGGATTTTTTCAAAAAAATATTTTCTGCCGGTTAAGTTGTTGAGGGCTGATTTCTTGTCCTGTGATAAAAAGACTTCTGTTTCCATCGCCAAAGCTTTCAGGGGAGCATTTTCAAGCTTTTGGCACCATTTTTGAGTGAATTGCCAAAAGTCAGATTTTTGCTGAAATTGTGACCCCGGGGCTTAGGGATTTTTTCAAAAAAATATTTTCTGCCGGTTACGTTTTTGAGGGCTGATTTCTTGTCCTGTGATAAAAAGCCTTCTGTTTCGAGTGCCAAACCTTTCAGGAGAGCATTTTCAGGCTTTTGGCACCATTTTTGAGTGAATTGCCAAAAGTCAGATTTTTGCTGAAATTGTGACCCCGGGGCTTAGGGATTTTTTCAAAAAAATATTTTCTGCCGGTTAAGTTGTTGAGGGCTGATTTCTTGTCCTGTGATAAAAAGCCTTCTGTTTCCATCGCCAAAGCTTTCAGGGGAGCATTTTCAAGCTTTTGGCACCATTTTTGAGTGAATTGCCAAAAGTCAGATTTTTGCTGAAATTGTGACCCCGGGGCTTAGGGATTTTTTCAAAAAAATATTTTCTGCCGGTTAAGTTTTTGAGGGCTGATTTCTTGTCCTGTGATAAAAAGCCTTCTGTTTCGAGTGCCAAACCTTTCAGGAGAGCATTTTCAGGCTTTTGGCACCATTTTTGAGTGAATTGCCAAAAGTCAGATTTTTGCTGAAATTGTTCAAAAATATATTTTCTGCCGGTTAAGTTTTTGAGGGTTGATTTCTTGTCCTGTGATAAAAAGCCTTCTGTTTCGAGTGCCAAACCTTTCAGGAGAGCATTTTCAGGCTTTTGGCACCATTTTTGAGTGAATTGCCAAAAGTCAGATTTTTGCTGAAATTGTGACCCCGGGGCTTAGGGATTTTTTCAAAAAAATATTTTCTGCCGGTTAGGTTTTTGAGGGCTGATTTCTTGTCCTGTGATAAAAAGCCTTCTGTTTCGAGTGCCAAACCTTTCAGGAGAGCATTTTCAAGCTTTTGGCACCATTTTTGAGTGAATTGCCAAAAGTCAGATTTTTGCTGAAATTGTGACCCCGGGGCTTAGGGATTTTTTGCAAAAAAATATTTTCTGCCGGTTACGTTTTTGAGGGCTGATTTCTTGTCCTGTGATAAAAAGCCTTCTGTTTCGAGTGCCAAACCTTTCAGGAGAGCATTTTCAAGCTTTTGGCACCATTTTTGAGTGAATTGCCAAAAGTCAGATTTTTGCTGAAATTGTGACCCCGGGGCTTAGGGATTTTTTCAAAAAAATATTTTCTGCCGGTTAAGTCTTTGAGGGCTGATTTCTTGTCCTGTGATTAAAAAGCCTTCTGTTTCCATCGCCAAAGCTTTCAGGGGAGCATTTTCAAGCTTTTGGCACCATTTTTGAGTGAATTGCCAAAAGTCAGATTTTTGCTGAAATTGTGACCCCGGGGCTTAGGGATTTTTTCAAAAAAATATTTTCTGCCGGTTAAGTTGTTGAGGGCTAATTTCTTGTCCTGTGATAAAAAGACTTCTGTTTCCATCGCCAAAGCTTTCAGGGGAGCATTTTCAAGCTTTTGGCACCATTTTTGAGTGAATTGCCAAAAGTCAGATTTTTGCTGAAATTGTTCAAAAAAATATTTTCTGCCGGTTACGTTTTTGAGGGTTGATTTCTTGTCCTGTGATAAAAAGCCTTCTGTTTCGAGTGCCAAACCTTTCAGGAGAGCATTTTCAGGCTTTTGGCACCATTTTTGAGTGAATTGCCAAAAATCAGATTTTTGCTGAAATTGTGACCCCGGGGCTTAGGGATTTTTTCAAAAAAAAATTTTCTGCCGGTTAAGTTGTTGAGGGCTGATTTCTTGTCCTGTGATAAAAAGCCTTCTGTTTCCATCGCCAAAGCTTTCAGGGGAGCATTTTCAAGCTTTTGGCAACATTTTTGAGTGAATTGCCAAAAGTCAGATTTTTGCTGAAATTGTGACCCCGGGGCTTAGGGATTTTTTCAAAAAAATATTTTCTGCCGGTTACGTTTTTGAGGGCTGATTTCTTGTCCTGTGATAAAAAGCCTTCTGTTTCGAGTGCCAAACCTTTCAGGAGAGCATTTTCAGGCTTTTGGCACCATTTTTGAGTGAATTGCCAAAAGTCAGATTTTTGCTGAAATTGTGACCCCGGGGCTTAGGGATTTTTTCAAAAAAATATTTTCTGCCGGTTAAGTTGTTGAGGGCTGATTTCTTGTCCTGTGATAAAAAGACTTCTGTTTCCATCGCCAAAGCTTTCAGGGGAGCATTTTCAAGCTTTTGGCACCATTTTTGAGTGAATTGCCAAAAGTCAGATTTTTGCTGAAATTGTGACCCCGGGGCTTAGGGATTTTTTCAAAAAAATATTTTCTGCCGGTTAAGTTTTTGAGGGCTGATTTCTTGTCCTGTGATAAAAAGCCTTCTGTTTCGAGTGCCAAACCTTTCAGGAGAGCATTTTCAGGCTTTTGGCACCATTTTTGAGTGAATTGCCAAAAGTCAGATTTTTGCTGAAATTGTTCAAAAATATATTTTCTGCCGGTTAAGTTTTTGAGGGTTGATTTCTTGTCCTGTGATAAAAAGCCTTCTGTTTCGAGTGCCAAACCTTTCAGGAGAGCATTTTCAGGCTTTTGGCACCATTTTTGAGTGAATTGCCAAAAGTCAGATTTTTGCTGAAATTGTGACCCTGGGGCTTAGGGATTTTTTCAAAAAAATATTTTCTGCCGGTTACGTTTTTGAGGGCTGATTTCTTGTCCTGTGATAAAAAGCCTTCTGTTTCGAGTGCCAAACCTTTCAGGAGAGCATTTTCAAGCTTTTGGCACCATTTTTGAGTGAATTGCCAAAAGTCAGATTTTTGCTGAAATTGTGACCCCGGGGCTTAGGGATTTTTTCAAAAAAATATTTTCTGCCGGTTAAGTCTTTGAGGGCTGATTTCTTGTCCTGTGATTAAAAAGACTTCTCTTTCCATCGCCAAAGCTTTCAGGGGAGCATTTTCACGCTTTTGGCACCATTTTTGAGTGAATTGCCAAAAGTCAGATTTTTGCTGAAATTGTGACCCCGGGGCTTAGGGATTTTTTCAAAAAAATATTTTCTGCCGGTTAAGTTTTTGAGGGCTGATTTCTTGTCCTGTGATAAAAAGCCTTCTGTTTCGAGTGCCAAACCTTTCAGGAGAGCATTTTCAGGCTTTTGGCACCATTTTTGAGTGAATTGCCAAAAGTCAGATTTTTGCTGAAATTGTGACCCCGGGGCTTAGGGATTTTTTCAAAAAAATATTTTCTGCCGGTTAAGTTGTTGAGGGCTGATTTCTTGTCCTGTGATAAAAAGCCTTCTGTTTCCATCGCCAAAGCTTTCAGGGGAGCATTTTCAAGCTTTTGGCACCATTTTTGAGTGAATTGCCAAAAGTCAGATTTTTGCTGAAATTGTGACCCCGGGGCTTAGGGATTTTTTCAAAAAAATATTTTCTGCCGGTTAAGTTGTTGAGGGCTAATTTCTTGTCCTGTGATAAAAAGACTTCTGTTTCCATCGCCAAAGCTTTCAGGGGAGCATTTTCAAGCTTTTGGCACCATTTTTGAGTGAATTGCCAAAAGTCAGATTTTTGCTGAAATTGTTCAAAAAAATATTTTCTGCCGGTTACGTTTTTGAGGGTTGATTTCTTGTCCTGTGATAAAAAGCCTTCTGTTTCGAGTGCCAAACCTTTCAGGAGAGCATTTTCAGGCTTTTGGCACCATTTTTGAGTGAATTGCCAAAAGTCAGATTTTTGCTGAAATTGTGACCCCGGGGCTTAGGGATTTTTTCAAAAAAAAAATTTCTGCCAGTTAAGTTTTTGAGGGCTGATTTCTTCTCCTGTGATAAAAAGCCTTCTGTTTCCAGTGCCAAACCTTTCAGGAGAGCATTTTCAGGCTTTTGGCACCATTTTTGAGTGAATTGCCAAAAGTCAGATTTTTGCTGAAATTGTGACCCCGGGGCTTAGGGATTTTTTCAAAAAAATATTTTCTGCCGGTTAAGTTTTTGAGGGCTGATTTCTTGTCCTGTGATAAAAAGCCTTCTGTTTCGAGTGCCAAACCTTTCAGGAGAGCATTTTCAGGCTTTTGGCACCATTTTTGAGTGAATTGCCAAAAGTCAGATTTTTGCTGAAATTGTTCAAAAATATATTTTCTGCCGGTTAAGTTTTTGAGGGCTGATTTCTTCTCCTGTGATAAAAAGCCTTCTGTTTCCAGTGCCAAACCTTTCAGGAGAGCATTTTCAGGCTTTTGGCACCATTTTTGAGTGAATTGCCAAAAGTCAGATTTTTGCTGAAATTGTGACCCCGGGGCTTAGGGATTTTTTCAAAAAAAAAATTTCTGCCAGTTAAGTTTTTGAGGGCTGATTTCTTCTCCTGTGATAAAAAGCCTTCTGTTTCCAGTGCCAAACCTTTCAGGAGAGCATTTTCAGGCTTTTGGCACCATTTTTGAGTGAATTGCCAAAAGTCAGATTTTTGCTGAAATTGTGACCCCGGGGCTTAGGGATTTTTTCAAAAAAATATTTTCTGCCGGTTAAGTTTTTGAGGGCTGATTTCTTGTCCTGTGATAAAAAGCCTTCTGTTTCGAGTGCCAAACCTTTCAGGAGAGCATTTTCAGGCTTTTGGCACCATTTTTGAGTGAATTGCCAAAAGTCAGATTTTTGCTGAAATTGTTCAAAAATATATTTTCTGCCGGTTAAGTTTTTGAGGGTTGATTTCTTGTCCTGTGATAAAAAGCCTTCTGTTTCGAGTGCCAAACCTTTCAGGAGAGCATTTTCAGGCTTTTGGCACCATTTTTGAGTGAATTGCCAAAAGTCAGATTTTTGCTGAAATTGTGACCCCGGGGCTTAGGGATTTTTTCAAAAAAATATTTTCTGCCATTTAAGTCTTTGAGGGCTGATTTCTTGTCCTGTGATTAAAAAGACTTCTCTTTCCATCGCCAAAGCTTTCGGGGGAGCATTTTCACGCTTTTGGCACCATTTTTGAGTGAATTGCCAAAAGTCAGATTTTTGCTGAAATTGTGACCCCGGGGCTTAGGGATATTTTCAAAAAAATATTTTCTGCCGGTTAAGTTGTTGAGGGCTGATTTCTTGTCCTGTGATAAAAAGCCTTCTGTTTCGAGTGCCAAACCTTTCAGGAGAGCATTTTCAGGCTTTTGGCACCATTTTTGAGTGAATTGCCAAAAGTCAGATTTTTGCTGAAATTGTGACCCCGGGGCTTAGGGATTTTTTCAAAAAAATATTTTCTGCCGGTTAAGTTGTTGAGGGCTGATTTCTTGTCCTGTGATAAAAAGACTTCTGTTTCCATCGCCAAAGCTTTCAGGGGAGCATTTTCAAGCTTTTGGCACCATTTTTGAGTGAATTGCCAAAAGTCAGATTTTTGCTGAAATTGTGACCCCGGGGCTTAGGGATTTTTTCAAAAAAATATTTTCTGCCGGTTACGTTTTTGAGGGCTAATTTCTTGTCCTGTGATAAAAAGACTTCTGTTTCCATCGCCAAAGCTTTCAGGGGAGCATTTTCAAGCTTTTGGCACCATTTTTGAGTGAATTGCCAAAAGTCAGATTTTTGCTGAAATTGTGACCCCGGGGCTTAGGGATTTTTTCAAAAAAATATTTTCTGCCGGTTAAGTCTTTGAGGGCTGATTTCTTGTCCTGTGATTAAAAAGACTTCTCTTTCCATCGCCAAAGCTTTCAGGGGAGCATTTTCACGCTTTTGGCACCAATTTTGAGTGAATTGCCAAAAGTCAGATTTTTGCTGAAATTGTGACCCCGGGGCTTAGGGATTTTTTCAAAAAAATATTTTCTGCCGGTTAAGTTTTTGAGGGCTGATTTCTTGTCCTGTGATAAAAAGCCTTCTGTTTCGAGTGCCAAACCTTTCAGGAGAGCATTTTCAGGCTTTTGGCACCATTTTTGAGTGAATTGCCAAAAGTCAGATTTTTGCTGAAATTGTTCAAAAATATATTTTCTGCCGGTTAAGTTTTTGAGGGTTGATTTCTTGTCCTGTGATAAAAAGCCTTCTGTTTCGAGTGCCAAACCTTTCAGGAGAGCATTTTCAGGCTTTTGGCACCATTTTTGAGTGAATTGCCAAAAGTCAGATTTTTGCTGAAATTGTGACCCCGGGGCTTAGGGATTTTTTCAAAAAAATATTTTCTGCCGGTTAAGTTGTTGAGGGCTGATTTCTTGTCCTGTGATAAAAAGACTTCTGTTTCCATCGCCAAAGCTTTCAGGGGAGCATTTTCAAGCTTTTGGCACCATTTTTGAGTGAATTGCCAAAAGTCAGATTTTTGCTGAAATTGTGACCCCGGGGCTTAGGGATTTTTTCAAAAAAATATTTTCTGCCATTTAAGTCTTTGAGGGCTGATTTCTTGTCCTGTGATTAAAAAGACTTCTCTTTCCATCGCCAAAGCTTTCAGGAGAGCATTTTCAGGCTTTTGGCACCATTTTTGAGTGAATTGCCAAAAGTCAGATTTTTGCTGAAATTGTGACCCCGGGGCTTAGGGATTTTTTCAAAAAAATATTTTCTGCCGGTTAAGTTGTTGAGGGCTGATTTCTTGTCCTGTGATAAAAAGACTTCTGTTTCCATCGCCAAAGCTTTCAGGGGAGCATTTTCAAGCTTTTGGCACCATTTTTGAGTGAATTGCCAAAAGTCAGATTTTTGCTGAAATTGTGAACCCGGGGCTTAGGGATTTTTTCAAAAAAATATTTTCTGCCGGTTACGTTTTTGAGGGCTGATTTCTTGTCCTGTGATAAAAAGCCTTCTGTTTCGAGTGCCAAACCTTTCAGGAGAGCATTTTCAGGCTTTTGGCACCATTTTTGAGTGAATTGCCAAAGGTCAGATTTTTGCTGAAATTGTGACCCCGGGGCTTAGGGATTTTTTCAAAAAAATATTTTCTGCCGGTTAAGTTGTTGAGGGCTGATTTCTTGTCCTGTGATAAAAAGCCTTCTGTTTCCATCGCCAAAGCTTTCAGGGGAGCATTTTCAAGCTTTTGGCACCATTTTTGAGTGAATTGCCAAAAGTCAGATTTTTGCTGAAATTGTGACCCCGGGGCTTAGGGATTTTTTCAAAAAAATATTTTCTGCCGGTTAAGTTGTTGAGGGCTGATTTCTTGTCCTGTGATAAAAAGCCTTCTGTTTCCATCGCCAAAGCTTTCAGGGGAGCATTTTCAAGCTTTTGGCACCATTTTTGAGTGAATTGCCAAAAGTCAGATTTTTGCTGAAATTGTGACCCCGGGGCTTAGGGATTTTTTCAAAAAAATATTTTCTGCCGGTTAAGTTGTTGAGGGCTAATTTCTTGTCCTGTGATAAAAAGACTTCTGTTTCCATCGCCAAAGCTTTCAGGGGAGCATTTTCAAGCTTTTGGCACCATTTTTGAGTGAATTGCCAAAAGTCAGATTTTTGCTGAAATTGTGACCCCGGGGCTTAGGGATTTTTTCAAAAAAATATTTTCTGCCGGTTACGTTTTTGAGGGCTGATTTCTTGTCCTGTGATAAAAAGCCTTCTGTTTCGAGTGCCAAACCTTTCAGGAGAGCATTTTCAGGCTTTTGGCACCATTTTTGAGTGAATTGCCAAAAGTCAGATTTTTGCTGAAATTGTTCAAAAATATATTTTCTGCCGGTTAAGTTTTTGAGGGTTGATTTCTTGTCCTGTGATAAAAAGCCTTCTGTTTCGAGTGCCAAACCTTTCAGGAGAGCATTTTCAGGCTTTTGGCACCATTTTTGAGTGAATTGCCAAAAGTCAGATTTTTGCTGAAATTGTGACCCCGGGGCTTAGGGATTTTTTCAAAAAAATATTTTCTGCCGGTTAGGTTTTTGAGGGCTGATTTCTTGTCCTGTGATAAAAAGCCTTCTGTTTCGAGTGCCAAACCTTTCAGGAGAGCATTTTCAAGCTTTTGGCACCATTTTTGAGTGAATTGCCAAAAGTCAGATTTTTGCTGAAATTGTGACCCCGGGGCTTAGGGATTTTTTCAAAAAAATATTTTCTGCCGGTTACGTTTTTGAGGGCTGATTTCTTGTCCTGTGATAAAAAGCCTTCTGTTTCGAGTGCCAAACCTTTCAGGAGAGCATTTTCAAGCTTTTGGCACCATTTTTGAGTGAATTGCCAAAAGTCAGATTTTTGCTGAAATTGTGACCCCGGGGCTTAGGGATTTTTTCAAAAAAATATTTTCTGCCGGTTAAGTTTTTGAGGGCTGATTTCTTGTCCTGTGATAAAAAGCCTTCTGTTTCGAGTGCCAAACCTTTCAGGAGAGCATTTTCAGGCTTTTGGCACCATTTTTGAGTGAATTGCCAAAAGTCAGATTTTTGCTGAAATTGTTCAAAAATATATTTTCTGCCGGTTAAGTTTTTGAGGGTTGATTTCTTGTCCTGTGATAAAAAGCCTTCTGTTTCCATCGCCAAAGCTTTCAGGAGAGCATTTTCAGGCTTTTGGCACCATTTTTGAGTGAATTGCCAAAAGTCAGATTTTTGCTGAAATTGTGACCCCGGGGCTTAGGGATTTTTTCAAAAAAATATTTTCTGCCGGTTAGGTTTTTGAGGGCTGATTTCTTGTCCTGTGATAAAAAGCCTTCTGTTTCGAGTGCCAAACCTTTCAGGAGAGCATTTTCAAGCTTTTGGCACCATTTTTGAGTGAATTGCCAAAAGTCAGATTTTTGCTGAAATTGTGACCCCGGGGCTTAGGGATTTTTTCAAAAAAATATTTTCTGCCGGTTAAGTTTTTGAGGGCTGATTTCTTGTCCTGTGATAAAAAGCCTTCTGTTTCGAGTGCCAAACCTTTCAGGAGAGCATTTTCAAGCTTTTGGCACCATTTTTGAGTGAATTGCCAAAAGTCAGATTTTTGCTGAAATTGTGACCCCGGGGCTTAGGGATTTTTTCAAAAAAATATTTTCTGCCGGTTAAGTCTTTGAGGGCTGATTTCTTGTCCTGTGATTAAAAAGACTTCTCTTTCCATCGCCAAAGCTTTCGGGGGAGCATTTTCACGCTTTTGGCACCATTTTTGAGTGAATTGCCAAAAGTCAGATTTTTGCTGAAATTGTGACCCCGGGGCTTAGGGATTTTTTCAAAAAAATATTTTCTGCTGGTTAAGTTTTTGAGGGCTGATTTCTTGTCCTGTGATAAAAAGCCTTCTGTTTCGAGTGCCAAACCTTTCAGGAGAGCATTTTCAGGCTTTTGGCACCATTTTTGAGTGAATTGCCAAAAGTCAGATTTTTGCTGAAATTGTGACCCCAGGGCTTAGGGATTTTTTCAAAAAAATATTTTCTGCCGGTTAAGTTGTTGAGGGCTGATTTCTTGTCCTGTGATAAAAAGACTTCTGTTTCCATCGCCAAAGCTTTCAGGGGAGCATTTTCAAGCTTTTGGCACCATTTTTGAGTGAATTGCCAAAAGTCAGATTTTTGCTGAAATTGTGACCACGGGGCTTAGGGATTTTTTCAAAAAAATATTTTATGCCGGTTACGTTTTTGAGGGCTGATTTCTTGTCCTGTGATAAAAAGCCTTCTGTTTCGAGTGCCAAACCTTTCAGGAGAGCATTTTCAGGCTTTTGGCACCATTTTTGAGTGAATTGCCAAAAGTCAGATTTTTGCTGAAATTGTGACCCCGGGGCTTAGGGATTTTTTCAAAAAAATATTTTCTGCCGGTTAAGTTGTTGAGGGCTGATTTCTTGTCCTGTGATAAAAAGACTTCTGTTTCCATCGCCAAAGCTTTCAGGGGAGCATTTTCAAGCTTTTGGCACCATTTTTGAGTGAATTGCCAAAAGTCAGATTTTTGCTGAAATTGTGACCCCGGGGCTTAGGGATTTTTTCAAAAAAATATTTTCTGCCAGTTAAGTTTTTGAGGGCTGATTTCTTGTCCTGTGATAAAAAGCCTTCTGTTTCCAGTGCCAAACCTTTCAGGAGAGCATTTTCAGGCTTTTGGCACCATTTTTGAGTGAGTTGCCAAAAGTCAGATTTTTGCTGAAATTGTGAACCCGGGGCTTAGGGATTTTTTCAAAAAAATATTTTCTGCCGGTTAAGTCTTTGAGGGCTGATTTCTTGTCCTGTGATTAAAAAGACTTCTCTTTCCATCGCCAAAGCTTTCAGGGGAGCATTTTCACGCTTTTGGCACCATTTTTGAGTGAGTTGCCAAAAGTCAGATTTTTGCTGAAATTGTGAACCCGGGGCTTAGGGATTTTTTCAAAAAAATATTTTCTGCCGGTTAAGTCTTTGAGGGCTGATTTCTTGTCCTGTGATTAAAAAGACTTCTCTTTCCATCGCCAAAGCTTTCAGGGGAGCATTTTCACGCTTTTGGCACCATTTTTGAGTGAATTGCCAAAAGTCAGATTTTTGCTGAAATTGTGACCCCGGGGCTTAGGGATTTTTTCAAAAAAATATTTTCTGCCGGTTAAGTTGTTGAGGGCTGATTTCTTGTCCTGTGATAAAAAGCCTTCTGTTTCGAGTGCCAAACCTTTCAGGAGAGCATTTTCAGGCTTTTGGCACCATTTTTGAGTGAATTGCCAAAAGTCAGATTTTTGCTGAAATTGTTCAAAAATATATTTTCTGCCGGTTAAGTTTTTGAGGGTTGATTTCTTGTCCTGTGATAAAAAGCCTTCTGTTTCGAGTGCCAAACCTTTCAGGAGAGCATTTTCAGGCTTTTGGCACCATTTTTGAGTGAATTGCCAAAAGTCAGATTTTTGCTGAAATTGTGACCCCGGGGCTTAGGGATTTTTTCAAAAAAATATTTTCTGCCGGTTAGGTTTTTGAGGGCTGATTTCTTGTCCTGTGATAAAAAGCCTTCTGTTTCGAGTGCCAAACCTTTCAGGAGAGCATTTTCAAGCTTTTGGCACCATTTTTGAGTGAATTGCCAAAAGTCAGATTTTTGCTGAAATTGTGACCCCGGGGCTTAGGGATTTTTTCAAAAAAATATTTTCTGCCGGTTACGTTTTTGAGGGCTGATTTCTTGTCCTGTGATAAAAAGCCTTCTGTTTCGAGTGCCAAACCTTTCAGGAGAGCATTTTCAAGCTTTTGGCACCATTTTTGAGTGAATTGCCAAAAGTCAGATTTTTGCTGAAATTGTGACCCCGGGGCTTAGGGATTTTTTCAAAAAAATATTTTCTGCCGGTTAAGTTTTTGAGGGCTGATTTCTTGTCCTGTGATAAAAAGCCTTCTGTTTCGAGTGCCAAACCTTTCAGGAGAGCATTTTCAGGCTTTTGGCACCATTTTTGAGTGAGTTGCCAAAAGTCAGATTTTTGCTGAAATTGTGAACCCGGGGCTTAGGGATTTTTTCAAAAAAATATTTTCTGCCGGTTAAGTCTTTGAGGGCTGATTTCTTGTCCTGTGATTAAAAAGACTTCTCTTTCCATCGCCAAAGCTTTCAGGGGAGCATTTTCACGCTTTTGGCACCATTTTTGAGTGAGTTGCCAAAAGTCAGATTTTTGCTGAAATTGTGAACCCGGGGCTTAGGGATTTTTTCAAAAAAATATTTTCTGCCGGTTAAGTCTTTGAGGGCTGATTTCTTGTCCTGTGATTAAAAAGACTTCTCTTTCCATCGCCAAAGCTTTCAGGGGAGCATTTTCACGCTTTTGGCACCATTTTTGAGTGAATTGCCAAAAGTCAGATTTTTGCTGAAATTGTGACCCCGGGGCTTAGGGATTTTTTCAAAAAAATATTTTCTGCCGGTTAAGTTGTTGAGGGCTGATTTCTTGTCCTGTGATAAAAAGCCTTCTGTTTCGAGTGCCAAACCTTTCAGGAGAGCATTTTCAGGCTTTTGGCACCATTTTTGAGTGAATTGCCAAAAGTCAGATTTTTGCTGAAATTGTTCAAAAATATATTTTCTGCCGGTTAAGTTTTTGAGGGTTGATTTCTTGTCCTGTGATAAAAAGCCTTCTGTTTCGAGTGCCAAACCTTTCAGGAGAGCATTTTCAGGCTTTTGGCACCATTTTTGAGTGAATTGCCAAAAGTCAGATTTTTGCTGAAATTGTGACCCCGGGGCTTAGGGATTTTTTCAAAAAAATATTTTCTGCCGGTTAGGTTTTTGAGGGCTGATTTCTTGTCCTGTGATAAAAAGCCTTCTGTTTCGAGTGCCAAACCTTTCAGGAGAGCATTTTCAAGCTTTTGGCACCATTTTTGAGTGAATTGCCAAAAGTCAGATTTTTGCTGAAATTGTGACCCCGGGGCTTAGGGATTTTTTCAAAAAAATATTTTCTGCCGGTTAAGTTTTTGAGGGCTGATTTCTTGTCCTGTGATAAAAAGCCTTCTGTTTCGAGTGCCAAACCTTTCAGGAGAGCATTTTCAGGCTTTTGGCACCATTTTTGAGTGAATTGCCAAAAGTCAGATTTTTGCTGAAATTGTTCAAAAATATATTTTCTGCCGGTTAAGTTTTTGAGGGTTGATTTCTTGTCCTGTGATAAAAAGCCTTCTGTTTCCATCGCCAAAGCTTTCAGGAGAGCATTTTCAGGCTTTTGGCACCATTTTTGAGTGAATTGCCAAAAGTCAGATTTTTGCTGAAATTGTGACCCCGGGGCTTAGGGATTTTTTCAAAAAAATATTTTCTGCCGGTTAGGTTTTTGAGGGCTGATTTCTTGTCCTGTGATAAAAAGCCTTCTGTTTCGAGTGCCAAACCTTTCAGGAGAGCATTTTCAAGCTTTTGGCACCATTTTTGAGTGAATTGCCAAAAGTCAGATTTTTGCTGAAATTGTGACCCCGGGGCTTAGGGATTTTTTCAAAAAAATATTTTCTGCCGGTTAAGTTTTTGAGGGCTGATTTCTTGTCCTGTGATAAAAAGCCTTCTGTTTCGAGTGCCAAACCTTTCAGGAGAGCATTTTCAAGCTTTTGGCACCATTTTTGAGTGAATTGCCAAAAGTCAGATTTTTGCTGAAATTGTGACCCCGGGGCTTAGGGATTTTTTCAAAAAAATATTTTCTGCCGGTTAAGTCTTTGAGGGCTGATTTCTTGTCCTGTGATTAAAAAGACTTCTCTTTCCATCGCCAAAGCTTTCGGGGGAGCATTTTCACGCTTTTGGCACCATTTTTGAGTGAATTGCCAAAAGTCAGATTTTTGCTGAAATTGTGACCCCGGGGCTTAGGGATTTTTTCAAAAAAATATTTTCTGCTGGTTAAGTTTTTGAGGGCTGATTTCTTGTCCTGTGATAAAAAGCCTTCTGTTTCGAGTGCCAAACCTTTCAGGAGAGCATTTTCAGGCTTTTGGCACCATTTTTGAGTGAATTGCCAAAAGTCAGATTTTTGCTGAAATTGTGACCCCAGGGCTTAGGGATTTTTTCAAAAAAATATTTTCTGCCGGTTAAGTTGTTGAGGGCTGATTTCTTGTCCTGTGATAAAAAGACTTCTGTTTCCATCGCCAAAGCTTTCAGGGGAGCATTTTCAAGCTTTTGGCACCATTTTTGAGTGAATTGCCAAAAGTCAGATTTTTGCTGAAATTGTGACCACGGGGCTTAGGGATTTTTTCAAAAAAATATTTTATGCCGGTTACGTTTTTGAGGGCTGATTTCTTGTCCTGTGATAAAAAGCCTTCTGTTTCGAGTGCCAAACCTTTCAGGAGAGCATTTTCAGGCTTTTGGCACCATTTTTGAGTGAATTGCCAAAAGTCAGATTTTTGCTGAAATTGTGACCCCGGGGCTTAGGGATTTTTTCAAAAAAATATTTTCTGCCGGTTAAGTTGTTGAGGGCTGATTTCTTGTCCTGTGATAAAAAGACTTCTGTTTCCATCGCCAAAGCTTTCAGGGGAGCATTTTCAAGCTTTTGGCACCATTTTTGAGTGAATTGCCAAAAGTCAGATTTTTGCTGAAATTGTGACCCCGGGGCTTAGGGATTTTTTCAAAAAAATATTTTCTGCCAGTTAAGTTTTTGAGGGCTGATTTCTTGTCCTGTGATAAAAAGCCTTCTGTTTCCAGTGCCAAACCTTTCAGGAGAGCATTTTCAGGCTTTTGGCACCATTTTTGAGTGAGTTGCCAAAAGTCAGATTTTTGCTGAAATTGTGAACCCGGGGCTTAGGGATTTTTTCAAAAAAATATTTTCTGCCGGTTAAGTCTTTGAGGGCTGATTTCTTGTCCTGTGATTAAAAAGACTTCTCTTTCCATCGCCAAAGCTTTCAGGGGAGCATTTTCACGCTTTTGGCACCATTTTTGAGTGAGTTGCCAAAAGTCAGATTTTTGCTGAAATTGTGAACCCGGGGCTTAGGGATTTTTTCAAAAAAATATTTTCTGCCGGTTAAGTCTTTGAGGGCTGATTTCTTGTCCTGTGATTAAAAAGACTTCTCTTTCCATCGCCAAAGCTTTCAGGGGAGCATTTTCACGCTTTTGGCACCATTTTTGAGTGAATTGCCAAAAGTCAGATTTTTGCTGAAATTGTGACCCCGGGGCTTAGGGATTTTTTCAAAAAAATATTTTCTGCCGGTTAAGTTTTTGAGGGCTGATTTCTTGTCCTGTGATAAAAAGCCTTCTGTTTCGAGTGCCAAACCTTTCAGGAGAGCATTTTCAGGCTTTTGGCACCATATTTGAGTGAATTGCCAAAAGTCAGATTTTTGCTGAAATTGTGACCCCGGGGCTTAGGGATTTTTTCAAAAAAATATTTTCTGCAGGTTAAGTTGTTAAGGGCTGATTTCTTGTCCTGTGATAAAAAGACTTCTGTTTCCATCGCCAAAGCTTTCAGGGGAGCATTTTCAAGCTTTTGGCACCATTTTTGAGTGAATTGCCAAAAGTCAGATTTTTGCTGAAATTGTGACCCCGGGGCTTAGGGATTTTTTCAAAAAAATATTTCCTGCCGGTTAAGTTGTTGAGGGCTGATTTCTTGTCCTGTGATAAAAAGACTTCTGTTTCCATCGCCAAAGCTTTCAGGGGAGCATTTTCAAGCTTTTGGCACCATTTTTGAGTGAATTGCCAAAAGTCAGATTTTTGCTGAAATTGTGACCCCGGGGCTTAGGGATTTTTTCAAAAAAATATTTTCTGCCGGTTAAGTTGTTGAGGGCTAATTTCTTGTCCTGTGATAAAAAGACTTCTGTTTCCATCGCCAAAGCTTTCAGGGGAGCATTTTCAAGCTTTTGGCACCATTTTTGAGTGAATTGCCAAAAGTCAGATTTTTGCTGAAATTGTGACCCCGGGGCTTAGGGATTTTTTCAAAAAAATATTTTCTGCCGGTTACGTTTTTGTGGGCTGATTTCTTGTCCTGTGATGAAAAGCCTTCTGTTTCGAGTGCCAAACCTTTCAGGGGAGCATTTTCAGACTTTTGGCACCATTTTTGAGTGAATTGCCAAAAGTCAGATTTTTGCTGAAATTGTGACCCCGGGGCTTAGGGATTTTTTCAAAAAAATATTTTCTGCCGGTTAAGTTGTTGAGGGCTGATTTCTTGTCCTGTGCTAAAAAGACTTCTGTTTCCATCGCCAAAGCTTTCAGGGGAGCATTTTCAAGCTTTTGGCACCATTTTTGAGTGAATTGCCAAAAGTCAGATTTTTGCTGAAATTGTGACCCCGGGGCTTAGGGATTTTTTCAAAAAAATATTTTCTGCCGGTTAAGTTGTTGAGGGCTAATTTCTTGTCCTGTGATAAAAAGACTTCTGTTTCCATCGCCAAAGCTTTCAGGGGAGCATTTTCAAGCTTTTGGCACCATTTTTGAGTGAATTGCCAAAAGTCAGATTTTTGCTGAAATTGTGACCCCGGGGCTTAGGGATTTTTTCAAAAAAATATTTTCTGCCGGTTAAGTTGTTGAGGGCTGATTTCTTGTCCTGTGATAAAAAGACTTCTGTTTCCATCGCCAAAGCTTTCAGGGGAGCATTTTCAAGCTTTTGGCACCATTTTTGAGTGAATTGCCAAAAGTCAGATTTTTGCTGAAATTGTGACCCCGGGGCTTAAGGATTTTTTCAAAAAAATATTTTCTGCCAGTTAAGTTTTTGAGGGCTGATTTCTTCTCCTGTGATAAAAAGCCTTCTGTTTCCAGTGCCAAACCTTTCAGGAGAGCATTTTCAGGCTTTTGGCACCATTTTTGAGTGAATTGCCAAAAGTCAGATTTTTGCTGAAATTGTGACCCCGGGGCTTAGGGATTTTTTCAAAAAAATATTTTCTGCCGGTTAAGTTTTTGAGGGCTGATTTCTTGTCCTGTGATAAAAAGCCTTCTGTTTCGAGTGCCAAACCTTTCAGGAGAGCATTTTCAGGCTTTTGGCACCATTTTTGAGTGAATTGTCAAAAGTCAGATTTTTGCTGAAATTGTGACCCCGGGGCTTAGGGATTTTTTCAAAAAAATATTTTCTGCCGGTTAAGTTGTTGAGGGCTGATTTCTTGTCCTGTGATAAAAAGCCTTCTGTTTCGAGTGCCAAACCTTTCAGGAGAGCATTTTCAAGCTTTTGGCACCATTTTTGAGTGAATTGCCAAAAGTCAGATTTTTGCTGAAATTGTGAACCCGGGGCTTAGGGATTTTTTCAAAAAAATATTTTCTGCCGGTTAAGTCTTTGAGGGCTGATTTCTTGTCCTGTGATTAAAAAGACTTCTCTTTCCATCGCCAAAGCTTTCAGGGGAGCATTTTCACGCTTTTGGCACCATTTTTGAGTGAATTGCCAAAAGTCAGATTTTTGCTGAAATTGTGACCCCGGGGCTTAGGGATTTTTCCAAAAAAATATTTTCTGCCGGTTAAGTTTTTGAGGGCTGATTTCTTGTCCTGTGATAAAAAGCCTTCTGTTTCGAGTGCCAAACCTTTCAGGATAGCATTTTCAGGCTTTTGGCACCATATTTGAGTGAATTGCCAAAAGTCAGATTTTTGCTGAAATTGTGACCCCGGGGCTTAGGGATTTTTTCAAAAAAATATTTTCTGCAGGTTAAGTTGTTAAGGGCTGATTTCTTGTCCTGTGATAAAAAGACTTCTGTTTCCATCGCCAAAGCTTTCAGGGGAGCATTTTCAAGCTTTTGGCACCATTTTTGAGTGAATTGCCAAAAGTCAGATTTTTGCTGAAATTGTGACCCCGGGGCTTAGGGATTTTTTCAAAAAAATATTTTCTGCCGGTTAAGTTGTTGAGGGCTGATTTCTTGTCCTGTGATAAAAAGCCTTCTGTTTCCATCGCCAAAGCTTTCAGGGGAGCATTTTCAAGCTTTTGGCACCATTTTTGAGTGAATTGCCAAAAGTCAGATTTTTGCTGAAATTGTGACCCCGGGGCTTAGGGATTTTTTCAAAAAAATATTTTCTGCCGGTTAAGTTGTTGAGGGCTGATTTCTTGTCCTGTGATAAAAAGCCTTCTGTTTCCATCGCCAAAGCTTTCAGGGGAGCATTTTCAAGCTTTTGGCACCATTTTTGAGTGAATTGCCAAAAGTCAGATTTTTGCTGAAATTGTGACCCCGGGGCTTAGGGATTTTTTCAAAAAAATATTTTCTGCCGGTTAAGTTGTTGAGGGCTGATTTCTTGTCCTGTGATAAAAAGCCTTCTGTTTCCATCGCCAAAGCTTTCAGGGGAGCATTTTCAAGCTTTTGGCACCATTTTTGAGTGAATTGCCAAAAGTCAGATTTTTGCTGAAATTGTGACCCCGGGGCTTAGGGATTTTTTCAAAAAAATATTTTCTGCCGGTTAAGTTGTTGAGGGCTAATTTCTTGTCCTGTGATAAAAAGACTTCTGTTTCCATCGCCAAAGCTTTCAGGGGAGCATTTTCAAGCTTTTGGCACCATTTTTGAGTGAATTGCCAAAAGTCAGATTTTTGCTGAAATTGTGACCCCGGGGCTTAGGGATTTTTTCAAAAAAATATTTTCTGCCGGTTACGTTTTTGAGGGCTGATTTCTTGTCCTGTGATAAAAAGCCTTCTGTTTCGAGTGCCAAACCTTTCAGGAGAGCATTTTCAGGGTTTTGGCACCATTTTTGAGTGAATTGCCAAAAGTCAGATTTTTGCTGAAATTGTGACCCCGGGGCTTAGGGATTTTTTCAAAAAAATATTTTCTGCCGGTTAAGTTGTTGAGGGCTGATTTCTTGTCCTGTGATAAAAAGACTTCTGTTTCCATCGCCAAAGATTTCAGGGGAGCATTTTCAAGCTTTTGGCACCATTTTTGAGTGAATTGCCAAAAGTCAGATTTTTGCTGAAATTGTGACCCCGGGGCTTAGGGATTTTTTCAAAAAAATATTTTCTGCCGGTTAAGTTTTTGAGGGCTGATTTCTTGTCCTGTGATAAAAAGACTTCTGTTTCCATCGCCAAAGATTTCAGGGGAGCATTTTCAAGCTTTTGGCACCATTTTTGAGTGAATTGCCAAAAGTCAGATTTTTGCTGAAATTGTGACCCCGGGGCTTAGGGATTTTTTCAAAAAAAAAATTTCTGCCGGTTAAGTTTTTGAGGGCTGATTTCTTGTCCTGTGATAAAAAGCCTTCTGTTTCGAGTGCCAAACCTTTCAGGAGAGCATTTTCAGGCTTTTGGCACCATATTTGAGTGAATTGCCAAAAGTCAGATTTTTGCTGAAATTGTGACCCCGGGGCTTAGGGATTTTTTCAAAAAAATATTTTCTGCAGGTTAAGTTGTTAAGGGCTGATTTCTTGTCCTGTGATAAAAAGACTTCTGTTTCCATCGCCAAAGCTTTCAGGGGAGCATTTTCAAGCTTTTGGCACCATTTTTGAGTGAATTGCCAAAAGTCAGATTTTTGCTGAAATTGTGACCCCGGGGCTTAGGGATTTTTTCAAAAAAATATTTTCTGCCGGTTAAGTTGTTGAGGGCTGATTTCTTGTCCTGTGATAAAAAGCCTTCTGTTTCCATCGCCAAAGCTTTCAGGGGAGCATTTTCAAGCTTTTGGCACCATTTTTGAGGGAATTGCCAAAAGTCAGATTTTTGCTGAAATTGTGACCCCGGGGCTTAGGGATTTTTTCAAAAAAATATTTTCTGCCAGTTAAGTTTTTGAGGGCTGATTTCTTCTCCTGTGATAAAAAGCCTTCTGTTTCCAGTGCCAAACCTTTCAGGAGAGCATTTTCAGGCTTTTGGCACCATTTTTGAGTGAATTGCCAAAAGTCAGATTTTTGCTGAAATTGTGACCCCGGGGCTTAGGGATTTTTTCAAAAAAATATTTTCTGCCGGTTAAGTTTTTGAGGGCTGATTTCTTGTCCTGTGATAAAAAGCCTTTTGTTTCGAGTGCCAAACCTTTCAGGAGAGCATTTTCAAGCTTTTGGCACCATTTTTGAGTGAATTGCCAAAAGTCAGATTTTTGCTGAAATTGTTACCCCGGGGCTTAGGGATTTTATGAAAAAAAATATTTTCTGCCGGTTAAGTTTTTGAGGGTTGATTTCTTGTCCTGTGATAAAAAGCCTTCTGTTTCGGGTGCCAAACCTTTCAGGAGAGCATTTTCAGGCTTTTGGCACCATTTTTGAGTGAATTGCCAAAAGTCAGATTTTTGCTGAAATTGTGACCCCGGGGCTTAGGGATTTTTTCAAAAAAATATTTTCTGCCGGTTAAGTCTTTGAGGGCTGATTTCTTGTCCTGTGATTAAAAAGACTTCTCTTTCCATCGCCAAAGCTTTCAGGGGAGCATTTTCACGCTTTTGGCACCATTTTTGAGTGAATTGCCAAAAGTCAGATTTTTGCTGAAATTGTGACCCCGGGGCTTAGGGATTTTTTCAAAAAAATATTTACTGCCGGTTAAGTTATGAGGGCTGATTTCTTGTCCTGTGATAAAAAGCCTTCTGTTTCGAGTGCCAAACCTTTCAGGAGAGCATTTTCAGGCTTTTGGCACCATTTTTGAGTGAATTGCCAAAAGTCAGATTTTTGCTGAAATTGTGACCCCGGGGCTTAGGGATTTTTTCCAAAAAATATTTTCTGTCGGTTACTTTTTGAGGGCTGATTTCTTGTCCTGTGATAAAAAGCCTTCTGTTTCGAGTGCCAAACCTTTCAGGAGAGCATTTTCAAGCTTTTGGCACCATTTTTGAGTGAATTGCCAAAAGTCAGATTTTTGCTGAAATTTTGAGACCGGGGCTTAGGGATTTTTTCAAAAGAATATTTTCTGCCGGTTACGTTTTTGAGGGCTGATTTCTTGTCCTGTGATAAAAAGCCTTCTGTTTCGAGTGCCAAACCTTTCAGGAGAGCTTTTTCAAGCTTTTGGCACCATTTTTGAGTGAATTGCCAAAAGTCAGATTTTTGCTGAAATTGTGACCCCGGGCCTTAGGGATTTTTTCAAAAAAATATTTTCTGCCGGTTAAGTTTTTGAGGGCTGATTTCTTGTCCTGTGATAAAAAGCCTTCTGTATCGAGTGCCAAACCTTTCAGGAGAGCATTTTCAGGCTTTTGGCACCATTTTTGAGTGAATTGCCAAAAGTCAGATTTTTGCTGAAATTGTTCAAAAAAATATTTTCTGCCGGTTAAGTTTTTGAGGGCTGATTTCTTGTCCTGTGATAAAAAGCCTTCTGTTTCGAGTGCCAAACCTTTCAGGAGAGCATTTTCAGGCTTTTGGCACCATTTTTGAGTGAATTGCCAAAAGTCAGATTTTTGCTGAAATTGTGACCCCGGGGCTTAGGGATTTTTTCAAAAAAATATTTTCTGCCGGTTACGGTTTTGAGGGCTGATTTCTTGTCCTGTGATAAAAAGCCTTCTGTTTCGAGTGCCAAACCTTTCAGGAGAGCATTTTCAAGCTTTTGGCACCATTTTTGATTGAATTGCCAAAAGTCAGATTTTTACTGAAATTGTGACCCCGGGGCTTAGGGATTTTTTCAAAAAAATATTTTCTGCCGGTTACGGTTTTGAGGGCTGATTTCTTGTCCTGTGATAAAAAGCCTTCTGTTTCGAGTGCCAAACCTTTCAGGAGAGCATTTTCAAGCTTTTGGCACCATTTTTGATTGAATTGCCAAAAGTCAGATTTTTGCTGAAATTGTGACCCCGGGGCTTAGGGATTTTTTCAAAAAAATATTTTCTGCCGGTTAAGTTTTTGAGGGCTGATTTCTTGTCCTGTGATAAAAAGCCTTCTGTTTCCAGTGCCAAACCTTTCAGGAGAGCTTTTTCAGGCTTTTGGCACCATTTTTGAGTGAATTCCCAAAAGTCAGATTTTTACTGAAATTGTGACCCCGGGGCTTAGGGATTTTTTCAAAAAAATATTTTCTGCCGGTTACGGTTTTGAGGGCTGATTTCTTGTCCTGTGATAAAAAGCCTTCTGTTTCGAGTGCCAAACCTTTCAGGAGAGCATTTTTAAGCTTTTGGCACCATTTTTGATTGAATTGCCAAAAGTCAGATTTTTGCTGAAATTGCTCAAAAAAATATTTTCTGCCGGTTAAGTTTTTGAGGGCTGATTTCTTGTCCTGTGATAAAAAGCCTTCTGTTTCGAGTGCCAAACCTTTCAGGAGAACATTTTCAGGCTTTTGGCACCATTTTTGAGTGAATTGCCAAAAGTCAGATTTTTGCTGAAATTGTGACCCCGGCGCTTAGGGATTTTTTCAAAAAAATATTTTCTGCCGGTTAAGTTGTTGAGGGCTGATTTCTTGTCCAGTGATAAAAAGACTTCTGTTTCCATCGCCAAAGCTTTCAGGGGAGCATTTTCAAGCTTTTGGCACCATTTTTGAGTGAATTGCCAAAAGTCAGATTTTTGCTGAAATTGTGACCCCGGGGCTTAGGGATTTTTTCAAAAAAATATTTTCTCCCGGTTAAGTTGTTGAGGGCTGATTTCTTGTCCTGTGATAAAAAGACTTCTGTTTCCATCGCCAAAGCTTTCAGGGGAGCATTTTCAAGCTTTTGGCACCATTTTTGAGTGAATTGCCAAAAGTCAGATTTTTGCTGAAATTGTGACCCCGGCGCTTAGGGATTTTTTCAAAAAAATATTTTCTGCCGGTTAAGTTGTTGAGGGCTGATTTCTTGTCCAGTGATAAAAAGACTTCTGTTTCCATCGCCAAAGCTTTCAGGGGAGCATTTTCAAGCTTTTGGCACCATTTTTGAGTGAATTGCCAAAAGTCAGATTTTTGCTGAAATTGTGACCCCGGGGCTTAGGGATTTTTTCAAAAAAATATTTTCTGCCGGTTAAGTTGTTGAGGGCTGATTTCTTGTCCTGTGATAAAAAGATTTCTGTTTCCATCGCCAAAGCTTTCAGGGGAGCATTTTCAAGCTTTTGGCACCATTTTTGAGTGAATTGCCAAAAGTCAGATTTTTGCTGAAATTGTGACCCCGGGGCTTAGGGATTTTTTCAAAAAAATATTTTCTGCCGGTTAAGTTTTTGAGGGCTGATTTCTTGTCATGTGATAAAAAGCCCTCTGTTTCGAGTGCCAAACCTTTCAGGAGAGCATTTTCAGGCTTTTGGCACCATTTTTGATTGAATTGCCAAAAGTCAGATTTTTACTGAAATTGTGACCCCGGGGCTTAGGGATTTTTTCAAAAAAATATTTTCTGCCGGTTACGGTTTTGAGGGCTGATTTCTTGTCCTGTGATAAAAAGCCTTCTGTTTCGAGTGCCAAACCTTTCAGGAGAGCATTTTCAAGCTTTTGGCACCATTTTTGATTGAATTGCCAAAAGTCAGATTTTTGCTGAAATTGTGACCCCGGGGCTTAGGGATTTTTTCAAAAAAATATTTTCTGCCGGTTAAGTTTTTGAGGGCTGATTTCTTGTCCTGTGATAAAAAGCCTTCTGTTTCCAGTGCCAAACCTTTCAGGAGAGCTTTTTCAGGCTTTTGGCACCATTTTTGAGTGAATTCCCAAAAGTCAGATTTTTACTGAAATTGTGACCCCGGGGCTTAGGGATTTTTTCAAAAAAATATTTTCTGCCGGTTACGGTTTTGAGGGCTGATTTCTTGTCCTGTGATAAAAAGCCTTCTGTTTCGAGTGCCAAACCTTTCAGGAGAGCATTTTCAAGCTTTTGGCACCATTTTTGATTGAATTGCCAAAAGTCAGATTTTTGCTGAAATTGCTCAAAAAAATATTTTCTGCCGGTTAAGTTTTTGAGGGCTGATTTCTTGTCCTGTGATAAAAAGCCTTCTGTTTCGAGTGCCAAACCTTTCAGGAGAACATTTTCAGGCTTTTGGCACCATTTTTGAGTGAATTGCCAAAAGTCAGATTTTTGCTGAAATTGTGACCCCGGCGCTTAGGGATTTTTTCAAAAAAATATTTTCTGCCGGTTAAGTTGTTGAGGGCTGATTTCTTGTCCAGTGATAAAAAGACTTCTGTTTCCATCGCCAAAGCTTTCAGGGGAGCATTTTCAGGCTTTTGGCACCATTTTTGAGTGAATTGCCAAAAGTCAGATTTTTGCTGAAATTGTGACCCCGGGGCTTAGGGATTTTTTCAAAAAAATATTTTCTGCCGGTTAAGTTGTTGAGGGCTGATTTCTTGTCCTGTGATAAAAAGACTTCTGTTTCGAGTGCCAAACCTTTCAGGAGAGCATTTTCAAGCTTTTGGCACCACTTTTGAGTGAATTGCCAAAAGTCAGATTTTTGCTGAAATTGTGACCCCGGGGCTTAGGGATTTTATGAAAAAAAATATTTTCTGCCGGTTAAGTTTTTGAGGGTTGATTTCTTGTCCTGTGATAAAAAGCCTTCTGTTTCGAGTGCCAAACCTTTCAGGGGAGCATTTTCAGGCTTTTGGCACCATTTTTGAGTGAATTGCCAAAAGTCAGATTTTTGCTGAAATTGTGACCCCGGGGCTTAGGGATTTTTTCAAAAAAAAATTTTCTGCCGGTTAGGTTTTTGAGGGCTGATTTCTTGTCCTGTGATAAAAAGCCTTCTGTTTCGAGTGCCAAACCTTTCAGGAGAGCATTTTCAAGCTTTTGGCACCATTTTTGAGTGAATTGCCAAAAGTCAGATTTTTGCTGAAATTGTGACCCCGGGGCTTAGGGATTTTTTCAAAAAAATATTTACTGCCGGTTAAGTTTTTGAGGGCTGATTTCTTGTCCTGTGATAAAAAGCCTTCTGTTTCGAGTGCCAAACCTTTCAGGAGAGCATTTTCAGGCTTTTGGCACCATTTTTGAGTGAATTGCCAAAAGTCAGATTTTTGCTGAAATTGTGACCCCGGGGCTTAGGGATTTTTTCCAAAAAATATTTTCTGCCGGTTACTTTTTGAGGGCTGATTTCTTCTCCTGTGATAAAAAGCCTTCTGTTTCGAGTGTCAAACCTTTCAGGAGAGCATTTTCAAGCTTTTGGCACCATTTTTGAGTGAATTGCCAAAAGTCAGATTTTTGCTGAAATTTTGAGACCGGGGCTTAGGGATTTTTTCAAAAAAATATTTTCTGCCGGTTAAGTTTTTGAGGGCTGATTTCTTGTCCTGTGATAAAAAGCCTTCTGTTTCCAGTGCCAAACCTTTCAGGATAGCATTTTCAGGCTTTTGGCACCATTTTTGAGTGAATTCCCAAAAGTCAGATTTTTGCTGAAATTGTGACCCCGGGGCTTAGGGATTTTTTCAAAAGAATATTTTCTGCCGGTTAAGTTTTTGAGGGCTGATTTCTTGTCCTGTGATAAAAAGCCTTCTGTTTCGAGTGCCAAACCTTTCAGGAGAGCATTTTCAGGCTTTTGGCACCATTTTTGAGTGAATTGCCAAAAGTCAGATTTTTGCTGAAATTGTGACCCCGGGGCTTAGGGATTTTTTCAAAAAAATATTTTCTGCCGGTTAAGTTGTTGAGGGCTGATTTCTTGTCCTGTGATAAAAAGACTTCTGTTTCGAGTGCCAAACCTTTCAGGAGAGCATTTTCAAGCTTTTGGCACCACTTTTGAGTGAATTGCCAAAAGTCAGATTTTTGCTGAAATTGTGACCCCGGGGCTTAGGGATTTTATGAAAAAAAATATTTTCTGCCGGTTAAGTTTTTGAGGGTTGATTTCTTGTCCTGTGATAAAAAGCCTTCTGTTTCGAGTGCCAAACCTTTCAGGAGAGCATTTTCAGGCTTTTGGCACCATTTTTGAGTGAATTGCCGAAAGTCAGATTTTTGCTGAAATTGTGACCCCGGGGCTTAGGGATTTTTTCAAAAAAATATTTTCTGCCGGTTAGGTTTTTGAGGGCTGATTTCTTGTCCTGTGATAAAAAGCCTTCTGTTTCGAGTGCCAAACCTTTCAGGAGAGCATTTTCAGGCTTTTGGCACCATTTTTGAGTGAATTGCCAAAAGTCAGATTTTTGCTGAAATTGTGACCCCGGGGCTTAGGGATTTTTTCAAAAAAATATTTACTGCCGGTTAAGTTTTTGAGGGCTGATTTCTTGTCCTGTGATAAAAAGCCTTCTGTTTCGAGTGCCAAACCTTTCAGGAGAGCATTTTCAGGCTTTTGGCACCATTTTTGAGTGAATTGCCAAAAGTCAGATTTTTGCTGAAATTGTGACCCCGGGGCTTAGGGATTTTTTCCAAAAAATATTTTCTGCCGGTTACTTTTTGAGGGCTGATTTCTTCTCCTGTGATAAAAAGCCTTCTGTTTCCATCGCCAAAGCTTTCAGGGCAGCATTTTCAAGCTTTTGGAACCATTTTTGAGTGAATTGCCAAAAGTCAGATTTTTGCTGAAATTGTGACCCCGGGGCTTAGGGATTTTATGAAAAAAAATATTTTCTGCCGGTTAAGTTTTTGAGGGCTGATTTCTTGTCCTGTGATAAAAAGCCTTCTGTTTCGAGTGCCAAACCTTTCAGGAGAGCATTTTCAAGCTTTTGGCACCATTTTTGAGTGAATTGCCAAAAGTCAGATTTTTGCTGAAATTTTGAGACCGGGGCTTAGGGATTTTTTCAAAAAAATATTTTCTGCCGGTTAAGTTTTTGAGGGCTGATTTCTTGTCCTGTGATAAAAAGCCTTCTGTTTCCAGTGCCAAACCTTTCAGGATAGCATTTTCAGGCTTTTGGCACCATTTTTGAGTGAATTCCCAAAAGTCAGATTTTTGCTGAAATTGTGACCCCGGGGCTTAGGGATTTTTTCAAAAGAATATTTTCTGCCGGTTACGTTTTTGATGGCTGATTTCTTGTCCTGTGATAAAAAGCCTTCTGTTTCGAGTGCCAAACCTTTCAGGAGAGCATTTTCAGGCTTTTGGCACCATTTTTGAGTGAATTGCCAAAAGTCAGATTTTTGCTGAAATTGTGACCCCGGGGTTTAGGGATTTTTTCAAAAAAATATTTTCTGCCGGTTAAGTTTTTGAGGGCTGATTTCTTGTCCTGTGATAAAAAGCCTTCTGTTTCCAGTGCCAAACCTTGCAGGAGAGCATTTTCAGGCTTTTGGCACCATTATTGAGTGAATTCCCAAAAGTCAGATTTTTACTGAAATTGTGACCCCGGGGCTTAGGGATTTTTTCAAAAAAATATTTTCTGCCGGTTACGGTTTTGAGGGCTGATTTCTTGTCCTGTGATAAAAAGCCTTCTGTTTCGAGTGCCAAACCTTTCAGGAGAGCATTTTCAAGCTTTTGGCACCATTTTTGATTGAATTGCCAAAAGTCAGATTTTTGCTGAAATTGTGACCCCGGGCCTTAGGGATTTTTTCAAAAAAAAAAATTTTCTGCCGGTTAAGTTTTTGAGGGCTGATTTCTTGTCCTGTGATAAAAAGCCTTTTGTATCGAGTGCCAAACCTTTCAGGAGAGCATTTTCAGGCTTTTGGCACCATTTTTGAGTGAATTGCCAAAAGTCAGATTTTTGCTGAAATTGCTCAAAAAAATATTTTCTGCCGGTTAAGTTGTTGAGGGCTGATTTCTTGTCCAGTGATAAAAAGACTTCTGTTTCCATCGCCAAAGCTTTCAGGGGAGCATTTTCAAGCTTTTGGCACCATTTTTGAGTGAATTGCCAAAAGTCAGATTTTTGCTGAAATTGTGACCCCGGGGCTTAGGGATTTTTTCAAAAAAATATTTTCTGCCGGTTAAGTTGTTGAGGGCTGATTTCTTGTCCTGTGATAAAAAGACTTCTGTTTCCATCGCCAAAGCTTTCAGGGGAGCATTTTCAAGCTTTTGGCACCATTTTTGAGTGAATTGCCAAAAGTCAGATTTTTGCTGAAATTGTGACCCCGGCGCTTAGGGATTTTTTCAAAAAAATATTTTCTGCCGGTTAAGTTGTTGAGGGCTGATTTCTTGTCCAGTGATAAAAAGACTTCTGTTTCCATCGCCAAAGCTTTCAGGGGAGCATTTTCAAGCTTTTGGCACCATTTTTGAGTGAATTGCCAAAAGTCAGATTTTTGCTGAAATTGTGACCCCGGGGCTTAGGGATTTTTTCAAAAAAATATTTTCTGCCGGTTAAGTTGTTGAGGGCTGATTTCTTGTCCTGTGATAAAAAGATTTCTGTTTCCATCGCCAAAGCTTTCAGGGGAGCATTTTCAAGCTTTTGCCACCATTTTTGAGTGAATTGCCAAAAGTCAGATTTTTGCTGAAATTGTGACCCCGGGGCTTAGGGATTTTTTCAAAAAAATATTTTCTGCCGGTTAAGTTGTTGAGGGCTGATTTCTTGTCCTGTGATAAGAAGACTTCTGTTTCCATCGCGAAAGCTTTCAGGGGAGCATTTTCAAGCTTTTGGCACCATTTTTGAGTGAATTGCCAAAAGTCAGATTTTTGCTGAAATTGTGACCCCGGCGCTTAGGGATTTTTTCAAAAAAATATTTTCTGCCGGTTAAGTTGTTGAGGGCTGATTTCTTGTCCAGTGATAAAAAGACTTCTGTTTCCATCGCCAAACCTTTCAGGAGAGCATTTTCAGGCTTTTGGCACCATTTTTGAGTGAATTGCCAAAAGTCAGATTTTTGCTGAAATTGCTCAAAAAAATATTTTCTGCCGGTTAAGTTTTTGAGGGCTGATTTCTTGTCCTGTGATAAAAAGCCTTCTGTTTCGAGTGCCAAACCTTTCAGGAGAACATTTTCAGGCTTTTGGCACCATTTTTGAGTGAATTGCCAAAAGTCAGATTTTTGCTGAAATTGTGACCCCGGCGCTTAGGGATTTTTTCAAAAAAATATTTTCTGCCGGTTAAGTTGTTGAGGGCTGATTTCTTGTCCTGTGATAAAAAGACTTCTGTTTCCATCGCCAAAGCTTTCAGGGGAGCATTTTCAAGCTTTTGGCACCATTTTTGAGTGAATTGCCAAAAGTCAGATTTTTGCTGAAATTGTGACCCCGGCGCTTAGGGATTTTTTCAAAAAAATATTTTCTGCCGGTTAAGTTGTTGAGGGCTGATTTCTTGTCCAGTGATAAAAAGACTTCTGTTTCCATCGCCAAAGCTTTCAGGGGAGCATTTTCAAGCTTTTGGCACCATTTTTGAGTGAATTGCCAAAAGTCAGATTTTTGCTGAAATTGTGACCCCGGGGCTTAGGGATTTTTTCAAAAAAATATTTTCTGCCGGTTAAGTTTTTGAGGGCTGATTTCTTGTCCTGTGATAAAAAGCCTTCTGTTTCGAGTGCCAAACCTTTCAGGAGAGCATTTTCAGGCTTTTGGCACCATTTTTGAGTGAATTGCCAAAAGTCAGATTTTTGCTGAAATTGTGACCCCGGGGCTTAGGGATTTTTTCAAAAAAATATTTTCTGCCGGTTAAGTTGTTGAGGGCTGATTTCTTGTCCTGTGATAAGAAGACTTCTGTTTCCATCGCGAAAGCTTTCAGGGGAGCATTTTCAAGCTTTTGGCACCATTTTTGAGTGAATTGCCAAAAGTCAGATTTTTGCTGAAATTGTGACCCCGGGGCTTAGGGATTTTTTCAAAAAAATTTTTTCTGCCGGTTAGGTTTTTGAGGGCTGATTTCTTGTCCTGTGATAAAAAGCCTTCTGTTTCGAGTGCCAAACCTTTCAGGAGAGCATTTTCAAGCTTTTGGCACCATTTTTGAGTGAATTGCCAAAAGTCAGATTTTTGCTGAAATTGTGACCCCGGGGCTTAGGGATTTTTTCAAAAAAATATTTACTGCCGGTTAAGTTTTTGAGGGCTGATTTCTTGTCCTGTGATAAAAAGCCTTCTGTTTCGAGTGCCAAACCTTTCAGGAGAGCATTTTCAGGCTTTTGGCACCATTTTTGAGTGAATTGCCAAAAGTCAGATTTTTGCTGAAATTGTGACCCCGGGGCTTAGGGATTTTTTCCAAAAAATATTTTCTGCCGGTTACTTTTTGAGGGCTGATTTCTTCTCCTGTGATAAAAAGCCTTCTGTTTCCATCGCCAAAGCTTTCAGGGCAGCATTTTCAAGCTTTTGGAACCATTTTTGAGTGAATTGCCAAAAGTCAGATTTTTGCTGAAATTGTGACCCCGGGGCTTAGGGATTTTATGAAAAAAAATATTTTCTGCCGGTTAAGTTTTTGAGGGCTGATTTCTTGTCCTGTGATAAAAAGCCTTCTGTTTCGAGTGCCAAACCTTTCAGGAGAGCATTTTCAAGCTTTTGGCACCATTTTTGAGTGAATTGCCAAAAGTCAGATTTTTGCTGAAATTGTGACCCCGGGGCTTAGGGATTTTTTCAAAAAAATATTTTCTGCCGGTTAAGTTGTTGAGGGCTGATTTCTTGTCCTGTGATAAGAAGACTTCTGTTTCCATCGCGAAAGCTTTCAGGGGAGCATTTTCAAGCTTTTGGCACCATTTTTGAGTGAATTGCCAAAAGTCAGATTTTTGCTGAAATTGCTGAAAAATATTTTCTGCCGGTTAAGTTGTTGAGGGCTGATTTCTTGTCCTGTGATAAAAAGATTTCTGTTTCCATCGCCAAAGCTTTCAGGGGAGCATTTTCAAGCTTTTGGCACCATTTTTGAGTGAATTGCCAAAAGTCAGATTTTTGCTGAAATTGTGACCCCGGGGCTTAGGGATTTTATGAAAAAAAATATTTTCTGCCGGTTAAGTTTTTGAGGGTTGATTTCTTGTCCTGTGATAAAAAGCCTTCTGTTTCGAGTGCCAAACCTTTCAGGAGAGCATTTTCAGGCTTTTGGCACCATTTTTGAGTGAATTGCCAAAAGTCAGATTTTTGCTGAAATTGTGACCCCGGGGCTTAGGGATTTTTTCAAAAAAATTTTTTCTGCCGGTTAGGTTTTTGAGGGCTGATTTCTTGTCCTGTGATAAAAAGCCTTCTGTTTCGAGTGCCAAACCTTTCAGGAGAGCATTTTCAAGCTTTTGGCACCATTTTTGAGTGAATTGCCAAAAGTCAGATTTTTGCTGAAATTGTGACCCCGGGGCTTAGGGATTTTTTCAAAAAAATATTTACTGCCGGTTAAGTTTTTGAGGGCTGATTTCTTGTCCTGTGATAAAAAGCCTTCTGTTTCGAGTGCCAAACCTTTCAGGAGAGCATTTTCAGGCTTTTGGCACCATTTTTGAGTGAATTGCCAAAAGTCAGATTTTTGCTGAAATTGTGACCCCGGGGCTTAGGGATTTTTTCCAAAAAATATTTTCTGCCGGTTACTTTTTGAGGGCTGATTTCTTCTCCTGTGATAAAAAGCCTTCTGTTTCCATCGCCAAAGCTTTCAGGGCAGCATTTTCAAGCTTTTGGAACCATTTTTGAGTGAATTGCCAAAAGTCAGATTTTTGCTGAAATTGTGACCCCGGGGCTTAGGGATTTTATGAAAAAAAATATTTTCTGCCGGTTAAGTTTTTGAGGGCTGATTTCTTGTCCTGTGATAAAAAGCCTTCTGTTTCGAGTGCCAAACCTTTCAGGAGAGCATTTTCAAGCTTTTGGCACCATTTTTGAGTGAATTGCCAAAAGTCAGATTTTTGCTGAAATTTTGAGACCGGGGCTTAGGGATTTTTTCAAAAAAATATTTTCTGCCGGTTAAGTTTTTGAGGGCTGATTTCTTGTCCTGTGATAAAAAGCCTTCTGTTTCCAGTGCCAAACCTTTCAGGAGAGCATTTTCAGGCTTTTGGCACCATTTTTGAGTGAATTCCCAAAAGTCAGATTTTTGCTGAAATTGTGACCCCGGGGCTTAGGGATTTTTTCAAAAGAATATTTTCTGCCGGTTAAGTTTTTGAGGGCTGATTTCTTGTCCTGTGATAAAAAGCCTTCTGTTTCGAGTGCCAAACCTTTCAGGAGAGCATTTTCAGGCTTTTGGCACCATTTTTGAGTGAATTGCCAAAAGTCAGATTTTTGCTGAAATTGTGACCCCGGGGCTTAGGGATTTTTTCAAAAAAATATTTTCTGCCGGTTAAGTTGTTGAGGGCTGATTTCTTGTCCTGTGATAAAAAGACTTCTGTTTCGAGTGCCAAACCTTTCAGGAGAGCATTTTCAGGCTTTTGGCACCATTTTTGAGTGAATTGCTGAAAGTCAGATTTTTGCTGAAATTGTGACCCCGGGGCTTAGGGATTTTTTCAAAAAAATATTTTCTGCCGGTTAGGTTTTTGAGGGCTGATTTCTTGTCCTGTGATAAAAAGCCTTCTGTTTCGAGTGCCAAACCTTTCAGGAGAGCATTTTCAAGCTTTTGGCACCATTTTTGAGTGAATTGCGAAAAGTCAGATTTTTGCTGAAATTGTGACCCCGGGGCTTAGGGATTTTTTCAAAAAAATATTTACTGCCGGTTAAGTTTTTGAGGGCTGATTTCTTGTCCTGTGATAAAAAGCCTTCTGTTTCGAGTGCCAAACCTTTCAGGAGAGCATTTTCAGGCTTTTGGCACCATTTTTGAGTGAATTGCCAAAAGTCAGATTTTTGCTGAAATTGTGACCCCGGGGCTTAGGGATTTTTTCCAAAAAATATTTTCTGCCGGTTACTTTTTGAGGGCTGATTTCTTGTCCTGTGATAAAAAGCCTTCTGTTTCCATCGCCAAAGCTTTCAGGGCAGCATTTTCAAGCTTTTGGAACCATTTTTGAGTGAATTGCCAAAAGTCAGATTTTTGCTGAAATTGTGACCCCGGGGCTTAGGGATTTTATGAAAAAAAATATTTTCTGCCGGTTAAGTTTTTGAGGGCTGATTTCTTGTCCTGTGATAAAAAGCCTTCTGTTTCGAGTGCCAAACCTTTCAGGAGAGCATTTTCAAGCTTTTGGCACCATTTTTGAGTGAATTGCCAAAAGTCAGATTTTTGCTGAAATTTTGAGACCGGGGCTTAGGGATTTTTTCAAAAAAATATTTTCTGCCGGTTAAGTTTTTGAGGGCTGATTTCTTGTCCTGTGATAAAAAGCCTTCTGTTTCCAGTGCCAAACCTTTCAGGATAGCATTTTCAGGCTTTTGGCACCACTTTTGAGTGAATTCCCAAAAGTCAGATTTTTGCTGAAATTGTGACCCCGGGGCTTAGGGATTTTTTCAAAAAAATATTTTCTGCCGGTTAAGTTGTTGAGGGCTGATTTCTTGTCCTGTGATAAAAAGACTTCTGTTTCCATCGCCAAAGATTTCAGGGGAGCATTTTCAAGCTTTTGGCACCATTTTTGAGTGAATTGCCAAAAGTCAGATTTTTGCTGAAATTGTGACCCCGGGGCTTAGGGATTTTTTCAAAAGAATATTTTCTGCCGGTTACGTTTTTGATGGCTGATTTCTTGTCCTGTGATAAAAAGCCTTCTGTTTCGAGTGCCAAACCTTTCAGGAGAGCATTTTCAGGCTTTTGGCACCATTTTTGAGTGAATTGCCAAAAGTCAGATTTTTGCTGAAATTCTTCAAAAAAATATTTTCTGCCGGTTAAGTTTTTGAGGGCTGATTTCTTGTCCTGTAATAAAAAGCCTTCTGTTTCGAGTGCCAAACCTTTCAGGAGAGCATTTTCAGGCTATTGGCACCATTTTTGAGTGAATTGCCAAAAGTCAGATTTTTGCTGAAATTGTGACCCCGGGGCTTAGGGATTTTTTCAAAAAAATATTTTCTGCCGGTTAAGTTGTTGAGGGCTGATTTCTTGTCCTGTGATAAGAAGACTTCTGTTTCCATCGCGAAAGCTTTCAGGGGAGCATTTTCAAGCTTTTGGCACCATTTTTGAGTGAATTGCCAAAAGTCAGATTTTTGCTGAAATTGTGACCCCGGGGCTTAGGGATTTTTTCAAAAAAATATTTTCTGCCGGTTAAGTTGTTGAGGGCTGATTTCTTGTCCTGTGATAAGAAGACTTCTGTTTCCATCGCGAAAGCTTTCAGGGGAGCATTTTCAAGCTTTTGGCACCATTTTTGAGTGAATTGCCAAAAGTCAGATTTTTGCTGAAATTGTGACCCCGGGGCTTAGGGATTTTTTCAAAAAAAATTTTTCTGCCGGTTAGGTTTTTGAGGGCTGATTTCTTGTCCTGTGATAAAAAGCCTTCTGTTTCGAGTGCCAAACCTTTCAGGAGAGCATTTTCAAGCTTTTGGCACCATTTTTGAGTGAATTGCCAAAAGTCAGATTTTTGCTGAAATTGTGACCCCGGGGCTTAGGGATTTTTTCAAAAAAATATTTACTGCCGGTTAAGTTTTTGAGGGCTGATTTCTTGTCCTGTGATAAAAAGCCTTCTGTTTCGAGTGCCAAACCTTTCAGGAGAGCATTTTCAGGCTTTTGGCACCATTTTTGAGTGAATTGCCAAAAGTCAGATTTTTGCTGAAATTGTGACCCCGGGGCTTAGGGATTTTTTCCAAAAAATATTTTCTGCCGGTTACTTTTTGAGGGCTGATTTCTTCTCCTGTGATAAAAAGCCTTCTGTTTCCATCGCCAAAGCTTTCAGGGCAGCATTTTCAAGCTTTTGGAACCATTTTTGAGTGAATTGCCAAAAGTCAGATTTTTGCTGAAATTGTGACCCCGGGGCTTAGGGATTTTATGAAAAAAAATATTTTCTGCCGGTTAAGTTTTTGAGGGCTGATTTCTTGTCCTGTGATAAAAAGCCTTCTGTTTCGAGTGCCAAACCTTTCAGGAGAGCATTTTCAAGCTTTTGGCACCATTTTTGAGTGAATTGCCAAAAGTCAGATTTTTGCTGAAATTGTGACCCCGGGGCTTAGGGATTTTTTCAAAAAAATATTTTCTGCCGGTTAAGTTGTTGAGGGCTGATTTCTTGTCCTGTGATAAGAAGACTTCTGTTTCCATCGCGAAAGCTTTCAGGGGAGCATTTTCAAGCTTTTGGCACCATTTTTGAGTGAATTGCCAAAAGTCAGATTTTTGCTGAAATTGCTGAAAAATATTTTCTGCCGGTTAAGTTGTTGAGGGCTGATTTCTTGTCCTGTGATAAAAAGATTTCTGTTTCCATCGCCAAAGCTTTCAGGGGAGCATTTTCAAGCTTTTGGCACCATTTTTGAGTGAATTGCCAAAAGTCAGATTTTTGCTGAAATTGTGACCCCGGGGCTTAGGGATTTTATGAAAAAAAATATTTTCTGCCGGTTAAGTTTTTGAGGGTTGATTTCTTGTCCTGTGATAAAAAGCCTTCTGTTTCGAGTGCCAAACCTTTCAGGAGAGCATTTTCAGGCTTTTGGCACCATTTTTGAGTGAATTGCCAAAAGTCAGATTTTTGCTGAAATTGTGACCCCGGGGCTTAGGGATTTTTTCAAAAAAAATTTTTCTGCCGGTTAGGTTTTTGAGGGCTGATTTCTTGTCCTGTGATAAAAAGCCTTCTGTTTCGAGTGCCAAACCTTTCAGGAGAGCATTTTCAAGCTTTTGGCACCATTTTTGAGTGAATTGCCAAAAGTCAGATTTTTGCTGAAATTGTGACCCCGGGGCTTAGGGATTTTTTCAAAAAAATATTTACTGCCGGTTAAGTTTTTGAGGGCTGATTTCTTGTCCTGTGATAAAAAGCCTTTTGTTTCGAGTGCCAAACCTTTCAGGAGAGCATTTTCAGGCTTTTGGCACCATTTTTGAGTGAATTGCCAAAAGTCAGATTTTTGCTGAAATTGTGACCCCGGGGCTTAGGGATTTTTTCCAAAAAATATTTTCTGCCGGTTACTTTTTGAGGGCTGATTTCTTCTCCTGTGATAAAAAGCCTTCTGTTTCCATCGCCAAAGCTTTCAGGGCAGCATTTTCAAGCTTTTGGAACCATTTTTGAGTGAATTGCCAAAAGTCAGATTTTTGCTGAAATTGTGACCCCGGGGCTTAGGGATTTTATGAAAAAAAATATTTTCTGCCGGTTAAGTTTTTGAGGGCTGATTTCTTGTCCTGTGATAAAAAGCCTTCTGTTTCGAGTGCCAAACCTTTCAGGAGAGCATTTTCAAGCTTTTGGCACCATTTTTGAGTGAATTGCCAAAAGTCAGATTTTTGCTGAAATTTTGAGACCGGGGCTTAGGGATTTTTTCAAAAAAATATTTTCTGCCGGTTAAGTTTTTGAGGGCTGATTTCTTGTCCTGTGATAAAAAGCCTTCTGTTTCCAGTGCCAAACCTTTCAGGAGAGCATTTTCAGGCTTTTGGCACCATTTTTGAGTGAATTCCCAAAAGTCAGATTTTTGCTGAAATTGTGACCCCGGGGCTTAGGGATTTTTTCAAAAGAATATTTTCTGCCGGTTAAGTTTTTGAGGGCTGATTTCTTGTCCTGTGATAAAAAGCCTTCTGTTTCGAGTGCCAAACCTTTCAGGAGAGCATTTTCAGGCTTTTGGCACCATTTTTGAGTGAATTGCCAAAAGTCAGATTTTTGCTGAAATTGTGACCCCGGGGCTTAGGGATTTTTTCAAAAAAATATTTTCTGCCGGTTAAGTTGTTGAGGGCTGATTTCTTGTCCTGTGATAAAAAGACTTCTGTTTCGAGTGCCAAACCTTTCAGGAGAGCATTTTCAGGCTTTTGGCACCATTTTTGAGTGAATTGCTGAAAGTCAGATTTTTGCTGAAATTGTGACCCCGGGGCTTAGGGATTTTTTCAAAAAAATATTTTCTGCCGGTTAGGTTTTTGAGGGCTGATTTCTTGTCCTGTGATAAAAAGCCTTCTGTTTCGAGTGCCAAACCTTTCAGGAGAGCATTTTCAAGCTTTTGGCACCATTTTTGAGTGAATTGCGAAAAGTCAGATTTTTGCTGAAATTGTGACCCCGGGGCTTAGGGATTTTTTCAAAAAAATATTTACTGCCGGTTAAGTTTTTGAGGGCTGATTTCTTGTCCTGTGATAAAAAGCCTTCTGTTTCGAGTGCCAAACCTTTCAGGAGAGCATTTTCAGGCTTTTGGCACCATTTTTGAGTGAATTGCCAAAAGTCAGATTTTTGCTGAAATTGTGACCCCGGGGCTTAGGGATTTTTTCCAAAAAATATTTTCTGCCGGTTACTTTTTGAGGGCTGATTTCTTGTCCTGTGATAAAAAGCCTTCTGTTTCCATCGCCAAAGCTTTCAGGGCAGCATTTTCAAGCTTTTGGAACCATTTTTGAGTGAATTGCCAAAAGTCAGATTTTTGCTGAAATTGTGACCCCGGGGCTTAGGGATTTTATGAAAAAAAATATTTTCTGCCGGTTAAGTTTTTGAGGGCTGATTTCTTGTCCTGTGATAAAAAGCCTTCTGTTTCGAGTGCCAAACCTTTCAGGAGAGCATTTTCAAGCTTTTGGCACCATTTTTGAGTGAATTGCCAAAAGTCAGATTTTTGCTGAAATTTTGAGACCGGGGCTTAGGGATTTTTTCAAAAAAATATTTTCTGCCGGTTAAGTTTTTGAGGGCTGATTTCTTGTCCTGTGATAAAAAGCCTTCTGTTTCCAGTGCCAAACCTTTCAGGATAGCATTTTCAGGCTTTTGGCACCACTTTTGAGTGAATTCCCAAAAGTCAGATTTTTGCTGAAATTGTGACCCCGGGGCTTAGGGATTTTTTCAAAAAAATATTTTCTGCCGGTTAAGTTGTTGAGGGCTGATTTCTTGTCCTGTGATAAAAAGACTTCTGTTTCCATCGCCAAAGATTTCAGGGGAGCATTTTCAAGCTTTTGGCACCATTTTTGAGTGAATTGCCAAAAGTCAGATTTTTGCTGAAATTGTGACCCCGGGGCTTAGGGATTTTTTCAAAAGAATATTTTCTGCCGGTTACGTTTTTGATGGCTGATTTCTTGTCCTGTGATAAAAAGCCTTCTGTTTCGAGTGCCAAACCTTTCAGGAGAGCATTTTCAGGCTTTTGGCACCATTTTTGAGTGAATTGCCAAAAGTCAGATTTTTGCTGAAATTTTGAGACCGGGTGTCAGGGGTTTAGGAGCAGAAGCACGGGCAAGGGAGGAAACAGAGAGCGAAGGGGAGGAGGCAGAAGAAAAGATGAGTGACGACGACGACCCGAGATCTCCTAGTCTTTCCAGTGAATCAGAGGATTCACAGAAAGGAGCACCAGTGGCGAGGGCAAGGGGGGAGTCTAGGGGGGCACCCCAGGAAGACAGAGCCAGAGAGGACTCAGGGGGGAGCAGCTGGAAATCGGGACCAGCGTCACCGCCAGGAAGCAGGGAAGAGGAAGGGAGCCAGGGGGGAAGCGCTGGCAGCTCACCACAGGAGGGAGGACATGAGTCAGGAGTGGCCACACCTCCACAGGAGGGAGGACATGAGTCGGGGATGGCCACACCTCCATCGGGGAGCGAAGAAACGGTTGAGAGGAAAGTGGAAGGTTGGGCGCGCGCGCCAAGTTCAAATGCAGAGGAAGGCGGCGCAGTAAGCAGCCCCGAAAGAGAGCCAGGTCCTAAAGCCCGGCGCAAGGAGGCAGGAGGGTCTGGGTCAGCGTCAGAAGAATCCCGGAAGGAAGAAGCCCCGGGGGGTAGAGGGACCCAGAGGAGGACAGTCAGGAGGAAAAGGTGGAGCAAGGCTAGGATATTAAGTTGGTGCACACAGGGCGGAGACTCAGACGGAGCTTCGCCGACCTAGCTACTAGGCGTAGAGTTGCGCGCAGCAGCGTGAGAATGGAAACTGTAATTCAATAAAGACTTTTACTTAATGACCGCTGGCTAGCGTGATCCTCTGTGAGCTAGGATCTTCAAGCAGCTCTGACAGTAAGCTCCGTCTCCACTTGTGGGCATCTACAGCCTCGAGGAGGGGAGAGACACAGGTGCCTACTAGCAAGCTCACGAACGGCAGACGACATGACGGCTGAGCAGCAGATAGAGGAACTCAGAAACGCGGTGGCACAACTGAACGCCGAGGCTCTAGCATCCAGGAAGAGGGAGGAGGAAGCAGCCGCAGCCTGCAGGGATCTCCAGGTCAGGTTAGACGTGCTGACAAAGCAGACACCCCGGCAGGAGGGCATTGGGTTGGCGAGACGGACAGGCGGGCTGGTCTCTCACTTCGATGGGAACCTGCAACAGTATCCCAACTTTAGAGCCGACGTACTGTGCGCACTGCAACTGCTGCATAAAGACTTTAGAGATGAACAAGAGAGAGTGGGGTTCATCATGTCCCATCTGCATGGGGATGCGAGAGCATGGCTACGCAATTTATGGAGAGATAAGGATCCGGCGCTACAGAATGCAGATGCCTTTATGAAAGCAATGGATGGGTGTTTTTTATCAAGTATTGACGTGGATCTTGCACGGAAGGAGGTGCATGGGCTGAGACAAGGGAGGGCCAGCGTCAGGCAGTACCATGCCCGCTTTTTCGCCTTGGTCAGTGCCCTGGAATGGGACAGAGATTCGGCTCCTGTAAGAGACCTCTTTTGGGAGGGGCTGCATAACTCGATTAAAGATGAGATCGCCAGGGGGGAGAGACCCCGAACCACCCAGGAGGTCGTTCAGAGGGCACTGGCAGTGGGGGTGAGGCTGGAAGGACGTCCGTGGAACAGGGACGAAGGGCGTGGAGGGCGCGAACCAGCCGGGGGCCCCTCCTTCTTTCCCAGGGAAGCAGCGCGGGCGCAATCCACGCCTCCGCCAGGAGGAGGAGCCGAACCTATGGAGGTGGGAGGTGCAAGGGCTCAGTCAGCAACCAGAGCCCTAGCACCAGCAGCAGTGAAAGCGAAGCCTCCTAGAGGGAACAGGAAGTGTTACGTCTGTGAGGAGCCAGGGCATATGGCGAAAGAGTGTCCCCAGAGGCCCCACAAGCTCACTGCAGCCTCAGCAATGGTGACTGCGGCAACACAGCAAGGAGGACCACAGCAGGGAAACGAGGCTGTCTGGCTGGAGGAAGAGGCACTGGGGCCCAGCCAGACGTGTTAGTGACGCAGTCCCCAGCGATTTTACAGCCCGTGAACCCCCTCCCGCCCAAACCAGTAGTGAGGCTCACAGCGTCTCTCCAACTGCCCAATGGAATCACCATGGACGTGCCAATCACCATTGACTCAGGCAGCAATGCGGACTTTATAGGGCAGGACTTTGTCGACAGGCACGCTGTGCAGTTGCTGCCGGCCACACTGCCCCTGCAGGTTGTCACGGTGGATGGCAGGGAGCTGCTCGGGGGGCAAGTGGTGAAGCAGACGCCACCAATGGTGATGCGACTTGGGAATCACAGAGAAATCATCAGCTTCAACGTCACTCGACTATCTGACACGCCCATTGTATTGGGCATGAGTTGGCTGGACAAGCACAGCCCAGCGATGGCTTGGTACCAGAGGCAGCTGACCTTCGGCTCTTCCTTTTGTGCTGAACACTGCATCGTGCCCAGGCAGGAAGGAGAGGAAGAGGAGTCACAGCTGCTGCTAGGCACGCTGCAAGCGATTCCACACAAGTACGCTGAATTTTTGGAAGTTTTCTGCGAGAAGGAGGCAGACAGGCTACCCCCTCACAGACCATATGACTGCAAAATTGACCTGCTGCCGGGGGCGGCGCTGCCTAAAGGGAAACTGTATTCCATGTCAGAGGACGAACTGCAGGAACTCAAAGAGTTCATTGACCATAATTTGCAACGCGGCTTCATCCGGGAGTCCAGGGCAGTGGGGGGCAGTCCCGTATTCTTTGTTAAGAAGCGGGACACGCCCCAGAAAAGACTGGTAGTGGATTACAGGATTTTGAACAGTCTGACTAGGCCATCGGACTTCCCCATGCCCCGTATTGACGACCTCCTCGCAAAGGTACGGAAGGGCAGAGTGTTCACCAAGTTGGACCTGCGGGGGGCGTACAACCTCATTCGCATGCGGGAAGGAGATGAGTGGAAGACAGCCATGTTCACGCCACTGGGGACCTACGAATATAGAGTTATGCCTTTTGGATTGCAAAATGGCTCCCACGTTTTTCAAGCGTTTATGCATCACGTGTTGGCGGGACTTCTCTACAAGACGTGCGTCTGTTTCTTAGATGACATCCTGATCTTTTCGGAGTCGCAGCAGGAGCATGACGGACACGTCAAGGAAGTGCTGAGCAGGCTAAAGCAACATAGGCTCTACGCCAAGCTGGAGAAGTGCCAATTTGACGTGCCGGAGGTGGATTTTCTGGGCTACAAGCTGTCTGACAAGGGGCTCGCCATGGACAGCGCCAAGGTTCGAGCGGTGTTGAATTGGAAGAGTCCGCGCAACCGGAAGGAGGTCCAACGGTTTGTCGGCTTTGCGAACTTCTATCGCAAGTTTATCAAGGGCTTCGCGATGCAGACAGCGGCCATCACTGACACGCTTAGCTCCAAGAAGAAGAAGTTCGTTTGGACAGCGCAGGCGGAGCAGTCCTTTCAGGCACTCAAGCGTCTCTTCGCGTCGGAAGAGCAGCTGCTTCATGTCAACCCCAGCAAGCCGATGAGGGTGGAGACAGACGCCTCGGACAGAGCCGTGGGGGCGGTCCTGTTGCAGAAAGACCCGCAGGGGGTGTGGCGACCGGGAGCGTTTTACTCCAGGAAGCTCAGCAAGTCCGAACAGAACTACACCATCTGGGACAGGGAGTTGCTGGCCATTCACGCAGCGTTCAAGGCGTGGAGGCACTTTCTGATCGGCGCCAAGCACACGGTGCAGGTTTGCACGGACCACAAGAATCTAGAGCACTGGCGCACGGCACAGTTCCTGAACCAGAGGCAGATACGTTGGGCTGAGTTCTTTGCAAACTTCGACTTCCGAATAGAGTATGTCCCGGGGGACACCAACATCATGGCAGACGCTCTCTCCCGTAAGCCACAGTATCTGGAGGACGCAACGCCAGCGGCCGCCATGCACATCTTCGCACCAGCAGTGTGGGCGTGCGCCGCGGCGACCGTGGACCTAGAGGCGGTGCGACGTGCGTTGCAGGAGGACTCCTTCGCACAAGCAAGGATGGCAGAGGTGCAAAGGGGCAAGGCAGCGGCCGACGGTTTCCGGCTACGAGATGGATTGCTCATCCGAAAAGGGGCCATCTACGTGCCGGGAGACGAACTTCGAGCCAAGGTGCTGCAGCAGCTGCACGACGCGCCCACGGCCGGGCACTTTGGCAAGGAGAAGACGGTGGAATTAGTAGCCAGGGATTTCTGGTGGCCTGGAATGAGAGGGGAGGTCGCAGACTACGTGGCGAGGTGCGACACCTGCCAGAGGGCCAAACCAGTGCACAAACCGCCGGCCGGACTGTTGGAACCGCTGCAAACTCCGGTCGAACCTTGGGAAAGGGTGGCTCTGGACTTTGTCACGGATCTGCCCAGCTCAAGGGGCAAGACGGCAGTGCTGGTGGTGGTGGACCTGTTTTCCAAGATGGCGCATTTCATTCCGTGTGCGAAGGTGGCCACGGCGGAGCAAACCGCCAAACTGTTCATAGACCACGTGTTCAAGGTTCATGGTCTGCCACGGTCTATTCTGTCCGACCGGGGGCGGCAGTTCATCTCGAATTTCTGGCAGAAGCTGATGGGCTTCCTGAACGTCAAGATCAACCTGGCGTCGGCGAGACACCCGCAGACCAACGGGCAAGCGGAGCGGGTCAATGCCATCATGCAGCAGTACCTGAGATGTTATGCAAATCAACAGCCTGCGACGTGGGTGGATTACCTACCGCTTGCCGAGTTCGCCTACAACAACACGAAGCACGTGTCCACGGGGGTCACGCCGTTCTTCGCCAACAACGGGAGGCACCCCAGAACCTTCCCGGGACTGGAAAGAATGGGGGAGGGGGAGCCGCAGACAGCAGATGCGTTCGCGTCGGAGCTGCAGGAGGTCCACGATCAGCTGAGGCGCCACCTGGAGCTGGCCAAGCACGCATACAAGGTACAAGCGGACAAGCACAGAAGGGTTGGAGAAGAGCTCCACGTGGGAGACTGGGTTTGGTTAGCAGCCCACGCAGTGCCGGCCAGGTCGTTGGCCAAGAAGAAACTAGGGCATAAGCAACTGGGGCCCTACCAAGTCGAAGAGCAGGTCAACCCGGTAGCTTTCAGACTGGCACTTCCGGAGGGTTCCAGAATGCATCCGGTATTCCACAGATCGGTGCTCACTCCCTACAAGGCACCGCACAGGTTCCAGGAACCCGGAACAGCGCCGAGTCCGGTCAGAGACAGAACAGGGCACGCGGAAGTGGCACAGAAGGAGCGCATCAACGAAGTCACTGAGATTTTGGACTCCAGATGGGGGGAAGAGGGGGTAGAATACTTTCTCGCCAAGGAGGGCACCCCGGCCAGTGCGAACAGCTGGGTGCCGGGCTACGCCTTGGACGAACCTCTCCTCAAAGACGAGTTTCATGCCCTCTTTCCCCATAGACCTATGCCAGCAGAATATTTTGACGACTGGCTTTTCACGCCCACACTTTCGGCCAGCACTTTCCGGGGGTTCGACTCGGACGAGGACCCGACACAAGACGTCCGTTCCCCGGAGGGGTCACCCTCGGGATCTGCATCAGAACCCTCGTATTGGTGGGACGATAGGCCAGAGGAGCAGTGGCGCAGACGGTGGCTGGAAGGCCCAGGACGAGCAACACCGACAGGAGGAAGTGAGGGAGAGACGGACATGGACGTTTTCGGGGACGACCCTGGTTTCGAGCACGGCGGCACAGAGATGGAAGCGGAGGTGACTGTCGTCGACGAGAGCGGGGAGGAAGACCCGGGAGACTTCAGATGGAGGCCTGCCACGGGAAGCGACCGATGCCCGACGTTCGTCCCTTTGCAACAGCAGCCCCCAGCTCCAGCACCGGAAGGAGGGGAGGGGGGAATGGGGGGCTTCGAGGGGGGGATGGATGTCAGGGGTTTAGGAGCAGAAGCACGGGCAAGGGAGGAAACAGAGAGCGAAGGGGAGGAGGCAGAAGAAAAGATGAGTGACGACGACGACCCGAGATCTCCTAGTCTTTCCAGTGAATCAGAGGATTCACAGAAAGGAGCACCAGTGGCGAGGGCAAGGGGGGAGTCTAGGGGGGCACCCCAGGAAGACAGAGCCAGAGAGGACTCAGGGGGGAGCAGCTGGAAATCGGGACCAGCGTCACCGCCAGGAAGCAGGGAAGAGGAAGGGAGCCAGGGGGGAAGCGCTGGCAGCTCACCACAGGAGGGAGGACATGAGTCAGGAGTGGCCACACCTCCACAGGAGGGAGGACATGAGTCGGGGATGGCCACACCTCCATCGGGGAGCGAAGAAACGGTTGAGAGGAAAGTGGAAGGTTGGGCGCGCGCGCCAAGTTCAAATGCAGAGGAAGGCGGCGCAGTAAGCAGCCCCGAAAGAGAGCCAGGTCCTAAAGCCCGGCGCAAGGAGGCAGGAGGGTCTGGGTCAGCGTCAGAAGAATCCCGGAAGGAAGAAGCCCCGGGGGGTAGAGGGACCCAGAGGAGGACAGTCAGGAGGAAAAGGTGGAGCAAGGCTAGGATATTAAGTTGGTGCACACAGGGCGGAGACTCAGACGGAGCTTCGCCGACCTAGCTACTAGGCGTAGAGTTGCGCGCAGCAGCGTGAGAATGGAAACTGTAATTCAATAAAGACTTTTACTTAATGACCGCTGGCTAGCGTGATCCTCTGTGAGCTAGGATCTTCAAGCAGCTCTGACACCGGGGCTTAGGGATTTTTTCAAAAGAAAATTTTCTGCCGGTTACGTTTTTGAGGGCTGATTTCTTGTCCTGTGATAAAAAGCCTTCTGTTTCGAGTGCCAAACCTTTCAGGAGAGCTTTTTCAAGCTTTTGGCACCATTTTTGAGTGAATTGCCAAAAGTCAGATTTTTGCTGAAATTGTGACCCCGGGCCTTAGGGATTTTTTTAAAAAAATATTTTCTGCCGGTTAAGTTTTTGAGGGCTGATTTCTTGTCCTGTGATAAAAAGCCTTCTGTATCGAGTGCCAAACCTTTCAGGAGAGCATTTTCAGGCTTTTGGCACCATTTTTGAGTGAATTGCCCAAAGTCAGATTTTTGCTGAAATTGTTCAAAAAAATATTTTCTGCCGGTTAAGTTTTTGAGGGCTGATTTCTTGTCCTGTGATAAAAACCCTTCTGTTTCGAGTGCCAAACCTTTCAGGAGAGCATTTTCAGGCTATTGGCACCATTTTTGAGTGAATTGCCAAAAGTCAGATTTTTGCTGAAATTGTGACCCCGGGGCTTAGGGATTTTTTCAAAAAAATATTTTCTGCCGGTTAAGTTTTTGAGGGCTGATTTCTTGTCCTGTGATAAAAAGCCTTCTGTTTCCAGTGCCAAACCTTTCAGGAGAGCATTTTCAGGCTTTTGGCACCATTTTTGAGTGAATTCCCAAAAGTCAGATTTTTGCTGAAATTGTGACCCCGGGGCTTAGGGATTTTTTCAAAAAAATATTTTCTGCCGGTTAAGTTTTTGAGGGCTGATTTCTTGTCCTGTGATAAAAAGCCTTCTGTTTCGAGTGCCAAACCTTTCAGGAGAACATTTTCAGGCTTTTGGCACCATTTTTGAGTGAATTGCCAAAAGTCAGATTTTTGCTGAAATTGTGACCCCGGCGCTTAGGGATTTTTTCAAAAAAATATTTTCTGCCGGTTAAGTTGTTGAGGGCTGATTTCTTGTCCAGTGATAAAAAGACTTCTGTTTCCATCGCCAAAGCTTTCAGGGGAGCATTTTCAAGCTTTTGGCACCATTTTTGAGTGAATTGCCAAAAGTCAGATTTTTGCTGAAATTGTGACCCCGGGGCTTAGGGATTTTTTCAAAAAAATATTTGCTGCCGGTTAAGTTGTTGAGGGCTGATTTCTTGTCCTGTGATAAAAAGACTTCTGTTTCCATCGCCAAAGCTTTCAGGGGAGCATTTTCAAGCTTTTGGCACCATTTTTGAGTGAATTGCCAAAAGTCAGATTTTTGCTGAAATTGTGACCCCGGCGCTTAGGGATTTTTTCAAAAAAATATTTTCTGCCGGTTAAGTTGTTGAGGGCTGATTTCTTGTCCAGTGATAAAAAGACTTCTGTTTCCATCGCCAAAGCTTTCAGGGGAGCATTTTCAAGTTTTGGCACCATTTTTGAGTGAATTGCCAAAAGTCAGATTTTTCCTGAAATTGTGACCCCGGGGCTTAGGGATTTTTTCAAAAAAATATTTTCTGCCGGTTAAGTTGTTGAGGGCTGATTTCTTGTCCTGTGATAAAAAGATTTCTGTTTCCATCGCCAAAGCTTTCAGGGGAGCATTTTCAAGCTTTTGGCACCATTTTTGAGTGAATTGCCAAAAGTCAGATTTTTGCTGAAATTGTGACCCCGGGGCTTAGGGATTTTTTCAAAAAAATATTTTCTGCCGGTTAAGTTTTTGAGGGCTGATTTCTTGTCCTGTGATAAAAAGCCTTCTGTTTCGAGTGCCAAACCTTTCAGGAGAGCATTTTCAGGCTTTTGGCACCATTTTTGAGTGAATTGCCAAAAGTCAGATTTTTGCTGAAATTGTGACCCCGGGGCTTAGGGATTTTTTCAAAAAAATATTTTCTGCCGGTTAAGTTTTTGAGGGCTGATTTCTTGTCCTGTGATAAAAAGCCTTCTGTTTCGAGTGCCAAACCTTTCAGGAGAGCATTTTCAGGCTTTTGGCACCATTTTTGAGTGAATTGCCAAAAGTCAGATTTTTGCTGAAATTGTGACCCCGGGGCTTAGGGATTTTTTCAAAAAAATATTTTCTGCCGGTTAAGTTGTTGAGGGCTGATTTCTTGTCCTGTGATAAAAAGACTTCTGTTTCGAGTGCCAAACCTTTCAGGAGAGCATTTTCAAGCTTTTGGCACCATTTTTGAGTGAATTGCCAAAAGTCAGATTTTTGCTGAAATTGTGACCCCGGGGCTTAGGGATTTTTTCAAAAAAATATTTTCTGCCGGTTAAGTTTTTGAGGGCTGATTTCTTGTCCTGTGATAAAAAGCCTTCTGTTTCCATCGCCAAAGCTTTCAGGGGAGCATTTTCAAGCTTTTGGCACCATTTTTGAGTGAATTGCCAAAAGTCAGTTTTTTGCTGAAATTGTGACCCCGGGGCTTAGGGATTTTTTCAAAAAAATATTTTCTGCCGGTTAAGTTTTTGAGGGCTGATTTCTTGTCCTGTGATAAAAAGACTTCTGTTTCCATCGCCAAAGCTTTCAGGGGAGCATCTTCAAGCTTTTGGCACCATTTTTGAGTGAATTGCCAAAAGTCAGATTTATGCTGAAATTGTGACCCCGGGGCTTAGGGATTTTTTCAAAAAAATATTTTCTGCCGGTTAAGTTTTTGAGGGCTGATTTCTTGTCCTGTGATAAAAAGCCTTCTGTTTCGAGTGCCAAAACTTTCAGGAGAGCATTTTCAAGCTTTTGGCACCATTTTTGAGTGAATTGCCAAAAGTCAGATTTTTCCTGAAATTGTGACCCCGGGGCTTAGGGATTTTTTCAAAAAAATATTTTCTGTCGGTTAAGTTGTTGAGGGCTGATTTCTTGTCCTGTGATAAAAAGACTTCTATTTCCATCGCCAAAGCTTTCAGGGGAGCATTTTCAAGCTTTTGGCACCATTTTTGAGTGAATTGCCAAAAGTCAGATTTTTGCTGAAATTGTGACCCCGGCGCTTAGGGATTTTTTCAAAAAAATATTTTCTGCCGGTTAAGTTGTTGAGGGCTGATTTCTTGTCCTGTGATAAAAAGACTTCTGTTTCCATCGCCAAAGCTTTCAGGGGAGCATTTTCAAGCTTTTGGCACCATTTTTGAGTGAATTGCCAAAAGTCAGATTTTTGCTGAAATTGTGACCCCGGGGCTTAGGGATTTTTTCAAAAAAATATTTTCTGCCGGTTAAGTTGTTGAGGGCTGATTTCTTGTCCTGTGATAAAAAGATTTCTGTTTCCATCGCCAAAGCTTTCCGGGGAGCATTTTCAAGCTTTTGGCACCATTTTTGAGTGAATTGCCAAAAGTCAGATTTTTGCTGAAATTGTGACCCCGGGGCTTAGGGATATTTCAAAAAAATATTTTCTGCCGGTTAAGTTTTTGAGGGCTGATTTCTTGTCCTGTGATAAAAAGACTTCTGTTTCCATCGCCAAACCTTTCAGGGGAGCATTTTCAGGCTTTTGGCACCATTTTTGAGTGAATTGCCAAAAGTCAGATTTTTGCTGAAATTGTGACCCCGGGGCTTAGGGATTTTATCAAAAAAATATTTTCTGCCGGTTAAGTTTTTGAGGGCTGATTTCTTGTCCTGTGATAAAAAGACTTCTGTTTCCATCGCCAAAGCTTTCAGGGGAGCATTTTCAAGCTTTTGGCACCATTTTTGAGTGAATTGCCAAAAGTCAGATTTTTGCTGAAATTGTGACCCCGGGGCTTAGGGATTTTTTCAAAAAAATATTTTCTGCCGGTTAAGTTTTTGAGGGCTGATTTCTTGTCCTGTGATAAAAAGACTTCTGTTTCCATCGCCAAAGCTTTCAGGAGAGCATTTTCAAGCTTTTGGCACCATTTTTGAGTGAATTGCCAAAAGTCAGATTTTTGCTGAAATTGTGACCCCGGGGCTTAGGGATTTTTTCAAAAAAATATTTTCTGCCGGTTAAGTTGTTGAGGGCTGATTTCTTGTCCTGTGATAAAAAGACTTCTGTTTCCATCGCCAAAGCTTTCAGGGGAGCATTTTCAAGCTTTTGGCACCATTTTTGAGTGAATTGCCAAAAGTCAGATTTTTGCTGAAATTGTGACCCCGGCGCTTAGGGATTTTTTCAAAAAAATATTTTCTGCCGGTTAAGTTGTTGAGGGCTGATTTCTTGTCCAGTGATAAAAAGACTTCTGTTTCCATCGCCAAAGCTTTCAGGGGAGCATTTTCAAGCTTTTGGCACCATTTTTGAGTGAATTGCCAAAAGTCAGATTTTTGCTGAAATTGTGACCCCGGGGCTTAGGGATTTTTTCAAAAAAATATTTTCTGCCGGTTAAGTTTTTGAGGGCTGATTTCTTGTCCTGTGATAAAAAGCCTTCTGTTTCGAGTGCCAAACCTTTCAGGAGAGCATTTTCAGGCTTTTGGCACCATTTTTGAGTGAATTGCCAAAAGTCAGATTTTTGCTGAAATTGTGACCCCGGGGCTTAGGGACTTTTTCAAAAAAATATTTTCTGCCGGTTAAGTTGTTGAGGGCTGATTTCTTGTCCTGTGATAAAAAGACTTCTGTTTCGAGTGCCAAACCTTTCAGGAGAGCATTTTCAAGCTTTTGGCACCAATTTTGAGTGAATTGCCAAAAGTCAGATTTTTGCTGAAATTGTGACCCCGGGGCTTAGGGATTTTTTCAAAAAAATATTTTCTGCCGGTTAAGTTTTTGAGGGCTGATTTCTTGTCCTGTGATAAAAAGACTTCTGTTTCCATCGCCAAACCTTTCAGGGGAGCATTTTCAGGCTTTTGGCACCATTTTTGAGTGAATTGCCAAAAGTCAGATTTTTGCTGAAATTGTGACCCCGGGGCTTAGGGATTTTTTCAAAAAAATATTTTCTGCCGGTTACGTTTTTGAGGGCTGATTTCTTGTCCTGTGATAAAAAGCCTTCTGTTTCGAGTGCCAAACCTTTCAGGAGAGCATTTTCAGGCTTTTGGCACCATTTTTGAGTGAATTGCCAAAAGTCAGATTTTTGCTGAAATTGTGACCCCAGGGCTTAGGGATTTTATCAAAAAAATATTTTCTGCCGGTTAAGTTTTTGAGGGCTGATTTCTTGTCCTGTGATAAAAAGACTTCTGTTTCCATCGCCAAAGCTTTCAGGGGAGCATTTTCAAGCTTTTGGCACCATTTTTGAGTGAATTGCCAAAAGTCAGATTTTTGCTGAAATTGTGACCCCGGGGCTTAGGGATTTTTTCAAAAAAATATTTTCTGCCGGTTAAGTTTTTGAGGGCTGCTTTCTTGTCCTGTGATAAAAAGCCTTCTGTTTCGAGTGCCAAACCTTTCAGGAGAGCATTTTCAAGCTTTTGGCACCATTTTTGAGTGAATTGCCAAAAGTCAGATTTTTGCTGAAATTGTGACCCCGGGGCTTAGGGATTTTTTCAAAAAAATATTTTCTGCCGGTTAAGTTTTTGAGGGCTGATTTCTTGTCCTGTGATAAAAAGCCTTCTGTTTCCATCGCCAAAGCTTTCAGGGGAGCATTTTCAAGCTTTTGGCACCATTTTTGAGTGAATTGCCAAAAGTCAGATTTTTGCTGAAATTGTGACCCCGGGGCTTAGGGATTTTTTCAAAAAAATATTTTCTGCCGGTTAAGTTTTTGAGGGCTGATTTCTTGTCCTGTGATAAAAAGACTTCTGTTTCCATCGCCAAAGCTTTCAGGGGAGCATCTTCAAGCTTTTGGCACCATTTTTGAGTGAATTGCCAAAAGTCAGATTTTTGCTGAAATTGTGACCCCGGGGCTTAGGGATTTTTTCAAAAAAATATTTTCTGCCGGTTAAGTTTTTGAGGGCTGATTTCTTGTCCTGTGATAAAAAGCCTTCTGTTTCGAGTGCCAAACCTTTGAGGAGAGCATTTTCAGGCTTTTAGCACCATTTTTGAGTGAATTGCCAAAAGTCAGATTTTTGCTGAAATTGTGACCCCGGGGCTTAGGGATTTTTTCAAAAAAATATTTTCTGTCGGTTAAGTTGTTGAGGGCTGATTTCTTGTCCTGTGATAAAAAGACTTCTGTTTCCATCGCCAAAGCTTTCAGGGGAGCATTTTCAAGCTTTTGGCACCATTTTTGAGTGAATTGCCAAAAGTCAGATTTTTGCTGAAATTGTGACCCCGGGGCTTAGGGATTTTTTCAAAAAAATATTTTCTGCCGGTTAAGTTTTTGAGGGCTGCTTTCTTGTCCTGTGATAAAAAGCCTTCTGTTTCGAGTGCCAAACCTTTCAGGAGAGCATTTTCAAGCTTTTGGCACCATTTTTGAGTGAATTGCCAAAAGTCAGATTTTTGCTGAAATTGTGACCCCGGGGCTTAGGGATTTTTTCAAAAAAATATTTTCTGCCGGTTAAGTTTTTGAGGGCTGATTTCTTGTCCTGTGATAAAAAGCCTTCTGTTTCCATCGCCAAAGCTTTCAGGGGAGCATTTTCAAGCTTTTGGCACCATTTTTGAGTGAATTGCCAAAAGTCAGATTTTTGCTGAAATTGTGACCCCGGGGCTTAGGGATTTTTTCAAAAAAATATTTTCTGCCGGTTAAGTTTTTGAGGGCTGATTTCTTGTCCTGTGATAAAAAGACTTCTGTTTCCATCGCCAAAGCTTTCAGGGGAGCATCTTCAAGCTTTTGGCACCATTTTTGAGTGAATTGCCAAAAGTCAGATTTATGCTGAAATTGTGACCCCGGGGCTTAGGGATTTTTTCAAAAAAATATTTTCTGCCGGTTAAGTTTTTGAGGGCTGATTTCTTGTCCTGTGATAAAAAGCCTTCTGTTTCGAGTGCCAAACCTTTGAGGAGAGCATTTTCAGGCTTTTGGCACCATTTTTGAGTGAATTGCCAAAAGTCAGATTTTTGCTGAAATTGTGACCCCGGGGCTTAGGGATTTTTTCAAAAAAATATTTTCTGTCGGTTAAGTTGTTGAGGGCTGATTTCTTGTCCTGTGATAAAAAGACTTCTGTTTCCATCGCCAAAGCTTTCAGGGGAGCATTTTCAAGCTTTTGGCACCATTTTTGAGTGAATTGCCAAAAGTCAGATTTTTGCTGAAATTGTGACCCCGGCGCTTAGGGATTTTTTCAAAAAAATATTTTCTGCCGGTTAAGTTGTTGAGGGCTGATTTCTTGTCCAGTGATAAAAAGACTTCTGTTTCCATCGCCAAAGCTTTCAGGGGAGCATTTTCAAGCTTTTGGCACCATTTTTGAGTGAATTGCCAAAAGTCAGATTTTTGCTGAAATTGTGACCCCGGGGCTTAGGGATTTTTTCAAAAAAATATTTTCTGCCGGTTAAGTTGTTGAGGGCTGATTTCTTGTCCTGTGATAAAAAGATTTCTGTTTCCATCGCCAAAGCTTTCAGGGGAGCATTTTCAAGCTTTTGGCACCATTTTTGAGTGAATTGCCAAAAGTCAGTTTTTTGCTGAAATTGTGACCCCGGGGCTTAGGGATATTTCAAAAAAATATTTTCTGCCGGTTAAATTTTTGAGGGCTGATTTCTTGTCCTGTGATAAAAAGCCTTCTGTTTCGAGTGCCAAACCTTTCAGGAGAGCATTTTCAGGCTTTTGGCACCATTTTTGAGTGAATTGCCAAAAGTCAGATTTTTGCTGAAATTGTGACCCCGGGGCTTAGGGATTTTTTCAAAAAAATATTTTCTGCCGGTTAAGTTGTTGAGGGCTGATTTCTTGTCCTGTGATAAGAAGACTTCTGTTTCCATCGCCAAAGCTTTCAGGGGAGCATTTTCAAGCTTTTGGCACCATTTTTGAGTGAATTGCCAAAAGTCAGATTTTTGCTGAAATTGTGACCCCGGGGCTTAGGGATTTTTTCAAAAAAATATTTTCTGCCGGTTAAGTTTTTGAGGGCTGATTTCTTGTCCTGTGATAAAAAGCCTTCTGTTTCGAGTGCCAAACCTTTCAGGAGAGCATTTTCAGGCTTTTGGCACCATTTTTGAGTGAATTGCCAAAAGTCAGATTTTTGCTGAAATTGTGATCCCGGGGCTTAGGGATTTTTTCAAAAAAATATTTTCTGCCTGTTAAGTTGTTGAGGGCTGATTTCTTGTCCTGTGATAAAAAGACTTCTGTTTCGAGTGCCAAACCTTTCAGGAGAGCATTTTCAAGCTTTTGGCACCACTTTTGAGTGAATTGCCAAAAGTCAGATTTTTGCTGAGATTGTGACCCCGGGGCTTAGGGATTTTTTCAAAAAAATATTTTCTGCCGGTTAAGTTTTTGAGGGCTGATTTCTTGTCCTGTGATAAAAAGACTTCTGTTTCCATCGCCAAACCTTTCAGGGGAGCATTTTCAGGCTTTTGGCACCATTTTTGAGTGAATTGCCAAAAGTCAGATTTTTGCTGAAATTGTGACCCCGGGGCTTAGGGATTTTTTCAAAAAAATATTTTCTGCCGGTTACGTTTTTGAGGGCTGATTTCTTGTCCTGTGATAAAAAGCCTTCTGTTTCGAGTGCCAAACCTTTCAGGAGAGCATTTTCAGGCTTTTGGCACCATTTTTGAGTGAATTGCCAAAAGTCAGATTTTTGCTGAAATTGTGACCCCGGGGCTTAGGGATTTTATCAAAAAAATATTTTCTGCCGGTTAAGTTTTTGAGGGCTGATTTCTTGTCCTGTGATAAAAAGACTTCTGTTTCCATCGCCAAAGCTTTCAGGGGAGCATCTTCAAGCTTTTGGCACCATTTTTGAGTGAATTGCCAAAAGTCAGATTTTTGCTGAAATTGTGACCCCGGGGCTTAGGGATTTTTTCAAAAAAATTATTTTCTGCCGGTTAAGTTTTTGAGGGCTGCTTTCTTGTCCTGTGATAAAAAGCCTTCTGTTTCGAGTGCCAAACCTTTCAGGAGAGCATTTTCAAGCTTTTGGCACCATTTTTGAGTGAATTGCCAAAAGTCAGATTTTTGCTGAAATTGTGACCCCGGGGCTTAGGGATTTTTTCAAAAAAATATTTTCTGCCGGTTAAGTGTTTGAGGGCTGATTTCTTGTTCTGTGATAAAAAGCCTTCTGTTTCGAGTGCCAAACCTTTCAGGAGAGCATTTTCAGGCTTTTGGCACCATTTTTGAGTGAATTGCCAAAAGTCAGATTTTTGCTGAAATTGTGACCCCGGGGCTTAGGGATATTTTCAAAAAAATATTTTCTGCCGGTTACGTTGTTGAGGGCTGATTTCTTGTCCTGTGATAAAAAGCCTTCTGTTTCGAGTGCCAAACCTTTCAGGAGAGCATTTTCAGGCTTTTGGCACCATTTTTGAGTGAATTGCCAAAAGTCAGATTTTTGCTGAAATTGTGACCCCGGGGCTTAGGGATATTTTCAAAAAAATATTTTCTGCCGGTTAAGTTTTTGAGGGCTGATTTCTTGTCCTGTGATAAAAAGCCTTCTGTTTCGAGTGCCAAAACTTTCAGGAGAGCATTTTCAAGCTTTTGGACCATTTTTGAGTGAATTGCCAAAAGTCAGATTTTTGCTGAAATTGTGACCCCGGGGCTTAGGGATTTTTTCAAAAAAATATTTTCTGCCGGTTAAGCTTTTGAGGGCTGATTTCTTGTCCTGTGATAAAAAGACTTCTGTTTCCATCGCCAAAGCTTTCAGGGGAGCATTTTCAAGCTTTTGGCACCATTTTTGAGTGAATTGCCAAAAGTCAGATTTTTGCTGAAATTGTGACCCTGGGGCTTAGGGATTTTTTCAAAAAAATATTTTCTGCCGGTTACGTTTTTGAGGGCTGATTTCTTGTTCTGTGATAAAAAGCCTTCTGTTTCGAGTGCCAAACCTTTCAGGAGAGCATTTTCAGGCTTTTGGCACCATTTTTGAGTGAATTGCCAAAAGTCAGATTTTTGCTGAAATTGTGACCCCGGGGCTTAGGGATATTTTCAAAAAAATATTTTCTGCCGGTTACGTTGTTGAGGGCTGATTTCTTGTCCTGTGATAAAAAGCCTTCTGTTTCGAGTGCAAAACCTTTCAGGAGTGCATTTTCAGGCTTTTGGCACCATTTTTGAGTGAATTGCCAAAAGTCAGATTTTTGCTGAAATTGTGACCACGGGGCTTAGGGATTTTTTCAAAAAAATATTTTCTGCCGGTTACGTTGTTGAGGGCTGATTTCTTGTCCTGTGATAAAAAGCCTTCTGTTTCGAGTGCCAAACCTTTCAGGAGAGCATTTTCAGGTTTTTGGCACCATTTTTGAGTGAATTGCCAAAAGTCAGATTTTTGCTGAAATTGTGACCCCGGGGCTTAGGGCTTTTTTCAAAAAAATATTTACTGCCGGTTAAGTTTTTGAGGGCTGATTTCTTGTCCTGTGATAAAAAGACTTCTGTTTCCATCGCCAAAGCTTTCAGGGGAGCATTTTCAAGCTTTTGGCACCATTTTTGATTGAATTGCCAAAAGTCAGATTTTTGCTGAAATTGTGACCCCGGGGCTTAGGGATTTTTTAAAAAACATATTTTCTGCCGGTTTCGTTTTTGAGGGCTGATTTCTTGTCCTGTGATAAAAAGCCTTCTGTTTCGAGTGCCAAACCTTTCAGGAGAGCATTTTCAAGCTTTTGGCACCACTTTTGAGTGAATTGCCAAAAGTCAGATTTTTGCTGAAATTGTGACCCCGGGGCTTAGGGATATTTTCAAAAAAATATTTTCTGCCGGTTAAGTTTTTGAGGGCTGATTTCTTGTCCTGTGATAAAAAGACTTCTGTTTCCATCGCCAAAGCTTTCAGGGGAGCATTTTCAAGCTTTTGGCACCATTTTTGAGTGAATTGCCAAAAGTCAAATTTTTGCTGAAATTGTGACCCCGGGGCTTAGGGATTTTTTTAAAAAAATATTTTCTGCCGGTTACGTTTTTGAGGGCTGATTTCTTGTCCTGTGATAAAAAGCCTTCTGTTTCGAGTGCCAAACCTTTCAGGAGAGCATTTTCAAGCTTTTGGCACCACTTTTGAGTGAATTGCCAAAAGTCAGATTTTTGCTGAAATTGTGACCCCGGGGCTTAGGGATTTTTTCAAAAAAATATTTTCTGCCGGTTAAGTTTTTGAGGGCTGATTTCTTGTCCTGTGATAAAAAGCCTTCTGTTTCCATCGCCAAAGCTTTCAGGGGAGCATTTTCAAGCTTTTGGCACCATTTTTGAGTGAATTGCCAAAAGTCAGATTTTTGCTGAAATTGTGACCCCGGGGCTTAGGGATTTTTTCAAAAAAATATTTTCTGCCGGTTAAGTTTTTGAGGGCTGATTTCTTGTCCTGTGATAAAAAGACTTCTGTTTCCATCGCCAAAGCTTTCAGGGGAGCATTTTCAAGGTTTTGGCACCATTTTTGAGTGAATTGCCAAATGTCAGATTTTTGCTGAAATTGTGACCCCGGGGCTTAGGGATTTTTTCAAAAAAATATTTTCTGCCGGTTAAGTTTTTGAGGGCTGATTTCTTGTCCTGTGATAAAAAGCCTTCTGTTTCCATCGCCAAAGCTTTCAGGGGAGCATTTTCAAGCTTTTGGAACCATTTTTGAGTGAATTGCCAAAAGTCAGATTTTTGCTGAAATTGTGACCCCGGGGCTTAGGGATATTTTCAAAAAAATATTTTCTGCCGGTTAAGTTTTTGAGGGCTGATTTCTTGTCCTGTGATAAAAAGCCTTCTGTTTCGAGTGCCAAACCTTTCAGGAGAGCATTTTCAGGCTTTTGGCACCATTTTTGAGTGAACTGCCAAAAGTCAGATTTTTGCTGAAATTGTGACCCCGGGGCTTAGGGATTTTTTCAAAAAAATATTTTCTGCCGGTTAAGTTTTTGAGGGCTGATTTCTTGTCCTGTGATAAAAAGCCTTCTGTTTCGAGTGCCAAACCTTTCAGGAGAGCATTTTCAGGCTTTTGGCACCATTTTTGAGTGAATTGCCAAAAGTCAGATTTTTGCTGAAATTGTGACCCCGGGGCTTAGGGATTTTTTCAAAAAAATATTTTCTGCCGGTTAAGTTTTTGAGGGCTGATTTCTTGTCCTGTGATAAAAAGCCTTTTGTTTCCATCGCCAAAGCTTTCAGGGGAGCATTTTAAAGCTTTTGGCACCATTTTTGAGTGAATTGCCAAAAGTCAGATTTTTGCTGAAATTGTGACCCCGGGGCTTAGGGATTTTTTTAAAAAAATATTTTCTGCCGGTTACGTTTTTGAGGGCTGATTTCTTGTCCTGTGATAAAAAGCCTTCTGTTTCGAGTGCCAAACCTTTCAGGAGAGCATTTTCAAGCTTCTGGCACCACTTTTGAGTGAATTGCCAAAAGTCAGATTTTTGCTGAAATTGTGACCCCGGGGCTTAGGGATTTTTTCAAAAAAATATTTTCTGCCGGTTACGTTTCTGAGGGCTGATTTCTTGTCCTGTGATAAAAAGCCTTCTGTTTCGAGTGCCAAACCTTTCAGGAGAGCATTTTCAGGCTTTTGGCACCATTTTTGAGTGAATTGCCAAAAGTCAGATTTTTGCTGAAATTGTGACCCCGGGGCTTAGGGATTTTTTCAAAAAAATATTTTCTGCCGGTTAAGTTTTTGAGGGCTGATTTCTTGTCCTGTGATAAAAAGCCTTCTGTTTCCATCGCCAAAGCTTTCAGGGGAGCATTTTCAAGCTTTTGGAACCATTTTTGAGTGAATTGCCAAAAGTCAGATTTTTGCTGAAATTGTGACCCCGGCGCTTAGGGATTTTTTCAAAAAAATATTTTCTGCCGGTTAAGTTTTTGAGGGCTGATTTCTTGTCCTGTGATAAAAAAGCCTTCTGTTTCCATCGCCAAAGCTTTCAGGGGAGCATTTTCAAGCTTTTGGCACCATTTTTGAGTGAATTGCCAAAAGTCAGATTTTTGCTGAAATTGTGACCCCGGGGCTTAGGGATTTTTTCAAGAAAATATTTTCTGCCGGTTAAGTTTTTGAGGGCTGATTTCTTGTCCTGTGATAAAAAGCCTTCTGTTTCCATCGCCAAAGCTTTCAGGGGAGCATTTTAAAGCTTTTGGAACCATTTTTGAGTGAATTGCCAAAAGTCAGATTTTTGCTGAAATTGTGACCCCGGGGCTTAGGGATATTTTCAAAAAAATATTTTCTGCCGGTTAAGTTTTTGAGGGCTGATTTCTTGTCCTGTGATAAAAAGCCTTCTGTTTCGAGTGCCAAACCTTTCAGGAGAGCATTTTCAGGCTTTTGGCACCATTTTTGAGTAAACTGCCAAAAGTCAGATTTTTGCTGAAATTGTGACCCCGGGGCTTAGGGATTTTTTCAAAAAAATATTTTCTGCCGGTTAAGTTTTTGAGGGCTGATTTCTTGTCCTGTGATAAAAAGACTTCTGTTTCCATCGCCAAAGCTTTCAGGGGAGCATCTTCAAGCTTTTGGCACCATTTTTGAGTGAATTGCCAAAAGTCAGATTTATGCTGAAATTGTGACCCCGGGGCTTAGGGATTTTTTCAAAAAAATATTTTCTGCCGGTTAAGTTGTTGAGGGCTGATTTCTTGTCCTGTGATAAAAAGCCTTCTGTTTCGAGTGCCAAAACTTTCAGGAGAGCATTTTCAAGCTTTTGGCACCATTCTTGAGTGAATTGCCAAAAGTCAGATTTTTGCTGAAATTGTGACCCCGGGGCTTAGGGATTTTTTCAAAAAAATATTTTCTGCCGGTTAAGTTGTTGAGGGCTGATTTCTTGTCCTGTGATAAAAAGACTTCTGTTTCCATCGCCAAAGCTTTCAGGGGAGCATTTTCAAGCTTTTGGCACCATTTTTGAGTGAATTGCCAAAAGTCAGATTTTTGCTGAAATTGTGACCCCGGCGCTTAGGGATTTTTTCAAAAAAATATTTTCTGCCGGTTAAGTTGTTGAGGGCTGATTTCTTGTCCTGTGATAAAAAGCCTTCTGTTTCGAGTGCCAAAACTTTCAGGAGAGCATTTTCAAGCTTTTGGCACCATTTTTGAGTGAATTGCCAAAAGTCAGATTTTTGCTGAAATTGTGACCCCGGGGCTTAGGGATTTTTTCAAAAAAATATTTTCTGCCGGTTAAGTTGTTGAGGGCTGATTTCTTGTCCTGTGATAAAAAGACTTCTGTTTCCATCGCCAAAGCTTTCAGGGGAGCATTTTCAAACTTTTGGCACCATTTTTGAGTGAATTGCCAAAAGTCAGATTTTTGCTGAAATTGTGACCCCGGCGCTTAGGGATTTTTTCAAAAAAATATTTTCTGCCGGTTAAGTTGTGGAAGGCTGATTTCTTGTCCAGTGATAAAAAGACTTCTGTTTCCATCGCCAAAGCTTTCAGGGGAGCATTTTCAAGCTTTTGGCACCATTTTTGAGTGAATTGGCAAAAGTCAGATTTTTGCTGAAATTGTGACCCCGGGGCTTAGGGATTTTTTCAAAAAAATATTTTCTGCCGGTTAAGTTGTTGAGGGCTGATTTCTTGTCCTGTGATAAAAAGATTTCTGTTTCCATCGCCAAAGCTTTCAGGGGAGCATTTTCAAGCTTTTGGCACCATTTTTGAGTGAATTGCCAAAAGTCAGATTTTTGCTGAAATTGTGACCCCGGGGCTTAGGGATTTTTTCAAAAAAATATTTTCTGCCGGTTAAGTTTTTGAGGGCTGATTTCTTGTCCTGTGATAAAAAGACTTCTGTTTCCATCGCCAAAGCTTTCAGGAGAGCATTTTCAGGCTTTTGGCACCATTTTTGAGTGAATTGCCAAAAGTCAGATTTTTGCTGAAATTGTGACCCCGGGGCTTAGGGATTTTTTCAAAAAAATATTTTCTGCCGGTTAAGTTGTTGAGGGCTGATTTCTTGTCCTGTGATAAGAAGACTTCTGTTTCCATCGCCAAAGCTTTCAGGGGAGCATTTTCAAGCTTTTGGCACCATTTTTGAGTGAATTGCCAAAAGTCAGATTTTTGCTGAAATTGTGACCCCGGGGCTTAGGGATTTTTTCAAAAAAATATTTTCTGCCGGTTAAGTTTTTGAGGGCTGATTTCTTGTCCTGTGATAAAAAGCCTTCTGTTTCGAGTGCCAAACCTTTCAGGAGAGCATTTTCAGGCTTTTGGCACCATTTTTGAGTGAATTGCCAAAAGTCAGATTTTTGCTGAAATTGTGACCCCGGGGCTTAGGGATTTTTTCAAAAAAATATTTTCTGCCGGTTAAGTTTTTGAGGGCTGATTTCTTGTCCTGTGATAAAAAGACTTCTGTTTCGAGTGCCAAACCTTTCAGGAGAGCATTTTCAAGCTTTTGGCACCACTTTTGAGTGAATTGCCAAAAGTCAGATTTTTGCTGAAATTGTGACCCCGGGGCTTAGGGATTTTTTCAAAAAAATATTTTCTGCCGGTTAAGTTTTTGAGGGCTGATTTCTTGTCCTGTGATAAAAAGACTTCTGTTTCCATCGCCAAACCTTTCAGGGGAGCATTTTCAAGCTTTTGGCACCATTTTTGAGTGAATTGCCAAAAGTCAGATTTTTGCTGAAATTGTGACCCCGGGGCTTAGGGATTTTTTCAAAAAAATATTTTCTGCCGGTTAAGTTTTTGAGGGCTGATTTCTTGTCCTGTGATAAAAAGCCTTCTGTTTCGAGTGCCAAACCTTTCAGGAGAGCATTTTCAGGCTTTTGGCACCATTTTTGAGTGAATTGCCAAAAGTCAGATTTTTGCTGAAATTGTGACCCCGGGGCTTAGGGATTTTTTCAAAAAAATATTTTCTGCCGGTTAAGTTTTTGAGGGCTGATTTCTTGTCCTGTGATAAAAAGACTTCTGTTTCGAGTGCCAAACCTTTCAGGAGAGCATTTTCAAGCTTTTGGCGCCACTTTTGAGTGAATTGCCAAAAGTCAGATTTTTGCTGAAATTGTGACCCCGGGGCTTAGGGATTTTTTCAAAAAAATATTTTCTGCCGGTTAAGTTTTTGAGGGCTGCTTTCTTGTCCTGTGATAAAAAGACTTCTGTTTCGAGTGCCAAACCTTTCAGGAGAGCATTTTCAGGCTTTTGGCACCATTTTTGAGTGAATTGCCAAAAGTCAGATTTATGCTGAAATTGTGACCCCGGGGCTTAGGGATTTTTTCAAAAAAATATTTTCTGCCGGTTAAGTTTTTGAGGGCTGCTTTCTTGTCCTGTGATAAAAAGCCTTCTGTTTCGAGTGCCAAACCTTTCAGGAGAGCATTTTCAAGCTTTTGGCACCATTTTTGAGTGAATTGCCAAAAGTCAGATTTTTGCTGAAATTGTGACCCCGGGGCTTAGGGATTTTTTCAAAAAAATATTTTCTGCCGGTTAAGTTTTTGAGGGCTGATTTCTTGTCCTGTGATAAAAAGCCTTCTGTTTCCATCGCCAAAGCTTTCAGGGGAGCATTTTCAAGCTTTTGGCACCATTTTTGAGTGAATTGCCAAAAGTCAGATTTTTGCTGAAATTGTGACCCCGGGGCTTAGGGATTTTTTCAAAAAAATATTTTCTGCCGGTTAAGTTTTTGAGGGCTGATTTCTTGTCCTGTGATAAAAAGACTTCTGTTTCCATCGCCAAACCTTTCAGGGGAGCATCTTCAAGCTTTTGGCACCATTTTTGAGTGAATTGCCAAAAGTCAGATTTTTGCTGAAATTGTGACCCCGGGGCTTAGGGATTTTTTCAAAAAAATATTTTCTGCCGGTTAAGTTTTTGAGGGCTGATTTCTTGTCCTGTGATAAAAAGCCTTCTGTTTCGAGTGCCAAACCTTTCAGGAGAGCATTTTCAGGCTTTTGGCACCATTTTTGAGTGAATTGCCAAAAGTCAGATTTTTGCTGAAATTGTGACCCCGGGGCTTAGGGATTTTTTCAAAAAAATATTTTCTGCCGGTTAAGTTTTTGAGGGCTGATTTCTTGTCCTGTGATAAAAAGACTTCTGTTTCGAGTGCCAAACCTTTCAGGAGAGCATTTTCAAGCTTTTGGCGCCACTTTTGAGTGAATTGCCAAAAGTCAGATTTTTGCTGAAATTGTGACCCCGGGGCTTAGGGATTTTTTCAAAAAAATATTTTCTGCCGGTTAAGTTTTTGAGGGCTGCTTTCTTGTCCTGTGATAAAAAGACTTCTGTTTCGAGTGCCAAACCTTTCAGGAGAGCATTTTCAGGCTTTTGGCACCATTTTTGAGTGAATTGCCAAAAGTCAGATTTATGCTGAAATTGTGACCCCGGGGCTTAGGGATTTTTTCAAAAAAATATTTTCTGCCGGTTAAGTTTTTGAGGGCTGCTTTCTTGTCCTGTGATAAAAAGCCTTCTGTTTCGAGTGCCAAACCTTTCAGGAGAGCATTTTCAAGCTTTTGGCACCATTTTTGAGTGAATTGCCAAAAGTCAGATTTTTGCTGAAATTGTGACCCCGGGGCTTAGGGATTTTTTCAAAAAAATATTTTCTGCCGGTTAAGTTTTTGAGGGCTGATTTCTTGTCCTGTGATAAAAAGCCTTCTGTTTCCATCGCCAAAGCTTTCAGGGGAGCATTTTCAAGCTTTTGGCACCATTTTTGAGTGAATTGCCAAAAGTCAGATTTTTGCTGAAATTGTGACCCCGGGGCTTAGGGATTTTTTCAAAAAAATATTTTCTGCCGGTTAAGTTTTTGAGGGCTGATTTCTTGTCCTGTGATAAAAAGACTTCTGTTTCCATCGCCAAAGCTTTCAGGGGAGCATCTTCAAGCTTTTGGCACCATTTTTGAGTGAATTGCCAAAAGTCAGATTTATGCTGAAATTGTGACCCCGGGGCTTAGGGATTTTTTCAAAAAAATATTTTCTGCCGGTTAAGTTGTTGAGGGCTGATTTCTTGTCCTGTGATCAAAAGCCTTCTGTTTCCATCGCCAAAGCTTTCAGGGGAGCATTTTCAAGCTTTTGGCACCATTTTTGAGTGAATTGCCAAAAGTCAGATTTTTGCTGAAATTGTGACCCCGGGGCTTAGGGATTTTTTCAAAAAAATATTTTCTGCCGGTTAAGTTTTTGAGGGCTGCTTTCTTGTCCTGTGATAAAAAGCCTTCTGTTTCGAGTGCCAAACCTTTCAGGAGAGCATTTTCAAGCTTTTGGCACCATTTTTGAGTGAATTGCCAAAAGTCAGATTTTTGCTGAAATTGTGACCCCGGGGCTTAGGGATTTTTTCAAAAAAATATTTTCTGCCGGTTAAGTTTTTGAGGGCTGATTTCTTGTCCTGTGATAAAAAGCCTTCTGTTTCCATCGCCAAAGCTTTCAGGGGAGCATTTTCAAGCTTTTGGCACCACTTTTGAGTGAATTGCCAAAAGTCAGATTTTTGCTGAAATTGTGACCCCGGGGCTTAGGGATTTTTTCAAAAAAATATTTTCTGCCGGTTAAGTTTTTGAGGGCTGATTTCTTGTCCTGTGATAAAAAGACTTCTGTTTCCATCGCCAAACCTTTCAGGGGAGCATTTTCAGGCTTTTGGCACCATTTTTGAGTGAATTGCCAAAAGTCAGATTTTTGCTGAAATTGTGACCCCGGGGCTTAGGGATTTTTTCAAAAAAATATTTTCTGCCGGTTACGTTTTTGAGGGCTGATTTCTTGTCCTGTGATAAAAAGCCTTCTGTTTCGAGTGCCAAACCTTTCAGGAGAGCATTTTCAGGCTTTTGGCACCATTTTTGAGTGAATTGCCAAAAGTCAGATTTTTGCTGAAATTGTGACCCCGGGGCTTAGGGATTTTATCAAAAAAATATTTTCTGCCGGTTAAGTTTTTGAGGGCTGATTTCTTGTCCTGTGATAAAAAGACTTCTGTTTCCATCGCCAAAGCTTTCAGGGGAGCATTTTCAAGCTTTTGGCACCATTTTTGAGTGAATTGCCAAAAGTCAGATTTTTGCTGAAATTGTGACCCCGGGGCTTAGGGTTTTTTTCAAAAAAATATTTTCTGCCGGTTAAGTTTTTGAGGGCTGCTTTCTTGTCCTGTGATAAAAAGCCTTCTGTTTCGAGTGCCAAAGCTTTCAGGAGAGCATTTTCAAGCTTTTGGCACCATTTTTGAGTGAATTGCCAAAAGTCAGATTTTTGCTGAAATTGTGACCCCGGGGCTTAGGGATTTTTTCAAAAAAATATTTTCTGCCGGTTAAGTTTTTGAGGGCTGATTTCTTGTCCTGTGATAAAAAGCCTTCTGTTTCCATCGCCAAAGCTTTCAGGGGAGCATTTTCAAGCTTTTGGCACCATTTTTGAGTGAATTGCCAAAAGTCAGATTTATGCTGAAATTGTGACCCCGGGGCTTAGGGATTTTTTCAAAAAAATATTTTCTGCCGGTTAAGTTTTTGAGGGCTGATTTCTTGTCCTGTGATAAGAAGACTTCTGTTTCCATCGCCAAAGCTTTCAGGGGAGCATTTTCAAGCTTTTGGCACCATTTTTGAGTGAATTGCCAAAAGTCAGATTTTTGCTGAAATTGTGACCCCGGGGCTTAGGGATTTTTTCAAAAAAATATTTTCTGCCGGTTAAGTTTTTGAGGGCTGCTTTCTTGTCCTGTGATAAAAAGACTTCTGTTTCGAGTGCCAAACCTTTCAGGAGAGCATTTTCAAGCTTTTGGCGCCACTTTTGAGTGAATTGCCAAAAGTCAGATTTTTGCTGAAATTGTGACCCCGGGGCTTAGGGATTTTTTCAAAAAAATATTTTCTGCCGGTTAAGTTTTTGAGGGCTGCTTTCTTGTCCTGTGATAAAAAGACTTCTGTTTCGAGTGCCAAACCTTTCAGGAGAGCATTTTCAAGCTTTTGGCACCATTTTTGAGTGAATTGCCAAAAGTCAGATTTTTGCTGAAATTGTGACCCCGGGGCTTAGGGATTTTTTCAAAAAAATATTTTCTGCCGGTTACGTTTTTGAGGGCTGATTTCTTGTCCTGTGATAAAAAGCCTTCTGTTTCGAGTGCCAAACCTTTCAGGAGAGCATTTTCAGGCTTTTGGCACCATTTTTGAGTGAATTGCCAAAAGTCAGATTTTTGCTGAAATTGTGACCCCGGGGCTTAGGGATTTTATCAAAAAAATATTTTCTGCCGGTTAAGTTTTTGAGGGCTGATTTCTTGTCCTGTGATAAAAAGACTTCTGTTTCCATCGCCAAAGCTTTCAGGGGAGCATCTTCAAGCTTTTGGCACCATTTTTGAGTGAATTGCCAAAAGTCAGATTTATGCTGAAATTGTGACCCCGGGGCTTAGGGATTTTTTCAAAAAAATATTTTCTGCCGGTTAAGTTTTTGAGGGCTGCTTTCTTGTCCTGTGATAAAAAGCCTTCTGTTTCGAGTGCCAAACCTTTCAGGAGAGCATTTTCAAGCTTTTGGCACCATTTTTGAGTGAATTGCCAAAAGTCAGATTTTTGCTGAAATTGTGACCCCGGGGCTTAGGGATTTTTTCAAAAAAATATTTTCTGCCGGTTAAGTTTTTGAGGGCTGATTTCTTGTCCTGTGATAAAAAGCCTTCTGTTTCCATCGCCAAAGCTTTCAGGGGAGCATTTTCAAGCTTTTGGCACCATTTTTGAGTGAATTGCCAAAAGTCAGATTTTTGCTGAAATTGTGACCCCGGGGCTTAGGGATTTTTTCAAAAAAATATTTTCTGCCGGTTAAGTTTTTGAGGGCTGATTTCTTGTCCTGTGATAAAAAGCCTTCTGTTTCCATCGCCAAAGCTTTCAGGGGAGCATTTTCAAGCTTTTGGCACCATTTTTGAGTGAATTGCCAAAAGTCAGATTTTTGCTGAAATTGTGACCCCGGGGCTTAGGGATTTTTTCAAAAAAATATTTTCTGCCGGTTAAGTTTTTGAGGGCTGATTTCTTGTCCTGTGATAAAAAGACTTCTGTTTCCATCGCCAAAGCTTTCAGGGGAGCATCTTCAAGCTTTTGGCACCATTTTTGAGTGAATTGCCAAAAGTCAGATTTATGCTGAAATTGTGACCCCGGGGCTTAGGGATTTTTTCAAAAAAATATTTTCTGCCGGTTAAGTTGTTGAGGGCTGATTTCTTGTCCTGTGATCAAAAGCCTTCTGTTTCCATCGCCAAAGCTTTCAGGGGAGCATTTTCAAGCTTTTGGCACCATTTTTGAGTGAATTGCCAAAAGTCAGATTTTTGCTGAAATTGTGACCCCGGGGCTTAGGGATTTTTTCAAAAAAATATTTTCTGCCGGTTAAGTTTTTGAGGGCTGCTTTCTTGTCCTGTGATAAAAAGCCTTCTGTTTCGAGTGCCAAACCTTTCAGGAGAGCATTTTCAAGCTTTTGGCACCATTTTTGAGTGAATTGCCAAAAGTCAGATTTTTGCTGAAATTGTGACCCCGGGGCTTAGGGATTTTTTCAAAAAAATATTTTCTGCCGGTTAAGTTTTTGAGGGCTGATTTCTTGTCCTGTGATAAAAAGCCTTCTGTTTCCATCGCCAAAGCTTTCAGGGGAGCATTTTCAAGCTTTTGGCACCACTTTTGAGTGAATTGCCAAAAGTCAGATTTTTGCTGAAATTGTGACCCCGGGGCTTAGGGATTTTTTCAAAAAAATATTTTCTGCCGGTTAAGTTTTTGAGGGCTGATTTCTTGTCCTGTGATAAAAAGACTTCTGTTTCCATCGCCAAACCTTTCAGGGGAGCATTTTCAGGCTTTTGGCACCATTTTTGAGTGAATTGCCAAAAGTCAGATTTTTGCTGAAATTGTGACCCCGGGGCTTAGGGATTTTTTCAAAAAAATATTTTCTGCCGGTTACGTTTTTGAGGGCTGATTTCTTGTCCTGTGATAAAAAGCCTTCTGTTTCGAGTGCCAAACCTTTCAGGAGAGCATTTTCAGGCTTTTGGCACCATTTTTGAGTGAATTGCCAAAAGTCAGATTTTTGCTGAAATTGTGACCCCGGGGCTTAGGGATTTTATCAAAAAAATATTTTCTGCCGGTTAAGTTTTTGAGGGCTGATTTCTTGTCCTGTGATAAAAAGACTTCTGTTTCCATCGCCAAAGCTTTCAGGGGAGCATTTTCAAGCTTTTGGCACCATTTTTGAGTGAATTGCCAAAAGTCAGATTTTTGCTGAAATTGTGACCCCGGGGCTTAGGGTTTTTTTCAAAAAAATATTTTCTGCCGGTTAAGTTTTTGAGGGCTGCTTTCTTGTCCTGTGATAAAAAGCCTTCTGTTTCGAGTGCCAAAGCTTTCAGGAGAGCATTTTCAAGCTTTTGGCACCATTTTTGAGTGAATTGCCAAAAGTCAGATTTTTGCTGAAATTGTGACCCCGGGGCTTAGGGATTTTTTCAAAAAAATATTTTCTGCCGGTTAAGTTTTTGAGGGCTGATTTCTTGTCCTGTGATAAAAAGCCTTCTGTTTCCATCGCCAAAGCTTTCAGGGGAGCATTTTCAAGCTTTTGGCACCATTTTTGAGTGAATTGCCAAAAGTCAGATTTTTGCTGAAATTGTGACCCCGGGGCTTAGGGATTTTTTCAAAAAAATATTTTCTGCCGGTTAAGTTTTTGAGGGCTGATTTCTTGTCCTGTGATAAAAAGACTTCTGTTTCCATCGCCAAAGCTTTCAGGGGAGCATCTTCAAGCTTTTGGCACCATTTTTGAGTGAATTGCCAAAAGTCAGATTTATGCTGAAATTGTGACCCCGGGGCTTAGGGATTTTTTCAAAAAAATATTTTCTGCCGGTTAAGTTTTTGAGGGCTGATTTCTTGTCCTGTGATAAGAAGACTTCTGTTTCCATCGCCAAAGCTTTCAGGGGAGCATTTTCAAGCTTTTGGCACCATTTTTGAGTGAATTGCCAAAAGTCAGATTTTTGCTGAAATTGTGACCCCGGGGCTTAGGGATTTTTTCAAAAAAATATTTTCTGCCGGTTAAGTTTTTGAGGGCTGCTTTCTTGTCCTGTGATAAAAAGCCTTCTGTTTCGAGTGCCAAACCTTTCAGGAGAGCATTTTCAAGCTTTTGGCACCATTTTTGAGTGAATTGCCAAAAGTCAGATTTTTGCTGAAATTGTGACCCCGGGGCTTAGGGATTTTTTCAAAAAAATATTTTCTGCCGGTTAAGTTTTTGAGGGCTGATTTCTTGTCCTGTGATAAAAAGCCTTCTGTTTCCATCGCCAAAGCTTTCAGGGGAGCATTTTCAAGCTTTTGGCACCATTTTTGAGTGAATTGCCAAAAGTCAGATTTTTGCTGAAATTGTGACCCCGGGGCTTAGGGATTTTTTCAAAAAAATATTTTCTGCCGGTTAAGTTTTTGAGGGCTGATTTCTTGTCCTGTGATAAAAAGACTTCTGTTTCCATCGCCAAAGCTTTCAGGGGAGCATCTTCAAGCTTTTGGCACCATTTTTGAGTGAATTGCCAAAAGTCAGATTTATGCTGAAATTGTGACCCCGGGGCTTAGGGATTTTTTCAAAAAAATATTTTCTGCCGGTTAAGTTTTTGAGGGCTGATTTCTTGTCCTGTGATAAAAAGCCTTCTGTTTCGAGTGCCAAAACTTTCAGGAGAGCATTTTCAAGCTTTTGGCACCATTTTTGAGTGAATTGCCAAAAGTCAGATTTTTGCTGAAATTGTGACCCCGGGGCCTAGGGATTTTTTCAAAAAAATATTTTCTGCCGGTTAAGTTGTTGAGGGCTGATTTCTTGTCCTGTGATAAAAAGACTTCTGTTTCCATCGCCAAAGCTTTCAGGGGAGCATTTTCAAGCTTTTGGCACCATTTTTGAGTGAATTGCCAAAAGTCAGATTTTTGCTGAAATTGTGACCCCGGCGCTTAGGGATTTTTTCAAAAAAATATTTTCTGCCGGTTAAGTTGTTGAGGGCTGATTTCTTGTCCAGTGATAAAAAGACTTCTGTTTCCATCGCCAAAGCTTTCAGGGGAGCATTTTCAAGCTTTTGGCACCATTTTTGAGTGAATTGCCAAAAGTCAGATTTTTGCTGAAATTGTGACCCCGGGGCTTAGGGATTTTTTCAAAAAAATATTTTCTGCCGGTTAAGTTGTTGAGGGCTGATTTCTTGTCCTGTGATAAAAAGATTTCTGTTTCCATCGCCAAAGCTTTCAGGGGAGCATTTTCAAGCTTTTGGCACCATTTTTGAGTGAATTGCCAAAAGTCAGATTTTTGCTGAAATTGTGACCCCGGGGCTTAGGGATATTTCAAAAAAATATTTTCTGCCGGTTAAGTTTTTGAGGGCTGATTTCTTGTCCTGTGATAAAAAGCCTTCTGTTTCGAGTGCCAAACCTTTCAGGAGAGCATTTTCAGGCTTTTGGCACCATTTTTGAGTGAATTGCCAAAAGTCAGATTTTTGCTGAAATTGTGACCCCGGGGCTTAGGGATTTTTTCAAAAAAATATTTTCTGCCGGTTAAGTTGTTGAGGGCTGATTTCTTGTCCTGTGATAAGAAGACTTCTGTTTCCATCGCCAAAGCTTTCAGGGGAGCATTTTCAAGCTTTTGGCACCATTTTTGAGTGAATTGCCAAAAGTCAGATTTTTGCTGAAATTGTGACCCCGGGGCTTAGGGATTTTTTCAAAAAAATATTTTCTGCCGGTTAAGTTTTTGAGGGCTGATTTCTTGTCCTGTGATAAAAAGCCTTCTGTTTCGAGTGCCAAACCTTTCAGGAGAGCATTTTCAGGCTTTTGGCACCATTTTTGAGTGAATTGCCAAAAGTCAGATTTTTGCTGAAATTGTGACCCCGGGGCTTAGGGATTTTTTCAAAAAAATATTTTCTGCCGGTTAAGTTGTTGAGGGCTGATTTCTTGTCCTGTGATAAAAAGACTTCTGTTTCGAGTGCCAAACCTTTCAGGAGAGCATTTTCAAGCTTTTGGCACCACTTTTGAGTGAATTGCCAAAAGTCAGATTTTTGCTGAAATTGTGACCCCGGGGCTTAGGGATTTTTTCAAAAAAATATTTTCTGCCGGTTAAGTTTTTGAGGGCTGATTTCTTGTCCTGTGATAAAAAGACTTCTGTTTCCATCGCCAAACCTTTCAGGGGAGCATTTTCAGGCTTTTGGCACAATTTTTGAGTGAATTGCCAAAAGTCAGATTTTTGCTCAAATTGTGACCCCGGGGCTTAGGGATTTTTTCAAAAAAATATTTTCTGCCGGTTACGTTTTTGAGGGCTGATTTCTTGTCCTGTGATAAAAAGCCTTCTGTTTCGAGTGCCAAACCTTTCAGGAGAGCATTTTCAGGCTTTTGGCACCATTTTTGAGTGAATTGCCAAAAGTCAGATTTTTGCTGAAATTGTGACCCCGGGGCTTAGGGATTTTATCAAAAAAATATTTTCTGCCGGTTAAGTTTTTGAGGGCTGATTTCTTGTCCTGTGATAAAAAGACTTCTGTTTCCATCGCCAAAGCTTTCAGGGGAGCATTTTCAAGCTTTTGGCACCATTTTTGAGTGAATTGCCAAAAGTCAGATTTTTGCTGAAATTGTGACCCCGGGGCTTAGGGATTTTTTCAAAAAAATATTTTCTGCCGGTTAAGTTTTTGAGGGCTGCTTTCTTGTCCTGTGATAAAAAGCCTTCTGTTTCGAGTGCCAAACCTTTCAGGAGAGCATTTTCAAGCTTTTGGCACCATTTTTGAGTGAATTGCCAAAAGTCAGATTTTTGCTGAAATTGTGACCCCGGGGCTTAGGGATTTTTTCAAAAAAATATTTTCTGCCGGTTAAGTTTTTGAGGGCTGATTTCTTGTCCTGTGATAAAAAGCCTTCTGTTTCCATCGCCAAAGCTTTCAGGGGAGCATTTTCAAGCTTTTGGCACCATTTTTGAGTGAATTGCCAAAAGTCAGATTTTTGCTGAAATTGTGACCCCGGGGCTTAGGGATTTTTTCAAAAAAATATTTTCTGCCGGTTAAGTTTTTGAGGGCTGATTTCTTGTCCTGTGATAAAAAGCCTTCTGTTTCGAGTGCCAAACCTTTCAGGAGAGCATTTTCAGGCTTTTGGCACCATTTTTGAGTGAATTGCCAAAAGTCAGATTTTTGCTGAAATTGTGACCCCGGGGCTTAGGGATTTTTTCAAAAAAATATTTTCTGCCGGTTAAGTTGTTGAGGGCTGATTTCTTGTCCTGTGATAAAAAGACTTCTGTTTCGAGTGCCAAACCTTTCAGGAGAGCATTTTCAAGCTTTTGGCACCACTTTTGAGTGAATTGCCAAAAGTCAGATTTTTGCTGAAATTGTGACCCCGGGGCTTAGGGATTTTTTCAAAAAAATATTTTCTGCCGGTTAAGTTTTTGAGGGCTGATTTCTTGTCCTGTGATAAAAAGACTTCTGTTTCCATCGCCAAACCTTTCAGGGGAGCATTTTCAGGCTTTTGGCACAATTTTTGAGTGAATTGCCAAAAGTCAGATTTTTGCTCAAATTGTGACCCCGGGGCTTAGGGATTTTTTCAAAAAAATATTTTCTGCCGGTTACGTTTTTGAGGGCTGATTTCTTGTCCTGTGATAAAAAGCCTTCTGTTTCGAGTGCCAAACCTTTCAGGAGAGCATTTTCAGGCTTTTGGCACCATTTTTGAGTGAATTGCCAAAAGTCAGATTTTTGCTGAAATTGTGACCCCGGGGCTTAGGGATTTTATCAAAAAAATATTTTCTGCCGGTTAAGTTTTTGAGGGCTGATTTCTTGTCCTGTGATAAAAAGACTTCTGTTTCCATCGCCAAAGCTTTCAGGGGAGCATTTTCAAGCTTTTGGCACCATTTTTGAGTGAATTGCCAAAAGTCAGATTTTTGCTGAAATTGTGACCCCGGGGCTTAGGGATTTTTTCAAAAAAATATTTTCTGCCGGTTAAGTTTTTGAGGGCTGCTTTCTTGTCCTGTGATAAAAAGCCTTCTGTTTCGAGTGCCAAACCTTTCAGGAGAGCATTTTCAAGCTTTTGGCACCATTTTTGAGTGAATTGCCAAAAGTCAGATTTTTGCTGAAATTGTGACCCCGGGGCTTAGGGATTTTTTCAAAAAAATATTTTCTGCCGGTTAAGTTTTTGAGGGCTGATTTCTTGTCCTGTGATAAAAAGCCTTCTGTTTCCATCGCCAAAGCTTTCAGGGGAGCATTTTCAAGCTTTTGGCACCATTTTTGAGTGAATTGCCAAAAGTCAGATTTTTGCTGAAATTGTGACCCCGGGGCTTAGGGATTTTTTCAAAAAAATATTTTCTGCCGGTTAAGTTTTTGAGGGCTGATTTCTTGTCCTGTGATAAAAAGACTTCTGTTTCCATCGCCAAAGCTTTCAGGGGAGCATCTTCAAGCTTTTGGCACCATTTTTGAGTGAATTGCCAAAACTCAGATTTATGCTGAAATTGTGACCCCGGGGCTTAGGGATTTTTTCAAAAAAATATTTTCTGCCGGTTAAGTTTTTGAGGGCTGATTTCTTGTCCTGTGATAAAAAGCCTTCTGTTTCGAGTGCCAAAACTTTCAGGAGAGCATTTTCAAGCTTTTGGACCATTTTTGAGTGAATTGCCAAAAGTCAGATTTTTGCTGAAATTGTGACCCCGGGGCTTAGGGATTTTTTCAAAAAAATATTTTCTGCCGGTTAAGCTTTTGAGGGCTGATTTCTTGTCCTGTGATAAAAAGACTTCTGTTTCCATCGCCAAAGCTTTCAGGGGAGCATTTTCAAGCTTTTGGCACCATTTTTGAGTGAATTGCCAAAAGTCAGATTTTTGCTGAAATTGTGACCCCGGGGCTTAGGGATTTTTTCAAAAAAATATTTTCTGCCGGTTACGTTTTTGAGTGCTGATTTCTTGTTCTGTGATAAAAAGCCTTCTGTTTCGAGTGCCAAACCTTTCAGGAGAGCATTTTCAGGCTTTTGGCACCATTTTTGAGTGAATTGCCAAAAGTCAGATTTTTGCTGAAATTGTGACCCCGGGGCTTAGGGATATTTTCAAAAAAATATTTTCTGCCGGTTACGTTGTTGAGGGCTGATTTCTTGTTCTGTGATAAAAAGCCTTCTGTTTCGAGTGCCAAACCTTTCAGGAGAGCATTTTCAGGCTTTTGGCACCATTTTTGAGTGAATTGCCAAAAGTCAGATTTTTGCTGAAATTGTGACCCCGGGGCTTAGGGATATTTTCAAAAAAATATTTTCTGCCGGTTACGTTGTTGAGGGCTGATTTCTTGTCCTGTGATAAAAAGCCTTCTGTTTCGAGTGCCAAACCTTTCTGGAGAGCATTTTCAGGCTTTTGGCACCATTTTTGAGTGAATTGCCAAAAGTCAGATTTTTGCTGAAATTGTGACCCCGGGGCTTAGGGATATTTTCAAAAAAATATTTTCTGCCGGTTAAGTTTTTGAGGGCTGATTTCTTGTCCTGTGATAAAAAGCCTTCTGTTTCGAGTGCCAAAACTTTCAGGAGAGCATTTTCAAGCTTTTGGACCATTTTTGAGTGAATTGCCAAAAGTCAGATTTTTGCTGAAATTGTGACCCCGGGGCTTAGGGATTTTTTCAAAAAAATATTTTCTGCCGGTTAAGCTTTTGAGGGCTGATTTCTTGTCCTGTGATAAAAAGACTTCTGTTTCCATCGCCAAAGCTTTCAGGGGAGCATTTTCAAGCTTTTGGCACCATTTTTGAGTGAATTGCCAAAAGTCAGATTTTTGCTGAAATTGTGACCCTGGGGCTTAGGGATTTTTTCAAAAAAATATTTTCTGCCGGTTACGTTTTTGAGGGCTGATTTCTTGTTCTGTGATAAAAAGCCTTATGTTTCGAGTGCCAAACCTTTCAGGAGAGCATTTTCAGGCTTTTGGCACCATTTTTGAGTGAATTGCCAAAAGTCAGATTTTTGCTGAAATTGTGACCCCGGGGCTTAGGGATATTTTCAAAAAAATATTTTCTGCCGGTTACGTTGTTGAGGGCTGATTTCTTGTCCTGTGATAAAAAGCCTTCTGTTTCGAGTGCCAAACCTTTCAGGAGAGCATTTTCAGGCTTTTGGCACCATTTTTGAGTGAATTGCCAAAAGTCAGATTTTTGCTGAAATTGTGACCCCGGGGCTTAGGGATTTTTTCAAAAAAATATTTTCTGCCGGTTACGTTGTTGAGGGCTGATTTCTTGTCCTGTGATAAAAAGCCTTCTGTTTCGAGTGCCAAACCTTTCAGGAGAGCATTTTCAGGTTTTTGGCACCATTTTTGAGTGAATTGCCAAAAGTCAGATTTTTGCTGAAATTGTGACCCCGGGGCTTAGGGATTTTTTCAAAAAAATATTTACTGCCGGTTAAGTTTTTGAGGGCTGATTTCTTGTCCTGTGATAAAAAGACTTCTGTTTCCATCGCCAAAGCTTTCAGGGGAGCATTTTCAAGCTTTTGGCACCATTTTTGATTGAATTGCCAAAAGTCAGATTTTTGCTGAAATTGTGACCCCGGGGCTTAGGGATTTTTTAAAAAAAATATTTTCTGCCGGTTACGTTTTTGAGGGCTGATTTCTTGTCCTGTGATAAAAAGCCTTCTGTTTCGAGTGCCAAACCTTTCAGGAGAGCATTTTCAGGCTTTTGGCACCATTTTTGAGTGAACTGCCAAAAGTCAGATTTTTGCTGAAATTGTGACCCCGGGGCTTAGGGATTTTTTCAAAAAAATATTTTCTGCCGGTTAAGTTTTTGAGGGCTGATTTCTTGTCCTGTGATAAAAAGCCTTCTGTTCCCATCGCCAAAGCTTTCAGGGGAGCATTTTCAAGCTTTTGGAACCATTTTTGAGTGAATTGCCAAAAGTCAGATTTTTGCTGAAATTGTGACCCCGGGGCTTAGGGATATTTTCAAAAAAATATTTTCTGCCGGTTAAGTTTTTGAGGGCTGCTTTCTTGTCCTGTGATAAAAAGCCTTCTGTTTCGAGTGCCAAACCTTTCAGGAGAGCATTTTCAGGCTTTTGGCACCATTTTTGAGTGAACTGCCAAAAGTCAGATTTTTGCTGAAATTGTGACCCCGGGGCTTAGGGATTTTTTCAAAAAAATATTTTCTGCCGGTTAAGTTTTTGAGGGCTGATTTCTTGTCCTGTGATAAAAAGCCTTCTGTTTCGAGTGCCAAACCTTTCAGGAGAGCATTTTCAGGCTTTTGGCACCATTTTTGAGTGAATTGCCAAAAGTCAGATTTTTGCTGAAATTGTGACTCCGGGGCTTAGGGATTTTTTCAAAAAAATATTTTCTGCCGCTTAAGTTTTTGAGGGCTGATTTCTTGTCCTGTGATAAAAAGCCTTTTGTTTTCATCGCCAAAGCTTTCAGGGGAGCATTTTCAAGCTTTTGGCACCATTTTTGAGTGAATTGCCAAAAGTCAGATTTTTGCTGAAATTGTGACCCCGGGGCTTAGGGATTTTTTCAAAAAAATATTTTCTGCCGGTTAAGTTTTTGAGGGCTGATTTCTTGTCCTGTGATAAAAAGACTTCTGTTTCCATCGCCAAAGCTTTCAGGGGAGCATTTTAAAGCTTTTGGCACCATTTTTGAGTGAATTGCCAAAAGTCAGATTTTTGCTGAAATTGTGACCCCGGGGCTTAGGGATTTTTTTAAAAAAATATTTTCTGCCGGTTACGTTTTTGAGGGCTGATTTCTTGTCCTGTGATAAAAAGCCTTCTGTTTCGAGTGCCAAACCTTTCAGGAGAGCATTTTCAAGCTTTTGGCACCATTTTTGAGTGAATTGCCAAAAGTCAGATTTTTGCTGAAATTGTGACCCCGGGGCTTAGGGATTTTTTAAAAAAAATATTTTCTGCCGGTTAAGTTTTTGAGGGCTGATTTCTTGTCCTGTGATAAAAAGACTTCTGTTTCCATCGCCAAAGCTTTCAGGGGAGCATTTTCAAGCTTTTGGCACCATTTTTGAGTGAATTGCCAAAAGTCAGATTTTTGCTGAAATTGTGACCCCGGGGCTTAGGGATTTTTTCAAGAAAATATTTTCTGCCGGTTAAGTTTTTGAGGGCTGATTTCTTGTCCTGTGATAAAAAGACTTCTGTTTCCATCGCCAAAGCTTTCAGGGGAGCATTTTCAAGCTTTTGGCACCATTTTTGAGTGAATTGCCAAAAGTCAGATTTTTGCTGAAATTGTGACCCCGGGGCTTAGGGATTTTTTCAAGAAAATATTTTCTGCCGGTTAAGTTTTTGAGGGCTGATTTCTTGTCCTGTGATAAAAAGACTTCTGTTTCCATCGCCAAAGCTTTCAGGGGAGCATTTTCAAGCTTTTGGCACCATTTTTGAGTGAATTGCCAAAAGTCAGATTTTTGCTGAAATTGTGACCCCGGGGCTTAGGGATTTTTTCAAAAAAATATTTTCTGCCGGTTACGTTTCTGAGGGCTGATTTCTTGTCCTGTGATAAAAAGCCTTCTGTTTCGAGTGCCAAACCTTTCAGGAGAGCATTTTCAGGCTTTTGGCACCATTTTTGAGTGAATTGCCAAAAGTCAGATTTTTGCTGAAATTGTGACCCCGGGGCTTAGGGATTTTTTCAAAAAAATATTTTCTGCCGGTTAAGTTTTTGAGGGCTGATTTCTTGTCCTGTGATAAAAAGCCTTCTGTTCCCATCGCCAAAGCTTTCAGGGGAGCATTTTCAAGCTTTTGGAACCATTTTTGAGTGAATTGCCAAAAGTCAGATTTTTGCTGAAATTGTGACCCCGGGGCTTAGGGATATTTTCAAAAAAATATTTTCTGCCGGTTAAGTTTTTGAGGGCTGATTTCTTGTCCTGTGATAAAAAGCCTTCTGTTTCGAGTGCCAAACCTTTCAGGAGAGCATTTTCAGGCTTTTGGCACCATTTTTGAGTGAACTGCCAAAAGTCAGATTTTTGCTGAAATTGTGACCCCGGGGCTTAGGGATTTTTTCAAAAAAATATATTCTGCCGGTTAAGTTTTTGAGGGCTGATTTTTTGTCCTGTGATAAAAAGCCTTCTGTTTCGAGTGCCAAACCTTTCAGGAGAGCATTTTCAGGCTTTTGGCACCATTTTTGAGTGAATTGCCAAAAGTCAGATTTTTGCTGAAATTGTGACCCCGGGGCTTAGGGATTTTTTCAAAAAAATATTTTCTGCCGGTTAAGTTTTTGAGGGCTGATTTCTTGTCCTGTGATAAAAAGCCTTTTGTTTTCATCGCCAAAGCTTTCAGGGGAGCATTTTCAAGCTTTTGGCACCATTTTTGAGTGAATTGCCAAAAGTCAGATTTTTGCTGAAATTGTGACCCCGGGGCTTAGGGATTTTTTCAAAAAAATATTTTCTGCCGGTTAAGTTTTTGAGGGCTGATTTCTTGTCCTGTGATAAAAAGACTTCTGTTTCCATCGCCAAAGCTTTCAGGGGAGCATTTTAAAGCTTTTGGCACCATTTTTGAGTGAATTGCCAAAAGTCAGATTTTTGCTGAAATTGTGACCCCGGGGCTTAGGGATTTTTTTAAAAAAATATTTTCTGCCGGTTACGTTTTTGAGGGCTGATTTCTTGTCCTGTGATAAAAAGCCTTCTGTTTCGAGTGCCAAACCTTTCAGGAGAGCATTTTCAAGCTTTTGGCACCATTTTTGAGTGAATTGCCAAAAGTCAGATTTTTGCTGAAATTGTGACCCCGGGGCTTAGGGATTTTTAAAAAAAATATTTTCTGCCGGTTAAGTTTTTGAGGGCTGATTTCTTGTCCTGTGATAAAAAGACTTCTGTTTCCATCGCCAAAGCTTTCAGGGGAGCATTTTCAAGCTTTTGGCACCATTTTTGAGTGAATTGCCAAAAGTCAGATTTTTGCTGAAATTGTGACCCCGGGGCTTAGGGATTTTTTCAAGAAAATATTTTCTGCCGGTTAAGTTTTTGAGGGCTGATTTCTTGTCCTGTGATAAAAAGCCTTCTGTTTCCATCGCCAAAGCTTTCAGGGGAGCATTTGCAACCGGTTGGCACCATTTTTGAGTGAATTGCCAAAAGTCAGATTTTTGCTGAAATTGTGATGCCGGGGCTTAGGGATTTTTTCAAAAAAATATTTCCCGCCGGTTAAGTTGTTGAGGGCTGATTTCTTGTCCTGTGATAAAAAGCCTTCTGTTTCGAGTGCCAAACCTTTCAGGAGAGCATTTTCAGGCTTTTGGCACCATTTTTGAGTGAATTGCCAAAAGTCAGATTTTTGCTGAAATTGTGACCCCGGGGCTTAGGGATTTTTTCAAAAAAATATTTTCTGCCGGTTAAGTTTTTGAGGGCTGATTTCTTGTCCTGTGATAAAAAGCCTTCTGTTTCCATCGCCAAAGCTTTCAGGGGAGCATTTTCAAGCTTTTGGAACCATTTTTGAGTGAATTGCCAAAAGTCAGATTTTTGCTGAAATTGTGACCCCGGGGCTTAGGGATATTTTCAAAAAAATATTTTCTGCCGGTTAAGTTTTTGAGGGCTGATTTCTTGTCCTGTGATAAAAAGCCTTCTGTTTCGAGTGCCAAACCTTTCAGGAGAGCATTTTCAGGCTTTTGGCACCATTTTTGAGTGAATTGCCAAAAGTCAGATTTTTGCTGAAATTGTGACCCCGGGGCATAGGGATTTTTTCAAAAAAATATTTTCTGCCGGTTAAGTTTTTGAGGGCTGATTTCTTGTCCTGTGATAAAAAGCCTTCTGTTTCGAGTGCCAAACCTTTCAGGAGAGCATTTTCAGGCTTTTGGCACCATTTTTGAGTGAATTGCCAAAAGTCAGATTTTTGCTGAAATTGTGACCCCGGGGCTTAGGGATTTTTTCAAAAAAATATTTTCTGCCGGTTAAGTTTTTGAGGGCTGATTTCTTGTCCTGTGATAAAAAGCCTTCTGTTTCCATCGCCAAAGCTTTCAGGGGAGCATTTTCAAGCTTTTGGCACCATTTTTGAGTGAATTGCCAAAAGTCAGATTTTTGCTGAAATTGTGACCCCGGGGCTTAGGGATTTTTTCAAAAAAATATTTTCTGCCGGTTAAGTTTTTGAGGGCTGATTTCTTGTCCTGTGATAAAAAGACTTCTGTTTCCATCGCCAAAGCTTTCAGGGGAGCATTTTAAAGCTTTTGGCACCATTTTTCAGTGAATTGCCAAAAGTCAGATTTTTGCTGAAATTGTGACCCCGGGGCTTAGGGATTTTTTTAAAAAAATATTTTCTGCCGGTTACGTTTTTGAGGGCTGATTTCTTGTCCTGTGATAAAAAGCCTTCTGTTTCGAGTCCCAAACCTTTCAGGAGAGCATTTTCAAGCTTTTGGCACCACTTTTGAGTGAATTGCCAAAAGTCAGATTTTTGCTGAAATTGTGACCCCGGGGCTTAGGGATATTTTCAAAAAAATATTTTCTGCCGGTTAAGTTTTTGAGGGCTGATTTCTTGTCCTGTGATAAAAAGCCTTCTGTTTCGAGTGCCAAACCTTTCAGGAGAGCATTTTCAGGCTTTTGGCACCATTTTTGAGTGAATTGCCAAAAGTCAGATTTTTGCTGAAATTGTGACCCCGGGGCTTAGGGATTTTTTAAAAAAAATATTTTCTGCCGGTTAAGTTTTTGAGGGCTGATTTCTTGTCCTGTGATAAAAAGCCTTCTGTTTCGAGTGCCAAACCTTTCAGGAGAGCATTTTCAGGCTTTTGGCACCATTCTTGAGTGAATTGCCAAAAGTCAGATTTTTGCTGAAATTGTGACCCCAGGGCTTAGGGATTTTTTCAAAAAAATATTTACTGCCGGTTAAGTTTTTGAGGGCTGATTTCTTGTCCTGTGATAAAAAGACTTCTGTTTCCATCGCCAAAGCTTTCAGGGGAGCATTTTCAAGCTTTTGGCACCATTTTTGAGTGAATTGCCAAAAGTCAGATTTTTGCTGAAATTGTGACCCCGGGGCTTAGGGATTTTTTCAAAAAAATATTTTCTGCCGGTTTGGTTTTTGAGCACTGATTTATTTTCCTTTGATAAAAAGACTTCTGTTTCCATCGCCAAAGCTTTCAGGAGAGCATTTTAAAGCTTTTGCCACCATTTTTGAGTGAATTGTCAAAAGTCAGATTTTTGCTGAAATTGTGACCCCGGGGCTTAGGGATTTTTAAAAAAAATATTTTCTGCCGGTTAAGTTTTTGAGGGCTGATTTCTTGTCCTGTGATAAAAAGACTTCTGTTTCCATCGCCAAAGCTTTCAGGGGAGCATTTTCAAGCTTTTGGCACCATTTTTGAGTGAATTGCCAAAAGTCAGATTTTTGCTGAAATTGTGACCCCGGGGCTTAGGGATTTTTTCAAGAAAATATTTTCTGCCGGTTAAGTTTTTGAGGGCTGATTTCTTGTCCTGTGATAAAAAGCCTTCTGTTTCCATCGCCAAAGCTTTCAGGGGAGCATTTGCAACCGGTTGGCACCATTTTTGAGTGAATTGCCAAAAGTCAGATTTTTGCTGAAATTGTGATGCCGGGGCTTAGGGATTTTTTCAAAAAAATATTTCCCGCCGGTTAAGTTGTTGAGGGCTGATTTCTTGTCCTGTGATAAAAAGCCTTCTGTTTCGAGTGCCAAACCTTTCAGGAGAGCATTTTCAGGCTTTTGGCACCATTTTTGAGTGAATTGCCAAAAGTCAGATTTTTGCTGAAATTGTGACCCCGGGGCTTAGGGATTTTTTCAAAAAAATATTTACTGCCGGTTAAGTTTTTGAGGGCTGATTTCTTGTCCTGTGATAAAAAGACTTCTGTTTCCATCGCCAAAGCTTTCAGGGGAGCATTTTCAAGCTTTTGGCACCATTTTTGAGTGAATTGCCAAAAGTCAGATTTTTGCTGAAATTGTGACCCCGGGGCTTAGGGATTTTTTCAAAAAAATATTTTCTGCCGGTTTGGTTTTTGAGCACTGATTTATTTTCCTTTGATAAAAAGACTTCTGTTTCCATCGCCAAAGCTTTCAGGAGAGCATTTTAAAGCTTTTGCCACCATTTTTGAGTGAATTGTCAAAAGTCAGATTTTTGCTGAAATTGTGACCCCGGGGCTTAGGGATTTTTAAAAAAAATATTTTCTGCCGGTTAAGTTTTTGAGGGCTGATTTCTTGTCCTGTGATAAAAAGACTTCTGTTTCCATCGCCAAAGCTTTCAGGGGAGCATTTTCAAGCTTTTGGCACCATTTTTGAGTGAATTGCCAAAAGTCAGATTTTTGCTGAAATTGTGACCCCGGGGCTTAGGGATTTTTTCAAGAAAATATTTTCTGCCGGTTAAGTTTTTGAGGGCTGATTTCTTGTCCTGTGATAAAAAGCCTTCTGTTTCCATCGCCAAAGCTTTCAGGGGAGCATTTGCAACCGGTTGGCACCATTTTTGAGTGAATTGCCAAAAGTCAGATTTTTGCTGAAATTGTGATGCCGGGGCTTAGGGATTTTTTCAAAAAAATATTTCCCGCCGGTTAAGTTGTTGAGGGCTGATTTCTTGTCCTGTGATAAAAAGCCTTCTGTTTCGAGTGCCAAACCTTTCAGGAGAGCATTTTCAGGCTTTTGGCACCATTTTTGAGTGAATTGCCAAAAGTCAGATTTTTGCTGAAATTGTGACCCCGGGGCTTAGGGATTTTTTCAAAAAAATATTTTCTGCCGGTTAAGTTTTTGAGGGCTGATTTCTTGTCCTGTGATAAAAAGCCTTCTGTTTCCATCGCCAAAGCTTTCAGGGGAGCATTTTCAAGCTTTTGGAACCATTTTTGAGTGAATTGCCAAAAGTCAGATTTTTGCTGAAATTGTGACCCCGGGGCTTAGGGATATTTTCAAAAAAATATTTTCTGCCGGTTAAGTTTTTGAGGGCTGATTTCTTGTCCTGTGATAAAAAGCCTTCTGTTTCGAGTGCCAAACCTTTCAGGAGAGCATTTTCAGGCTTTTGGCACCATTTTTGAGTGAATTGCCAAAAGTCAGATTTTTGCTGAAATTGTGACCCCGGGGCATAGGGATTTTTTCAAAAAAATATTTTCTGCCGGTTAAGTTTTTGAGGGCTGATTTCTTGTCCTGTGATAAAAAGCCTTCTGTTTCGAGTGCCAAACCTTTCAGGAGAGCATTTTCAGGCTTTTGGCACCATTTTTGAGTGAATTGCCAAAAGTCAGATTTTTGCTGAAATTGTGACCCCGGGGCTTAGGGATTTTTTCAAAAAAATATTTTCTGCCGGTTAAGTTTTTGAGGGCTGATTTCTTGTCCTGTGATAAAAAGCCTTCTGTTTCCATCGCCAAAGCTTTCAGGGGAGCATTTTCAAGCTTTTGGCACCATTTTTGAGTGAATTGCCAAAAGTCAGATTTTTGCTGAAATTGTGACCCCGGGGCTTAGGGATTTTTTCAAAAAAATATTTTCTGCCGGTTAAGTTTTTGAGGGCTGATTTCTTGTCCTGTGATAAAAAGACTTCTGTTTCCATCGCCAAAGCTTTCAGGGGAGCATTTTAAAGCTTTTGGCACCATTTTTCAGTGAATTGCCAAAAGTCAGATTTTTGCTGAAATTGTGACCCCGGGGCTTAGGGATTTTTTTAAAAAAATATTTTCTGCCGGTTACGTTTTTGAGGGCTGATTTCTTGTCCTGTGATAAAAAGCCTTCTGTTTCGAGTCCCAAACCTTTCAGGAGAGCATTTTCAAGCTTTTGGCACCACTTTTGAGTGAATTGCCAAAAGTCAGATTTTTGCTGAAATTGTGACCCCGGGGCTTAGGGATATTTTCAAAAAAATATTTTCTGCCGGTTAAGTTTTTGAGGGCTGATTTCTTGTCCTGTGATAAAAAGCCTTCTGTTTCGAGTGCCAAACCTTTCAGGAGAGCATTTTCAGGCTTTTGGCACCATTTTTGAGTGAATTGCCAAAAGTCAGATTTTTGCTGAAATTGTGACCCCGGGGCTTAGGGATTTTTTAAAAAAAATATTTTCTGCCGGTTAAGTTTTTGAGGGCTGATTTCTTGTCCTGTGATAAAAAGCCTTCTGTTTCGAGTGCCAAACCTTTCAGGAGAGCATTTTCAGGCTTTTGGCACCATTCTTGAGTGAATTGCCAAAAGTCAGATTTTTGCTGAAATTGTGACCCCAGGGCTTAGGGATTTTTTCAAAAAAATATTTACTGCCGGTTAAGTTTTTGAGGGCTGATTTCTTGTCCTGTGATAAAAAGACTTCTGTTTCCATCGCCAAAGCTTTCAGGGGAGCATTTTCAAGCTTTTGGCACCATTTTTGAGTGAATTGCCAAAAGTCAGATTTTTGCTGAAATTGTGACCCCGGGGCTTAGGGATTTTTTCAAAAAAATATTTTCTGCCGGTTTGGTTTTTGAGCACTGATTTATTTTCCTTTGATAAAAAGACTTCTGTTTCCATCGCCAAAGCTTTCAGGAGAGCATTTTAAAGCTTTTGCCACCATTTTTGAGTGAATTGTCAAAAGTCAGATTTTTGCTGAAATTGTGACCCCGGAGCTTAGGGATTTTTTTAAAAAAATATTTTCTGCCGGTTACGTTTTTGAGGGCTGATTTCTTGTCCTGTGATAAAAAGCCTTCTGTTTCGAGTGCGAAACCTTTCAGGAGAGCATTTTCAGGCTTTTGGCACCATTCTTGAGTGAATTGCCAAAAGTCAGATTTTTGCTGAAATTGTGACCCGAGGGCTTAGGGATTTTTTCAAAAAAATATTTACTGCCGGTTAAGTTTTTGAGGGCTGATTTCTTGTCCTGTGATAAAAAGCCTTCTGTTTCAAGTGCCAAACCTTTCAAGAGAGCATTTTCAGGCTTTTGGCACCATTTTTGAGTGAATTGCCAAAAGTCAGATTTTTGCTGAAATTGTGACCCCGGGGCTTAGGGATTTTTTCAAAAAAATATTTTCTGCCGGTTACGTTTCTGAGGGCTGATTTCTTGTCCTGTGATAAAAAGCCTTCTGTTTCCATCGCCAAAGCTTTCAGGGGAGCATTTTAAAGCTTTTGCCACCATTTTTGAGTGAATTGTCAAAAGTCAGATTTTTGCTGAAATTGTGACCCCGGAGCTTAGGGATTTTTTTAAAAAAATATTTTCTGCCGGTTACGTTTTTGAGGGCTGATTTCTTGTCCTGTGATAAAAAGCCTTCTGTTTCGAGTGCGAAACCTTTCAGGAGAGCATTTTCAGGCTTTTGGCACCATTCTTGAGTGAATTGCCAAAAGTCAGATTTTTGCTGAAATTGTGACCCGAGGGCTTAGGGATTTTTTCAAAAAAATATTTACTGCCGGTTAAGTTTTTGAGGGCTGATTTCTTGTCCTGTGATAAAAAGCCTTCTGTTTCAAGTGCCAAACCTTTCAAGAGAGCATTTTCAGGCTTTTGGCACCACTTTTGAGTGAATTGCCAAAAGTCAGATTTTTGCTGAAATTGTGACCCCGGGGCTTAGGGATATTTTCAAAAAAATATTTTCTGCCGGTTAAGTTTTTGAGGGCTGATTTCTTGTCCTGTGATAAAAAGCCTTCTGTTTCGAGTGCCAAACCTTTCAGGAGAGCATTTTCAGGCTTTTGGCACCATTTTTGAGTGAATTGCCAAAAGTCAGATTTTTGCTGAAATTGTGACCCCGGGGCTTAGGGATTTTTTAAAAAAAATATTTTCTGCCGGTTAAGTTTTTGAGGGCTGATTTCTTGTCCTGTGATAAAAAGCCTTCTGTTTCGAGTGCCAAACCTTTCAGGAGAGCATTTTCAGGCTTTTGGCACCATTCTTGAGTGAATTGCCAAAAGTCAGATTTTTGCTGAAATTGTGACCCCAGGGCTTAGGGATTTTTTCAAAAAAATATTTACTGCCGGTTAAGTTTTTGAGGGCTGATTTCTTGTCCTGTGATAAAAAGACTTCTGTTTCCATCGCCAAAGCTTTCAGGGGAGCATTTTCAAGCTTTTGGCACCATTTTTGAGTGAATTGCCAAAAGTCAGAATTTTGCTGAAATTGTGACCCCGGGGCTTAGGGATTTTTTCAAAAAAATATTTTCTGCCGGTTTGGTTTTTGAGCACTGATTTATTTTCCTTTGATAAAAAGACTTCTGTTTCCATCGCCAAAGCTTTCAGGAGAGCATTTTAAATCTTTTGCCACCATTTTTGAGTGAATTGTCAAAAGTCAGATTTTTGCTGAAATTGTGACCCCGGAGCTTAGGGATTTTTTTAAAAAAATATTTTCTGCCGGTTACGTTTTTGAGGGCTGATTTCTTGTCCTGTGATAAAAAGCCTTCTGTTTCGAGTGCGAAACCTTTCAGGAGAGCATTTTCAGGCTTTTGGCACCATTCTTGAGTGAATTGCCAAAAGTCAGATTTTTGCTGAAATTGTGACCCGAGGGCTTAGGGATTTTTTCAAAAAAATATTTACTGCCGGTTAAGTTTTTGAGGGCTGATTTCTTGTCCTGTGATAAAAAGCCTTCTGTTTCAAGTGCCAAACCTTTCAAGAGAGCATTTTCAGGCTTTTGGCACCATTTTTGAGTGAATTGCCAAAAGTCAGATTTTTGCTGAAATTGTGACCCCGGGGCTTAGGGATTTTTTCAAAAAAATATTTTCTGCCGGTTACGTTTCTGAGGGCTGATTTCTTGTCCTGTGATAAAAAGCCTTCTGTTTCGAGTGCCAAACCTTTCAGGAGAGCATTTTCAGGCTTTTGGCACCATTCTTGAGTGAATTGCCAAAAGTCAGATTTTTGCTGAAATTGTGACCCCGGGGCTTAGGGATTTTTTCAAAAAAATATTTTCTGCCGGTTTGGTTTTTGAGCACTGATTTATTTTCCTTTGATAAAAAGACTTCTGTTTCCATCGCCAAAGCTTTCAGGAGAGCATTTTAAAGCTTTTGCCACCATTTTTGAGTGAATTGTCAAAAGTCAGATTTTTGCTGAAATTGTGACCCCGGAGCTTAGGGATTTTTTTAAAAAAATATTTTCTGCCGGTTACGTTTTTGAGGGCTGATTTCTTGTCCTGTGATAAAAAGCCTTCTGTTTCGAGTGCGAAACCTTTCAGGAGAGCATTTTCAGGCTTTTGGCACCATTCTTGAGTGAATTGCCAAAAGTCAGATTTTTGCTGAAATTGTGACCCGAGGGCTTAGGGATTTTTTCAAAAAAATATTTACTGCCGGTTAAGTTTTTGAGGGCTGATTTCTTGTCCTGTGATAAAAAGCCTTCTGTTTCAAGTGCCAAACCTTTCAAGAGAGCATTTTCAGGCTTTTGGCACCATTTTTGAGTGAATTGCCAAAAGTCAGATTTTTGCTGAAATTGTGACCCCGGGGCTTAGGGATTTTTTCAAAAAAATATTTTCTGCCGGTTACGTTTTTGAGGGCTGATTTCTTGTCCTGTGATAAAAAGCCTTCTGTTTCGAGTGCCAAACCTTTCAGGAGAGCATTTTCAGGATTTTGGCACCATTTTTGAGTGAATTGCCAAAAGTCAGATTTTTGCTGAAATTGTGACCCCGGGGCTTAGGGATTTTTTCAAAAAAATATTTTCTGCCGGTTAAATTTTTGAGGGCTGATTTCTTGTCCTGTGATAAAAAGACTTCTGTTTCCATCGCCAAAGCTTTCAGGGGAGCATTTTCAAGCTTTTGGCACCATTTTTGAGTGAATTGCCAAAAGTCAGATTTTTGCTGAAATTGTGACCCCGGGGCTTAGGGATTTTTTAAAAAAAATATTTTCTGCCGGTTAAGTTTTTGAGGGCTGATTTCTTGTCCTGTGATAAAAAGACTTCTGTTTCCATCGCCAAAGCTTTCAGGGGAGCATTTTCAAGCTTTTGGCACCATTTTTGAGTGAATTGCCAAAAGTCAGATTTTTGCTGAAATTGTGACCCCGGGGCTTAGGGATTTTTTCAAAAAAATATTTTCTGCCGGTTAAGTTTTTGAGGGCTGATTTCTTGTCCTGTGATAAAAAGCCTTCTGTTTCCATCGCCAAAGCTTTCAGGGGAGCATTTTCAAGCTTTTGGCACCATTTTTGAGTGAATTGCCAAAAGTCAGATTTTTGCTGAAATTGTGACCCCGGGGCTTAGGGATTTTTTCAAAAAAATATTTTCTGCCGGTTAAGTTTTTGAGGGCTGATTTCTTGTCCTGTGATAAAAAGCCTTCTGTTTCGAGTGCCAAACCTTTCAGGAGAGCATTTTCAGGCTTTTGGCACCATTCTTGAGTGAATTGCCAAAAGTCAGATTTTTGCTGAAATTGTGACCCCAGGGTTTAGGGATTTTTTCAAAAAAATATTTACTGCCGGTTAATTTTTTGAGGGCTGATTTCTTGTCCTGTGATAAAAAGCCTTCTGTTTCCATCGCCAAAGCTTTCAGGGGAGCATTTTCAAGCTTTTGGCACCATTTTTGAGTGAATTGCCAAAAGTCAGATTTTTGCTGAAATTGTGACCCCGGGGCTTAGGGATTTTTTCAAAAAAATATTTTCTGCCGGTTAAGTTTTTGAGGGCTGATTTCTTGTCCTGTGATAAAAAGACTTCTGTTTCCATCGCCAAAGCTTTCAGGGGAGCATTTTCAAGCTTTTGGCACCACTTTTGAGTGAATTGCCAAAAGTCAGATTATTGCTGAAATTGTGACCCCGGGGCTTAGGGATTTTGTCAAAAAAATATTTTCTGCCGGTTAAGTTTTTGAGGGCTGATTTCTTGTCCTGTGATAAAAAGACTTCTGTTTCGAGTGCCAAACCTTTCAGGAGAGCATTTTCAGGCTTTTGGCACCATTTTTGAGTGAATTGCCAAAAGTCAGGTTTTTGCTGAAATTGTTTAAAAAAATATTTTCTGCCGGTTAAGTTTTTGAGGGCTGATTTCTTGTCCTGTGATAAAAAGACTTCTGTTTCGAGTGCCAAACCTTTCAGGAGAGCATTTTCAGGCTTTTGTTACCATTTTTGAGTGAATTGCCAAAAGTCAGATTTTTGCTGAAATTGTGACCCCGGGGCTTAGGGATTTTTTTAAAAAAATATTTTCTGCCGGTTACGTTTTTGAGGGCTGATTTCTTGTCCTGTGATAAAAAGCCTTCTGTTTCGAGTGCCAAACCTTTCAGGAGAGCATTTTCAAGCTTTTGGCACCACTTTTGAGTGAATTGCCAAAAGTCAGATTTTTGCTGAAATTGTGACCCCGGGGCTTAGGGATTTTTTTAAAAAAATATTTTCTGCCGGTTACGTTTTTGAGGGCTGATTTCTTGTCCTGTGATAAAAAGACTTCTGTTTCCATCGCCAAAGCTTTCAGGGGAGCATTTTCAAGCTTTTGGCACCATTTTTGAGTGAATTGCCAAAAGTCAGATTTTTGCTGAAATTGTGACCCCAGGGTTTAGGGATTTTTTCAAAAAAATATTTACTGCCGGTTAATTTTTTGAGGGCTGATTTCTTGTCCTGTGATAAAAAGCCTTCTGTTTCCATCGCCAAAGCTTTCAGGGGAGCATTTTCAAGCTTTTGGCACCATTTTTGAGTGAATTGCCAAAAGTCAGATTTTTGCTGAAATTGTGACCCCGGGGCTTAGGGATTTTTTCAAAAAAATATTTTCTGCCGGTTAAGTTTTTGAGGGCTGATTTCTTGTCCTGTGATAAAAAGACTTCTGTTTCCATCGCCAAAGCTTTCAGGGGAGCATTTTCAAGCTTTTGGCACCACTTTTGAGTGAATTGCCAAAAGTCAGATTATTGCTGAAATTGTGACCCCGGGGCTTAGGGATTTTGTCAAAAAAATATTTTCTGCCGGTTAAGTTTTTGAGGGCTGATTTCTTGTCCTGTGATAAAAAGACTTCTGTTTCGAGTGCCAAACCTTTCAGGAGAGCATTTTCAGGCTTTTGGCACCATTTTTGAGTGAATTGCCAAAAGTTAGGTTTTTGCTGAAATTGTTTAAAAAAATATTTTCTGCCGGTTAAGTTTTTGAGGGCTGATTTCTTGTCCTGTGATAAAAAGACTTCTGTTTCGAGTGCCAAACCTTTCAGGAGAGCATTTTCAGGCTTTTGTTACCATTTTTGAGTGAATTGCCAAAAGTCAGATTTTTGCTGAAATTGTGACCCCGGGGCTTAGGGATTTTTTCAAAAAAATATTTTCTGCCGGTTACGTTTTTGAGGGCTGATTTCTTGTCCTGTGATAAAAAGCCTTCTGTTTCGAGTGCCAAACCTTTCAGGAGAGCATTTTAAGGCTTTTGGCACCACTTTTGAGTGAATTGCCAAAAGTCAGATTTTTGCTGAAATTGTGACCCCGGGGCTTAGGGATTTTTTTAAAAAAATATTTTCTGCCGGTTACGTTTTTGAGGGCTGATTTCTTGTCCTGTGATAAAAAGACTTCTGTTTCCATCGCCAAAGCTTTCAGGGGAGCATTTTCAAGCTTTTGGCACCATTTTTGAGTGAATTGCCAAAAGTCAGATTTTTGCTGATATTGTGACCCCGGGGCTTAGGGATTTTTTCAAAAAAAATTTTTCTGCCGGTTTGGTTTTTGAGCGCTGATTTATTTTCCTTTGATAAAAAGACTTCTGTTTCCATCGCCAAAGCTTTCATGAGAGCATATTAAAGCTTTTGGCACCATTTTTGAGTGAATTGCCAAAAGTCAGATTTTTGCTGAAATTGTGACCCCGGGGCTTAGGGATTTTTTTAAAAAAATATTTTCTGCCGGTTACGTTTTTGAGGGCTGATTTCTTGTCCTGTGATAAAAAGCCTTCTGTTTCGAGTGCCAAACCTTTCAGGAGAGCATTTTCAGGCTTTTGGCACCATTCTTGAGTGAATTGCCAAAAGTCAGATTTTTGCTGAAATTGTGACCCCAGGGCTTAGGGAATTTTTCAAAAAAATATTTTCTGCCGGTTACGTTTTTGAGGGCTGATTTCTTGTCCTGTGATAAAAAGCCTTCTGTTTCCATCGCCAAAGCTTTCAGGGGAGCATTTTCAAGCTTTTGGCACCATTTTTGAGTGAATTGCCAAAAGTCAGATTTTTGCTGAAATTGTGACCCCGGGGCTTAGGGATTTTTTCAAAAAAATATTTTCTGCCGGTTAAGTTTTTGAGGGCTGATTTCTTGTCCTGTGATAAAAAGACTTCTGTTTCAAGTGCCAAACCTTTCAGGAGAGCATTTTCAGGCTTTTGGCACCATTTTTGAGTGAATTGCCAAAAGTCAGATTTTTGCTGAAATTGTGACCCCGGGGCTTAGGGATTTTTTCAAAAAAATATTTTCTGCCGGTTAAGTTTTTGAGGGCTGATTTCTTGTCCTGTGATAAAAAGACTTCTGTTTCCATCGCCAAAGCTTTCAGGGGAGCATTTTCAAGCTTTTGGCACCATTTTTGAGTGAATTGCCAAAAGTCAGATTTTTGCTGAAATTGTGACCCCGGGGCTTAGGGATTTTTTCAAAAAAATATTTTCTGCCGGTTACGTTTTTGAGGGCTGATTTCTTGTCCTGTGATAAAAAGCCTTCTGTTTCGAGTGCCAAACCTTTCAGGAGAGCATCTTCAGGCTTTTGGCACCATTTTTGAGTGAATTGCCAAAAGTCAGATTTTTGCTGAAATTGTGACCCCGGGGCTTAGGGATTTTTTCAAAAAAATATTTTCTGCCGGTTACGTTTTTGAGGGCTGATTTCTTGTCCTGTGATAAAAAGCCTTCTGTTTCAAGTGCCAAACCTTTCAGGAGAGCATTTTCAGGCTTTTGGCACCATTTTTGAGTGAATTGCCAAAAGTCAGATTTTTGCTGAAATTGTGACCCCGGGGCTTAGGGATTTTTTCAAAAAAATATTTTCTGCCGGTTAAGTTTTTGAGGGCTGATTTCTTGTCCTGTGATAAAAAGACTTCTGTTTCGAGTGCCAAACCTTTCAGGAGAGCATTTTCAGGCTTTTGGCACCATTTTTGAGTGAATTGCCAAAAGTCAGATTTTTGCTGAAATTGTGACCCCGGGGCTTAGGGATTTTTTCAAAAAAATATTTTCTGCCGGTTAAGTTTTTGAGGGCTGATTTCTTGTCCTGTGATAAAAAGACTTCTGTTTCCATCGCCAAAGCTTTCAGGGGAGCATTTTAAAGCTTTTGGCACCATTTTTGAGTGAATTGCCAAAAGTCAGATTTTTGCTGAAATTGTGACCCCGGGGCTTAGGGATTTTTTAAAAAAAATGTTTTCTGCCGGTTACGTTTTTGAGGGCTGATTTCTTGTCCTGTGATAAAAAGCCTTCTGTTTCGAGTGCCAAACCTTTCAGGAGAGCATTTTCAGGCTTTTGGCACCACTTTTGAGTGAATTGCCAAAAGTCAGATTTTTGCTGAAATTGTGACCCCGGGGCTTAGGGATATTTTCAAAAAAATATTTTCTGCCGGTTAAGTTTTTGAGGGCTGATTTCTTGTCCTGTGATAAAAAGCCTTCTGTTTCGAGTGCCAAACCTTTCAGGAGAGCATTTTCAGGCTTTTGGCACCATTTTTGAGTGAATTGCCAAAAGTCAGATTTTTGCTGAAATTGTGACCCCGGGGCTTAGGGATTTTTTTAAAAAAATATTTTCTGCCGGTTACGTTTTTGAGGGCTGATTTCTTGTCCTGTGATAAAAAGCCTTCTGTTTCGAGTGCCAAACCTTTCAGGAGAGCATTTTCAGGCTTTTGGCACCATTCTTGAGTGAATTGCCAAAAGTCAGATTTTTGCTGAAATTGTGACCCCAGGGCTTAGGGATTTTTTCAAAAAAATATTTTCTGCCGGTTTAGTTTTTGAGGGCTGATTTCTTGTCCTGTGATAAAAAGACTTCTGTTTCCATCGCGAAAGCTTTCAGGGGAGCATTTTCAAGCTTTTGGCACCATTTTTGAGTGAATTGCCAAAAGTCAGATTTTTGCTGAAATTGTGACCCCGGGGATTAGGGATTTTTTTAAAAAAACATTTTCTGCCGGTTACGTTTTTGAGGGCTGATTTCTTGTCCTGTGATAAAAGGACTTCTGTTTCCATCGCCAAAGCTTTCAGGGGAGCATTTTCAAGCTTTTGGCACCATTTTTGAGTGAATTGCCAAAAGTCAGATTTTTGCTGATATTGTGACCCCGGGGCTTAGGGATTTTTTCAAAAAAATATTTTCTGCCGGTTTGGTTTTTGAGCGCTGATTTATTTTCCTTTGATAAAAAGACTTCTGTTTCCATCGCCAAAGCTTTCAGGAGAGCATTTTAAAGCTTTTGGCACCATTTTTGAGTGAATTGCCAAAAGTCAGATTTTTGCTGAAATTGTGACCCCGGGGCTTAGGGATTTTTTTAAAAAAATATTTTCTGCCGGTTACGTTTTTGAGGGCTGATTTCTTGTCCTGTGATAAAAAGCCTTTGTTTCGAGTGCCAAACCTTTCAGGAGAGCATTTTCAGGCTTTTGGCACCATTCTCGAGGGAATTGCCAAAAGTCAGATTTTTGCTGAAATTGTGACCCCAGGGCTTAGGGATTTTTTCAAAAAAATATTTACTGCCGGTTAAGTTTTTGAGGGCTGATTTCTTGTCCTGTGATAAAAAGACTTCTGTTTCCATCGCCAAAGCTTTCAGGGGAGCATTTTCAAGCTTTTGGCACCACTTTTGAGTGAATTGCCAAAAGTCAGATTATTGCTGAAATTGTGACCCCGGGGCTTAGGGATTTTGTCAAAAAAATATTTTCTGCCGGTTAAGTTTTTGAGGGCTGATTTCTTGTCCTGTGATAAAAAGACTTCTGTTTCGAGTGCCAAACCTTTCAGGAGAGCATTTTCAGGCTTTTGGCACCATTTTTGAGTGAATTGCCAAAAGTCAGGTTTTTGCTGAAATTGTTTAAAAAAATATTTTCTGCCGGTTAAGTTTTTGAGGGCTGATTTCTTGTCCTGTGATAAAAAGACTTCTGTTTCGAGTGCCAAACCTTTCAGGAGAGCATTTTCAGGCTTTTGGCACCATTTTTGAGTGAATTGCCAAAAGTCAGATTTTTGCTGAAATTGTGACCCCGGGGCTTAGGGATTTTTTCAAAAAAATATTTTCTGCCGGTTAAGTTTTTGAGGGCTGATTTCTTGTCCTGTGATAAAAAGCCTTCTGTTTCGAGTGCCAAACCTTTCAGGAGAGCATTTTCAGGCTTTTGGCACCATTCTTGAGTGAATTGCCAAAAGTCAGATTTTTGCTGAAATTGTGACCCCGGGGCTTAGGGATTTTTTCAAAAAAATATTTTCTGCCGGTTAAGTTTTTGAGGGCTGATTTCTTGTCCTGTGATAAAAAGACTTCTGTTTCCATCGCCAAAGCTTTCAGGGGAGCATTTTCAAGCTTTTGGCACCACTTTTGAGTGAATTGCCAAAAGTCAGATTTTTGCTGAAATTGTGACCCCGGGGCTTAGGGATTTTGTCAAAAAAATATTTTCTGCCAGTTAAGTTTTTGAGGGCTGATTTCTTGTCCTGTGATAAAAAGACTTCCGTTTCGAGTGCCAAACCTTTCAGGAGAGCATTTTCAGGCTTTTGTTACCATTTTTGAGTGAATTGCCAAAAGTCAGATTTTTGCTGAAATTGTGACCCCGGGGCTTAGGGATTTTTTTAAAAAAATATTTTCTGCCGGTTACGTTTTTGAGGGCTGATTTCTTGTCCTGTGATAAAAAGCCTTCTGTTTCGAGTGCCAAACCTTTCAGGAGAGCATTTTCAAGCTTTTGGCACCACTTTTGAGTGAATTGCCAAAAGTCAGATTTTTGCTGAAATTGTGACCCCGGGGCTTAGGGATATTTTCAAAAAAATATTTTCTGCCGGTTAAGTTTTTGAGGGCTGATTTCTTGTCCTGTGATAAAAAGCCTTCTGTTTCGAGTGCCAAACCTTTCAGGAGAGCATTTTCAGGCTTTTGGCACCATTTTTGAGTGAATTGCCAAAAGTCAGATTTTTGCTGAAATTGTGACCCCGGGGCTTAGGGATTTTTTTAAAAAAATATTTTCTGCCGGTTAAGTTTTTGAGGGCTGATTTCTTGTCCTGTGATAAAAAGCCTTCTGTTTCGAGTGCCAAACCTTTCAGGAGAGCATTTTCAGGCTTTTGGCACCATTCTTGAGTGAATTGCCAAAAGTCAGATTTTTGCTGAAATTGTGACCCCAGGGCTTAGGGATTTTTTCAAAAAAATATTTACTGCCGGTTAAGTTTTTGAGGGCTGATTTCTTGTCCTGTGATAAAAAGACTTCTGTTTCCATCGCCAAAGCTTTCAGGGGAGCATTTTCAAGCTTTTGGCACCATTTTTGAGTGAATTGCCAAAAGTCAGATTTTTGCTGAAATTGTGACCCCGGGGCTTAGGGATTTTTTTTAAAAAATATTTTCTGCCGGTTACGTTTTTGAGCGCTGATTTCTTGTCCTGTGATAAAAAGACTTCTGTTTCCATCGCCAAAGCTTTCAGGGGAGCATTTTCAAGCTTTTGTTACCATTTTTGAGTGAATTGCCAAAAGTCAGATTTTTGCTGAAATTGTGACCCCGGGGCTTAGGGATTTTTTTTAAAAAATATTTTCTGCCGGTTACGTTTTTGAGGGCTGATTTCTTGTCCTGTGATAAAAAGCCTTCTGTTTCGAGTGCCAAACCTTTCAGGAGAGCATTTTCAAGCTTTTGGCACCACTTTTGAGTGAATTGCCAAAAGTCAGATTTTTGCTGAAATTGTGACCCCGGGGCTTAGGGATATTTTCAAAAAAATATTTTCTGCCGGTTAAGTTTTTGAGGGCTGATTTCTTGTCCTGTGATAAAAAGCCTTCTGTTTCGAGTGCCAAACCTTTCAGGAGAGCATTTTCAGGCTTTTGGCACCATTTTTGAGTGAATTGCCAAAAGTCAGATTTTTGCTGAAATTGTGACCCCGGGGCTTAGGGATTTTTTTTAAAAAATATTTTCTGCCGGTTAAGTTTTTGAGGGCTGATTTCTTGTCCTGTGATAAAAAGCCTTCTGTTTCGAGTGCCAAACCTTTCAGGAGAGCATTTTCAGGCTTTTGGCACCATTCTTGAGTGAATTGCCAAAAGTCAGATTTTTGCTGAAATTGTGACCCCAGGGCTTAGGGATTTTTTCAAAAAAATATTTACTGCCGGTTAAGTTTTTGAGGGCTGATTTCTTGTCCTGTGATAAAAAGACTTCTGTTTCCATCGCCAAAGCTTTCAGGGGAGCATTTTCAAGCTTTTGGCACCATTTTTGAGTGAATTGCCAAAAGTCAGATTTTTGCTGAAATTGTGACCCCGGGGCTTAGGGATTTTTTTAAAAAAATATTTTCTGCCGGTTACGTTTTTGAGCGCTGATTTCTTGTCCTGTGATAAAAAGACTTCTGTTTCCATCGCCAAAGCTTTCAGGGGAGCATTTTCAAGCTTTTGGCACCATTTTTGAGTGAATTGCCAAAAGTCAGATTTTTGCTGATATTGTGACCCCGGGGCTTAGGGATTTTTTCAAAAAAATATTTTCTGCCGGTTAAGTTTTTGAGGGCTGATTTCTTGTCCTGTGATAAAAAGACTTCTGTTTCCATCGCCAAAGCTTTCAGGGGAGCATTTTAAAGCTTTTGGCACCATTTTTGAGTGAATTGCCAAGTCAGATTTTTGCTGAAATTGTGACCCCGGGGCTTAGGGATTTTTTTAAAAAAATATTTTCTGCCGGTTACGTTTTTGAGGGCTGATTTCTTGTCCTGTGATAAAAAGCCTTCTGTTTCGAGTGCCAAACCTTTCAGGAGAGCATTTTCAAGCTTTTGGCACCACTTTTGAGTGAATTGCCAAAAGTCAGATTTTTGCTGAAATTGTGACCCCGGGGCTTAGGGATTTTTTCAAAAAAATATTTTCTGCCGGTTACGTTTTTGAGGGCTGATTTCTTGTCCTGTGATAAAAAGCCTTCTGTTTCGAGTGCCAAACCTTTCAGGAGAGCATTTTCAGGCTTTTGGCACCATTTTTGAGTGAATTGCCAAAAGTCAGATTTTTGCTGAAATTGTGACCCCGGGGCTTAGGGATTTTTGCAAAAAAATATTTTCTGCCGGTTAAGTTTTTGAGGGCTGATTTCTTGTCCTGTGATAAAAAGACTTCTGTTTCCATCGCCAAAGCTTTCAGGGGAGCATTTTCAAGCTTTTGGCACCACTTTTGAGTGAATTGCCAAAAGTCAGATTATTGCTGAAATTGTGACCCCGGGGCTTAGGGATTTTGTCAAAAAAATATTTTCTGCCGGTTAAGTTTTTGAGGGCTGATTTCTTGTCCTGTGATAAAAAGACTTCTGTTTCGAGTGCCAAACCTTTCAGGAGAGCATTTTCAGGCTTTTGGCACCATTTTTGAGTGAATTGCCAAAAGTCAGGTTTTTGCTGAAATTGTTTAAAAAAATATTTTCTGCCGGTTAAGTTTTTGAGGGCTGATTTCTTGTCCTGTGATAAAAAGACTTCTGTTTCGAGTGCCAAACCTTTCAGGAGAGCATTTTCAGGCTTTTGGCACCATTTTTGAGTGAATTGCCAAAAGTCAGATTTTTGCTGAAATTGTGACCCCGGGGCTTAGGGATTTTTTCAAAAAAATATTTTCTGCCGGTTAAGTTTTTGAGGGCTGATTTCTTGTCCTGTGATAAAAAGACTTCTGTTTCGAGTGCCAAACCTTTCAGGAGAGCATTTTCAGGCTTTTGTTACCATTTTTGAGTGAATTGCCAAAAGTCAGATTTTTGCTGAAATTGTGACCCCGGGGCTTAGGGATTTTTTAAAAAAAATATTTTCTGCCGGTTACGTTTTTGAGGGCTGATTTCTTGTCCTGTGATAAAAAGACTTCTGTTTCCATCGCCAAAGCTTTCAGGGGAGCATTTTCAAGCTTTTGGCACCATTTTTGAGTGAATTGCCAAAAGTCAGATTTTTGCTGATATTGTGACCCCGCGGCTTAGGGATTTTTTCAAAATAATATTTTCTGCCGGTTTGGTTTTTGAGCGCTGATTTATTTTCCTTTGATAAAAAGACTTCTGTTTCCATCGCCAAAGCTTTCAGGAGAGCATTTTAAAGCTTTTGGCACCATTTTTGAGTGAATTGCCAAAAGTCAGATTTTTGCTGAAATTGTGACCCCGGGGCTTAGGGATTTTTTCAAAAAAATATTTTCTGCCGGTTAAGTTTTTGAGGGCTGATTTCTTGTCCTGTGATAAAAAGACTTCTGTTTCCATCGCCAAAGCTTTCAGGGGAGCATTTTAAAGCTTTTGGCACCATTTTTGAGTGAATTGCCAAAAGTCAGATTTTTGCTGAAATTGTGACCCCGGGGCTTAGGGATTTTTTTAAAAAAATATTTTCTGCCGGTTACGTTTTTGAGGGCTGATTTCTTGACCTGTGATAAAAAGCCTTCTGTTTCGAGTGCCAAACCTTTCAGGAGAGCATTTTCAGGCTTTTGGCACCATTCTTGAGTGAATTGCCAAAAGTCAGATTTTTGCTGAAATTGTGACCCCGGGGCTTAGGGATTTTTTAAAAAAAATATTTTCTGCCGGTTACGTTTTTGAGGGCTGATTTCTTGTCCTGTGATAAAAAGACTTCTGTTTCCATCGCGAAAGCTTTCAGGGGAGCATTTTCAAGCTTTTGGCACCATTTTTGAGTGAATTGCCAAAAGTCAGATTTTTGCTGAAATTGTGACCCCGGGGCTTAGGGATTTTTTTAAAAAAACATTTTCTGCCGGTTACGTTTTTGAGGGCTGATTTCTTGTCCTGTGATAAAAGGACTTCTGTTTCCATCGCCAGAGCTTTCAGGGGAGCATTTTCAACCTTTTGGCACCATTTTTGAGTGAATTGCCAAAAGTCAGATTTTTGCTTAAATTGTGACCCCGGGGCTTAGGGATTTTTTCAAAAAAATATTTTCTGCCGGTTTGGTTTTTGAGCGCTGATTTCTTGTCCTGTGATAAAAAGACTTCTGTTTCCATCGCCAAAGCTTTCAGGAGAGCATTTTAAAGCTTTTGGCACCATTTTTGAGTGAATTGCCAAAAGTCAGATTTTTGCTGAAATTGTGACCCCGGGGCTTAGGGATTTTTTAAAAAAAATATTTTCTGCCGGTTACGTTTTTGAGGGCTGATTTCTTGTCCTGTGATAAAAAGCCTTTGTTTCGAGTGCCAAACCTTTCAGGAGAGCATTTTCAGGCTTTTGGCACCATTCTTGAGTGAATTGCCAAAAGTCAGATTTTTGCTGAAATTGTGACCCCAGGGCTTAGGGATTTTTTCAAAAAAATATTTACTGCCGGTTAAGTTTTTGAGGGCTGATTTCTTGTCCTGTGATAAAAAGACTTCTGTTTCCATCGCCAATGCTTTCAGGGGAGCATTTTCAAGCTTTTGGCACCACTTTTGAGTGAATTGCCAAAAGTCAGATTATTGCTGAAATTGTGACCCCGGGGCTTAGGGATTTTGTCAAAAAAATATTTTCTGCCGGTTAAGTTTTTGAGGGCTGATTTCTTGTCCTGTGATAAAAAGACTTCTGTTTCGAGTGCCAAACCTTTCAGGAGAGCATTTTCAGGCTTTTGGCACCATTTTTGAGTGAATTGCCAAAAGTCAGGTTTTTGCTGAAATTGTTTAAAAAAATATTTTCTGCCGGTTAAGTTTTGGAGGGCTGATTTCTTGTCCTGTGATAAAAAGACTTCTGTTTCGAGTGCCAAACCTTTCAGGAGAGCATTTTCAGGCTTTTGGCACCATTTTTGAGTGAATTGCCAAAAGTCAGATTTTTGCTGAAATTGTGACCCCGGGGCTTAGGGATTTTTTCAAAAAAATATTTTCTGCCGGTTAAGTTTTTGAGGGCTGATTTCTTGTCCTGTGATAAAAAGACTTCTGTTTCCATCGCCAAAGCTTTCAGGGGAGCATTTTCAAGCTTTTGGCACCACTTTTGAGTGAATTGCCAAAAGTCAGATTTTTGCTGAAATTGTGACCCCGGGGCTTAGGGATTTTGTCAAAAAAATATTTTCTGCCAGTTAAGTTTTTGAGGGCTGATTTCTTGTCCTGTGATAAAAAGACTTCCGTTTCGAGTGCCAAACCTTTCAGGAGAGCATTTTCAGGCTTTTGTTACCATTTTTGAGTGAATTGCCAAAAGTCAGATTTTTGCTGAAATTGTGACCCCGGGGCTTAGGGATTTTTTTTAAAAAATATTTTCTGCCGGTTACGTTTTTGAGGGCTGATTTCTTGTCCTGTGATAAAAAGCCTTCTGTTTCGAGTGCCAAACCTTTCAGGAGAGCATTTTCAGGCTTTTGGCACCATTTTTGAGTGAATTGCCAAAAGTCAGGTTTTTGCTGAAATTGTTTAAAAAAATATTTTCTGCCGGTTAAGTTTTTGAGGGCTGATTTCTTGTCCTGTGATAAAAAGACTTCTGTTTCGAGTGCCAAACCTTTCAGGAGAGCATTTTCAGGCTTTTGGCACCATTTTTGAGTGAATTGCCAAAAGTCAGATTTTTGCTGAAATTGTGACCCCGGGGCTTAGGGATTTTTTCAAAAAAATATTTTCTGCCGGTTAAGTTTTTGAGGGCTGATTTCTTGTCCTGTGATAAAAAGACTTCTGTTTCCATCGCCAAAGCTTTCAGGGGAGCATTTTCAAGCTTTTGGCACCACTTTTGAGTGAATTGCCAAAAGTCAGATTTTTGCTGAAATTGTGACCCCGGGGCTTAGGGATTTTGTCAAAAAAATATTTTCTGCCAGTTAAGTTTTTGAGGGCTGATTTCTTGTCCTGTGATAAAAAGACTTCCGTTTCGAGTGCCAAACCTTTCAGGAGAGCATTTTCAGGCTTTTGTTACCATTTTTGAGTGAATTGCCAAAAGTCAGATTTTTGCTGAAATTGTGACCCCGGGGCTTAGGGATTTTTTTTAAAAAATATTTTCTGCCGGTTACGTTTTTGAGGGCTGATTTCTTGTCCTGTGATAAAAAGCCTTCTGTTTCGAGTGCCAAACCTTTCAGGAGAGCATTTTCAGGCTTTTGGCACCATTCTTGAGTGAATTGCCAAAAGTCAGATTTTTGCTGAAATTGTGACCCCAGGGCTTAGGGATTTTTTCAAAAAAATATTTACTGCCGGTTAAGTTTTTGAGGGCTGATTTCTTGTCCTGTGATAAAAAGACTTCTGTTTCCATCGCCAAAGCTTTCAGGGGAGCATTTTCAAGCTTTTGGCACCATTTTTGAGTGAATTGCCAAAAGTCAGATTTTTGCTGAAATTGTGACCCCGGGGCTTAGGGATTTTTTTAAAAAAATATTTTCTGCCGGTTACGTTTTTGAGCGCTGATTTCTTGTCCTGTGATAAAAAGACTTCTGTTTCCATCGCCAAAGCTTTCAGGGGAGCATTTTCAAGCTTTTGGCACCATTTTTGAGTGAATTGCCAAAAGTCAGATTTTTGCTGATATTGTGACCCCGGGGCTTAGGGATTTTTTCAAAAAAATATTTTCTGCCGGTTAAGTTTTTGAGGGCTGATTTCTTGTCCTGTGATAAAAAGACTTCTGTTTCCATTGCCAAAGCTTTCAGGGGAGCATTTTAAAGCTTTTGGCACCATTTTTGAGTGAATTGCCAAGTCAGATTTTTGCTGAAATTGTGACCCCGGGGCTTAGGGATTTTTTTAAAAAAATATTTTCTGCCGGTTACGTTTTTGAGGGCTGATTTCTTGTCCTGTGATAAAAAGCCTTCTGTTTCGAGTGCCAAACCTTTCAGGAGAGCATTTTCAAGCTTTTGGCACCACTTTTGAGTGAATTGCCAAAAGTCAGATTTTTGCTGAAATTGTGACCCCGGGGCTTAGGGATTTTTTCAAAAAAATATTTTCTGCCGGTTACGTTTTTGAGGGCTGATTTCTTGTCCTGTGATAAAAAGACTTCTGTTTCGAGTGCCAAACCTTTCAGGAGAGCATTTTCAGGCTTTTGGCACCATTTTTGAGTGAATTGCCAAAAGTCAGATTTTTGCTGAAATTGTGACCCCGGGGCTTAGGGATTTTTTCAAAAAAATATTTTCTGCCGGTTAAGTTTTTGAGGGCTGATTTCTTGTCCTGTGATAAAAAGCCTTCTGTTTCGAGTGCCAAACCTTTCAGGAGAGCATTTTCAGGCTTTTTGGCACCATTCTTGAGTGAATTGCCAAAAGTCAGATTTTTGCTGAAATTCTGACCCCGGGGCTTAGGGATTTTTTCAAAAAAATATTTACTGCCGGTTAAGTTTTTGAGGGCTGATTTCTTGTCCTGTGATAAAAAGACTTCTGTTTCCATCGCCAAAGCTTTCAGGGGAGCATTTTAAAGCTTTTGGCACCATTTTTGAGTGAATTGCCAAAAGTCAGATTTTTGCTGAAATTGTGACCCCGGGGCTTAGGGATTTTTTAAAAAAAATATTTTCTGCCGGTTACGTTTTTGAGGGCTGATTTCTTGTCCTGTGATAAAAAGCCTTCTGTTTCGAGTGCCAAACCTTTCAGGAGAGCATTTTCAGGCTTTTGGCACCATTCTTGAGTGAATTGCCAAAAGTCAGATTTTTGCTGAAATTGTGACCCCAGGGCTTAGGGATTTTTTCAAAAAAATATTTACTGCCGGTTAAGTTTTTGAGGGCTGATTTCTTGTCCTGTGATAAAAAGCCTTCTGTTTCCATCGCCAAACCTTTCAGGGGAGTATTTTCAAGCTTTTGGCACCATTTTTGAGTGAATTGCCAAAAGTCAGATTTTTGCTGAAATTGTGACCCCGGGGCTTAGGGATTTTTTCAAAAAAATATTTTCTGCCGGTTTGGTTTTTGAGCGCTGATTTATTTTCCTTTGATAAAAAGACTTCTGTTTCCATCGCCAAAGCTTTCAGGAGAGCATTTTAAAGCTTTTGGCACCATTTTTGAGTGAATTGTCAAAAGTCAGATTTTTGCTGAAATTGTGACCCCGGAGCTTAGGGATTTTTTTAAAAAAATATTTTCTGCCGGTTACGTTTTTGAGGGCTGATTTCTTGTCCTGTGGTAAAAAGCCTTCTGTTTCGAGTGCCAAACCTTTCAGGAGAGCATTTTCAGGCTTTTGGCACCATTCTTGAGTGAATTGCCAAAAGTCAGATTTTTGCTGAAATTGTGACCCCAGGGCTTAGGGATTTTTTCAAAAAAATATTTACTGCCGGTTAAGTTTTTGAGGGCTGATTTCTTGTCCTGTGATAAAAAGCCTTCTGTTTCCATCGCCAAAGCTTTCAGGGGAGCATTTTCAAGCTTTTGGCACCATTTTTGAGTGAATTGCCAAAAGTCAGATTTTTGCTGAAATTGTGACCCCGGGGCTTAGGGATTTTTTCAAAAAAATATTTTCTGCCGGTTAAGTTTTTGAGGGCTGATTTCTTGTCCTGTGATAAAAAGACTTCTGTTTCCATCGCCAAAGCTTTCAGGGGAGCATTTTCAAGCTTTTGGCACCACTTTTGAGTGAATTGCCAAAAGTCAGATTTTTGCTGAAATTGTGACCCCGGGGCTTAGGGATTTTGTCAAAAAAATATTTTCTGCCGGTTAAGTTTTTGAGGGCTGATTTCTTGTCCTCTGATAAAAAGACTTCTGTTTCGAGTGCCAAACCTTTCAGGAGAGCATTTTCAGGCTTTTGGCACCATTTTTGAGTGAATTGCCAAAAGTCAGGTTTTTGCTGAAATTGTGACCCCGGGGCTTAGGGATTTTTTTAAAAAAATATTTTCTGCCGGTTACGTTTTTGAGGGCTGATTTCTTGTCCTGTGATAAAAAGCCTTCTGTTTCGAGTGCCAAACCTTTCAGGAGAGCATTTTCAAGCTTTTGGCACCACTTTTGAGTGAATTGCCAAAAGTCAGATTTTTGCTGAAATTGTGACCCCGGGGCTTAGGGATTTTTTTAAAAAAAATATTTTCTGCCGGTTACGTTTTTGAGGGCTGATTTCTTGTCCTGTGATAAAAAGACTTCTGTTTCCATCGCCAAAGCTTTCAGGGGAGCATTTTCAAGCTTTTGGCACCATTTTTGAGTGAATTGCCAAAAGTCAGATTTTTGCTGAAATTGTGACCCCGGGGCTTAGGGATTTTTTCAAAAAAATATTTTCTGCCGGTGACGTTTTTGAGGGCTGATTTATTGTCCTGTGATAAAAAGCCTTCTGTTTCGAGTGCCAAACCTTTCAGGAGAGCATTTTCAAGCTTTTGGCACCATTTTTGAGTGAATTGCCAAAAGTCAGATTTTTGCTGAAATTGTGACCCCGGGGCTTAGGGATTTTTTAAAAAAAATATTTTCTGCCGGTTACGTTTTTGAGGGCTGATTTCTTGTCCTGTGATAAAAAGCCTTCTGTTTCGAATGCCAAACCTTTCAGGAGAGCATTTTCAGGCTTTTGGCACCATTCTTGAGTGAATTGCCAAAAGTCAGATTTTTGCTGAAATTGTGACCCCAGGGCTTAGGGATTTTTTCAAAAAAATATTTACTGCCGGTTAAGTTTTTGAGGGCTGATTTCTTGTCCTGTGATAAAAAGACTTCTGTTTCCATCGCCAAAGCTTTCAGGGGAACATTTTCAAGCTTTTGGCACCATTTTTGAGTGAATTGCCAAAAGTCAGATTTTTGCTGAAATTGTGACCCCGGGGCTTAGGGATTTTTTAAAAAAAATATTTTCTGCCGGTTACGTTTTTGAGGGCTGATTTCTTGTCCTGTGATAAAAAGCCTTCTGTTTCGAGTGCCAAACCTTTCAGGAGAGCATTTTCAGGCTTGTGGCACCATTTTTGAGTGAATTGCCAAAAGTCAGATTTTTGCTGAAATTGTGACCCCGGGGCTTAGGGATTTTTTCAAAAAAATATTTTCTGCCGGTTAAGTTTTTGAGGGCTGATTTCTTGTCCTGTGATAAAAAAGCCTTCTGTTTCCATCGCCAAAGCTTTCAGGGGAGCATTTTCAAGCTTTTGGCACCATTTTTGAGTGAATTGCCAAAAGTCAGATTTTTGCTGAAATTGTGACCCCGGGGCTTAGGGATTTTTTCAAAAAAATATTTTCTGCCGGTTACCTTTCTGAGGGCTGATTTCTTGTCCTGTGATAAAAAGCCTTCTGTTTCGAGTGCCAAACCTTTCAGGAGAGCATTTTCAGGCTTTTGGCACCATTTTTGAGTGAATTGCCAAAAGTCAGATTTTTGCTGAAATTGTGACCCCGGGGCTTAGGGATTTTTTCAAAAAAATATTTTCTGCCGGTTACGTTTTTGAGGGCTGATTTCTTGTCCTGTGATAAAAAGCCTTCTGTTTCGAGTGCCAAACCTTTCAGGAGAGCATTTTCAAGCTTTTGGCACCATTTTTGAGTGAATTGCCAAAAGTCAGATTTTTGCTGAAATTGTGACCCCGGGGCTTAGGGATTTTTTTTAAAAAATATTTTCTGCCGGTTAAGTTTTTGAGGGCTGATTTCTTGTCCTGTGATAAAAAGCCTTCTGTTTCGAGTGCCAAACCTTTCAGGAGAGCATTTTCAGGCTTTTGGCACCATTTTTGAGTGAATTGCCAAAAGTCAGATTTTTGCTGAAATTGTGACCCCGGGGCTTAGGGATTTTTTCAAAAAAATATTTTCTGCCGGTTACGTTTTTGAGGGCTGATTTCTTGTCCTGTGATAAAAAGCCTTCTGTTTCGAGTGCCAAACCTTTCAGGAGAGCATTTTCAGGCTTTTGGCACCATTTTTGAGTGAATTGCCAAAAGTCAGATTTTTGCTGAAATTGTGACCCCGGGGCATAGGGATTTTTTCAAAAAAATATTTTCTGCCGGTTAAGTTTTTGAGGGCTGATTTCTTGTCCTGTGATAAAAAGCCTTCTGTTTCCATCGACAAAGCTTTCAGGGGAGCATTTTCAAGCTTTTGGCACCATTTTTGAGTGAATTGCCAAAAGTCAGATTTTTGCTGAAATTGTGACCCCGGGGCTTAGGGATTTTTTCAAAAAAATATTTTCTGCCGGTTAAGTTTTTGAGGGCTGATTTCTTGTCCTGTGATAAAAAGCCTTCTGTTTCCATCGCCAAAGCTTTCAGGGGAGCATTTTAAAGCTTTTGGAACCATTTTTGAGTGAATTGCCAAAAGTCAGATTTTTGCTGAAATTGTGACCCCGGGGCTTAGGGATATTTTCAAAAAAATATTTTCTGCCGGTTAAGTTTTTGAGGATTGATTTCTTGTCCTGTGATAAAAAGCCTTCTGTTTCCATCGCCAAAGCTTTCAGGGGAGCATTTTCAGGCTTTTGGCACCATTTTTGAGTGAACTGCCAAAAGTCAGATTTTTGCTGAAATTGTGACCCCGGGGCTTAGGGATTTTTTCAAAAAAATATTTTCTGCCGGTTACGTTTTTGAGGGCTGATTTCTTGTCCTGTGATAAAAAGCCTTCTGTTTCGAGTGCCAAACCTTTCAGAAGAGCATTTTCAGGCTTTTGGCACCATTTTTGAGTGAATTGCCAAAAGTCAGATTTTTGCTGAAATTGTGACCCCGGGGCTTAGGGATTTTTTAAAAAAAATATTTTCTGCCGGTTAAGTTTTTGAGGGCTGATTTCTTGTCCTGTGATAAAAAGCCTTCTGTTTCCATCGCCAAAGCTTTCAGGGGAGCATTTTCAAGCTTTTGGCACCATTTTTGAGTGAATTGCCAAAAGTCAGATTTTTGCTGAAATTGTGACCCCGGGGCTTAGGGATTTTTAAAAAAAAATATTTTCTGCCGGTTACGTTTTTGAGGGCTGATTTCTTGTCCTGTGATAAAAAGCCTTCTGTTTCGAGTGCCAAACCTTTCAGGAGAGCATTTTCAAGCTTTTGGCACCACTTTTGAGTGAATTGCCAAAAGTCAGATTTTTGCTGAAATTGTGACCCCGGGGCTTAGGGATATTTTCAAAAAAATATTTTCTGCCGGTTAAGTTTTTGAGGGCTGATTTCTTGTCCTGTGATAAAAAGCCTTCTGTTTCGAGTGCCAAACCTTTCAGGAGAGCATTTTCAGGCTTTTGGCACCATTCTTGAGTGAATTGCCAAAAGTCAGATTTTTGCTGAAATTGTGACCCCAGGGCTTAGGGATTTTTTCAAAAAAATATTTTCTGCCGGTGAAGTTTTTGAGGGCTGATTTCTTGTCCTGTGATAAAAAGACTTCTGTTTCCATCGCCAAAGCTTTCAGGGGAGCATTTTCAAGCTTTTGGCACCATTTTTGAGTGAATTGCCAAAAGTCAGATTTTTGCTGAAATTGTGACCCCGGGGCTTAGGGATTTTTTTAAAAAAACATTTTCTGCCGGTTACGTTTTTGAGGGCTGATTTCTTGTCCTGTGATAAAAGGACTTCTGTTTCCATCGCCAAAGCTTTCAGGAGAGCATTTTCAAGCTTTTGGCACCATTTTTGAGTGAATTGCCAAAAGTCAGATTTTTGCTGATATTGTGACCCCGGGGCTTAGGGATTTTTTCAAAAAAATATTTTCTGCCGGTTTGGTTTTTGAGCGCTGATTTATTTTCCTTTGATAAAAAGACTTCTGTTTCCATCGCCAAAGCTTTCAGGAGAGCATTTTAAAGCTTTTGGCACCATTTTTGAGTGAATTGCCAAAAGTCAGATTTTTGCTGAAATTGTGACCCCGGGGCTTAGGGATTTTTTAAAAAAAATATTTTCTGCCGGTTAAGTTTTTGAGGGCTGATTTCTTGTCCTGTGATAAAAAGCCTTCTGTTTCGAGTGCCAAACCTTTCAGGAGAGCATATTCAGGCTTTTGGCACCATTCTTGAGTGAATTGCCAAAAGTCAGATTTTTGCTGAAATTGTGACCCCAGGGCTTAGGGATTTTTTCAAAAAAATATTTACTGCCGGTTAAGTTTTTGAGGGCTGATTTCTTGTCCTGTGATAAAAAGACTTCTGTTTCCATCGCCAAAGCTTTCACGGGAGCATTTTCAAGCTTTTGGCACCATTTTTGAGTGAATTGCCAAAAGTCAGATTTTTGCTGAAATTGTGACCCCGGGGCTTAGGGATTTTGTCAAAAAAATATTTTCTGCCGGTTAAGTTTTTGAGGGCTGATTTCTTGTCCTGTGATAAAAAGACTTCTGTTTCGAGTGCCAAACCTTTCAGGAGAGCATTTTCAGGCTTTTGGCACCATTTTTGAGTGAATTGCCAAAAGTCAGGTTTTTGCTGAAATTGTTTAAAAAAATATTTTCTGCCGGTTAAGTTTTTGAGGGCTGATTTCTTGTCCTGTGATAAAAAGACTTCTGTTTCGAGTGCCAAACCTTTCAGGAGAGCATTTTCAGGCTTTTGTTACCATTTTTGAGTGAATTGCCAAAAGTCAGATTTTTGCTGAAATTGTGACCCCGGGGCTTAGGGATTTTTTTAAAAAAATATTTTCTGCCGGTTACGTTTTTGAGGGCTGATTTCTTGTCCTGTGATAAAAAGCCTTCTGTTTCGAGTGCCAAACCTTTCAGGAGAGCATTTTCAAGCTTTTGGCACCACTTTTGAGTGAATTGCCAAAAGTCAGATTTTTGCTGAAATTGTGACCCCGGGGCTTAGGGATTTTTTCAAAAAAATATTTTCTGCCGGTTAAGTTTTTGACGGCTGATTTCTTGTCCTGTGATAAAAAGCCTTCTGTTTCGAGTGCCAAACCTTTCAGGAGACCATTTTCAAGCTTTTGGCACCATTTTTGAGTGAATTGCCAAAAGTCAGATTTTTGCTGAAATTGTGACCCCGGGGCTTAGGGATTTTTTAAAAAAAATATTTTCTGCCGGTTAAGTTTTTGAGGGCTGATTTCTTGTCCTGTGATAAAAAGCCTTCTGTTTCGAGTGCCAAACCTTTCAGGAGAGCATATTCAGGCTTTTGGCACCATTCTTGAGTGAATTGCCAAAAGTCAGATTTTTGCTGAAATTGTGACCCCAGGGCTTAGGGATTTTTTCAAAAAAATATTTACTGCCGGTTAAGTTTTTGAGGGCTGATTTCTTGTCCTGTGATAAAAAGACTTCTGTTTCCATCGCCAAAGCTTTCAGGGGAGCATTTTCAAGCTTTTGGCACCATTTTTGAGTGAATTGCCAAAAGTCAGATTTTTGCTGATAGGGATTTTTTCAAAAAAATATTTTCTGCCGGTTTGGTTTTTGAGCGCTGATTTATTTTCCTTTGATAAAAAGACTTCTGTTTCCATCGCCAAAGCTTTCAGGAGAGCATTTTAAAGCTTTTGGCACCATTTTTGAGTGAATTGCCAAAAGTCAGATTTTTGCTGAAATTGTGACGCCGGGGCTTAGGGTTTTTTTTAAAAAAATATTTTCTGCCGGTTACGTTTTTGAGGGCTGATTTCTTGTCCTGTGATAAAAAGCCTTCTGTTTCGAGTGCCAAACCTTTCAGGAGAGCATTTTCAGGGTTTTGGCACCATTCTTGAGTGAATTGCCAAAAGTCAGATTTTTGCTAAAATTGTGACCCCGGGGCTTAGGGATTTTTTCAAAAAAATATTTTCTGCCGGTTAAGTTTTTGAGGGCTGATTTCTTGTCCTGTGATAAAAAGCCTTCTGTTTCAAGTGCCAAACCTTTCAGGAGAGCATTTTCAGGCTTTTGGCACCATTTTTGAGTGAATTGCCAAAAGTCAGATTTTTGCTGAAATTGTGACCCCGGGGCTTAGGGATTTTTTCAAAAAAATATTTTCTGCCGGTTACGTTTCTGAGGGCTGATTTCTTGTCCTGTGATAAAAAGCCTTCTGTTTCGAGTGCCAAACCTTTCAGGAGAGCATTTTCAGGCTTTTGGCACCATTTTTGAGTGAATTGCCAAAAGTCAGATTTTTGCTGAAATTGTGACCCCGGGGCTTAGGGATTTTTTCAAAAAAATATTTTCTGCCGGTTAAGTTTTTGAGGGCTGATTTCTTGTCCTGTGATAAAAAGCCTTCTGTTTCCATCGCCAAAGCTTTCAGGGGAGCATTTTAAAGCTTTTGGCACCATTTTTGAGTGAATTGCCAAAAGTCAGATTTTTGCTTAAATTGTGACCCCGGGGCTTAGGGATTTTTTCAAAAAAATATTTTCTGCCGGTTAAGTTTTTGAGGGCTGATTTCTTGTCCTGTGATAAAAAGCCTTCTGTTTCTAGTGCCAAAACTTTCAGGAGAGCATTTTCAGGCTTTTGGCACCATTTTTGAGTGAACTGCCAAAAGTCAGATTTTTGCTGAAATTGTGACCCAGGGGCTTAGGGATTTTTTCAAAAAAATATTTTCTGCCGGTTACGTTTTTGAGGGCTGATTTCTTGTCCTGTGATAAAAAGCCTTCTGTTTCGAGTGCCAAACCTTTCAGGAGAGCATTTTCAGGCTTTTGGCACCATTTTTGAGTGAATTGCCAAAAGTCAGATTTTTGCTGAAATTGTGACCCCGGGGCTTAGGGATTTTTTCAAAAAAATATTTTCTGCCGGTTAAGTTTTTGAGGGCTGATTTCTTGTCCTGTGATAAAAAAGCCTTCTGTTTCCATCGCCAAAGCTTTCAGGGGAGCATTTTCAAGCTTTTGGCACCATTTTTGAGTGAATTGCCAAAAGTCAGATTTTTGCTGAAATTGTGACCCCGGGGCTTAGGGATTTTTTCAAAAAAATATTTTCTGCCGGTTACGTTTCTGAGGGCTGATTTCTTGTCCTGTGATAAAAAGCCTTCTGTTTCGAGTGCCAAACCTTTCAGGAGAGCATTTTCAGGCTTTTGGCACCATTTTTGAGTGAATTGCCAAAAGTCAGATTTTTGCTGAAATTGTGACCCCGGGGCTTAGGGATTTTTTCAAAAAAATATTTTCTGCCGGTTACGTTTTTGAGGGCTGATTTCTTGTCCTGTGATAAAAAGCCTTCTGTTTCGAGTGCCAAACCTTTCAGGAGAGCATTTTCAAGCTTTTGGCACCATTTTTGAGTGAATTGCCAAAAGTCAGATTTTTGCTGAAATTGTGACCCCGGGGCTTAGGGATTTTTTTAAAAAAATATTTTCTGCCGGTTAAGTTTTTGAGGGCTGATTTCTTGTCCTGTGATAAAAAGCCTTCTGTTTCGAGTGCCAAACCTTTCAGGAGAGCATTTTCAGGCTTTTGGCACCATTTTTGAGTGAATTGCCAAAAGTCAGATTTTTGCTGAAATTGTGACCCCGGGGCTTAGGGATTTTTTCAAAAAAATATTTTCTGCCGGTTACGTTTTTGAGGGCTGATTTCTTGTCCTGTGATAAAAAGCCTTCTGTTCTGAGTGCCAAACCTTTCAGGAGAGCATTTTCAGGCTTTTGGCACCATTTTTGAGTGAATTGCCAAAAGTCAGATTTTTGCTGAAATTGTGACCCCGGGGCATAGGGATTTTTTCAAAAAAATATTTTCTGCCGGTTAAGTTTTTGAGGGCTGATTTCTTGTCCTGTGATAAAAAGCCTTCTGTTTCCATCGACAAAGCTTTCAGGGGAGCATTTTCAAGCTTTTGGCACCATTTTTGAGTGAATTGCGAAAAGTCAGATTTTTGCTGAAATTGTGACCCCGGGGCTTAGGGATTTTTTCAAAAAAATATTTTCTGCCGGTTAAGTTTTTGAGGGCTGATTTCTTGTCCTGTGATAAAAAGCCTTCTGTTTCCATCGCCAAAGCTTTCAGGGGAGCATTTTAAAGCTTTTGGAACCATTTTTGAGTGAATTGCCAAAAGTCAGATTTTTGCTGAAATTGTGACCCCGGGGCTTAGGGATATTTTCAAAAAAATATTTTCTGCCGGTTAAGTTTTTGAGGACTGATTTCTTGTCCTGTGATAAAAAGGCTTCTGTTTCGAGTGCCAAAGCTTTCAGGGGAGCATTTTCAGGCTTTTGGCACCATTTTTGAGTGAACTGCCAAAAGTCAGATTTTTGCTGAAATTGTGACCCCGGGGCTTAGGGATTTTTTCAAAAAAATATTTTCTGCCGGTTACGTTTTTGAGGGCTGATTTCTTGTCCTGTGATAAAAAGCCTTCTGTTTCGAGTGCCAAACCTTTCAGGAGAGCATTTTCAGGCTTTTGGCACCATTTTTGAGTGAATTGCCAAAAGTCAGATTTTTGCTGAAATTGTGACCCCGGGGCTTAGGGATTTTTTCAAAAAAATATTTTCTGCCGGTTAAGTTTTTGAGGGCTGATTTCTTGTCCTGTGATAAAAAGCCTTCTGTTTCCATCGCCAAAGCTTTCAGGGGAGCATTTTCAAGCTTTTGGCACCATTTTTGAGTGAATTGCCAAAAGTCAGATTTTTGCTGAAATTGTGACCCCGGGGCTTAGGGATTTTTTTAAAAAAATATTTTCTGCCGGTTACGTTTTTGAGGGCTGATTTCTTGTCCTGTGATAAAAAGCCTTCTGTTTCGAGTGCCAAACCTTTCAGGAGAGCATTTTCAAGCTTTTGGCACCACTTTTGAGTGAATTGCCAAAAGTCAGATTTTTGCTGAAATTGTGACCCCGGGGCTTAGGGATATTTTCAAAAAAATATTTTCTGCCGGTTAAGTTTTTGAGGGCTGATTTCTTGTCCTGTGATAAAAAGCCTTCTGTTTCGAGTGCCAAACCTTTCAGGAGAGCATTTTCAGGCTTTTGGCACCATTTTTGAGTGAATTGCCAAAAGTCAGATTTTTGCTGAAATTGTGACCCCGGGGCTTAGGGATTTTTTTAAAAAAATATTTTCTGCCGGTTAAGTTTTTGAGGGCTGATTTCTTGTCCTGTGATAAAAAGCCTTCTGTTTCGAGTGCCAAACCTTTCAGGAGAGCATTTTCAGGCTTTTGGCACCATTCTTGAGTGAATTGCCAAAAGTCAGATTTTTGCTGAAATTGTGACCCCAGGGCTTAGGGATTTTTTCAAAAAAATATTTTCTGCCGGTGAAGTTTTTGAGGGCTGATTTCTTGTCCTGTGATAAAAAGACTTCTGTTTCCATCGCCAAAGCTTTCAGGGGAGCATTTTCAAGCTTTTGGCACCATTTTTGAGTGAATTGCCAAAAGTCAGATTTTTGCTGAAATTGTGACCCCGGGGCTTAGGGATTTTTTTAAAAAAACATTTTCTGCCGGTTACGTTTTTGAGGGCTGATTTCTTGTCCTGTGATAAAAGGACTTCTGTTTCCATCGCCAAAGCTTTCAGGAGAGCATTTTCAAGCTTTTGGCACCATTTTTGAGTGAATTGCCAAAAGTCAGATTTTTGCTGATATTGTGACCCCGGGGCTTAGGGATTTTTTCAAAAAAATATTTTCTGCCGGTTTGGTTTTTGAGCGCTGATTTATTTTCCTTTGATAAAAAGACTTCTGTTTCCATCGCCAAAGCTTTCAGGAGAGCATTTTAAAGCTTTTGGCACCATTTTTGAGTGAATTGCCAAAAGTCAGATTTTTGCTGAAATTGTGACCCCGGGGCTTAGGGATTTTTTTAAAAAAATATTTTCTGCCGGTTACGTTTTTGAGGGCTGATTTCTTGTCCTGTGATAAAAAGCCTTTGTTTCGAGTGCCAAACCTTTCAGGAGAGCATTTTCAGGCTTTTGGCACCATTCTTGAGTGAATTGCCAAAAGTCAGATTTTTGCTGAAATTGTGACCCCAGGGCTTAGGGATTTTTTCAAAAAAATATTTACTGCCGGTTAAGTTTTTGAGGGCTGATTTCTTGTCCTGTGATAAAAAGACTTCTGTTTCCATCGCCAAAGCTTTCACGGGAGCATTTTCAAGCTTTTGGCACCATTTTTGAGTGAATTGCCAAAAGTCAGATTTTTGCTGAAATTGTGACCCCGGGGCTTAGGGATTTTGTCAAAAAAATATTTTCTGCCGGTTAAGTTTTTGAGGGCTGATTTCTTGTCCTGTGATAAAAAGACTTCTGTTTCGAGTCCCAAACCTTTCAGGAGAGCATTTTCAGGCTTTTGGCACCATTTTTGAGTGAATTGCCAAAAGTCAGGTTTTTGCTGAAATTGTTTAAAAAAATATTTTCTGCCGGTTAAGTTTTTGAGGGCTGATTTCTTGTCCTGTGATAAAAAGACTTCTGTTTCGAGTGCCAAACCTTTCAGGAGAGCATTTTCAGGCTTTTGTTACCATTTTTGAGTGAATTGCCAAAAGTCAGATTTTTGCTGAAATTGTGACCCCGGGGCTTAGGGATTTTTTTAAAAAAATATTTTCTGCCGGTTACGTTTTTGAGGGCTGATTTCTTGTCCTGTGATAAAAAGCCTTCTGTTTCGAGTGCCAAACCTTTCAGGAGAGCATTTTCAAGCTTTTGGCACCATTTTTGAGTGAATTGCCAAAAGTCAGATTTTTGCTGAAATTGTGACCCCGGGGCTTAGGGATTTTTTTAAAAAAATATTTTCTGCCGGTTAAGTTTTTGAGGGCTGATTTCTTGTCCTGTGATAAAAAGCCTTCTGTTTCGAGTGCCAAACCTTTCAGGAGAGCATATTCAGGCTTTTGGCACCATTCTTGAGTGAATTGCCAAAAGTCAGATTTTTGCTGAAATTGTGACCCCAGGGCTTAGGGATTTTTTCAAAAAAATATTTACTGCCGGTTAAGTTTTTGAGGGCTGATTTCTTGTCCTGTGATAAAAAGACTTCTGTTTCCATCGCCAAAGCTTTCAGGGGAGCATTTTCAAGCTTTTGGCACCATTTTTGAGTGAATTGCCAAAAGTCAGATTTTTGCTGATAGGGATTTTTTCAAAAAAATATTTTCTGCCGGTTTGGTTTTTGAGCGCTGATTTATTTTCCTTTGATAAAAAGACTTCTGTTTCCATCGCCAAAGCTTTCAGGAGAGCATTTTAAAGCTTTTGGCACCATTTTTGAGTGAATTGCCAAAAGTTAGATTTTTGCTGAAATTGTGACGCCGGGGCTTAGGGTTTTTTTTAAAAAAATATTTTCTGCCGGTTACGTTTTTGAGGGCTGATTTCTTGTCCTGTGATAAAAAGCCTTCTGTTTCGAGTGCCAAACCTTTCAGGAGAGCATTTTCAGGGTTTTGGCACCATTCTTGAGTGAATTGCCAAAAGTCAGATTTTTGCTAAAATTGTGACCCCGGGGCTTAGGGATTTTTTCAAAAAAATATTTTCTGCCGGTTAAGTTTTTGAGGGCTGATTTCTTGTCCTGTGATAAAAAGCCTTCTGTTTCAAGTGCCAAACCTTTCAGGAGAGCATTTTCAGGCTTTTGGCACCATTTTTGAGTGAATTGCCAAAAGTCAGATTTTTGCTGAAATTGTGACCCCGGGGCTTAGGGATTTTTTCAAAAAAATATTTTCTGCCGGTTACGTTTCTGAGGGCTGATTTCTTGTCCTGTGATAAAAAGCCTTCTGTTTCGAGTGCCAAACCTTTCAGGAGAGCATTTTCAGGCTTTTGGCACCATTTTTGAGTGAATTGCCAAAAGTCAGATTTTTGCTGAAATTGTGACCCCGGGGCTTAGGGATTTTTTCAAAAAAATATTTTCTGCCGGTTAAGTTTTTGAGGGCTGATTTCTTGTCCTGTGATAAAAAGCCTTCTGTTTCCATCGCCAAAGCTTTCAGGGGAGCATTTTAAAGCTTTTGGCACCATTTTTGAGTGAATTGCCAAAAGTCAGATTTTTGCTTAAATTGTGACCCCGGGGCTTAGGGATTTTTTCAAAAAAATATTTTCTGCCGGTTAAGTTTTTGAGGGCTGATTTCTTGTCCTGTGATAAAAAGCCTTCTGTTTCTAGTGCCAAAACTTTCAGGAGAGCATTTTCAGGCTTTTGGCACCATTTTTGAGTGAACTGCCAAAAGTCAGATTTTTGCTGAAATTGTGACCCCGGGGCTTAGGGATTTTTTCAAAAAAATATTTTCTTCCGGTTACGTTTTTGAGGGCTGATTTCTTGTCCTGTGATAAAAAGCCTTCTGTTTCGAGTGCCAAACCTTTCAGGAGAGCATTTTCAGGCTTTTGGCACCATTTTTGAGTGAATTGCCAAAAGTCAGATTTTTGCTGAAATTGTGACCCCGGGGCTTAGGGATTTTTTCAAAAAAATATTTTCTGCCGGTTAAGTTTTTGAGGGCTGATTTCTTGTCCTGTGATAAAAAAGCCTTCTGTTTCCATCGCCAAAGCTTTCAGGGGAGCATTTTCAAGCTTTTGGCACCATTTTTGAGTGAATTGCCAAAAGTCAGATTTTTGCTGAAATTGTGACCCCGGGGCTTAGGGATTTTTTCAAAAAAATATTTTCTGCCGGTTAAGTTTTTGAGGGCTGATTTCTTGTCCTGTGATAAAAAGCCTTCTGTTTCGAGTGCCAAACCTTTCAGGAGAGCATCTTCAAGCTTTTGGCACCATTTCTGAGTGAATTGCCAAAAGTCAGATTTTTGCTGAAATTGTGACCCCGGGGCTTAGGGATTTTTTCAAAAAAATATTTTCTGCCGGTTAAGTTTTTGAGGGCTGATTTCTTGTCCTGTGATAAAAAGCCTTCTGTTTCGAGTGCCAAACCTTTCAGGAGAGCATTTTCAGGCTTTTGGCACCATTTTTGAGTGAATTGCCAAAAGTCAGATTTTTGCTGAAATTGTGACCCCGGGGCTTAGGGATTTTTTCAAAAAAATATTTTCTGCCGGTTACGTTTTTGAGGGCTGATTTCTTGTCCTGTGATAAAAAGCCTTCTGTTTCGAGAGCCAAACCTTTCAGGAGAGCATTTTCAAGCTTTTGGCACCACTTTTGAGTGAATTGCCAAAAGTCAGATTTTTGCTGAAATTGTGACCCCGGGGCTTAGGGATTTTTTCAAAAAAATATTTTCTGCCGGTTACGTTTTTGAGGGCTGATTTCTTGTCCTGTGATAAAAAGCCTTCTGTTTCGAGTGCCAAACCTTTCAGGAGAGCATTTTCAAGCTTTTGGCACCACTTTTGAGTGAATTGCCAAAAGTCAGATTTTTGCTGAAATTGTGACCCCGGGGCTTAGGGATTTTTTCAAAAAAATATTTTCTGCCGGTTAAGTTTTTGAGGGCTGATTTCTTGTCCTGTGATAAAAAGCCTTCTGCTTCGAGTGCCAAACCTTTCAGGGGAGCATTTTCAGGCTTTTGGCACCATTTTTGAGTGAATTGCCAAAAGTCAGATTTTTGCTGAAATTGTGACCCCGGGGCTTAGGGATTTTTTCAAAAAAATATTTTCTGCCAGTTAAGTTTTTGAGGGCTGATTTCTTGTCGTGTGATAAAAAGCCTTCTGTTTCGAGTGCCAAACCTTTCAGGAGAGCATTTTCAAGCTTTTGGCACCATTTTTGAGTGAATTGCCAAAAGTCAGATTTTTGCTGAAATTGTGACCCCGGGGCTTAGGGATTTTTTCAAAAAAAATATTTTCTGCCGGTTAAGTTTTTGAGGGCTGATTTCTTGTCCTGTGATAAAAAGACTTCTGTTTCCATCGCCAAAGCTTTAAGGGGAGCATTTTCAAGCTTTTGGCACCATTTTTGAGTGAATTGCCAAAAGTCAGATTTTTGCTGAAATTGTGACCCCGGGGCTTAGGGATTTTTTCAAAAAAATATTTTCTGCCGGTTAAGTTTTTGAGGGCTGATTTCTTGTCCTGTGATAAAAAGCCTTCTGTTTCGAGTGCCAAACCTTTCAGGAGAGCATTTTCAGGCTTTTGGCACCATTTTTGAGTGAATTGCCAAAAGTCAGATTTTTGCTGAAATTGTGACCCCGGGGCTTAGGGATTTTTTCAAAAAAATATTTTCTGCCGGTTAAGTTTTTGAGGGCTGATTTCTTGTCCTGTGATAAAAAGCCTTCTGTTTCGAGTGCCAAACCTTTCAGGAGAGCATTTTCAGGCTTTTGGCACCATTTTTGAGTGAAATGCCAAAAGTCAGATTTTTGCTGAAATTGTGACCCCGGGGCTTAGGGATTTTTTCAAAAAAATATTTTCTGCCGGTTACGTTTCTGAGGGCTGATTTCTTGTCCTGTGATAAAAAGCCTTCTGTTTCGAGTGCCAAACCTTTCAGGAGAGCATTTTCAGGCTTTTGGCACCATTTTTGAGTGAATTGCCAAAAGTCAGATTTTTGCTGAAATTGTGACCCCGGGGCTTAGGGATTTTTTCAAAAAAATATTTTCTGCCGGTTAAGTTTTTGAGGGCTGATTTCTTGTCCTGTGATAAAAAGCCTTCTGTTTCCATCGCCAAAGCTTTCAGGGGAGCATTTTAAAGCTTTTGGCACCATTTTTGAGTGAATTGCCAAAAGTCAGATTTTTGCTTAAATTGTGACCCCGGGGCTTAGGGATTTTTTCAAAAAAATATTTTCTGCCGGTTAAGTTTTTGAGGGCTGATTTCTTGTCCTGTGATAAAAAGCCTTCTGTTTCTAGTGCCAAAACTTTCAGGAGAGCATTTTCAGGCTTTTGGCACCATTTTTGAGTGAACTGCCAAAAGTCAGATTTTTGCTGAAATTGTGACCCCGGGGCTTAGGGATTTTTTCAAAAAAATATTTTCTGCCGGTTACGTTTTTGAGGGCTGATTTCTTGTCCTGTGATAAAAAGCCTTCTGTTTCGAGTGCCAAACCTTTCAGGAGAGCATTTTCAGGCTTTTGGCACCATTTTTGAGTGAATTGCCAAAAGTCAGATTTTTGCTGAAATTGTGACGCCGGGGCTTAGGGATTTTTTCAAAAAAATATTTTCTGCCGGTTAAGTTTTTGAGGGCTGATTTCTTGTCCTGTGATAAAAAAGCCTTCTGTTTCCATCGCCAAAGCTTTCAGGGGAGCATTTTCAAGCTTTTGGCACCATTTTTGAGTGAATTGCCAAAAGTCAGATTTTTGCTGAAATTGTGACCCCGGGGCTTAGGGATTTTTTCAAAAAAATATTTTCTGCCGGTTAAGTTTTTGAGGGCTGATTTCTTGTCCTGTGATAAAAAGCCTTCTGTTTCGAGTGCCAAACCTTTCAGGAGAGCATTTTCAAGCTTTTGGCACCATTTTTGAGTGAATTGCCAAAAGTCAGATTTTTGCTGAAATTGTGACCCCGGGGCTTAGGGATTTTTTCAAAAAAATATTTTCTGCCGGTTAAGTTTTTGAGGGCTGATTTCTTGTCCTGTGATAAAAAGCCTTCTGTTTCGAGTGCCAAACCTTTCAGGAGAGCATTTTCAGGCTTTTGGCACCATTTTTGAGTGAATTGCCAAAAGTCAGATTTTTGCTGAAATTGTGACCCCGGGGCTTAGGGATTTTTTCAAAAAAATATTTTCTGCCGGTTACGTTTTTGAGGGCTGATTTCTTGTCCTGTGATAAAAAGCCTTCTGTTTCGAGTGCCAAACCTTTCAGGAGAGCATTTTCAAGCTTTTGGCACCACTTTTGAGTGAATTGCCAAAAGTCAGATTTTTGCTGAAATTGTGACCCCGGGGCTTAGGGATTTTTTCAAAAAAATATTTTCTGCCGGTTACGTTTTTGAGGGCTGATTTCTTGTCCTGTGATAAAAAGCCTTCTGTTTCGAGTGCCAAACCTTTCAGGAGAGCATTTTCAAGCTTTTGGCACCACTTTTGAGTGAATTGCCAAAAGTCAGATTTTTGCTGAAATTGTGACCCCGGGGCTTAGGGATTTTTTCAAAAAAATATTTTCTGCCGGTTAAGTTTTTGAGGGCTGATTTCTTGTCCTGTGATAAAAAGCCTTCTGTTTCGAGTGCCAAACCTTTCAGGAGAGCATTTTCAGGCTTTTGGCACCATTTTTGAGTGAATTGCCAAAAGTCAGATTTTTGCTGAAATTGTGACCCCGGGGCTTAGGGATTTTTTCAAAAAAATATTTTCTGCCGGTTAAGTTTTTGAGGGCTGATTTCTTGTCCTGTGATAAAAAGCCTTCTGTTTCGAGTGCCAAACCTTTCAGGAGAGCATTTTCAGGCTTTTGGCACCATTTTTGAGTGAATTGCCAAAAGTCAGATTTTTGCTGAAATTGTGACCCCGGGGCTTAGGGATTTTTTCAAAAAAATATTTTCTGCCGGTTACGTTTCTGAGGGCTGATTTCTTGTCCTGTGATAAAAAGCCTTCTGTTTCGAGTGCCAAACCTTTCAGGAGAGCATTTTCAGGCTTTTGGCACCATTTTTGAGTGAATTGCCAAAAGTCAGATTTTTGCTGAAATTGTGACCCCGGGGCTTAGGGATTTTTTCAAAAAAATATTTTCTGCCGGTTAAGTTTTTGAGGGCTGATTTCTTGTCCTGTGATAAAAAGCCTTCTGTTTCCATCGCCAAAGCTTTCAGGGGAGCATTTTAAAGCTTTTGGCACCATTTTTGAGTGAATTGCCAAAAGTCAGATTTTTGCTTAAATTGTGACCCCGGGGCTTAGGGATTTTTTCAAAAAAATATTTTCTGCCGGTTAAGTTTTTGAGGGCTGATTTCTTGTCCTGTGATAAAAAGCCTTCTGTTTCTAGTGCCAAAACTTTCAGGAGAGCATTTTCAGGCTTTTGGCACCATTTTTGAGTGAACTGCCAAAAGTCAGATTTTTGCTGAAATTGTGACCCCGGGGCTTAGGGATTTTTTCAAAAAAATATTTTCTGCCGGTTACGTTTTTGAGGGCTGATTTCTTGTCCTGTGATAAAAAGCCTTCTGTTTCGAGTGCCAAACCTTTCAGGAGAGCATTTTCAGGCTTTTGGCACCATTTTTGAGTGAATTGCCAAAAGTCAGATTTTTGCTGAAATTGTGACGCCGGGGCTTAGGGATTTTTTCAAAAAAATATTTTCTGCCGGTTAAGTTTTTGAGGGCTGATTTCTTGTCCTGTGATAAAAAAGCCTTCTGTTTCCATCGCCAAAGCTTTCAGGGGAGCATTTTCAAGCTTTTGGCACCATTTTTGAGTGAATTGCCAAAAGTCAGATTTTTGCTGAAATTGTGACCCCGGGGCTTAGGGATTTTTTCAAAAAAATATTTTCTGCCGGTTAAGTTTTTGAGGGCTGATTTCTTGTCCTGTGATAAAAAGCCTTCTGTTTCGAGTGCCAAACCTTTCAGGAGAGCATTTTCAAGCTTTTGGCACCATTTTTGAGTGAATTGCCAAAAGTCAGATTTTTGCTGAAATTGTGACCCCGGGGCTTAGGGATTTTTTCAAAAAAATATTTTCTGCCGGTTAAGTTTTTGAGGGCTGATTTCTTGTCCTGTGATAAAAAGCCTTCTGTTTCGAGTGCCAAACCTTTCAGGAGAGCATTTTCAGGCTTTTGGCACCATTTTTGAGTGAATTGCCAAAAGTCAGATTTTTGCTGAAATTGTGACCCCGGGGCTTAGGGATTTTTTCAAAAAAATATTTTCTGCCGGTTACGTTTTTGAGGGCTGATTTCTTGTCCTGTGATAAAAAGCCTTCTGTTTCGAGTGCCAAACCTTTCAGGAGAGCATTTTCAAGCTTTTGGCACCACTTTTGAGTGAATTGCCAAAAGTCAGATTTTTGCTGAAATTGTGACCCCGGGGCTTAGGGATTTTTTCAAAAAAATATTTTCTGCCGGTTACGTTTTTGAGGGCTGATTTCTTGTCCTGTGATAAAAAGCCTTCTGTTTCGAGTGCCAAACCTTTCAGGAGAGCATTTTCAAGCTTTTGGCACCACTTTTGAGTGAATTGCCAAAAGTCAGATTTTTGCTGAAATTGTGACCCCGGGGCTTAGGGATTTTTTCAAAAAAATATTTTCTGCCGGTTAAGTTTTTGAGGGCTGATTTCTTGTCCTGTGATAAAAAGCCTTCTGCTTCGAGTGCCAAACCTTTCAGGGGAGCATTTTCAGGCTTTTGGCACCATTTTTGAGTGAATTGCCAAAAGTCAGATTTTTGCTGAAATTGTGACCCCGGGGCTTAGGGATTTTTTCAAAAAAATATTTTCTGCCCGTTAAGTTTTTGAGGGCTGATTTCTTGTCCTGTGATAAAAAGCCTTCTGTTTCGAGTGCCAAACCTTTCAGGAGAGCATTTTCAAGCTTTTGGCACCATTTTTGAGTGAATTGCCAAATGTCAGATTTTTGCTGAAATTGTGACCCCGGGGCTTAGGGATTTTTTCAAAAAAAATATTTTCTGCCGGTTAAGTTTTTGAGGGCTGATTTCTTGTCCTGTGATAAAAAGACTTCTGTTTCCATCGCCAAAGCTTTAAGGGGAGCATTTTCAAGCTTTTGGCACCATTTTTGAGTGAATTGCCAAAAGTCAGATTTTTGCTGAAATTGTGACCCCGGGGCTTAGGGATTTTTTCAAAAAAATATTTTCTGCCGGTTAAGTTTTTGAGGGCTGATTTCTTGTCCTGTGATAAAAAGCCTTCTGTTTCGAGTGCCAAACCTTTCAGGAGAGGATTTTCAGGCTTTTGGCACCATTTTTGAGTGAATTGCCAAAAGTCAGATTTTTGCTGAAATTGTGACCCCGGGGATTAGGGATTTTTTTAAAAAAATATTTTCTGCCGGTTAAGTTTTTGAGGGCTGATTTCTTGTCCTGTGATAAAAAGCCTTCTGCTTCGAGTGCCAAACCTTTCAGGAGAGCATTTTCAGGCTTTTGGCACCATTTTTGAGTGAATTGCCAAAAGTCAGATTTTTGCTGAAATTGTGTCCCCGGGGCTTAGGGATATTTTCAAAAAAATATTTTCTGCCGGTTAAGTTTTTGAGGGCTGATTTCTTGTCCTGTGATAAAAAGGCTTCTGTTTCGAGTGCCAAACCTTTCAGGAGAGCATTTTCAAGCTTTTGGCACCACTTTTGAGTGAATTGCCAAAAGTCAGATTTTTGCTGAAATTGTGACCCCGGGGCTTAGGGATTTTTTCAAAAAAAATATTTTCTGCCGGTTAAGTTTTTGAGAGATGATTTCTTGTCCTGTGATAAAAAGACTTCTGTTTCCATCGCCAAAGCTTTCAGGGGAGCATTTTCAAGCTTTTGGCACCATTTTTGCGTGAATTGCCAAAAGTCAGATTTTTGCTGAAATTGTGACCCCGGGGCTTAGGGATTTTTTTAAAAAAATATTTTCTGCCGGTTACGTTTTTGAGGGCTGATTTCTTGTCCTGTGATAAAAAGCCTTCTGTTTCGAGTGCCAAACCTTTCAGGAGAGCATTTTCAAGCTTTTGGCACCACTTTTGAGTGAATTGCCAAAAGTCAGATTTTTGCTGAAATTGTGACCCCGGGGCTTAGGGATTCTTTCAAAAAAATATTTTCTGCCGGTTAAGTTTTTGAGGGCTGATTTCTTGTCCTGTGATAAAAAGCCTTCTGTTTCGAGTGCCAAACCTTTCAGGAGAGCATTTTCAAGCTTTTGGCACCATTTTTGCGTGAATTGCCAAAAGTCAGATTTTTGCTGAAATTGTGACCCCGGGGCTTAGGGATTTTTTTAAAAAAATATTTTCTGCCGGTTACGTTTTTGAGGGCTGATTTCTTGTCCTGTGATAAAAAGGCTTCTTTTTCGAGTGCGAAACCTTTCAGGAGACCATTTTCAAGCTTTTGGCACCACTTTTGAGTGAATTGCCAAAAGTCAGATTTTTGCTGAAATTGTGACCCCGGGGCTTAGGGATTCTTTCAAAAAAATATTTTCTGCCGGTTAAGTTTTTGAGGGCTGATTTCTTGTCCTGTGATAAAAAGCCTTCTGTTTCGAGTGCTAAACCTTTCAGGAGAGCATTTTCAAGCTTTTGGCACCATTTTTGAGTGAATTGCCAAAAGTCAGATTTTTGCTGAAATTGTGACCCCGGGGCTTAGGTATTTTTTCAAAAAAATATTTTCTGCCGGTTAAGTTTTTGAGGGCTGATTTCTTGTCCTGAGATAAAAAGGCTTCTGTTTCGAGTGCCAAACCTTTCAGGAGAGCATTTTCAAGCTTTTGGCACCACTTTTGAGTGAATTGCCAAAAGTCAGATTTCTGCTGAAATTGTGACCCCGGGGCTTAGGGATTTTTTCAAAAAAAATATTTTCTGCCGGTTAAGTTTTTGAGGGCTGATTTCTTGTCCTGTGATAAAAAGACTTCTGTTTCCATCGCCAAAGCTTTCAGGGGAGCATTTTCAAGCTTTTGGCACCATTTTTGAGTGAATTGCCAAAAGTCAGATTTTTGCTGAAATTGTGACCCCGGGGCTTAGGGATTTTTTTAAAAAAATATTTTCTGCCGGTTACGTTTTTGAGGGCTGATTTCTTGTCCTGTGATAAAAAGCCTTCTGTTTCGAGTGCCAAACCTTTCAGGAGAGCATGTTCAGACTTTTGGCACCATTCTTGAGTGAATTGCCAAAAGTCAGATTTTTGCTGAAATTGTGACCCCGGGGCTTAGGGATATTTTCAAAAAAATATTTTCTGCCGGATACGTTTTTGAGGGCTGATTTCTTGTCCTGTGATAAAAAGGCTTCTGTTTCGAGTGCCAAACCTTTCAGGAGAGCATTTTCAAGCTTTTGGCACCACTTTTGAGTGAATTGCCAAAAGTCAGATTTCTGCTGAAATTGTGACCCCGGGGCTTAGGGATTTTTTCAAAAAAAATATTTTCTGCCGGTTAAGTTTTTGAGGGCTGATTTCTTGTCCTGTGATAAAAAGACTTCTGTTTCCATCGCCAAAGCTTTCAGGGGAGCATTTTCAAGCTTTTGGCACCATTTTTGAGTGAATTGCCAAAAGTCAGATTTTTGCTGAAATTGTGACCCCGGGGCTTAGGGATTTTTTCAAAAAAATATTTTCTGCCGGTTAAGTTTTTGAGAGATGATTTCTTGTCCTGTGATAAAATGACTTCTGTTTCCATCGCCAAAGCTTTCAGGGGAGCATTTTCAAGCTTTTGGCACCATTTTTGAGTGAATTGCCAAAAGTCAGATTTTTGCTGAAATTGTGACCCCGGGGCTTAGGGATTTTTTTAAAAAAATATTTTCTGCCGGTTACGTTTTTGAGGGCTGATTTCTTGTCCTGTGATAAAAAGCCTTCTGTTTCGAGTGCCAAACCTTTCAGGAGAGCATGTTCAGACTTTTGGCACCATTCTTGAGTGAATTGCCAAAAGTCAGATTTTTGCTGAAATTGTGACCCCGGGGCTTAGGGATTTTTTCAAAAAAATATTTTCTGCCGGATACGTTTTTGAGGGCTGATTTCTTGTCCTGTGATAAAAAGGCTTCTGTTTCGAGTGCCAAACCTTTCAGGAGACCATTTTCAAGCTTTTGGCACCACTTTTGAGTGAATTGCCAAAAGTCAGATTTTTGCTGAAATTGTGACCCCGGGGCTTAGGGATTCTTTCAAAAAAATATTTTCTGCCGGTTAAGTTTTTGAGGGCTGATTTCTTGTCCTGTGATAAAAAGCCTTCTGTTTCGAGTGCCAAACCTTTCAGGAGAGCATTTTCAAGCTTTTGGCACCATTTTTGAGTGAATTGCCAAAAGTCAGATTTTTGCTGAAATTGTGACCCCGGGGCTTAGGTATTTTTTCAAAAAAATATTTTCTGCCGGTTAAGTTTTTGAGGGCTGATTTCTTGTCCTGAGATAAAAAGCCTTCTGTTTCGAGTGCCAAACCTTTCAGGAGAGCATTTTCAAGCTTTTGGCACCATTTTTGAGTGAAATGCCAAAAGTCAGATTTTTGCTGAAATTGTGACCCCGGGGCTTAGGGATTTTTTCAAAAAAAATATTTTCTGCCGGTTAAGTTTTTGAGGGCTGATTTCTTGTCCTGTGATAAAAAGACTTCTGTTTCCATCGCCAAAGCTTTCAGGGGAGCATTTTCAAGCTTTTGGCACCATTTTTGAGTGAATTGCCAAAAGTCAGATTTTTGCTGAAATTGTGACCCCGGGGCTTAGGGATTTTTTCAAAAAAATATTTTCTGCCGGTTAAGTTTTTGAGGGCTGATTTCTTGTCCTGTGATAAAAAGACTTCTGTTTCCATCGCCAAAGCTTTCAGGGGAGCATTTTCAAGCTTTTGGCACCATTTTTGAGTGAATTGCCAAAAGTCAGATTTTTGCTGAAATTGTGACCCCGGGGCTTAGGGATTTTTTCAAAAAAAATATTTTCTGCCGGTTAAGTTTTTGAGGGCTGATTTCTTGTCCTGTGATAAAAAGACTTCTGTTTCCATCGCCAAAGCTTTCAGGGGAGCATTTTCAAGCTTTTGGCACCATTTTTGAGTGAATTGCCAAAAGTCAGATTTTTGCTGAAATTGTGACCCCGGGGCTTAGGGATATTTTCAAAAAAATATTTTCTGCCGGATACGTTTTTGAGGGCTGATTTCTTGTCCTGTGATAAAAAGGCTTCTGTTTCGAGTGCCAAACCTTTCAGGAGACCATTTTCAAGCTTTTGGCACCACTTTTGAGTGAATTGCCAAAAGTCAGATTTTTCCTGAAATTGTCACCCCGGGGCTTAGGGATTCTTTCAAAAAAATATTTTCTGCCGGTTAAGTTTTTGAGGGCTGATTTCTTGTCCTGTGATAAAAAGCCTTCTGTTTCGAGTGCCAAACCTTTCAGGAGAGCATTTTCAAGCTTTTGGCACCATTTTTGAGTGAATTGCCAAAAGTCAGATTTTTGCTGAAATTGTGACCCCGGGGCTTAGGGATTTTTTCAAAAAAATATTTTCTGCCGGTTAAGTTTTTGAGGGCTGATTTCTTGTCCTGTGATAAAAAGACTTCTGTTTCCATCGCCAAAGCTTTCTTGGGAGCATTTTCAAGCTTTTCGCACCATTTTTGAGTGAATTGCCAAAAGTCAGATTTCTGCTGAAATTGTGACCCCGGGGCTTAGGGATTTTTTCAAAAAAATATTTTCTGCCGGTTAAGTTTTTGAGGGCTGATTTCTTGTCCTGTGATAAAAAGACTTCTGTTTCCATCGCCAAAGCTTTCAGGGGAGCATTTTCAAGCTTTTGGCACCATTTTTGAGTGAATTGCCAAAAGTCAGATTTTTGCTGAAATTGTGACCCCGGGGCTTAGGGATTTTTTCAAAAAAATATTTTCTGCCGGTTAAGTTTTTGAGGGCTGATTTCTTGTCCTGTGATAAAACGCCTTCTGTTTCGAGTGCCAAACCTTTCAGGAGAGCATTTTCAGGCTTTTGGCACCATTTTTGAGTGAATTGCCAAAAGTCAGATTTTTGCTGAAATTGTGACCCCGGGGCTTAGGGATTTTTTCAAAAAAATATTTTCTGCCGGTTAAGTTTTTGAGGGCTGATTTCTTGTCCTGTGATAAAAAGACTTCTGTTTCCATCGCCAAAGCTTTCAGGGGAGCATTTTCAAGCTTTTGGCACCATTTTTGAGTGAATTGCCAAAAGTCAGATTTTTGCTGAAATTGTGACCCCGGGGCTTAGGGATTTTTTCAAAAAAATATTTTCTGCCGGTTACGTTTTTGAGGGCTGATTTCTTGTCCTGTGATAAAAAGCCTTCTGCTTCGAGTGCCAAACCTTTCAGGAGAGCATTTTCAGGCTTTTGGCACCATTTTTGAGTGAATTGCCAAAAGTCAGATTTTTGCTGAAATTGTGACCCCGGGGCTTAGGGATTTTTTCAAAAAAATATTTTCTGCCGGTTAAGTTTTTGAGGGCTAATTTCTTGTCCTGTGATAAAAAGACTTCTGTTTCCATCGCCAAAGCTTTCAGGGGAGCATTTTCAAGCTTTTGGCACCATTTTTGAGTGAATTGCCAAAAGTCAGATTTTTGCTGAAATTGTGACCCCGGGGCTTAGGGATTTTTTCAAAAAAAATATTTTCTGCCGGTTAAGTTTTTGAGGGCTGATTTCTTGTCCTGTGATAAAAAGACTTCTGTTTCCATCGCCAAAGCTTTCAGGGGAGCATTTTCAAGCTTTTGGCACCATTTTTGAGTGAATTGCCAAAAGTCAGATTTTTGCTGAAATTGTGACCCCGGGGCTTAGGGATTTTTTCAAAAAAAATATTTTCTGCCGGTTAAGTTTTTGAGGGCTGATTTCTTGTCCTGTGATAAAAAGACTTCTGTTTCCATCGCCAAACCTTTCAGGAGAGCATTTTCAAGCTTTTGGCACCATTTTTGAGTGAATTGCCAAAAGTCAGATTTTTGCTGAAATTGTGACCCCGGGGCTTAGGGATTTTTTCAAAAAAAATATTTTCTGCCGGTTAAGTTTTTGAGGGCTGATTTCTTGTCCTGTGATAAAAAGACTTCTGTTTCCATCGCCAAAGCTTTCAGGGGAGCATTTTCAAGCTTTTGGCACCATTTTTGAGTGAATTGCCAAAAGTCAGATTTTTGCTGAAATTGTGACCCCGGGGCTTAGGGATTTTTTCAAAAAAATATTTTCTGCCGGTTAAGTTTTTGAGGGCTGATTTCTTGTCCTGTGATAAAAAGACTTCTGTTTCCATCGCCAAAGCTTTCAGGGGAGCATTTTCAAGCTTTTGGCACCATTTTTGAGTGAATTGCCAAAAGTCAGATTTTTGCTGAAATTGTGACCCCGGGGCTTAGGGATATTTTCAAAAAAATATTTTCTGCCGGATACGTTTTTGAGGGCTGATTTCTTGTCCTGTGATAAAAAGGCTTCTGTTTCGAGTGCCAAACCTTTCAGGAGACCATTTTCAAGCTTTCGGCACCACTTTTGAGTGAATTGCCAAAAGTCAGATTTTTCCTGAAATTGTCACCCCGGGGCTTAGGGATTCTTTCAAAAAAATATTTTCTGCCGGTTAAGTTTTTGAGGGCTGATTTCTTGTCCTGTGATAAAAAGCCTTCTGTTTCGAGTGCCAAACCTTTCAGGAGAGCATTTTCAAGCTTTTGGCACCATTTTTGAGTGAATTGCTAAAAGTCAGATTTTTGCTGAAATTGTGACCCCGGGGCTTAGGGATTTTTTCAAAAAAATATTTTCTGCCGGTTAAGTTTTTGAGGGCTGATTTCTTGTCCTGTGATAAAAAGCCTTCTGTTTCGAGTGCCAAACCTTTCAGGAGAGCATTTTCAAGCTTTTGGCACCATTTTTGAGTGAATTGCCAAAAGTCAGATTTTTGCTGAAATTGTGACCCCGGGGCTTAGGGATTTTTTCAAAAAAATATTTTCTGCCGGTTAAGTTTTTGAGGGCTGATTTCTTGTCCTGTGATAAAAAGACTTCTGTTTCCATCGCCAAAGCTTTCAGGGGAGCATTTTCAAGCTTTTGGCACCATTTTTGAGTGAATTGCCAAAAGTCAGATTTCTGCTGAAATTGTGACCCCGGGGCTTAGGGATTTTTTCAAAAAAAATATTTTCTGCCGGTTAAGTTTTTGAGGGCTGATTTCTTGTCCTGAGATAAAAAGCCTTCTGTTTCGAGTGCCAAACCTTTCAGGAGAGCATTTTCAAGCTTTTGGCACCATTTTTGAGTGAAATGCCAAAAGTCAGATTTTTGCTGAAATTGTGACCCCGGGGCTTAGGGATTTTTTCAAAAAAAATATTTTCTGCCGGTTAAGTTTTTGAGGGCTGATTTCTTGTCCTGTGATAAAAAGACTTCTGTTTCCATCGCCAAAGCTTTCAGGGGAGCATTTTCAAGCTTTTGGCACCATTTTTGAGTGAATTGCCAAAAGTCAGATTTTTGCTGAAATTGTGACCCCGGGGCTTAGGGATTTTTTCAAAAAAATATTTTCTGCCGGTTAAGTTTTTGAGGGCTGATTTCTTGTCCTGTGATAAAAAGACTTCTGTTTCCATCGCCAAAGCTTTCAGGGGAGCATTTTCAGGCTTTTGGCACCATTTTTGAGTGAATTGCCAAAAGTCAGATTTTTGCTGAAATTGTGACCCCGGGGCTTAGGGATTTTTTCAAAAAAAATATTTTCTGCCGGTTAAGTTTTTGAGGGCTGATTTCTTGTCCTGTGATAAAAAGACTTCTGTTTCCATCGCCAAAGCTTTCAGGGGAGCATTTTCAAGCTTTTGGCACCATTTTTGAGTGAATTGCCAAAAGTCAGATTTTTGCTGAAATTGTGACCCCGGGGCTTAGGGATTTTTTCAAAAAAATATTTTCTGCCGGTTAAGTTTTTGAGGGCTGATTTCTTGTCCTGTGATAAAACGCCTTCTGTTTCGAGTGCCAAACCTTTCAGGAGAGCATTTTCAGGCTTTTGGCACCATTTTTGAGTGAATTGCCAAAAGTCAGATTTTTGCTGAAATTGTGACCCCGGGGCTTAGGGATTTTTTCAAAAAAATATTTTCTGCCGGTTAAGTTTTTGAGGGCTGATTTCTTGTCCTGTGATAAAAAGACTTCTGTTTCCATCGCCAAAGCTTTCAGGGGAGCATTTTCAAGCTTTTGGCACCATTTTTGAGTGAATTGCCAAAAGTCAGATTTTTGCTGAAATTGTGACCCCGGGGCTTAGGGATTTTTTCAAAAAAATATTTTCTGCCGGTTACGTTTTTGAGGGCTGATTTCTTGTCCTGTGATAAAAAGCCTTCTGCTTCGAGTGCCAAACCTTTCAGGAGAGCATTTTCAGGCTTTTGGCACCATTTTTGAGTGAATTGCCAAAAGTCAGATTTTTGCTGAAATTGTGACCCCGGGGCTTAGGGATTTTTTCAAAAAAATATTTTCTGCCGGTTAAGTTTTTGAGGGCTAATTTCTTGTCCTGTGATAAAAAGACTTCTGTTTCCATCGCCAAAGCTTTCAGGGGAGCATTTTCAAGCTTTTGGCACCATTTTTGAGTGAATTGCCAAAAGTCAGATTTTTGCTGAAATTGTGACCCCGGGGCTTAGGGATTTTTTCAAAAAAAATATTTTCTGCCGGTTAAGTTTTTGAGGGCTGATTTCTTGTCCTGTGATAAAAAGACTTCTGTTTCCATCGCCAAAGCTTTCAGGGGAGCATTTTCAAGCTTTTGGCACCATTTTTGAGTGAATTGCCAAAAGTCAGATTTTTGCTGAAATTGTGACCCCGGGGCTTAGGGATTTTTTCAAAAAAAATATTTTCTGCCGGTTAAGTTTTTGAGGGCTGATTTCTTGTCCTGTGATAAAAAGACTTCTGTTTCCATCGCCAAACCTTTCAGGAGAGCATTTTCAAGCTTTTGGCACCATTTTTGAGTGAATTGCCAAAAGTCAGATTTTTGCTGAAATTGTGACCCCGGGGCTTAGGGATTTTTTCAAAAAAAATATTTTCTGCCGGTTAAGTTTTTGAGGGCTGATTTCTTGTCCTGTGATAAAAAGACTTCTGTTTCCATCGCCAAAGCTTTCAGAGGAGCATTTTCAAGCTTTTGGCACCATTTTTGAGTGAATTGCCAAAAGTCAGATTTTTGCTGAAATTGTGACCCCGGGGCTTAGGGATTTTTTCAAAAAAATATTTTCTGCCGGTTAAGTTTTTGAGGGCTGATTTCTTGTCCTGTGATAAAAAGACTTCTGTTTCCATCGCCAAAGCTTTCAGGGGAGCATTTTCAAGCTTTTGGCACCATTTTTGAGTGAATTGCCAAAAGTCAGATTTTTGCTGAAATTGTGACCCCGGGGCTTAGGGATATTTTCAAAAAAATATTTTCTGCCGGATACGTTTTTGAGGGCTGATTTCTTGTCCTGTGATAAAAAGGCTTCTGTTTCGAGTGCCAAACCTTTCAGGAGACCATTTTCAAGCTTTTGGCAGCACTTTTGAGTGAATTGTCAAAAGTCAGATTTTTCCTGAAATTGTCACCCCGGGGCTTAGGGATTCTTTCAAAAAAATATTTTCTGCCGGTTAAGTTTTTGAGGGCTGATTTCTTGTCCTGTGATAAAAAGCCTTCTGTTTCGAGTGCCAAACCTTTCAGGAGAGCATTTTCAAGCTTTTGGCACCATTTTTGAGTGAATTGCTAAAAGTCAGATTTTTGCTGAAATTGTGACCCCGGGGCTTAGGGATTTTTTCAAAAAAATATTTTCTGCCGGTTAAGTTTTTGAGGGCTGATTTCTTGTCCTGTGATAAAAAGCCTTCTGTTTCGAGTGCCAAACCTTTCAGGAGAGCATTTTCAAGCTTTTGGCACCATTTTTGAGTGAATTGCCAAAAGTCAGATTTTTGCTGAAATTGTGACCCCGGGGCTTAGGGATTTTTTCAAAAAAATATTTTCTGCCGGTTAAGTTTTTGAGGGCTGATTTCTTGTCCTGTGATAAAAAGACTTCTGTTTCCATCGCCAAAGCTTTCAGGGGAGCATTTTCAAGCTTTTGGCACCATTTTTGAGTGAATTGCCAAAAGTCAGATTTCTGCTGAAATTGTGACCCCGGGGCTTAGGGATTTTTTCAAAAAAATATTTTCTGCCGGTTAAGTTTTTGAGGGCTAATTTCTTGTCCTGTGATAAAAAGACTTCTGTTTCCATCGCCAAAGCTTTCAGGGGAGCATTTTCAAGCTTTTGGCACCATTTTTGAGTGAATTGCCAAAAGTCAGATTTTTGCTGAAATTGTGACCCCGGGGCTTAGGGATTTTTTCAAAAAAAATATTTTCTGCCGGTTAAGTTTTTGAGGGCTGATTTCTTGTCCTGTGATAAAAAGACTTCTGTTTCCATCGCCAAAGCTTTCAGGGGAGCATTTTCAAGCTTTTGGCACCATTTTTGAGTGAATTGCCAAAAGTCAGATTTTTGCTGAAATTGTGACCCCGGGGCTTAGGGATTTTTTCAAAAAAATATTTTCTGCCGGTTAAGTTTTTGAGGGCTGATTTCTTGTCCTGTGATAAAAAGACTTCTGTTTCCATCGCCAAAGCTTTCAGGGGAGCATTTTCAAGCTTTTGGCACCATTTTTGAGTGAATTGCCAAAAGTCAGATTTTTGCTGAAATTGTGACCCCGGGGCTTAGGGATTTTTTCAAAAAAAATATTTTCTGCCGGTTAAGTTTTTGAGGGCTGATTTCTTGTCCTGTGATAAAAAGACTTCTGTTTCCATCGCCAAAGCTTTCAGGGGAGCATTTTCAAGCTTTTGGCACCATTTTTGAGTGAATTGCCAAAAGTCAGATTTTTGCTGAAATTGTGACCCCGGGGCTTAGGGATTTTTTCAAAAAAATATTTTCTGCCGGTTAAGTTTTTGAGGGCTGATTTCTTGTCCTGTGATAAAAAGACTTCTGTTTCCATCGCCAAAGCTTTCAGGGGAGCATTTTCAAGCTTTTGGCACCATTTTTGAGTGAATTGCCAAAAGTCAGATTTTTGCTGAAATTGTGACCCCGGGGCTTAGGGATTTTTTCAAAAAAATATTTTCTGCCGGTTAAGTTTTTGAGGGCTGATTTCTTGTCCTGTGATAAAAAGACTTCTGTTTCCATCGCCAAAGCTTTCAGGGGAGCATTTTCAAGCTTTTGGCACCATTTTTGAGTGAATTGCCAAAAGTCAGATTTTTGCTGAAATTGTGACCCCGGGGCTTAGGGATATTTTCAAAAAAATATTTTCTGCCGGATACGTTTTTGAGGGCTGATTTCTTGTCCTGTGATAAAAAGGCTTCTGTTTCGAGTGCCAAACCTTTCAGGAGACCATTTTCAAGCTTTTGGCACCACTTTTGAGTGAATTGCCAAAAGTCAGATTTTTCCTGAAATTGTCACCCCGGGGCTTAGGGATACTTTCAAAAAAATATTTTCTGCCGGTTAAGTTTTTGAGGGCTGATTTCTTGTCCTGTGATAAAAAGCCTTCTGTTTCGAGTGCCAAACCTTTCAGGAGAGCATTTTCAAGCTTTTGGCACCATTTTTGAGTGAATTGCTAAAAGTCAGATTTTTGCTGAAATTGTGACCCCGGGGCTTAGGGATTTTTTCAAAAAAATATTTTCTGCCGGTTAAGTTTTTGAGGGCTGATTTCTTGTCCTGTGATAAAAAGCCTTCTGTTTCGAGTGCCAAACCTTTCAGGAGAGCATTTTCAAGCTTTTGGCACCATTTTTGAGTGAATTGCCAAAAGTCAGATTTTTGCTGAAATTGTGACCCCGGGGCTTAGGGATTTTTTCAAAAAAATATTTTCTGCCGGTTAAGTTTTTGAGGGCTGATTTCTTGTCCTGTGATAAAAAGACTTCTGTTTCCATCGCCAAAGCTTTCAGGGGAGCATTTTCAAGCTTTTGGCACCATTTTTGAGTGAATTGCCAAAAGTCAGATTTCTGCTGAAATTGTGACCCCGGGGCTTAGGGATTTTTTCAAAAAAATATTTTCTGCCGGTTAAGTTTTTGAGGGCTGATTTCTTGTCCTGTGATAAAAAGACTTCTGTTTCCATCGCCAAAGCTTTCAGGAGAGCATTTTCAAGCTTTTGGCACCATTTTTGAGTGAATTGCCAAAAGTCAGATTTTTGCTGAAATTGTGACCCCGGGGCTTAGGGGTTTTTTCAAAAAAATATTTTCTGCCGGTTAAGTTTTTGAGGGCTGATTTCTTGTCCTGTGATAAAACGCCTTCTGTTTCGAGTGCCAAACCTTTCAGGAGAGCATTTTCAGGCTTTTGGCACCATTTTTGAGTGAATTGCCAAAAGTCAGATTTTTGCTGAAATTGTGACCCCGGGGCTTAGGGATTTTTTCAAAAAAATATTTTCTGCCGGTTAAGTTTTTGAGGGCTGATTTCTTGTCCTGTGATAAAAAGACTTCTGTTTCCATCGCCAAAGCTTTCAGGGGAGCATTTTCAAGCTTTTGGCACCATTTTTGAGTGAATTGCCAAAAGTCAGATTTTTGCTGAAATTGTGACCCCGGGGCTTAGGGATTTTTTCAAAAAAAATATTTTCTGCCGGTTACGTTTTTGAGGGCTGATTTCTTGTCCTGTGATAAAAAGCCTTCTGCTTCGAGTGCCAAACCTTTCAGGAGAGCATTTTCAGGCTTTTGGCACCATTTTTGAGTGAATTGCCAAAAGTCAGATTTTTGCTGAAATTGTGACCCCGGGGCTTAGGGATATTTTCAAAAAAATATTTTCTGCCGGTTAAGTTTTTGAGGGCTGATTTCTTGTCCTGTGATAAAAAGGCTTCTGTTTCGAGTGCCAAACCTTTCAGGAGAGCATTTTCAAGCTTTTGGCACCACTTTTGAGTGAATTGCCAAAAGTCAGATTTTTGCTGAAATTGTGACCCCGGGGCTTAGGGATATTTTCAAAAAAATATTTTCTGCCGGTTAATTTTTTGAGGGCTTATTTCTTGTCCTGTGCTAAAAAGCCTTCTGTTTCGAGTGCCAAACCTTTCAGGAGAGCATTTTCAAGCTTTTGGCACCATTTTTGAGTGAATTGCCAAAAGTCAGATTTTTGCTGAAATTGTGACCCCGGGGCTTAGGGATTTTTTCAAAAAAATATTTTCTGCCGGTTACGTTTTTGAGGGCTGATTTCTTGTCCTGTGATAAAAAGCCTTCTGTTTCGAGTGCCAAACCTTTCAGGAGAGCATTTTCAGGCTTTTGGCACCATTTTTGAGTGAATTGCCAAAAGTCAGATTTTTGCTGAAATTGTGACCCCGGGGCTTAGGGATTTTATCAAAAAAATATTTTCTGCCGGTTAAGTTTTTGAGGGCTGATTTCTTGTCCTATGATAAAAAGACTTCTGTTTCCATCGCCAAAGCTTTCAGGGGAGCATTTTCAAGCTTTTGGCACCATTTTTGAGTGAATTGCCAAAAGTCAGATTTTTGCTGAAATTGTGACCCCGGGGCTTAGGGATTTTTTCAAAAAAATATTTTCTGCCGGTTACGTTTTTGAGGGCTGATTTCTTGTCCTGTGATAAAAAGCCTTCTGTTTCCATCGCCAAAGCTTTCAGGGGAGCATTTTCAAGCTTTTGGCACCATTTTTGAGTGAATTGCCAAAAGCCAGATTTTTGCTGAAATTGTGACCCCGGGGCTTAGGGATTTTTTCAAAAAAATATTTTCTGCCGGTTAAGTTTTTGAGGGCTGATTTCTTGTCCTGTGATAAAAAGACTTCTGTTTCCATCGCCAAAGCTTTCAGGGGAGCATTTTCAAGCTTTTGGCACCACTTTTGAGTGAATTGCCAAAAGTCAGATTATTGCTGAAATTGAGACCCCGGGGCTTAGGGATTCTTTCAAAAAAATATTTTCTGCCGGTTAAGTTTTTGAGGGCTGATTTCTTGTCCTGTGATAAAAAGACTTCTGTTTCGAGTGCCAAACCTTTCAGGAGAGCATTTTCAGGCTTTTGGCACCATTTTTGAGTGAATTGCCAAAAGTCAGGTTTATGCTGAAATTGTTTAAAAAAATATTTTCTGCCGGTTAAGTTTTTGAGGGCTGATTTCTTGTCCTGTGATAAAAAGACTTCTGTTTCGAGTGCCAAACCTTTCAGGAGAGAATTTTCAGGCTTTTGGCACCATTTTTGAGTGAATTGCCAAAAGTCAGATTTTTGCTGAAATTGTGACCCCGGGGCTTAGGGATATTTTCAAAAAAATATTTTCTGCCGGTTAAGTTTTTGAGGGCTGATTTCTTGTCCTGTGATAAAAAGCCTTCTGTTTCGAGTGCCAAACCTTTCAGGAGAGCATTTTCAGGCTTTTGGCACCATTTTTGAGTGAATTGCCAAAAGTCAGATTTTTGCTGAAATTGTGACCCCGGGGCTTAGGGATTTTTTCAAAAAAATATTTTCTGCCGGTTAAGTTTTTGAGGGCTGATTTCTTGTCCTGTGATAAAAAGACTTCTGTTTCCATCGCCAAAGCTTTCAGGGGAGCATTTTCAAGCTTTTGGCACCACTTTTGAGTGAATTGCCAAAAGTCAGATTTTTGCTGAAATTGTGACCCCGGGGCTTAGGGATTTTTTCAAAAAAATATTTTCTGCCGGTTAAGTTTTTGAGGGCTGATTTCTTGTCCTGTGATAAAAAGCCTTCTCTTTCGAGTGCCAAACCTTTCAGGAGAGCATTTTCAAGCTTTTGGCACTTTTTTTGTAAGAATTGCCAAAAGTCAGATTTTTGCTGAAATTGTGACCCCGGGGCTTAGGGATTTTTTCAAAAAAATATTTTCTGCCGGTTAAGTTTTTGAGGGCTGATTTCTTGTCCTGTGATAAAAAGCCTTCTGTTTCGAGTGCCAAACCTTTCAGGAGAGCATTTTCAGGCTTTTGGCACCATTTTTGAGTGAATTGCCAAAAGTCAGATTTTTGCTGAAATTGTGACCCCGGGGCTTAGGGATTTTTTCAAAAAAATATTTTCTGCCGGTTAAGTTTTTGAGGGCTGATTTCTTGTCCTGTGATAAAAAGCCTTCTGTTTCGAGTGCCAAACCTTTCAGGAGAGCATTTTCAAGCTTTTGGCACCATTTTTGAGTGAATTGCCAAAAGTCAGATTTTTGCTGAAATTGTGACCCCGGGGCTTAGGGATTTTTTCAAAAAAATATTTTCTGCCGGTTAAGTTTTTGAGGGCTGATTTCTTGTCCTGTGATAAAAAGCCTTCTGTTTCGAGTGCCAAACCTTTCAGGAGAGCATTTTCAGGCTTTTGGCACCATTTTTGAGTGAATTGCCAAAAGTCAGATTTTTGCTGAAATTGTGACCCCGGGGCTTAGGGATATTTTCAAAAAAATATTTTCTGCCGGATACGTTTTTGAGGGCTGATTTCTTGTCCTGTGATAAAAAGGCTTCTGTTTCGAGTGCCAAACCTTTCAGGAGACCATTTTCAAGCTTTTGGCACCACTTTTGAGTGAATTGTCAAAAGTCAGATTTTTCCTGAAATTGTCACCCCGGGGCTTAGGGATTCTTTCAAAAAAATATTTTCTGCCGGTTAAGTTTTTGAGGGCTGATTTCTTGTCCTGTGATAAAAAGCCTTCTGTTTCGAGTGCCAAACCTTTCAGGAGAGCATTTTCAAGCTTTTGGCACCATTTTTGAGTGAATTGCTAAAAGTCAGATTTTTGCTGAAATTGTGACCCCGGGGCTTAGGGATTTTTTCAAAAAAATATTTTCTGCCGGTTAAGTTTTTGAGGGCTGATTTCTTGTCCTGTGATAAAAAGCCTTCTGTTTCGAGTGCCAAACCTTTCAGGAGAGCATTTTCAAGCTTTTGGCACCATTTTTGAGTGAATTGCCAAAAGTCAGATTTTTGCTGAAATTGTGACCCCGGGGCTTAGGGATTTTTTCAAAAAAATATTTTCTGCCGGTTAAGTTTTTGAGGGCTGATTTCTTGTCCTGTGATAAAAAGACTTCTGTTTCCATCGCCAAAGCTTTCAGGGGAGCATTTTCAAGCTTTTGGCACCATTTTTGAGTGAATTGCCAAAAGTCAGATTTCTGCTGAAATTGTGACCCCGGGGCTTAGGGATTTTTTCAAAAAAATATTTTCTGCCGGTTAAGTTTTTGAGGGCTAATTTCTTGTCCTGTGATAAAAAGACTTCTGTTTCCATCGCCAAAGCTTTCAGGGGAGCATTTTCAAGCTTTTGGCACCATTTTTGAGTGAATTGCCAAAAGTCAGATTTTTGCTGAAATTGTGACCCCGGGGCTTAGGGATTTTTTCAAAAAAAATATTTTCTGCCGGTTAAGTTTTTGAGGGCTGATTTCTTGTCCTGTGATAAAAAGACTTCTGTTTCCATCGCCAAAGCTTTCAGGGGAGCATTTTCAAGCTTTTGGCACCATTTTTGAGTGAATTGCCAAAAGTCAGATTTTTGCTGAAATTGTGACCCCGGGGCTTAGGGATTTTTTCAAAAAAATATTTTCTGCCGGTTAAGTTTTTGAGGGCTGATTTCTTGTCCTGTGATAAAAAGACTTCTGTTTCCATCGCCAAAGCTTTCAGGGGAGCATTTTCAAGCTTTTGGCACCATTTTTGAGTGAATTGCCAAAAGTCAGATTTTTGCTGAAATTGTGACCCCGGGGCTTAGGGATTTTTTCAAAAAAAATATTTTCTGCCGGTTAAGTTTTTGAGGGCTGATTTCTTGTCCTGTGATAAAAAGACTTCTGTTTCCATCGCCAAAGCTTTCAGGGGAGCATTTTCAAGCTTTTGGCACCATTTTTGAGTGAATTGCCAAAAGTCAGATTTTTGCTGAAATTGTGACCCCGGGGCTTAGGGATTTTTTCAAAAAAATATTTTCTGCCGGTTAAGTTTTTGAGGGCTGATTTCTTGTCCTGTGATAAAAAGACTTCTGTTTCCATCGCCAAAGCTTTCAGGGGAGCATTTTCAAGCTTTTGGCACCATTTTTGAGTGAATTGCCAAAAGTCAGATTTTTGCTGAAATTGTGACCCCGGGGCTTAGGGATTTTTTCAAAAAAATATTTTCTGCCGGTTAAGTTTTTGAGGGCTGATTTCTTGTCCTGTGATAAAAAGACTTCTGTTTCCATCGCCAAAGCTTTCAGGGGAGCATTTTCAAGCTTTTGGCACCATTTTTGAGTGAATTGCCAAAAGTCAGATTTTTGCTGAAATTGTGACCCCGGGGCTTAGGGATATTTTCAAAAAAATATTTTCTGCCGGATACGTTTTTGAGGGCTGATTTCTTGTCCTGTGATAAAAAGGCTTCTGTTTCGAGTGCCAAACCTTTCAGGAGACCATTTTCAAGCTTTTGGCACCACTTTTGAGTGAATTGCCAAAAGTCAGATTTTTCCTGAAATTGTCACCCCGGGGCTTAGGGATACTTTCAAAAAAATATTTTCTGCCGGTTAAGTTTTTGAGGGCTGATTTCTTGTCCTGTGATAAAAAGCCTTCTGTTTCGAGTGCCAAACCTTTCAGGAGAGCATTTTCAAGCTTTTGGCACCATTTTTGAGTGAATTGCTAAAAGTCAGATTTTTGCTGAAATTGTGACCCCGGGGCTTAGGGATTTTTTCAAAAAAATATTTTCTGCCGGTTAAGTTTTTGAGGGCTGATTTCTTGTCCTGTGATAAAAAGCCTTCTGTTTCGAGTGCCAAACCTTTCAGGAGAGCATTTTCAAGCTTTTGGCACCATTTTTGAGTGAATTGCCAAAAGTCAGATTTTTGCTGAAATTGTGACCCCGGGGCTTAGGGATTTTTTCAAAAAAATATTTTCTGCCGGTTAAGTTTTTGAGGGCTGATTTCTTGTCCTGTGATAAAAAGACTTCTGTTTCCATCGCCAAAGCTTTCAGGGGAGCATTTTCAAGCTTTTGGCACCATTTTTGAGTGAATTGCCAAAAGTCAGATTTCTGCTGAAATTGTGACCCCGGGGCTTAGGGATTTTTTCAAAAAAATATTTTCTGCCGGTTAAGTTTTTGAGGGCTGATTTCTTGTCCTGTGATAAAAAGACTTCTGTTTCCATCGCCAAAGCTTTCAGGAGAGCATTTTCAAGCTTTTGGCACCATTTTTGAGTGAATTGCCAAAAGTCAGATTTTTGCTGAAATTGTGACCCCGGGGCTTAGGGGTTTTTTCAAAAAAATATTTTCTGCCGGTTAAGTTTTTGAGGGCTGATTTCTTGTCCTGTGATAAAACGCCTTCTGTTTCGAGTGCCAAACCTTTCAGGAGAGCATTTTCAGGCTTTTGGCACCATTTTTGAGTGAATTGCCAAAAGTCAGATTTTTGCTGAAATTGTGACCCCGGGGCTTAGGGATTTTTTCAAAAAAATATTTTCTGCCGGTTAAGTTTTTGAGGGCTGATTTCTTGTCCTGTGATAAAAAGACTTCTGTTTCCATCGCCAAAGCTTTCAGGGGAGCATTTTCAAGCTTTTGGCACCATTTTTGAGTGAATTGCCAAAAGTCAGATTTTTGCTGAAATTGTGACCCCGGGGCTTAGGGATTTTTTCAAAAAAAATATTTTCTGCCGGTTACGTTTTTGAGGGCTGATTTCTTGTCCTGTGATAAAAAGCCTTCTGCTTCGAGTGCCAAACCTTTCAGGAGAGCATTTTCAGGCTTTTGGCACCATTTTTGAGTGAATTGCCAAAAGTCAGATTTTTGCTGAAATTGTGACCCCGGGGCTTAGGGATATTTTCAAAAAAATATTTTCTGCCGGTTAAGTTTTTGAGGGCTGATTTCTTGTCCTGTGATAAAAAGGCTTCTGTTTCGAGTGCCAAACCTTTCAGGAGAGCATTTTCAAGCTTTTGGCACCACTTTTGAGTGAATTGCCAAAAGTCAGATTTTTGCTGAAATTGTGACCCCGGGGCTTAGGGATATTTTCAAAAAAATATTTTCTGCCGGTTAATTTTTTGAGGGCTTATTTCTTGTCCTGTGCTAAAAAGCCTTCTGTTTCGAGTGCCAAACCTTTCAGGAGAGCATTTTCAAGCTTTTGGCACCATTTTTGAGTGAATTGCCAAAAGTCAGATTTTTGCTGAAATTGTGACCCCGGGGCTTAGGGATTTTTTCAAAAAAATATTTTCTGCCGGTTACGTTTTTGAGGGCTGATTTCTTGTCCTGTGATAAAAAGCCTTCTGTTTCGAGTGCCAAACCTTTCAGGAGAGCATTTTCAGGCTTTTGGCACCATTTTTGAGTGAATTGCCAAAAGTCAGATTTTTGCTGAAATTGTGACCCCGGGGCTTAGGGATTTTATCAAAAAAATATTTTCTGCCGGTTAAGTTTTTGAGGGCTGATTTCTTGTCCTATGATAAAAAGACTTCTGTTTCCATCGCCAAAGCTTTCAGGGGAGCATTTTCAAGCTTTTGGCACCATTTTTGAGTGAATTGCCAAAAGTCAGATTTTTGCTGAAATTGTGACCCCGGGGCTTAGGGATTTTTTCAAAAAAATATTTTCTGCCGGTTACGTTTTTGAGGGCTGATTTCTTGTCCTGTGATAAAAAGCCTTCTGTTTCCATCGCCAAAGCTTTCAGGGGAGCATTTTCAAGCTTTTGGCACCATTTTTGAGTGAATTGCCAAAAGCCAGATTTTTGCTGAAATTGTGACCCCGGGGCTTAGGGATTTTTTCAAAAAAATATTTTCTGCCGGTTAAGTTTTTGAGGGCTGATTTCTTGTCCTGTGATAAAAAGACTTCTGTTTCCATCGCCAAAGCTTTCAGGGGAGCATTTTCAAGCTTTTGGCACCACTTTTGAGTGAATTGCCAAAAGTCAGATTATTGCTGAAATTGAGACCCCGGGGCTTAGGGATTCTTTCAAAAAAATATTTTCTGCCGGTTAAGTTTTTGAGGGCTGATTTCTTGTCCTGTGATAAAAAGACTTCTGTTTCGAGTGCCAAACCTTTCAGGAGAGCATTTTCAGGCTTTTGGCACCATTTTTGAGTGAATTGCCAAAAGTCAGGTTTATGCTGAAATTGTTTAAAAAAATATTTTCTGCCGGTTAAGTTTTTGAGGGCTGATTTCTTGTCCTGTGATAAAAAGACTTCTGTTTCGAGTGCCAAACCTTTCAGGAGAGAATTTTCAGGCTTTTGGCACCATTTTTGAGTGAATTGCCAAAAGTCAGATTTTTGCTGAAATTGTGACCCCGGGGCTTAGGGATTTTTTCAAAAAAATATTTTCTGCCGGTTAAGTTTTTGAGGGCTGATTTCTTGTCCTGTGATAAAAAGCCTTCTGTTTCGAGTGCCAAACCTTTCAGGAGAGCATTTTCAGGCTTTTGGCACCATTTTTGAGTGAATTGCCAAAAGTCAGATTTTTGCTGAAATTGTGACCCCGGGGCTTAGGGATTTTTTCAAAAAAATATTTTCTGCCGGTTAAGTTTTTGAGGGCTGATTTCTTGTCCTGTGATAAAAAGACTTCTGTTTCCATCGCCAAAGCTTTCAGGGGAGCATTTTCAAGCTTTTGGCACCACTTTTGAGTGAATTGCCAAAAGTCAGATTTTTGCTGAAATTGTGACCCCGGGGCTTAGGGATTTTTTCAAAAAAATATTTTCTGCCGGTTAAGTTTTTGAGGGCTGATTTCTTGTCCTGTGATAAAAAGCCTTCTCTTTCGAGTGCCAAACCTTTCAGGAGAGCATTTTCAAGCTTTTGGCACTTTTTTTGTAAGAATTGCCAAAAGTCAGATTTTTGCTGAAATTGTGACCCCGGGGCTTAGGGATTTTTTCAAAAAAATATTTTCTGCCGGTTAAGTTTTTGAGGGCTGATTTCTTGTCCTGTGATAAAAAGCCTTCTGTTTCGAGTGCCAAACCTTTCAGGAGAGCATTTTCAGGCTTTTGGCACCATTTTTGAGTGAATTGCCAAAAGTCAGATTTTTGCTGAAATTGTGACCCCGGGGCTTAGGGATTCTTTCAAAAAAATATTTTCTGCCGGTTAAGTTTTTGAGGGCTGATTTCTTGTCCTGTGATAAAAAGCCTTCTGTTTCGAGTGCCAAACCTTTCAGGAGAGCATTTTCAAGCTTTTGGCACCATTTTTGAGTGAATTGCCAAAAGTCAGATTTTTGCTGAAATTGTGACCCCGGGGCTTAGGGATTTTTTCAAAAAAATATTTTCTGCCGGTTAAGTTTTTGAGGGCTGATTTCTTGTCCTGTGATAAAAAGCCTTCTGTTTCGAGTGCCAAACCTTTCAGGAGAGCATTTTCAGGCTTTTGGCACCATTTTTGAGTGAATTGCCAAAAGTCAGATTTTTGCTGAAATTGTGACCCCGGGGCTTAGGGATATTTTCAAAAAAATATTTTCTGCCGGTTACGTTTTTGAGGGCTGATTTCTTGTCCTGTGATAAAAAGCCTTCTGCTTCGAGTGCCAAACCTTTCAGGAGAGCATTTTCAGGCTTTTGGCACCATTTTTGAGTGAATTGCCAAAAGTCAGATTTTTGCTGAAATTGTGACCCCGGGGCTTAGGGATTTTTTCAAAAAAATATTTTCTGCCGGTTAAGTTTTTGAGGGCTGATTTCTTGTCCTGTGATAAAAAGCCTTCTGTTTCGAGTGCCAAACTTTTCAGGAGAGCATTTTCAAGCTTTTGGCACCATTTTTGAGTGAATTGCCAAAAGTCAGATTTTTGCTGAAATTGTGACCCCGGGAATTAGGGATTCTTTCAAAAAAATATTGTCTGCCGGTTAAGTTTTTGAGGGCTGATTTCTTGTCCTGTGATAAAAAGCCTTCTGCTTCGAGTGCCAAACCTTTCAGGAGAGCATTTTCAGGCTTTTGGCACCATTTTTGAGTGAATTGCCAAAAGTCAGATTTTTGCTGAAATTGTGACCCCGGGGCTTAGGGATTTTTTCAAAAAAATATTTTCTGCCGGTTAAGTTTGTGAGGGCTGATTTCTTGTCCTGTGATAAAAAGCCTTCTGTTTCGAGTGCCAAACCTTTCAGGAGAGCATTTTCAGGCTTTTGGCACCATTTTTGAGTGAATTGCCAAAAGTCAGATTTTTGCTGAAATTGTGACCCCGGGGCTTAGGGATTTTTTCAAAAAAATATTTTCTGCCGGTTAAGTTGTTGAGGGCTGATTTCTTGTCTTGTGATAAAAAGACTTCTGTTTCCATCGCCAAAGCTTTCAGGGGAGCATTTTCAAGCTTTTGGCACCATTTTTGAGTGAATTGCCAAAAGTCAGATTTTTGCTGAAATTGTGACCCCGGGGCTTAGGGATTCTTTCAAAAAAATATTTTCTGCCGGTTAAGTTTTTGAGGGCTGATTTCTTGTCCTGTGATAAAAAGCCTTCTGCTTCGAGTGCCAAACCTTTCAGGGGAGCATTTCCAGGCTTTTGGCACCATTTTTGAGTGAATTGCCAAAAGTCAGATTTTTGCTGAAATTGTGACCCCGGGGCTTAGGGATATTTTCAAAAAAATATTTTCTGCCGGTTACGTTTTTGAGGGCTGATTTCTTGTCCTGTGATAAAAAGGCTTCTGCTTCGAGTGCCAAAGTTTTCAGGGGAGCATTTTCATGCTTTTGGCACCATTTTTGAGTGAATTGCCAAAAGTCAGTTTTTTGCTGAAATTGTGACCCCGGGGCTTAGGGATTTTTTCAAAAAAATATTTTCTGCCGGTTAAGTTTTTGAGGGCTGATTTCTTGTCCTGTGATAAAAAGCCTTCTGCTGCGAGTGCCAAACGTTTCAGGAGAGCATTTTCAGGCTTTTGGCACCATTTTTGAGTGAATTGCCAAAAGTCAGATTTCTGCTGAAATTGTGACCCCGGGGCTTAGGGATATTTTCAAAAAAATATTTTCTGCCGGTTACGTTTTTGAGGGCTGATTTCTTGTCCTGTGATAAAAAGCCTTCTGCTTCGAGTGCCAAACCTTTCAGGAGAGCATTTTCAGGCTTTTGGCACCATTTTTGAGTGAATTGCCAAAAGTCAGATTTTTGCTGAAATTGTGACCCCGGGGCTTAGGGATTTTTTCAAAAAAATATTTTCTGCCGGTTAAGTTTTTGAGGGCTGATTTCTTGTCCTGTGATAAAAAGACTTCTGTTTCCATCGCCAAACCTTTCAGGAGAGCATTTTCAAGCTTTTGGCACCATTTTTGAGTGAATTGCCAAAAGTCAGATTTTTGCTGAAATTGTGACCCTGGGGCTTAGCGATTTTTTCAAAAAAATATATCTGCCGGTTAAGTTTTTGAGGGCTGATTTCTTGTCCTGTGATAAAAAGCCTTCTGTTTCGAGTGCCAAACCTTTCAGGAGAGCATTTTCAAGCTTTTGGCACCATTTTTGAGTGAATTGCCAAAAGTCAGATTTTTGCTGAAATTGTGACCCCGGGGCTTAGGGATTTTTTCAAAAAAATATTTTCTGCCGGTTAAGTTTTTGAGGGCTGATTTCTTGTCCTGTGATAAAAAGCCTTCTGTTTCGAGTGCCAAACCTTTCAGGAGAGCATTTTCAAGCTTTTGGCACCATTTTTGAGTGAATTGCCAAAAGTCAGATTTTTGCTGAAATTGTGACCCCGGGGCTTAGGGATTTTTTCAAAAAAATATTTTCTGCCGGTTAAGTTTTTGAGGGCTGATTTCTTGTCCTGTGATAAAAAGCCTTCTGTTTCGAGTGCCAAACCTTTCAGGAGAGCATTTTCAAGCTTTTGGCACCATTTTTGAGTGAATTGCCAAAAGTCAGATTTTTGCTGAAATTGTGACCCCGGGGCTTAGGGATTTTTTCAAAAAAATATTTTCTGCCGGTTAAGTTTTTGAGGGCTGATTTCTTGTCCTGTGATAAAAAGCCTTCTGTTTCGAGTGCCAAACCTTTCAGGAGAGCATTTTCAAGCTTTTGGCACCATTTTTGAGTGAATTGCCAAAAGTCAGATTTTTGCTGAAATTGTGACCCCGGGGCTTAGGGATTCTTTCAAAAAAATATTTTCTGCCGGTTAAGTTTTTGAGGGCTGATTTCTTGTCCTGTGATAAAAAGCCTTCTGTTTCGAGTGCCAAACCTTTCAGGAGAGCATTTTCAAGCTTTTGGCACCGCTTTTGAGTGAATTTCCAAAAGTCAGATTTTTGCTGAAATTGTGACCCCGGGGCTTAGGGATTTTTTCAAAAAAATATTTTCTGCCGGTTAAGTTTTTGAGGGCTGATTTCTTGTCCTGTGATAAAAAGCCTTCTGCTTCGAGTGCCAAAACTTTCAGGAGAGCATTTTCAGGCTTTTGGCACCATTTTTGAGTGAATTGCCAAAAGTCAGATTTTTGCTGAAATTGTGACCCCGGGGCTTAGGGATTTTTTCAAAAAAATATTTTCTGCCAGTTACGTTTTTGAGGGCTGATTTCTTGTCCTGTGATAAAAAGCCTTCTGTTTCGAGTGCCAAACCTTTTAGGAGAGCATTTTCAAGCTTTTGGCACCACTTTTGAGTGAATTGCCAAAAGTCAGATTTTTGCTGAAATTGTGACCCCGGGGCTTAGGGATTTTTTCAAAAAAATATTTTCTGCCGGTTACGTTTTTGAGGGCTGATTTCTTGTCCTGTGATAAAAAGCCTTCTGTTTCGAGTGCCAAACCTTTCAGGAGAGCATTTTCAAGCTTTTGGCACCATTTTTGAGTGAATTGCCAAGTCAGATTTTTGCTGAAATTGTGACCCCGGGGCTTAGGGATTTTTTAAAAAAAAAATTTTCTGCCGGTTAAGTTTTTGATGGCTGATTTCTTGTCCTGTGATAAAAAGCCTTCTGTTTCGAGTGCCAAACCTTTCAGGAGAGCATTTTCAAGCTTTTGGCACCATTTTTGAGTGAATTGCCAAAAGTCAGATTTTTGCTGAAATTGTGACCCCGGGGCTTAGGGATTTTTTCAAAAAAATATTTTCTGCCGGTTAAGTTTTTGAGGGCTGATTTCTTGTCCTGTGATAAAAAGACTTCTGTTTCGAGTGCCAAACCTTTCAGGAGAGCATTTTCAAGCTTTTGGCACCATTTTTGAGTGAATTGCCAAAAGTCAGATTTTTGCTGAAATTGTGACCCCGGGGCTTAGGGATTTTTTCAAAAAAATATTTTCTGCCGGTTAAGTTTTTGAGGGCTGATTTCTTGTCCTGTGATAAAAAGGCTTCTGTCTCGAGTGCCAAACCGTTCAGGAGAGCATTTTCAAGCTTTTGGCACCACTTTTGAGTGAATTGCCAAAAGTCAGATTTTTGCTGAAATTGTGACCCCGGGGCTTAGGGATTTTTTCAAAAAAATATTTTCTGCCGGTTAAGTTTTTGAGGGCTGATTTCTTGTCCTGTGATAAAAAGACTTCTGTTTCCATCGCCAAATCTTTCAGGGGAGCATTTTCAAGCTTTTGGCACCATTTTTGAGTGAATTGCCAAAAGTCAGATTTTTGCTGAAATTGTGACCCTGGGGCTTAGCGATTTTTTCAAAAAAATATTTTCTGCCGGTTAAGTTTTTGAGGGCTGATTTCTTGTCCTGTGATAAAAAGCCTTCTGTTTCGAGTGCCAAACCTTTCAGGAGAGCATTTTCAAGCTTTTGGCACCATTTTTAAGTGAATTGCCAAAAGTCAGATTTTTGCTGAAATTGTGACCCCGGGGCTTAGGGATTTTTTCAAAAAAATATTTTCTGCCGGTTAAGTTTTTGAGGGCTGATTTCTTGTCCTGTGATAAAAAGCCTTCTGTTTCGAGTGCCAAACCTTTCAGGAGAGCATTTTCAAGCTTTTGGCACCATTTTTCAGTGAATTGCCAAAAGTCAGATTTTTGCTGAAATTGTGACCCCGAGGCTTAGGGATTTTTTCAAAAAAATATTTTCTGCCGGTTAAGTTTTTGAGGGCTGATTTCTTGTCCTCTGATAAAAAGACTTCTGTTTCGAATGCCAAACCTTTCAGGAGAGCATTTTCAAGCTTTTGGCGCCATTTTTGAGTGAATTGCCAAAAGTCAGATTTTTGCTGAAATTGTGACCCCGGGGCTTAGGGATTTTTTCAAAAAAATATTTTCTGCCGGTTAAGTTTTTGAGGGCTGATTTCTTGTCCTGTGATAAAAAGACTTCTGTTTCCATCGCCAAAGCTTTCAGGGGAGCATTTTCAAGCTTTTGGCACCATTTTTGAGTGAATTGCCAAAAGTCAGATTTTTGCTGAAATTGTTCAAAAAAATATTTTCTGCCGGTTAAGTTTTTGAGGGCTGATTTCTTGTCCTGTGATAAAAAGACTTCTGTTTCCATCGCCAAAGCTTTCAGGGGAGCATTTTCAGGCTTTTGGCACCATTTTTGAGTGAATTGCCAAAAGTCAGATTTTTGCTGAAATTGTGACCCCGGGCCCGGCTTAGTGATATTTTCAAAAAAATATTTTCTGCCGGTTAAGTTTTTGAGGGCTGATTTCTTGTCCTGTGATAAAAAGACTTCTGTTTCGAGTGCCAAACCTTTCAGAAGAGCATTTTCAGGCTTTTGGCACCATTTTTGAGTGAATTGCCAAAAGTCAGATTTTTGCTGAAATTGTGACCCCGGGGCTTAGGGATTTTTTCAAAAAAATATTTTCTGCCGGTTAAGTTTTTGAGGGCTGATTTCTTGTCCTGTGATAAAAAGCCTTCTGTTTCGAGTGCCAAACCATTCAGGAGAGCATTTTCAAGCTTTTGGCACCATTTTTGAGTGAATTGCCAAAAGTCAGATTTTTGCTGAAATTGTGACCCCGGGGCTTAGGGATTTTTTCAAAAAAATATTTTCTGCCGGTTAAGTTTTTGAGGGCTGATTTCTTGTCCTGTGATAAAAAGCCTTCTGTTTCAAGTGCCAAACCTTTCAGGAGAGCATTTTCAAGCTTTTGGCACCATTTTTGAGTGAATTGCCAAAAGTCAGATTTTTGCTGAAATTGTGACCCCGGGGCTTAGGGATTTTTTCAAAAAAATATTTTCTGCCGGTTAAGTTTTTGAGGGCTGATTTATTGTCCTGTGATAAAAAGACTTCTGTTTCCATCGCCAAAGCTTTCAGGGGAGCATTTTCAAGCTTTTGGCACCATTTTTGAGTGAATTGCCAAAAGTCAGATTTTTGCTGAAATTGTGACCCCGAGGCTTAGGGATTTTTTCAAAAAAATATTTTCTGCCGGTTAAGTTTTTGAGGGCTGATTTCTTGTCCTGTGATAAAAAGACTTCTGTTTCCATCGCCAAAGCTTTCAGGGGAGCATTTTCAAGCTTTTGGCACCATTTTTGAGTGAATTGCCAAAAGTCAGATTTTTGCTGAAATTGTGACCCCGAGGCTTAGGGATTTTTTCAAAAAAATATTTTCTGCCGGTTAAGTTTTTGAGGGCTGATTTCTTGTCCTGTGATAAAAAGACTTCTGTTTCCATCGCCAAAGCTTTCAGGGGAGCATTTTCAAGCTTTTGGCACCATTTTTGAGTGAATTGCCAAAAGTCAGATTTTTGCTGAAATCGTTCAAAAAAATATTTTCTGCCGGTTAAGTTTTTGAGGGCTGATTTCTTGTCCTGTGATAAAAAGCCTTCTGTTTCGAGTGCCAAACCTTTCAGGAGAGCATTTTCAGGCTTTTGGCACCATTCTTGAGTGAATTGCCAAAAGTCAGATTTTTTCTGAAATTGTTCAAAAAAATATTTTCTGCCGGTTAAGTTCTTGAGGGCTGATTTCTTGTCCTGTGATAAAAAGCCTTCTGTTTCGAGTGCCAAACCTTTCAGGAGAGCATTTTCAGGCTTTTGGCACCATTTTTGAGTGAATTGCTAAAAGTCAGATTTTTGCTGAAATTGTGACCCCGGGGCTTAGGGATTTTTTCAAAAAAATATTTTCTGCCGGTTAAGTTTTTGAGGGCTGATTTCTTGTCCTGTGATAAAAAGCCTTCTGTTTCGAGTGCCAAACCTTTCAGGAGAGCATTCTCAGGCTTTTGGCACCATTTTTGAGTGAATTGCCAAAAGTCAGATTTTTGCTGAAATTGTGACCCCGGGGCTTAGGGATTTTTTCAAAAAAATATTTTCTGCCGGTTAAGTTTTTGAGGGCTGATTTCTTGTCCTGTGATAAAAAGACTTCTGTTTCCATCGCCAATGCTTTCAGGGGAGCATTTTCAAGCTTTTGGCACCATTTTTGAGTGAATTGCCAAAAGTCAGATTTTTGCTGAAATTGTTCAAAAAAATATTTTCTGCCGGTTAAGTTTTTGAGGGCTGATTTCTTGTCCTGTGATAAAAAGACTTCTGTTTCCATCGCCAAAGCTTTCAGGGGAGCATTTTCAAGCTTTTGGCACCATTTTTGAGTGAATTGCCAAAAGTCAGATTTTTGCTGAAATTGTGACCCCGGGCCCGGCTAAGCGATTTTTTTAAAAAAATATTTTCTGCCGGTTAAGTTTTTGAGGGCTGATTTCTTGTCCTGTGATAAAAAGCCTTCTGTTTCGAGTGCCAAACCTTTGAGGAGAGCATTTTCAGGCTTTTGGCACCATTTTTGAGTGAATTGCCAAAAGTCAGATTTTTGCTGAAATTGTGACCCCGGGGCTTAGGGATTTTTTCAAAAAAATATTTTCTGCCGGTTAAGTTTTTGAGGGCTGATTTCTTGTCCTGTGATAAAAAGCCTTCTGTTTCGAGTGCCAAACCTTTCAGGAGAGCATTTTCAAGCTTTTGGCACCATTTTTGAGTGAATTGCCAAAAGTCAGATTTTTGCTGAAATTGTGACCCCGGGGCTTAGGGATTTTTTCAAAAAAATATTTTCTGCCGGTTAAGTTTTTGAGGGGTGATTTCTTGTCCTGTGATAAAAAGCCTTCTGTTTCCATCGCCAAAGCTTTCAGGGGAGCATTTTCAAGCTTTTGGCACCATTTTTGAGTGAATTGCCAAAAGTCAGATTTTTGCTGAAATTGTGACCCCGAGGCTTAGGGATTTTTTCAAAAAAATATTTTCTGCCGGTTAAGTTTTTGAGGGCTGATTTCTTGTCCTGTGATAAAAAGACTTCTGTTTCCATCGCCAAAGCTTTCAGGGGAGCATTTTCAAGCTTTTGGCACCATTTTTGAGTGAATTGCCAAAAGTCAGATTTTTTCTGAAATTGTTCAAAAAAATATTTTCTGCCGGTTAAGTTTTTGAGGGCTGATTTCTTGTCCTGTGATAAAAAGCCTTCTGTTTCGAGTGCCAAACCTTTCAGGAGAGCATTTTCAGGCTTTTGGCACCATTTTTGAGTGAATTGCCAAAAGTCAGATTTTTGCTGAAATTGTGACACCCGGGGCTTAGGGATTTTTTCAAAAAAATATATTCTGCCGGTTAAGTTTTTGAGGGCTGATTTCTTGTCCTGTGATAAAAAGCCTTCTGTTTCAAGTGCCAAACCTTTCAGGAGAGCATTTTCAAGCTTTTGGCACCATTTTTGAGTGAATTGCCAAAAGTCAGATTTTTGCTGAAATTGTGAGCCCGGGGCTTAGGGATTTTTTCAAAAAAATATTTTCTGCCGGTTAAGTTTTTGAGGGCTGATTTCTTGTCCTGTGATAAAAAGCCTTCTGTTTCAAGTGCCAAACCTTTCAGGAGAGCATTTTCAAGCTTTTGGCACCATTTTTGAGTGAATTGCCAAAAGTCAGATTTTTGCTGAAATTGTGACCCCGGGGCTTAGGGATTTTTTCAAAAAAATATTTTCTGCCGGTTAAGTTTTTGAGGGCTGATTTCTTGTCCTGTGATAAAAAGCCTTCTGTTTCCATCGCCAAAGCTTTCAGGGGAGCATTTTCAAGCTTTTGGCACCATTTTTGAGTGAATTGCCAAAAGTCAGATTTTTGCTGAAATTGTGACCCCGAGGCTTAGGGATTTTTTCAAAAAAATATTTTCTGCCGGTTAAGTTTTTGAGGGCTGATTTCTTGTCCTGTGATAAAAAGACTTCTGTTTCCATCGCCAAAGCTTTCAGGGGAGCATTTTCAAGCTTTTGGCACCATTTTTGAGTGAATTGCCAAAAGTCAGATTTTTTCTGAAATTGTTCAAAAAAATATTTTCTGCCGGTTAAGTTTTTGAGGGCTGATTTCTTGTCCTGTGATAAAAAGCCTTCTGTTTCGAGTGCCAAACCTTTCAGGAGAGCATTTTCAGGCTTTTGGCACCATTTTTGAGTGAATTGCCAAAAGTCAGATTTTTGCTGAAATTGTGACACCCGGGGCTTAGGGATTTTTTCAAAAAAAAATATTCTGCCGGTTAAGTTTTTGAGGGCTGATTTCTTGTCCTGTGATAAAAAGCCTTCTGTTTCAAGTGCCAAACCTTTCAGGAGAGCATTTTCAAGCTTTTGGCACCATTTTTGAGTGAATTGCCAAAAGTCAGATTTTTGCTGAAATTGTGACCCCGGGGCTTAGGGATTTTTTCAAAAAAATATTTTCTGCCGGTTAAGTTTTTGAGGGCTGATTTCTTGTCCTGTGATAAAAAGGCTTCTGTTTCAAGTGCCAAACCTTTCAGGAGAGCATTTTCAAGCTTTTGGCACCATTTTTGAGTGAATTGCCAAAAGTCAGATTTTTGCTGAAATTGTGACCCCGGGGCTTAGGGATTTTTTCAAAAAAATATTTTCTGCCGGTTAAGTTTTTGAGGGCTGATTTCTTGTCCTGTGATAAAAAGACTTCTGTTTCCATCGCCAAAGCTTTCAGGGAAGCATTTTCAAGCTTTTGGCACCATTTTTGAGTGAATTGCCAAAAGTCAGATTTTTGCTGAAATCGTTCAAAAAAATATTTTCTGCCGGTTAAGTTTTTGAGGGCTGATTTCTTGTCCTGTGATAAAAAGACTTCTGTTTCCATCGCCAAAGCTTTCAGGGGAGCATTTTCAAGCTTTTGGCACCATTTTTGAGTGAATTGCCAAAAGTCAGATTTTTGCTGAAATTGTGACCCCGGGGCTTAGGGATTTTTTCAAAAAAATATTTTCTGCCGGTTAAGTTTTTGAGGGCTGATTTCTTGTCCTGTGATAAAAAGGCTTCTGTTTCAAGTGCCAAACCTTTCAGGAGAGCATTTTCAAGCTTTTGGCACCATTTTTGAGTGAATTGCCAAAAGTCAGATTTTTGCTGAAATTGTGACCCCGGGGCTTAGGGATTTTTTCAAAAAAATATTTTCTGCCGGTTAAGTTTTTGAGGGCTGATTTCTTGTCCTGTGATAAAAAGACTTCTGTTTCCATCGCCAAAGCTTTCAGGGGAGCATTTTCAAGCTTTTGGCACCATTTTTGAGTGAATTGCCAAAAGTCAGATTTTTGCTGAAATCGTTCAAAAAAATATTTTCTGCCGGTTAAGTTTTTGAGGGCTGATTTCTTGTCCTGTGATAAAAAGACTTCTGTTTCCATCGCCAAAGCTTTCAGGGGAGCATTTTCAAGCTTTTGGCACCATTTTTGAGTGAATTGCCAAAAGTCAGATTTTTGCTGAAATTGTGACCCCGGGGCTTAGGGATTTTTTCAAAAAAATATTTTCTGCCGGTTAAGTTTTTGAGGGCTGATTTCTTGTCCTGTGATAAAAAGCCTTCTGTTTCGAGTGCCAAACCTTTCAGGAGAGCATTTTCAGGCTTTTGGCACCATTTTTGAGTGAATTGCCAAAAGTCAGATTTTTGCTGAAATTGTGACACCCGGGGCTTAGGGATTTTTTCAAAAAAAAATATTCTGCCGGTTAAGTTTTTGAGGGCTGATTTCTTGTCCTGTGATAAAAAGCCTTCTGTTTCAAGTGCCAAACCTTTCAGGAGAGCATTTTCAAGCTTTTGGCACCATTTTTGAGTGAATTGCCAAAAGTCAGATTTTTGCTGAAATTGTGACCCCGGGGCTTAGGGATTTTTTCAAAAAAATATTTTCTGCCGGTTAAGTTTTTGAGGGCTGATTTCTTGTCCTGTGATAAAAAGACTTCTGTTTCCATCGCCAAAGCTTTCAGGGAAGCATTTTCAAGCTTTTGGCACCATTTTTGAGTGAATTGCCAAAAGTCAGATTTTTGCTGAAATCGTTCAAAAAAATATTTTCTGCCGGTTAAGTTTTTGAGGGCTGATTTCTTGTCCTGTGATAAAAAGCCTTCTGTTTCAAGTGCCAAACCTTTCAGGAGAGCATTTTCAAGCTTTTGGCACCATTTTTGAGTGAATTGCCAAAAGTCAGATTTTTGCTGAAATTGTGACCCCGGGGCTTAGGGATTTTTTCAAAAAAATATTTTCTGCCGGTTAAGTTTTTGAGGGCTGATTTCTTGTCCTGTGATAAAAAGGCTTCTGTTTCAAGTGCCAAACCTTTCAGGAGAGCATTTTCAAGCTTTTGGCACCATTTTTGAGTGAATTGCCAAAAGTCAGATTTTTGCTGAAATTGTGACCCTGGGGCTTAGGGATTTTTTCAAAAAAATATTTTCTGCCGGTTAAGTTTTTGAGGGCTGATTTCTTGTCCTGTGATAAAAAGACTTCTGTTTCCATCGCCAAAGCTTTCAGGGGAGCATTTTCAAGCTTTTGGCACCATTTTTGAGTGAATTGCCAAAAGTCAGATTTTTGCTGAAATTGTGACCCCGGGGCTTAGGGATTTTTTCAAAAAAATATTTTCTGCCGGTTAAGTTTTTGAGGGCTGATTTCTTGTCCTGTGATAAAAAGGCTTCTGTTTCAAGTGCCAAACCTTTCAGGAGAGCATTTTCAAGCTTTTGGCACCATTTTTGAGTGAATTGCCAAAAGTCAGATTTTTGCTGAAATTGTGACCCCGGGGCTTAGGGATTTTTTCAAAAAAATATTTTCTGCCGGTTAAGTTTTTGAGGGCTGATTTCTTGTCCTGTGATAAAAAGACTTCTGTTTCCATCGCCAAAGCTTTCAGGGGAGCATTTTCAAGCTTTTGGCACCATTTTTGAGTGAATTGCCAAAAGTCAGATTTTTGCTGAAATCGTTCAAAAAAATATTTTCTGCCGGTTAAGTTTTTGAGGGCTGATTTCTTGTCCTGTGATAAAAAGACTTCTGTTTCCATCGCCAAAGCTTTCAGGGGAGCATTTTCAAGCTTTTGGCACCATTTTTGAGTGAATTGCCAAAAGTCAGATTTTTGCTGAAATTGTGACCCCGAGGCTTAGGGATTTTTTCAAAAAAATATTTTCTGCCGGTTAAGTTTTTGAGGGCTGATTTCTTGTCCTGTGATAAAAAGCCTTCTGTTTCGAGTGCCAAACCTTTGAGGAGAGCATTTTCAGGCTTTTGGCACCATTTTTGAGTGAATTGCCAAAAGTCAGATTTTTGCTGAAATTGTGACCCCGGGGCTTAGGGATTTTTTCAAAAAAATATTTTCTGCCGGTTAAGTTTTTGAGGGCTGATTTCTTGTCCTGTGATAAAAAGCCTTCTGTTTCGAGTGCCAAACCTTTCAGGAGAGCATTTTCAAGCTTTTGGCACCATTTTTGAGTGAATTGCCAAAAGTCAGATTTTTGCTGAAATTGTGACCCCGGGGCTTAGGGATTTTTTCAAAAAAATATTTTCTGCCGGTTAAGTTTTTGAGGGCTGATTTCTTGTCCTGTGATAAAAAGCCTTCTGTTTCAAGTGCCAAACCTTTCAGGAGAGCATTTTCAAGCTTTTGGCACCATTTTTGAGTGAATTGCCAAAAGTCAGATTTTTGCTGAAATTGTGACCCCGGGGCTTAGGGATTTTTTCAAAAAAATATTTTCTGCCGGTTAAGTTTTTGAGGGCTGATTTATTGTCCTGTGATAAAAAGACTTCTGTTTCCATCGCCAAAGCTTTCAGGGGAGCATTTTCAAGCTTTTGGCACCATTTTTGAGTGAATTGCCAAAAGTCAGATTTTTGCTGAAATTGTGACCCCGAGGCTTAGGGATTTTTTCAAAAAAATATTTTCTGCCGGTTAAGTTTTTGAGGGCTGATTTCTTGTCCTGTGATAAAAAGACTTCTGTTTCCATCGCCAAAGCTTTCAGGGGAGCATTTTCAAGCTTTTGGCACCATTTTTGAGTGAATTGCCAAAAGTCAGATTTTTGCTGAAATCGTTCAAAAAAATATTTTCTGCCGGTTAAGTTTTTGAGGGCTGATTTCTTGTCCTGTGATAAAAAGACTTCTGTTTCCATCGCCAAAGCTTTCAGGGGAGCATTTTCAAGCTTTTGGCACCATTTTTGAGTGAATTGCCAAAAGTCAGATTTTTTCTGAAATTGTTCAAAAAAATATTTTCTGCCGGTTAAGTTTTTGAGGGCTGATTTCTTGTCCTGTGATAAAAAGCCTTCTGTTTCGAGTGCCAAACCTTTCAGGAGAGCATTCTCAGGCTTTTGGCACCATTTTTGAGTGAATTGCCAAAAGTCAGATTTTTGCTGAAATTGTGACCCCGGGGCTTAGGGATTTTTTCAAAAAAAAATATTCTGCCGGTTAAGTTTTTGAGGGCTGATTTCTTGTCCTGTGATAAAAAGCCTTCTGTTTCGAGTGCCAAACCTTTCAGGAGAGCATTTTCAAGCTTTTGGCACCATTTTTGAGTGAATTGCCAAAAGTCAGATTTTTGCTGAAATTGTGACCCCGGGGCTTAGGGATTTTTTCAAAAAAATATTTTCTGCCGGTTAAGTTTTTGAGGGCTGATTTCTTGTCCTGTGATAAAAAGACTTCTGTTTCCATCGCCAAAGCTTTCAGGGGAGCATTTTCAAGCTTTTGGCACCATTTTTGAGTGAATTGCCAAAAGTCAGATTTTTGCTGAAATTGTTCAAAAAAATATTTTCTGCCGGTTAAGTTTTTGAGGGCTGATTTCTTGTCCTGTGATAAAAAGACTTCTGTTTCCATCGCCAAAGCTTTCAGGGGAGCATTTTCAGGCTTTTGGCACCATTTTTGAGTGAATTGCCAAAAGTCAGATTTTTGCTGAAATTGTGACCCCGGGGCTTAGGGATTTTTTCAAAAAAATATATTCTGCCGGTTAAGTTTTTGAGGGCTGATTTCTTGTCCTGTGATAAAAAGCCTTCTGTTTCAAGTGCCAAACCTTTCAGGAGAGCATTTTCAAGCTTTTGGCACCATTTTTGAGTGAATTGCCAAAAGTCAGATTTTTGCTGAAATTGTGACCCCGGGGCTTTGGGATTTTTTCAAAAAAATATTTTCTGCCGGTTAAGTTTTTGAGGGCTGATTTCTTGTCCTGTGATAAAAAGCCTTCTGTTTCCATCGCCAAAGCTTTCAGGGGAGCATTTTCAAGCTTTTGGCACCATTTTTGAGTGAATTGCCAAAAGTCAGATTTTTGCTGAAATTGTGACCCCGGGGCTTAGGGATTTTTTCAAAAAAATATTTTCTGCCGGTTAAGTTTTTGAGGGCTGATTTCTTGTCCTGTGATAAAAAGACTTCTGTTTCCATCGCCAAAGCTTTCAGGGGAGCATTTTCAAGCTTTTGGCACCATTTTTGAGTGAATTGCCAAAAGTCAGATTTTTGCTGAAATCGTTCAAAAAAATATTTTCTGCCGGTTAAGTTTTTGAGGGCTGATTTCTTGTCCTGTGATAAAAAGACTTCTGTTTCCATCGCCAAAGCTTTCAGGGGAGCATTTTCAAGCTTTTGGCACCATTTTTGAGTGAATTGCCAAAAGTCAGATTTTTGCTGAAATTGTGACCCCGGGGCTTAGGGATTTTTTTAAAAAAATATTTTCTGCCGGTTAAGTTTTTGAGGGCTGATTTCTTGTCCTGTGATAAAAAGCCTTCTGTTTCGAGTGCCAAACTTTCAGGAGAGCATTTTCAGGCTTTTGGCACCATTTTTGAGTGAATTGCCAAAAGTCAGATTTTTGCTGAAATTGTGACCCCGGGGCTTAGGGATTTTTTCAAAAAAATATTTTCTGCCGGTTAAGTTTTTGAGGGCTGATTTCTTGTCTTGTGATAAAAAGCCTTCTGCTTCGAGTGCCAAACCTTTCAGGAGAGCATTTTCAGGCTTTTGGCACCATTTTTGAGTGAATTGCCAAAAGTCAGATTTTTGCTGAAATTGTGACCCCGGGGCTTAGGGATATTTTCAAAAAAATATTTTCTGCCGGTTACGTTTTTGAGGGCTGATTTCTTGTCCTGTGATAAAAAGGCTTCTGTTTCGAGTGCCAAACCTTTCAGGAGAGCATTTTCAAGCTTTTGGCACCACTTTTGAGTGAATTGCCAAAAGTCAGATTTTTGCTGAAATTGTGACCCCGGGGTTTAGGGATATTTTCAAAAAAATATTTCCTGCCGGTTAATTTTTTGAGGGCTGATTTCTTGTCCTGTGCTAAAAAGCCTTCTGTTTCGAGTGCCAAACCTTTCAGGAGAGCATTTTCAAGCTTTTGGCACCACTTTTGAGTGAATTGCCAAAAGTCAGATTTTTGCTGAAATTGTGACCCCGGGGCTTAGGGATTTTTTCAAAAAAATATTTTCTACCGGTTAAGTTTTTGAGGGCTGATTTCTTGTCCTGTGATAAAAAACCTTCTGTTTCGAGTGCCAAACCTTTCAGGAGAGCATTCTCAGGCTTTTGGCACCATTTTTGAGTGAATTGCCAAAAGTCAGATTTTTGCTGAAATTGTGACCCCGGGGCTTAGGGATTTTTTCAAAAAAAAATATTCTGCCGGTTAAGTTTTTGAGGGCTGATTTCTTGTCCTGTGATAAAAAGCCTTCTGTTTCAAGTGCCAAACCTTTCAGGAGAGCATTTTCAAGCTTTTGGCACCATTTTTGAGTGAATTGCCAAAAGTCAGATTTTTGCTGAAATTGTGACCCCGGGGCTTAGGGATTTTTTCAAAAAAATATATTCTGCCGGTTAAGTTTTTGAGGGCTGATTTCTTGTCCTGTGATAAAAAGCCTTCTGTTTCAAGTGCCAAACCTTTCAGGAGAGCATTTTCAAGCTTTTGGCACCATTTTTGAGTGAATTGCCAAAAGTCAGATTTTTGCTGAAATTGTGACCCCGGGGCTTTGGGATTTTTTCAAAAAAATATTTTCTGCCGGTTAAGTTTTTGAGGGCTGATTTCTTGTCCTGTGATAAAAAGCCTTCTGTTTCCATCGCCAAAGCTTTCAGGGGAGCATTTTCAAGCTTTTGGCACCATTTTTGAGTGAATTGCCAAAAGTCAGATTTTTGCTGAAATTGTGACCCCGGGGCTTAGGGATTTTTTCAAAAAAATATTTTCTGCCGGTTAAGTTTTTGAGGGCTGATTTCTTGTCCTGTGATAAAAAGACTTCTGTTTCCATCGCCAAAGCTTTCAGGGGAGCATTTTCAAGCTTTTGGCACCATTTTTGAGTGAATTGCCAAAAGTCAGATTTTTGCTGAAATCGTTCAAAAAAATATTTTCTGCCGGTTAAGTTTTTGAGGGCTGATTTCTTGTCCTGTGATAAAAAGACTTCTGTTTCCATCGCCAAAGCTTTCAGGGGAGCATTTTCAAGCTTTTGGCACCATTTTTGAGTGAATTGCCAAAAGTCAGATTTTTGCTGAAATTGTGACCCCGGGGCTTAGGGATTTTTTTAAAAAAATATTTTCTGCCGGTTAAGTTTTTGAGGGCTGATTTCTTGTCCTGTGATAAAAAGCCTTCTGTTTCGAGTGCCAAACTTTCAGGAGAGCATTTTCAGGCTTTTGGCACCATTTTTGAGTGAATTGCCAAAAGTCAGATTTTTGCTGAAATTGTGACCCCGGGGCTTAGGGATTTTTTCAAAAAAATATTTTCTGCCGGTTAAGTTTTTGAGGGCTGATTTCTTGTCCTGTTATAAAAAGCCTTCTGTTTCGAGTGCCAAACCTTTCAGGAGAGCATTCTCAGGCTTTTGGCACCATTTTTGAGTGAATTGCCAAAAGTCAGATTTTTTCTGAAATTGTTCAAAAAAATATTTTCTGCCGGTTAAGTTTTTGAGGGCTGATTTCTTGTCCTATGATAAAAAGCCTTCTGTTTCGAGTGCCAAACCTTTCAGGAGAGCATTTTCAGGCTTTTGGCACCATTTTTGAGTGAATTGCCAAAAGTCAGATTTTTTCTGAAATTGTTCAAAAAAATATTTTCTGCCGGTTAAGTTTTTGAGGGCTGATTTCTTGTCCTGTGATAAAAAGCCTTCTGTTTCCATCGCCAAAGCTTTCAGGGGAGCATTTTCAAGCTTTTGGCACCATTTTTGAGTGAATTGCCAAAAGTCAGATTTTTGCTGAAATTGTGACCCCGAGGCTTAGGGATTTTTTCAAAAAAATATATTCTGCCGGTTAAGTTTTTGAGGGCTGATTTCTTGTCCTATGATAAAAAGCCTTCTGTTTCAAGTGCCAAACCTTTCAGGAGAGCATTTTCAAGCTTTTGGCACCATTTTTGAGTGAATTGCCAAAAGTCAGATTTTTGCTGAAATTGTGACCCCGGGGCTTAGGGATTTTTTCAAAAAAATATTTTCTGCCGGTTAAGTTTTTGAGGGCTGATTTCTTGTCCTGTGATAAAAAGCCTTCTGTTTCCATCGCCAAAGCTTTCAGGGGAGCATTTTCAAGCTTTTGGACCATTTTTGAGTGAATTGCCAAAAGTCAGATTTTTGCTGAAATTGTGACCCCGGGGCTTAGGGATTTTTTCAAAAAAATATTTTCTGCCGGTTAAGTTTTTGAGGGCTGATTTCTTGTCCTGTGATAAAAAGACTTCTGTTTCCATCGCCAAAGCTTTCAGGGGAGCATTTTCAAGCTTTTGGCACCATTTTTGAGTGAATTGCCAAAAGTCAGATTTTTGCTGAAATCGTTCAAAAAAATATTTTCTGCCGGTTAAGTTTTTGAGGGCTGATTTCTTGTCCTGTGATAAAAAGACTTCTGTTTCCATCGCCAAAGCTTTCAGGGGAGCATTCTCAGGCTTTTGGCACCATTTTTGAGTGAATTGCCAAAAGTCAGATTTTTGCTGAAATTGTGACCCCGGGGCTTAGGGATTTTTTCAAAAAAATATTTTCTGCCGGTTAAGTTTTTGAGGGCTGATTTCTTGTCCTGTGATAAAAAGCCTTCTGTTTCGAGTGCCAAACCTTTCAGGAGAGCATTTTTAGGCTTTTGGCACCATTTTTGAGTGAATTGCCAAAAGTCAGATTTTTTCTGAAATTGTTCAAAAAAATATTTTCTGCCGGTTAAGTTTTTGAGGGCTGATTTCTTGTCCTATGATGAAAAGCCTTCTGTTTCGAGTGCCAAACCTTTCAGGAGAGCATTTTCAGGCTTTTGGCACCATTTTTGAGTGAATTGCCAAAAGTCAGATTTTTGCTGAAATTGTGACCCCGGGGCTTAGGGATTTTTTCAAAAAAATATTTTCTGCCGGTTAAGTTTTTGAGGGCTGATTTCTTGTCCTGTGATAAAAAGCCTTCTGTTTCCATCGCCAAAGCTTTCAGGGGAGCATTTTCAAGCTTTTGGCACCATTTTTGAGTGAATTGCCAAAAGTCAGATTTTTGCTGAAATTGTGACCCCGAGGCTTAGGGATTTTTTCAAAAAAATATTTTCTGCCGGTTAAGTTTTTGAGGGCTGATTTCTTGTCCTGTGATAAAAAGACTTCTGTTTCCATCGCCAAAGCTTTCAGGGGAGCATTTTCAAGCTTTTGGCACCATTTTTGAGTGAATTGCCAAAAGTCAGATTTTTGCTGAAATCGTTCAAAAAAATATTTTCTGCCGGTTAAGTTTTTGAGGGCTGATTTCTTGTCCTGTGATAAAAAGACTTCTGTTTCGAGTGCCAAACCTTTCAGGAGAGCATTCTCAGGCTTTTGGCACCATTTTTGAGTGAATTGCCAAAAGTCAGATTTTTGCTGAAATTGTGACCCCGGGGCTTAGGGATTTTTTCAAAAAAATATATTCTGCCGGTTAAGTTTTTGAGGGCTGATTTCTTGTCCTGTGATAAAAAGCCTTCTGTTTCAAGTGCCAAACCTTTCAGGAGAGCATTTTCAAGCTTTTGGCACCATTTTTGAGTGAATTGCCAAAAGTCAGATTTTTGCTGAAATTGTGACCCCGGGGCTTAGGGATTTTTTCAAAAAAATATATTCTGCCGGTTAAGTTTTTGAGGGCTGATTTCTTGTCCTGTGATAAAAAGCCTTCTGTTTCAAGTGCCAAACCTTTCAGGAGAGCATTTTCAAGCTTTTGGCACCATTTTTGAGTGAATTGCCAAAAGTCAGATTTTTGCTGAAATTGTGACCCCGGGGCTTAGGGATTTTTTCAAAAAAATATTTCCTGCCGGTTAAGTTTTTGAGGGCTGATTTCTTGTCCTGTGATAAAAAGCCTTCTGTTTCCATCGCCAAAGCTTTCAGGGGAGCATTTTCAAGCTTTTGGCACCATTTTTGAGTGAATTGCCAAAAGTCAGATTTTTGCTGAAATTGTGACCCCGGGGCTTAGGGATTTTTTCAAAAAAATATTTTCTGCCGGTTAAGTTTTTGAGGGCTGATTTCTTGTCCTGTGATAAAAAGCCTTCTGTTTCCATCGCCAAAGCTTTCAGGGGAGCATTTTCAAGCTTTTGGCACCATTTTTGAGTGAATTGCCAAAAGTCAGTTTTTTGCTGAAATTGTGACCCCGGGGCTTAGGGATTTTTTCAAAAAAATATTTTCTGCCGGTTAAGTTTTTGAGGGCTGATTTCTTGTCCTGTTATAAAAAGCCTTCTGTTTCGAGTGCCAAACCTTTCAGGAGAGCATTCTCAGGCTTTTGGCACCATTTTTGAGTGAATTGCCAAAAGTCAGATTTTTGCTGAAATTGTGACCCCGGGGCTTAGGGATTTTTTCAAAAAAATATTTTCTGCCGGTTAAATTTTTGAGCGCTGATTTATTGTCCTGTGATAAAAAGACTTCTGTTTCGAGTGCCAAACCTTTCAGGAGAGCATTTTCAGGCTTTTGGCACCATTTTTGAGTGAATTGCCAAAAGTCAGATTTTTCCTGAAATTGTTCAAAAAAATATTTTCTGCCGGTTAAGTTTTTGAGGGCTGATTTCTTGTCCTGTGATAAAAAGCCTTCTGTTTCGAGTGCCAAACCTTTCAGGAGAGCATTTTCAGGCTTTTGGCACCATTTTTGAGTGAATTGCCAAAAGTCAGATTTTTGCTGAAATTGTGACCCCGGGGCTTAGGGATTTTTTCAAAAAAATATTTTCTGCCGGTTAAGTTTTTGAGGGCTGATTTCTTGTCCTGTTATAAAAAGCCTTCTGTTTCGAGTGCCAAACCTTTCAGGAGAGCATTCTCAGGCTTTTGGCACCATTTTTGAGTGAATTGCCAAAAGTCAGATTTTTGCTGAAATTGTGACCCCGGGGCTTAGGGATTTTTTCAAAAAAATATTTTCTGCCGGTTAAGTTTTTGAGGGCTGATTTCTTGTCCTGTGATAAAAAGCCTTCTGTTTCGAGTGCCAAACCTTTCAGGAGAGCATTTTCAGGCTTTTGGCACCATTTTTGAGTGAATTGCCAAAAGTCAGATTTTTCCTGAAATTGTTCAAAAAAATATTTTCTGCCGGTTAAGTTTTTGAGGGCTGATTTCTTGTCCTGTGATAAAAAGCCTTCTGTTTCGAGTGCCAAACCTTTCAGGAGAGCATTTTCAGACTTTTGGCACCATTTTTGAGTGAATTGCCAAAAGTCAGATTTTTGCTGAAATTGTGACCCCGGGGCTTAGGGATTTTTTCAAAAAAATATTTTCTGCCGGTTAAGTTTTTGAGGGCTGATTTCTTGTCCTGTGATAAAAAGCCTTCTGTTTCGAGTGCCAAACCTTTCAGGAGAGCATTTTCAGGCTTTTGGCACCATTTTTGAGTGAATTGCCAAAAGTCAGATTTTTGCTGAAATTGTGACCCCGGGGCTTAGGGATTTTTTCAAAAAAATATTTTCTGCCGGTTAAGTTTTTGAGGGCTGATTTCTTGTCCTGTGATAAAAAGCCTTCTGTTTCGAGTGCCAAACCTTTCAGGAGAGCATTTTCAGGCTTTTGGCACCATTTTTGAGTGAATTGCCAAAAGTCAGATTTTTTCTGAAATTGTTCAAAAAAATATTTTCTGCCGGTTAAGTTTTTGAGGGCTGATTTCTTGTCCTGTGATAAAAAGCCTTCTGTTTCGAGTGCCAAACCTTTCAGGAGAGCATTTTCAGGCTTTTGGCACCATTTTTGAGTGAATTGCCAAAAGTCAGATTTTTGCTGAAATTGTGACCCCGGGGCTTAGGGATTTTTTCAAAAAAATATTTTCTGCCGGTTAAGTTTTTGAGGGCTGATTTCTTGTCCTGTGATAAAAAGCCTTCTGTTTCGAGTGCCAAACCTTTCAGGAGAGCATTTTCAGGCTTTTGGCACCATTTTTGAGTGAATTGCCAAAAGTCAGATTTTTGCTGAAATTGTGACCCCGGGGCTTAGGGATTTTTTCAAAAAAATATATTCTGCCGGTTAAGTTTTTGAGGGCTGATTTCTTGTCCTGTGATAAAAAGCCTTCTGTTTCGAGTGCCAAACCTTTCAGGAGAGCATTTTCAAGCTTTTGGCACCATTTTTGAGTGAATTGCCAAAAGTCAGATTTTTGCTGAAATTGTGACCCCGGGGCTTAGGGATTTTTTCAAAAAAATATTTTCTGCCGGTTAAGTTTTTGAGGGCTGATTTCTTGTCCTGTGATAAAAAGCCTTCTGTTTCGAGTGCCAAACCTTTCAGGAGAGCATTTTCAGGCTTTTGGCACCATTTTTGAGTGAATTGCCAAAAGTCAGATTTTTCCTGAAATTGTTCAAAAAAATATTTTCTGCCGGTTAAGTTTTTGAGGGCTGATTTCTTGTCCTGTGATAAAAAGACTTCTGTTTCGAGTGCCAAACCTTTCAGGAGAGCATTTTCAAGCTTTTGGCACCATTTTTGAGTGAATTGCCAAAAGTCAGATTTTTGCTGAAATTGTGACCCTGGGGCTTAGCGATTTTTTCAAAAAAATATTTTCTGCCGGTTAAGTTTTTGAGGGCTGATTTCTTGTCCTGTGATAAAAAGCCTTCTGTTTCGAGTGCCAAACCTTTCAGGAGAGCATTTTAAAGCTTTGGGCACCATTTTTGAGTGAATTGCCAAAAGTCAGATTTTTGCTGAAATTGTGACCCCGGGGCTTAGGGATTTTTTCAAAAAAATAATTTATGCTGGTTAAGTTTTTGAGGACTGATTTCTTGACCTGTGATAAAAAGACTTCCGTTTCCATCGCCAAAGCTTTCAGGGGAGCATTTTCAAGCTTTTGGCACCATTTTTGAGTGAATTGCCAAAAGTCAGATTTTTGCTGAAATTGTTCAAAAAAATATTTTCTGCCGGTTAAGTTTTTGAGGGCTGATTTCTTGTCCTGTGATAAAAAGACTTCTGTTTCCATCGCCAAAGCTTTCAGGGGAGCATTTTCAAGCTTTGGGCACCATTTTTGAGTGAATTGCCAAAAGTCAGATTTTTGCTGAAATTGTGACCCTGGGGCTTAGGGATTTTTTTAAAAAAATATTTTCTGCCGGTTAAGTTTTTCAGGGCTGATTTCTTGTCCTGTGATAAAAAGCCTTCTGTTTCGAGTGCCAAACCTTTGAGGAGAGGATTTTCAGGCTTTTGGCACCATTTTTGAGTGAATTGCCAAAAGTCAGATTTTTCCTGAAATTGTTCAAAAAAATATTTTCTGCCGGTTAAGTTTTTGAGGGCTGATTTCTTGTCCTGTGATAAAAAGACTTCTGTTTCCATCGCCAAAGCTTTCAGGGGAGCATTTTAAAGCTTTGGGCACCATTTTTGAGTGAATTGCCAAAAGTCAGATTTTTGCTGAAATTGTGACCCCGGGGCTTAGGGATTTTTTCAAAAAAATATTTTCTGCTGGTTAAGTTTTTGAGGGCTGATTTCTTGACCTGTGATAAAAAGACTTCCGTTTCCATCGCCAAAGCTTTCAGCGGAGCATTTTCAAGCTTTTGGCACCATTTTTGAGTGAATTGCCAAAAGTCAGATTTTTGCTGAAATTGTTCAAAAAAATATTTTCTGCCGGTTAAGTTTTTGAGGGCTGATTTCTTGTCCTGTGATAAAAACCCTTCTGTTTCGAGTGCCAAACCTTTCAGGAGAGCATTTTCAGACTTTTGGCACCATTTTTGAGTGAATTGCCAAAAGTCAGATTTTTGCTGAAATTGTGACCCCGGGGCTTAGGGATTTTTTCAAAAAAATATTTTCTGCCGGTTAAGTTTTTGAGGGCTGATTTCTTGTCCTGTGATAAAAAGCCTTCTGTTTCGAGTGCCAAACCTTTCAGGAGAGCATTTTCAGGCTTTTGGCACCATTTTTGAGTGAATTGCCAAAAGTCAGATTTTTACTGAAATTGTGACCCCGGGGCTTAGGGATTTTTTCAAAAAAATATTTTCTGCCGGTTAAGTTTTTGAGGGCTGATTTCTTGTCCTGTGATAAAAAGCCTTCTGTTTCGAGTGCCAAACCTTTCAGGAGAGCATTTTCAGGCTTTTGGCACCATTTTTGAGTGAATTGCCAAAAGTCAGATTTTTTCTGAAATTGTTCAAAAAAATATTTTCTGCCGGTTAAGTTTTTGAGGGCTGATTTCTTGTCCTGTGATAAAAAGCCTTCTGTTTCGAGTGCCAAACCTTTCAGGAGAGCATTTTCAGGCTTTTGGCACCATTTTTGAGTGAATTGCCAAAAGTCAGATTTTTGCTGAAATTGTGACCCCGGGGCTTAGGGATTTTTTCAAAAAAATATTTTCTGCCGGTTAAGTTTTTGAGGGCTGATTTCTTGTCCTGTGATAAAAAGCCTTCTGTTTCGAGTGCCAAACCTTTCAGGAGAGCATTTTCAGGCTTTTGGCACCATTTTTGAGTGAATTGCCAAAAGTCAGATTTTTGCTGAAATTGTGACCCCGGGGCTTAGGGATTTTTTCAAAAAAATATATTCTGCCGGTTAAGTTTTTGAGGGCTGATTTCTTGTCCTGTGATAAAAAGCCTTCTGTTTCGAGTGCCAAACCTTTCAGGAGAGCATTTTCAAGCTTTTGGCACCATTTTTGAGTGAATTGCCAAAAGTCAGATTTTTGCTGAAATTGTGACCCCGGGGCTTAGGGATTTTTTCAAAAAAATATTTTCTGCCGGTTAAGTTTTTGAGGGCTGATTTCTTGTCCTGTGATAAAAAGCCTTCTGTTTCCATCGCCAAAGCTTTCAGGGGAGCATTTTAAAGCTTTGGGCACCATTTTTGAGTGAATTGCCAAAAGTCAGATTTTTGCTGAAATTGTGACCCCGGGGCTTAGGGATTTTTTCAAAAAAATATTTTCTGCTGGTTAAGTTTTTGAGGGCTGATTTCTTGACCTGTGATAAAAAGACTTCCGTTTCCATCGCCAAAGCTTTCAGCGGAGCATTTTCAAGCTTTTAGCACCATTTTTGAGTGAATTGCCAAAAGTCAGATTTTTGCTGAAATTGTTCAAAAAAATATTTTCTGCCGGTTAAGTTTTTGAGGGCTGATTTCTTGTCCTGTGATAAAAAGCCTTCTGTTTCGAGTGCCAAACCTTTCAGGAGAGCATTTTCAGACTTTTGGCACCATTTTTGAGTGAATTGCCAAAAGTCAGATTTTTGCTGAAATTGTGACCCCGGGGCTTAGGGATTTTTTCAAAAAAATATTTTCTGCCGGTTAAGTTTTTGAGGGCTGATTTCTTGTCCTGTGATAAAAAGCCTTCTGTTTCGAGTGCCAAACCTTTCAGGAGAGCATTTTCAGGCTTTTGGCACCATTTTTGAGTGAATTGCCAAAAGTCAGATTTTTGCTGAAATTGTGACCCCGGGGCTTAGGGATTTTTTCAAAAAAATATTTTCTGCCGGTTAAGTTTTTGAGGGCTGATTTCTTGTCCTGTGATAAAAAGCCTTCTGTTTCGAGTGCCAAACCTTTCAGGAGAGCATTTTCAGGCTTTTGGCACCATTTTTGAGTGAATTGCCAAAAGTCAGATTTTTTCTGAAATTGTTCAAAAAAATATTTTCTGCCGGTTAAGTTTTTGAGGGCTGATTTCTTGTCCTGTGATAAAAAGCCTTCTGTTTCGAGTGCCAAACCTTTCAGGAGAGCATTTTCAGGCTTTTGGCACCATTTTTGAGTGAATTGCCAAAAGTCAGATTTTTGCTGAAATTGTGACCCCGGGGCTTAGGGATTTTTTCAAAAAAATATTTTCTGCCGGTTAAGTTTTTGAGGGCTGATTTCTTGTCCTGTGATAAAAAGCCTTCTGTTTCGAGTGCCAAACCTTTCAGGAGAGCATTTTCAGGCTTTTGGCACCATTTTTGAGTGAATTGCCAAAAGTCAGATTTTTGCTGAAATTGTGACCCCGGGGCTTAGGGATTTTTTCAAAAAAATATATTCTGCCGGTTAAGTTTTTGAGGGCTGATTTCTTGTCCTGTGATAAAAAGCCTTCTGTTTCGAGTGCCAAACCTTTCAGGAGAGCATTTTCAAGCTTTTGGCACCATTTTTGAGTGAATTGCCAAAAGTCAGATTTTTGCTGAAATTGTGACCCCGGGGCTTAGGGATTTTTTCAAAAAAATATTTTCTGCCGGTTAAGTTTTTGAGGGCTGATTTCTTGTCCTGTGATAAAAAGCCTTCTGTTTCGAGTGCCAAACCTTTCAGGAGAGCATTTTCAGGCTTTTGGCACCATTTTTGAGTGAATTGCCAAAAGTCAGATTTTTGCTGAAATTGTTCAAAAAAATATTTTCTGCCGGTTAAGTTTTTGAGGGCTGATTTCTTGTCCTGTGATAAAAAGACTTCTGTTTCCATCGCCAAAGCTTTCAGGGGAGCATTTTCAAGCTTTGGGCACCATTTTTGAGTGAATTGCCAAAAGTCAGATTTTTGCTGAAATTGTGACCCTGGGGCTTAGGGATTTTTTTAAAAAAATATTTTCTGCCGGTTAAGTTTTTCAGGGCTGATTTCTTGTCCTGTGATAAAAAGGCTTCTGTTTCGAGTGCCAAACCTTTGAGGAGAGGATTTTCAGGCTTTTGGCACCATTTTTGAGTGAATTGCCAAAAGTCAGATTTTTCCTGAAATTGTTCAAAAAAATATTTTCTGCCGGTTAAGTTTTTGAGGGCTGATTTCTTGTCCTGTGATAAAAAGACTTCTGTTTCCATCGCCAAAGCTTTCAGGGGAGCATTTTAAAGCTTTGGGCACCATTTTTGAGTGAATTGCCAAAAGTCAGATTTTTGCTGAAATTGTGACCCCGGGGCTTAGGGATTTTTTCAAAAAAATATTTTCTGCTGGTTAAGTTTTTGAGGGCTGATTTCTTGACCTGTGATAAAAAGACTTCCGTTTCCATCGCCAAAGCTTTCAGCGGAGCATTTTCAAGCTTTTGGCACCATTTTTGAGTGAATTGCCAAAAGTCAGATTTTTGCTGAAATTGTTCAAAAAAATATTTTCTGCCGGTTAAGTTTTTGAGGGCTGATTTCTTGTCCTGTGATAAAAAGACTTCTGTTTCCATCGCCAAAGCTTTCAGGGGAGCATTTTCAAGCTTTTGGCACCATTTTTGAGTGAATTGCCAAAAGTCAGATTTTTGCTGAAATCGTTCAAAAAAATATTTTCTGCCGGTTAAGTTTTTGAGGGCTGATTTCTTGTCCTGTGATAAAAAGACTTCTGTTTCCATCGCCAAAGCTTTCAGGGGAGCATTTTCAAGCTTTTGGCACCATTTTTGAGTGAATTGCCAAAAGTCAGATTTTTGCTGAAATTGTGACCCCGGGGCTTAGGGATTTTTTTAAAAAAATATTTTCTGCCGGTTAAGTTTTTGAGGGCTGATTTCTTGTCCTGTGATAAAAAGCCTTCTGTTTCGAGTGCCAAACCTTTCAGGAGAGCATTTACAGGCTTTTGGCACCATTTTTGAGTGAATTGCCAAAAGTCAGATTTTTGCTGAAATTGTGACCCTGGGGCTTAGGGATTTTTTTAAAAAAATATTTTCTGCCGGTTAAGTTTTTGAGGGCTGATTTCTTGTCCTGTGATAAAAAGCCTTCTGTTTCGAGTGCCAAACCTTTGAGGAGAGGATTTTCAGGCTTTGGGCACCATTTTTGAGTGAATTGCCAAAAGTCAGATTTTTGCTGAAATTGTGACCCCGGGGCTTAAGGATATTTTCAAAAAAATATTTTCTGCCGGTTACGTTTTTGAGGGCTGATTTCTTGTCCTGTGATAAAAAGGCTTCTGCCTCGAGTGCCAAACCTTTCAGGAGAGCATTTTCAGGCTTTTGGCACCATTTTTGAGTGAATTGCCAAAAGTCAGATTTTTGCTGAAATTGTGACCCCGGGGCTTAGGGATTTTTTCAAAAAAATATTTTCTGCCGGTTAAGTTTTTGAGGGCTGATTTCTTGTCCTGTGATAAAAAGCCTTCTGTTTCGAGTGCCAAACCTTTCAGGAGAGCATTTTCAGGCTTTTGGCACCATTTTTGAGTGAATTGCCAAAAGTCAGATTTTTGCTGAAATTGTGACCCCGGGGCTTAGGGATTTTTTCAAAAAAATATTTTCTGCCGGTTAAGTTTTTGAGGGCTGATTTCTTGTCCTGTGATAAAAAGCCTTCTGTTTCGAGTGCCAAACCTTTGAGGAGAGGATTTTCAGGCTTTGGGCACCATTTTTGAGTGAATTGCCAAAAGTCAGATTTTTGCTGAAATTGTGACCCCGGGGCTTAAGGATATTTTCAAAAAAATATTTTCTGCCGGTTACGTTTTTGAGGGCTGATTTCTTGTCCTGTGATAAAAAGGCTTCTGCCTCGAGTGCCAAACCTTTCAGGAGAGCATTTTCAGGCTTTTGGCACCATTTTTGAGTGAATTGCCAAAAGTCAGATTTTTGCTGAAATTGTGACCCCGGGGCTTAGGGATTTTTTCAAAAAAATATTTTCTGCCGGTTAAGTTTTTGAGGGCTGATTTCTTGTCCTGTGATAAAAAGCCTTCTGTTTCGAGTGCCAAACCTTTCAGGAGAGCATTTTCAGGCTTTTGGCACCATTTTTGAGTGAATTGCCAAAAGTCAGATTTTTGCTGAAATTGTGACCCCGGGGCTTAGGGATTTTTTCAAAAAAATATTTTCTGCCGGTTAAGTTTTTGAGGGCTGATTTCTTGTCCTGTGATAAAAAGACTTCTGTTTCCACCGCCAAAGCTTTCAGGGGAGCATTTTCAAGCTTTTGGCACCATTTTTGAGTGAATTGCCAAAAGTCAGATTTTTGCTGAAATTGTGACCCCGGGGCTTAGGGATTTTTTCAAAAAAATATTTTCTGCCGGTTAAGTTTTTGAGGGCTGATTTCTTGTCCTGTGATAAAAAGCCTTCTGCTTCGAGTGCCAAACCTTTCAGGAGAGCAGTTTCAGGCTTTTGGCACCATTTTTGAGTGAATTGCCAAAAGTCAGATTTTTGCTGAAATTGTGACCCCGGGGCTTAGGGATATTTTCAAAAAAATATTTTCTGCCTGTTACGTTTTTGAGGGCTGATTTCTTGTCCTGTGATAAAAAGCCTTCTGCTTCGAGTGCCAAACCTTTCAGGAGAGCATTTTCAGGCTTTTGGCACCATTTTTGAGTGAATTGCCAAAAGTCAGATTTTTGCTGAAATTGTGACCCCGGGGCTTAGGGATATTTTCAAAAAAATATTTTCTGCCGGTTACGTTTTTGAGGGCTGATTTCTTGTCCTGTGATAAAAAGGCTTCTGTTTCGAGTGCCAAACCTTTCAGGAGAGCATTTTCAAGCTTTTGGCACCACTTTTGAGTGAATTGCCAAAAGTCAGATTTTTGCTGAAATTGTGACCCCGGGGTTTAGGGATATTTTCAAAAAAATATTTTCTGCCGGTTAATTTTTTGAGGGCTGATTTCTTGTCCTGTGCTAAAAAGCCTTCTGTTTCGAGTGCCAAACCATTCAGGAGAGCATTTTCAAGCTTTTGGCACCATTTTTGAGTGAATTGCCAAAAGTCAGATTTTTGCTAAAATTGTGACCCCGGGGCTTAGGATTTTTTCAAAAAAATATTTTCTGCCGGTTAAGTTTCTGAGGGCTGATTTCTTGTCCTGTGATAAAAAGCCATCTGTTTCGAGTGCCAAACCTTTCAGGAGAGCATTTTCAAGCTTTTGGCACCATTTTTGAGTGAATTGCCAAAAGTCAGATTTTTGCTGAAATTGTGACCCCGGGGCTTAGGGATTTTTTCAAAAAAATATTTTCTGCCGGTTAAGTTTTTGAGGGCTGATTTCTTGTCCTGTGATAAAAAGCCTTCTGTTTCGAGTGCCAAACCTTTCAGGAGAGCATTTTCAAGCTTTTGGCACCATTTTTGAGTGAATTGCCAAAAGTCAGATTTTTGCTGAAATTGTGACCCCGGGGCTTAGGGATTTTTTCAAAAAAATATTTTCTGCCGGTTAAGTTTTTGGGGGCTGATTTCTTGTCCTGTGATAAAAAGCCTTCTGTTTCGAGTGCCAAACCTTTCAGGAGAGCATTTTCAAGCTTTTGGCACCATTTTTGAGTGAATTGCCAAAAGTCAGATTTTTGCTGAAATTGTTCAAAAAAATATATTCTGCCGGTTAAGTTTTTGAGGGCTGATTTCTTGTCCTGTGATAAAAAGACTTCTGTTTCCATCGCCAAAGCTTTCAGGGGAGCATTTTCAAGCTTTTGGCACCATTTTTGAGTGAATTGCCAAAAGTCAGATTTTTGCTGAAATTGTGACCCCGGGGCTTAGGGATTTTTTCAAAAAAATATTTTCTGCCGGTTAAGTTTTTGAGGGCTGATTTCTTGTCCTGTGATAAAAAGGCTTCTGTTTCGAGTGCCAATCCTTTGAGGAGAGCATTTTCAGGCTTTTGGCACCATTTTTGAGTGAATTGCCAAAAGTCAGATTTTTGCTGAAATTGTGACCCCGGGGCTTAGGGATTTTTTCAAAAAAATATTTTCTGCCGGTTAAGTTTTTGAGGGCTGATTTCTTGTCCTGTGATAAAAAGCCTTCTGTTTCGAGTGCCAAACCTTTCAGGAGAGCATTTTCAGGCTTTTGGCACCATTTTTGAGTGAATTGCCAAAAGTCAGATTTTTCCTGAAATTGTTCAAAAAAATATTTTCTGCCGGTTAAGTTTTTGAGGGCTGATTTCTTGTCCTGTGATAAAAAGACTTCTGTTTCCATCGCCAAAGCTTTCAGGGGAGCATTTTCAAGCTTTTGGCACCATTTTTGAGTGAATTGCCAAAAGTCAGATTTTTGCTGAAATTGTGACCCCGGGGCTTAGGGATTTTTTCAAAAAAATATTTTCTGCCGGTTAAGTTTTTGAGGGCTGATTTCTTGTCCTGTGATAAAAAGCCTTCTGTTTCGAGTGCCAAACCTTTCAGGAGAGCATTTTCAGGCTTTTGGCACCATTTTTGAGTGAATTGCCAAAAGTCAGATTTTTGCTGAAATTGTGACCCCGGGGCTTAGGCATTTTTTCAAAAAAATATTTTCTGCCGGTTAATTTTTTGAGGGCTGATTTCTTGTCCTGTGCTAAAAAGCCTTCTGTTTCGAGTGCCAAACCATTCAGGAGAGCATTTTCAAGCTTTTGGCACCATTTTTGAGTGAATTGCCAAAAGTCAGATTTTTGCTGAAATTGTGACCCCGGGGCTTAGGATTTTTTCAAAAAAATATTTTCTGCCGGTTAAGTTTCTGAGGGCTGATTTCTTGTCCTGTGATAAAAAGCCATCTGTTTCGAGTGCCAAACCTTTCAGGAGAGCATTTTCAAGCTTTTGGCACCATTTTTGAGTGAATTGCCAAAAGTCAGATTTTTGCTGAAATTGTGACCCCGGGGCTTAGGGATTTTTTCAAAAAAATATTTTCTGCCGGTTAAGTTTTTGAGGGCTGATTTCTTGTCCTGTGATAAAAAGCCTTCTGTTTCGAGTGCCAAACCTTTCAGGAGAGCATTTTCAAGCTTTTGGCACCATTTTTGAGTGAATTGCCAAAAGTCAGATTTTTGCTGAAATTGTGACCCCGGGGCTTAGGGATTTTTTCAAAAAAATATTTTCTGCCGGTTAAGTTTTTGGGGGCTGATTTCTTGTCCTGTGATAAAAAGCCTTCTGTTTCGAGTGCCAAACCTTTCAGGAGAGCATTTTCAAGCTTTTGGCACCATTTTTGAGTGAATTGCCAAAAGTCAGATTTTTGCTGAAATTGTTCAAAAAAATATATTCTGCCGGTTAAGTTTTTGAGGGCTGATTTCTTGTCCTGTGATAAAAAGACTTCTGTTTCCATCGCCAAAGCTTTCAGGGGAGCATTTTCAAGCTTTTGGCACCATTTTTGAGTGAATTGCCAAAAGTCAGATTTTTGCTGAAATTGTGACCCCGGGGCTTAGGGATTTTTTCAAAAAAATATTTTCTGCCGGTTAAGTTTTTGAGGGCTGATTTCTTGTCCTGTGATAAAAAGGCTTCTGTTTCGAGTGCCAATCCTTTGAGGAGAGCATTTTCAGGCTTTTGGCACCATTTTTGAGTGAATTGCCAAAAGTCAGATTTTTGCTGAAATTGTGACCCCGGGGCTTAGGGATTTTTTCAAAAAAATATTTTCTGCCGGTTAAGTTTTTGAGGGCTGATTTCTTGTCCTGTGATAAAAAGCCTTCTGTTTCGAGTGCCAAACCTTTCAGGAGAGCATTTTCAGGCTTTTGGCACCATTTTTGAGTGAATTGCCAAAAGTCAGATTTTTCCTGAAATTGTTCAAAAAAATATTTTCTGCCGGTTAAGTTTTTGAGGGCTGATTTCTTGTCCTGTGATAAAAAGACTTCTGTTTCCATCGCCAAAGCTTTCAGGGGAGCATTTTCAAGCTTTTGGCACCATTTTTGAGTGAATTGCCAAAAGTCAGATTTTTGCTGAAATTGTGACCCCAGGGCTTAGGGATTTTTTCAAAAAAATATTTTCTGCCGGTTAAGTTTTTGAGGGCTGATTTCTTGTCCTGTGATAAAAAGCCTTCTGTTTCGAGTGCCAAACCTTTCAGGAGAGCATTTTCAGGCTTTTGGCACCATTTTTGAGTGAATTGCCAAAAGTCAGATTTTTCCTGAAATTGTTCAAAAAAATATTTTCTGCCGGTTAAGTTTTTGAGGGCTGATTTCTTGTCCTGTGATAAAAAGACTTCTGTTTCCATCGCCAAAGCTTTCAGGGGAGCATTTTCAAGCTTTTGGCACCATTTTTGAGTGAATTGCCAAAAGTCAGATTTTTGCTGAAATTGTGACCCCGGGGCTTAGGGATTTTTTCAAAAAAATATTTTCTGCCGGTTAAGTTTTTGAGGGCTGATTTCTTGTCCTGTGATAAAAAGGCTTCTGTTTCGAGTGCCAATCCTTTGAGGAGAGCATTTTCAGGCTTTTGGCACCATTTTTGAGTGAATTGCCAAAAGTCAGATTTTTGCTGAAATTGTGACCCCGGGGCTTAGGGATTTTTTCAAAAAAATATTTTCTGCCGGTTAAGTTTTTGAGGGCTGATTTCTTGTCCTGTGATAAAAAGCCTTCTGTTTCGAGTGCCAAACCTTTCAGGAGAGCATTTTCAGGCTTTTGGCACCATTTTTGAGTGAATTGCCAAAAGTCAGATTTTTCCTGAAATTGTTCAAAAAAATATTTTCTGCCGGTTAAGTTTTTGAGGGCTGATTTCTTGTCCTGTGATAAAAAGACTTCTGTTTCCATCGCCAAAGCTTTCAGGGGAGCATTTTCAAGCTTTTGGCACCATTTTTGAGTGAATTGCCAAAAGTCAGATTTTTGCTGAAATTGTGACCCCGGGGCTTAGGGATTTTTTCAAAAAAATATTTTCTGCCGGTTAAGTTTTTGAGGGCTGATTTCTTGTCCTGTGATAAAAAGCCTTCTGTTTCGAGTGCCAAACCTTTCAGGAGAGCATTTTCAGGCTTTTGGCACCATTTTTGAGTGAATTGCCAAAAGTCAGATTTTTGCTGAAATTGTGACCCCGGGGCTTAGGCATTTTTTCAAAAAAATATTTTCTGCCGGTTAATTTTTTGAGGGCTGATTTCTTGTCCTGTGCTAAAAAGCCTTCTGTTTCGAGTGCCAAACCATTCAGGAGAGCATTTTCAAGCTTTTGGCACCATTTTTGAGTGAATTGCCAAAAGTCAGATTTTTGCTGAAATTGTGACCCCGGGGCTTAGGATTTTTTCAAAAAAATATTTTCTGCCGGTTAAGTTTCTGAGGGCTGATTTCTTGTCCTGTGATAAAAAGCCTTCTGTTTCGAGTGCCAAACCTTTCAGGAGAGCATTTTCAAGCTTTTGGCACCATTTTTGAGTGAATTGCCAAAAGTCAGATTTTTGCTGAAATTGTTCAAAAAAATATATTCTGCCGGTTAAGTTTTTGAGGGCTGATTTCTTGTCCTGTGATAAAAAGACTTCTGTTTCCATCGCCAAAGCTTTCAGGGGAGCATTTTCAAGCTTTTGGCACCATTTTTGAGTGAATTGCCAAAAGTCAGATTTTTGCTGAAATTGTGACCCCGGGGCTTAGGGATTTTTTCAAAAAAATATTTTCTGCCGGTTAAGTTTTTGAGGGCTGATTTCTTGTCCTGTGATAAAAAGGCTTCTGTTTCGAGTGCCAATCCTTTGAGGAGAGCATTTTCAGGCTTTTGGCACCATTTTTGAGTGAATTGCCAAAAGTCAGATTTTTGCTGAAATTGTGACCCCGGGGCTTAGGGATTTTTTCAAAAAAATATTTTCTGCCGGTTAAGTTTTTGAGGGCTGATTTCTTGTCCTGTGATAAAAAGCCTTCTGTTTCGAGTGCCAAACCTTTCAGGAGAGCATTTTCAGGCTTTTGGCACCATTTTTGAGTGAATTGCCAAAAGTCAGATTTTTCCTGAAATTGTTCAAAAAAATATTTTCTGCCGGTTAAGTTTTTGAGGGCTGATTTCTTGTCCTGTGATAAAAAGACTTCTGTTTCCATCGCCAAAGCTTTCAGGGGAGCATTTTCAAGCTTTTGGCACCATTTTTGAGTGAATTGCCAAAAGTCAGATTTTTGCTGAAATTGTGACCCCAGGGCTTAGGGATTTTTTCAAAAAAATATTTTCTGCCGGTTAAGTTTTTGAGGGCTGATTTCTTGTCCTGTGATAAAAAGCCTTCTGTTTCGAGTGCCAAACCTTTCAGGAGAGCATTTTCAGGCTTTTGGCACCATTTTTGAGTGAATTGCCAAAAGTCAGATTTTTGCTGAAATTGTTCAAAAAAATATATTCTGCCGGTTAAGTTTTTGAGGGCTGATTTCTTGTCCTGTGATAAAAAGACTTCTGTTTCCATCGCCAAAGCTTTCAGGGGAGCATTTTCAAGCTTTTGGCACCATTTTTGAGTGAATTGCCAAAAGTCAGATTTTTGCTGAAATTGTGACCCCGGGGCTTAGGGATTTTTTCAAAAAAATATTTTCTGCCGGTTAAGTTTTTGAGGGCTGATTTCTTGTCCTGTGATAAAAAGGCTTCTGTTTCGAGTGCCAATCCTTTGAGGAGAGCATTTTCAGGCTTTTGGCACCATTTTTGAGTGAATTGCCAAAAGTCAGATTTTTGCTGAAATTGTGACCCCGGGGCTTAGGGATTTTTTCAAAAAAATATTTTCTGCCGGTTAAGTTTTTGAGGGCTGATTTCTTGTCCTGTGATAAAAAGCCTTCTGTTTCGAGTGCCAAACCTTTCAGGAGAGCATTTTCAGGCTTTTGGCACCATTTTTGAGTGAATTGCCAAAAGTCAGATTTTTCCTGAAATTGTTCAAAAAAATATTTTCTGCCGGTTAAGTTTTTGAGGGCTGATTTCTTGTCCTGTGATAAAAAGACTTCTGTTTCCATCGCCAAAGCTTTCAGGGGAGCATTTTCAAGCTTTTGGCACCATTTTTGAGTGAATTGCCAAAAGTCAGATTTTTGCTGAAATTGTGACCCCAGGGCTTAGGGATTTTTTCAAAAAAATATTTTCTGCCGGTTAAGTTTTTGAGGGCTGATTTCTTGTCCTGTGATAAAAAGCCTTCTGTTTCGAGTGCCAAACCTTTCAGGAGAGCATTTTCAGGCTTTTGGCACCATTTTTGAGTGAATTGCCAAAAGTCAGATTTTTCCTGAAATTGTTCAAAAAAATATTTTCTGCCGGTTAAGTTTTTGAGGGCTGATTTCTTGTCCTGTGATAAAAAGACTTCTGTTTCCATCGCCAAAGCTTTCAGGGGAGCATTTTCAAGCTTTTGGCACCATTTTTGAGTGAATTGCCAAAAGTCAGATTTTTGCTGAAATTGTGACCCCGGGGCTTAGGGATTTTTTCAAAAAAATATTTTCTGCCGGTTAAGTTTTTGAGGGCTGATTTCTTGTCCTGTGATAAAAAGGCTTCTGTTTCGAGTGCCAATCCTTTGAGGAGAGCATTTTCAGGCTTTTGGCACCATTTTTGAGTGAATTGCCAAAAGTCAGATTTTTGCTGAAATTGTGACCCCGGGGCTTAGGGATTTTTTCAAAAAAATATTTTCTGCCGGTTAAGTTTTTGAGGGCTGATTTCTTGTCCTGTGATAAAAAGCCTTCTGTTTCGAGTGCCAAACCTTTCAGGAGAGCATTTTCAGGCTTTTGGCACCATTTTTGAGTGAATTGCCAAAAGTCAGATTTTTCCTGAAATTGTTCAAAAAAATATTTTCTGCCGGTTAAGTTTTTGAGGGCTGATTTCTTGTCCTGTGATAAAAAGACTTCTGTTTCCATCGCCAAAGCTTTCAGGGGAGCATTTTCAAGCTTTTGGCACCATTTTTGAGTGAATTGCCAAAAGTCAGATTTTTGCTGAAATTGTGACCCCGGGGCTTAGGGATTTTTTCAAAAAAATATTTTCTGCCGGTTAAGTTTTTGAGGGCTGATTTCTTGTCCTGTGATAAAAAGCCTTCTGTTTCGAGTGCCAAACCTTTCAGGAGAGCATTTTCAGGCTTTTGGCACCATTTTTGAGTGAATTGCCAAAAGTCAGATTTTTGCTGAAATTGTGACCCCGGGGCTTAGGCATTTTTTCAAAAAAATATTTTCTGCCGGTTAATTTTTTGAGGGCTGATTTCTTGTCCTGTGCTAAAAAGCCTTCTGTTTCGAGTGCCAAACCATTCAGGAGAGCATTTTCAAGCTTTTGGCACCATTTTTGAGTGAATTGCCAAAAGTCAGATTTTTGCTGAAATTGTGACCCCGGGGCTTAGGATTTTTTCAAAAAAATATTTTCTGCCGGTTAAGTTTCTGAGGGCTGATTTCTTGTCCTGTGATAAAAAGCCATCTGTTTCGAGTGCCAAACCTTTCAGGAGAGCATTTTCAAGCTTTTGGCACCATTTTTGAGTGAATTGCCAAAAGTCAGATTTTTGCTGAAATTGTGACCCCGGGGCTTAGGGATTTTTTCAAAAAAATATTTTCTGCCGGTTAAGTTTTTGAGGGCTGATTTCTTGTCCTGTGATAAAAAGCCTTCTGTTTCGAGTGCCAAACCTTTCAGGAGAGCATTTTCAAGCTTTTGGCACCATTTTTGAGTGAATTGCCAAAAGTCAGATTTTTGCTGAAATTGTGACCCCGGGGCTTAGGGATTTTTTCAAAAAAATATTTTCTGCCAGTTAAGTTTTTGGGGGCTGATTTCTTGTCCTGTGATAAAAAGCCTTCTGTTTCGAGTGCCAAACCTTTCAGGAGAGCATTTTCAAGCTTTTGGCACCATTTTTGAGTGAATTGCCAAAAGTCAGATTTTTGCTGAAATTGTTCAAAAAAATATATTCTGCCGGTTAAGTTTTTGAGGGCTGATTTCTTGTCCTGTGATAAAAAGACTTCTGTTTCCATCGCAAAAGCTTTCAGGGGAGCATTTTCAAGCTTTTGGCACCATTTTTGAGTGAATTGCCAAAAGTCAGATTTTTGCTGAAATTGTGACCCCGGGGCTTAGGGATTTTTTCAAAAAAATATTTTCTGCCGGTTAAGTTTTTGAGGGCTGATTTCTTGTCCTGTGATAAAAAGGCTTCTGTTTCGAGTGCCAATCCTTTGAGGAGAGCATTTTCAGGCTTTTGGCACCATTTTTGAGTGAATTGCCAAAAGTCAGATTTTTGCTGAAATTGTGACCCCGGGGCTTAGGGATTTTTTCAAAAAAATATTTTCTGCCGGTTAAGTTTTTGAGGGCTGATTTCTTGTCCTGTGATAAAAAGCCTTCTGTTTCGAGTGCCAAACCTTTCAGGAGAGCATTTTCAGGCTTTTGGCACCATTTTTGAGTGAATTGCCAAAAGTCAGATTTTTCCTGAAATTGTTCAAAAAAATATTTTCTGCCGGTTAAGTTTTTGAGGGCTGATTTCTTGTCCTGTGATAAAAAGACTTCTGTTTCCATCGCCAAAGCTTTCAGGGGAGCATTTTCAAGCTTTTGGCACCATTTTTGAGTGAATTGCCAAAAGTCAGATTTTTGCTGAAATTGTGACCCCAGGGCTTAGGGATTTTTTCAAAAAAATATTTTCTGCCGGTTAAGTTTTTGAGGGCTGATTTCTTGTCCTGTGATAAAAAGCCTTCTGTTTCGAGTGCCAAACCTTTCAGGAGAGCATTTTCAGGCTTTTGGCACCATTTTTGAGTGAATTGCCAAAAGTCAGATTTTTCCTGAAATTGTTCAAAAAAATATTTTCTGCCGGTTAAGTTTTTGAGGGCTGATTTCTTGTCCTGTGATAAAAAGACTTCTGTTTCCATCGCCAAAGCTTTCAGGGGAGCATTTTCAAGCTTTTGGCACCATTTTTGAGTGAATTGCCAAAAGTCAGATTTTTGCTGAAATTGTGACCCCGGGGCTTAGGGATTTTTTCAAAAAAATATTTTCTGCCGGTTAAGTTTTTGAGGGCTGATTTCTTGTCCTGTGATAAAAAGGCTTCTGTTTCGAGTGCCAATCCTTTGAGGAGAGCATTTTCAGGCTTTTGGCACCATTTTTGAGTGAATTGCCAAAAGTCAGATTTTTGCTGAAATTGTGACCCCGGGGCTTAGGGATTTTTTCAAAAAAATATTTTCTGCCGGTTAAGTTTTTGAGGGCTGATTTCTTGTCCTGTGATAAAAAGCCTTCTGTTTCGAGTGCCAAACCTTTCAGGAGAGCATCTTCAGGCTTTTGGCACCATTTTTGAGTGAATTGCCAAAAGTCAGATTTTTCCTGAAATTGTTCAAAAAAATATTTTCTGCCGGTTAAGTTTTTGAGGGCTGATTTCTTGTCCTGTGATAAAAAGACTTCTGTTTCCATCGCCAAAGCTTTCAGGGGAGCATTTTCAAGCTTTTGGCACCATTTTTGAGTGAATTGCCAAAAGTCAGATTTTTGCTGAAATTGTGACCCCGGGGCTTAGGGATTTTTTCAAAAAAATATTTTCTGCCGGTTAAGTTTTTGAGGGCTGATTTCTTGTCCTGTGATAAAAAGCCTTCTGTTTCGAGTGCCAAACCTTTCAGGAGAGCATTTTCAGGCTTTTGGCACCATTTTTGAGTGAATTGCCAAAAGTCAGATTTTTCCTGAAATTGTTCAAAAAAATATTTTCTGCCGGTTAAGTTTTTGAGGGCTGATTTCTTGTCCTGTGATAAAAAGACTTCTGTTTCCATCGCCAAAGCTTTCAGGGGAGCATTTTCAAGCTTTTGGCACCATTTTTGAGTGAATTGCCAAAAGTCAGATTTTTGCTGAAATTGTGACCCCGGGGCTTAGGGATTTTTTCAAAAAAATATTTTCTGCCGGTTAAGTTTTTGAGGGCTGATTTCTTGTCCTGTGATAAAAAGCCTTCTGTTTCGAGTGCCAAACCTTTCAGGAGAGCATTTTCAGGCTTTTGGCACCATTTTTGAGTGAATTGCCAAAAGTCAGATTTTTCCTGAAATTGTTCAAAAAAATATTTTCTGCCGGTTAAGTTTTTGAGGGCTGATTTCTTGTCCTGTGATAAAAAGACTTCTGTTTCCATCGCCAAAGCTTTCAGGGGAGCATTTTCAAGCTTTTGGCACCATTTTTGAGTGAATTGCCAAAAGTCAGATTTTTGCTGAAATTGTGACCCTGGGGCTTAGCGATTTTTTCAAAAAAATATTTTCTGCCGGTTAAGTTTTTGAGGGCTGATTTCTTGTCCTGTGATAAAAAGCCTTCTGTTTCGAGTGCCAAACCTTTCAGGAGAGCATTTTCAAGCTTTTGGCACCATTTTTGAGTGAATTGCCAAAAGTCAGATTTTTGCTGAAATTGTGACCCCGGGGCTTAGGGAGTTTTTATCAAAAAAATATTTTCTGCTGGTTAAGTTTTTGAGGGCTGATTTCTTGACCTGTGATAAAAAGACTTCCGTTTCCATCGCCAAAGCTTTCAGGGGAGCATTTTCACGCTTTTGGCACCATTTTTGAGTGAATTGCCAAAAGTCAGATTTTTGCTGAAATTGTGACCCCTGGGCTTAGGGATTTTTTCAAAAAAATATTTTCTGCCGGTTAAGTTTTTGAGGGCTGATTTCTTGTCCTGTGATAAAAAGCCTTCTGTTTCGAGTGCCAAACCTTTCAGGAGAGCATTTTCAAGCTTTTGGCACCATTTTTGAGTGAATTGCCAAAAGTCAGATTTTTGCTGAAATTGTGACCCCGGGGCTTAGGGATTTTTTCAAAAAAATATTTTCTGCCGGTTAAGTTTTTGAGGGCTGATTTCTGGTCCTGTGATAAAAAGCCTTCTGTTTCGAGTGCCAAACCTTTCAGGAGAGCATTTTCAAGCTTTTGGCACCATTTTTGAGTGAATTGCCAAAAGTCAGATTTTTGCTGAAATTGTGACCCCGGGGCTTAGGGATTTTTTCAAAAAAATATTTTCTGCCGGTTAAGTTTTTGAGGGCTGATTTCTTGTCCTGTGATAAAAAGACTTCTGTTTCCATCGCCAAAGCTTTCAGGGGAGCATTGTCAAGCTTTTGGCACCATTTTTGAGTGAATTGCCAAAAGTCAGATTTTTGCTGAAATTGTGACCCTGGGGCTTAGCGATTTTTTCAAAAAAATATTTTCTGCCGGTTAAGTTTTTGAGGGCTGATTTCTTGTCCTGTGATAAAAAGCCTTCTGTTTCGAGTGCCAAACCTTTCAGGAGAGCATTTTCAAGCTTTTGGCACCATTTTTGAGTGAATTGCCAAAAGTCAGATTTTTGCTGAAATTGTGACCCCGGGGCTTAGGGATTTTTTCAAAAAAATATTTTCTGCCGGTTAAGTTTTTGAGGGCTGATTTCTTGTCCTGTGATAAAAAGCCTTCTGTTTCGATTGTCAAACCTTTCAGGAGAGCATTTTCAAGCTTTTGGCACCATTTTTGAGTGAATTGCCAAAAGTCAGATTTTTGCTGAAATTGTGACCCCGGGGCTTAGGGATTTTTTCAAAAAAATATTTTCTGCCGGTTAAGTTTTTGAGGGCTGATTTATTGTCCTGTGATAAAAAGACTTCTGTTTCCATCGCCAAAGCTTTCAGGGGAGCATTTTCAAGCTTTTGGCACCATTTTTGAGTGAATTGCCAAAAGTCAGATTTTTGCTGAAATTGTGACCCTGGGGCTTAGCGATTTTTTCAAAAAAATATTTTCTGCCGGTTAAGTTTTTGAGGGCTGATTTCTTGTCCTGTGATAAAAAGCCTTCTGTTTCGAGTGCCAAACCTTTCAGGAGAGCATTTTCAAGCTTTTGGCACCATTTTTGAGTGAATTGCCAAAAGTCAGATTTTTGCTGAAATTGTGACCCCGGGGCTTAGGGATTTTTTCAAAAAAATATTTTCTGCCGGTTAAGTTTTTGAGGGCTGATTTCTTGTCCTGTGATAAAAAGCCTTCTGTTTCGAGTGCCAAACCTTTCAGGAGAGCATTTTCAAGCTTTTGGCACCATTTTTGAGTGAATTGCCAAAAGTCAGATTTTTGCTGAAATTGTGACCCCGGGGCTTAGGGATTTTTTCAAAAAAATATTTTCTGCCGGTTAAGTTTTTGAGGGCTGATTTCTTGTCCTGTGATAAAAAGCCTTCTGTTTCGAGTGCCAAACCTTTCAGGAGAGCATTTTCAAGCTTTTGGCACCATTTTTAAGTGAATTGCCAAAAGTCAGATTTTTGCTGAAATTGTGACCCCGGGGCTTAGGGATTTTTTCAAAAAAATATTTTCTGCCGGTTAAGTTTTTGAGGGCTGATTTCTTGTCCTGTGATAAAAAGCCTTCTGTTTCGAGTGCCAAACCTTTCAGGAGAGCATTTTCAAGCTTTTGGCACCATTTTTGAGTGAATTGCCAAAAGTCAGATTTTTGCTGAAATTGTGACCCCGGGGCTTAGGGATTTTTTCAAAAAAATATTTTCTGCCGGTTAAGTTTTTGAGGGCTGATTTCTTGTCCTGTGATAAAAAGACTTCTGTTTCCATCGCCAAAGCTTTCAGGGGAGCATTTTCAAGCTTTTGGCACCATTTTTGAGTGAATTGCCAAAAGTCAGATTTTTGCTGAAATTGTGACCCCGGGGCTTAGGGATTTTTTCAAAAAAATATTTTCTGCCGGTTAAGTTTTTGGGGGCTGATTTCTTGTCCTGTGATAAAAAGCCTTCTGTTTCGAGTGCAAAACCTTTCAGGAGAGCATTTTCAAGCTTTTGGCACCATTTTTGAGTGAATTGCCAAAAGTCAGATTTTTGCTGAAATCGTTCAAAAAAATATTTTCTGCCGGTTAAGTTTTTGAGGGCTGATTTCTTGTGCTGTGATAAAAAGACTTCTGTTTCCATCGCCAAAGCTTTCAGGGGAGCATTCTCAGGCTTTTGGCACCATTTTTGAGTGAATTGCCAAAAGTCAGATTTTTGCTGAAATTGTGACCCCGGGGCTTAGGGATTTTTTCAAAAAAATATTTTCTGCCGGTTAAGTTTTTGAGGGCTGATTTCTTGTCCTGTGATAAAAAGCCTTCTGTTTCGAATGCCAAACCTTTCAGGAGAGCATTTTCAAGCTTTTGGCACCATTTTTGAGTGAATTGCCAAAAGTCAGATTTTTGCTGAAATTGTGACCCCGGGGCTTAGGGATTTTTTCAAAAAAATATTTTCTGCCGGTTAAGTTTTTGAGGGCTGATTTCTTGTCCTGTGATAAAAAGCCTTCTGTTTCGAGTGCCAAACCTTTCAGGAGAGCATTTTCAAGCTTTTGGCACCATTTTTAAGTGAATTGCCAAAAGTCAGATTTTTGCTGAAATTGTGACCCCGGGGCTTAGGGATTTTTTCAAAAAAATATTTTCTGCCGGTTAAGTTTTTGAGGGCTGATTTCTTGTCCTGTGATAAAAAGCCTTCTGTTTCGAGTGCCAAACCTTTCAGGAGAACATTTTCAAGCTTTTGGCACCATTTTTGAGTGAATTGCCAAAAGTCAGATTTTTGCTGAAATTGTGACCCCGGGGCTTAGGGATTTTTTCAAAAAAATATTTTCTGCCGGTTAAGTTTTTGGGGGCTGATTTCTTGTCCTGTGATAAAAAGCCTTCTGTTTCGAGTGCCAAACCTTTCAGGAGAGCATTTTCAAGCTTTTGGCACCATTTTTGAGTGAATTGCCAAAAGTCAGATTTTTGCTGAAATTGTTCAAAAAAATATATTCTGCCGGTTAAGTTTTTGAGGGCTGAGTTCTTGTCCTGTGATAAAAAGACTTCTGTTTCCATCGCCAAAGCTTTCAGGGGAGCATTTTCAAGCTTTTGGCCCCATTTTTGAGTGAATTGCCAAAAGTCAGATTTTTGCTGAAATTGTTCAAAAAAATATTTTCTGCCGGTTAAGTTTTTGAGGGCTGATTTCTTGTCCTGTGATAAAAAGACTTCTGTTTCCATCGCCAAAGCTTTCAGGGGAGCATTTTCAAGCTTTTGGCACCATTTTTGAGTGAATTGCCAAAAGTCAGATTTTTGCTGAAATTGTGACCCTGGGGCTTAGCGATTTTTTCAAAAAAATATTTTCTGCCGGTTAAGTTTTTGAGGGCTGATTTCTTGTCCTGTGATAAAAAGCCTTCTGTTTCGAGTGCCAAAGCTTTCAGGAGAGCATTTTCAGGCTTTTGGCACCATTTTTGAGTGAATTGCCAAAAGTCAGATTTTTGCTGAAATTGTGACCCCGGGGCTTAGGGATTTTTTCAAAAAAATATTTTCTGCCGGTTAAGTTTTTGAGGGCTGATTTCTTGACCTGTGATAAAAAGACTTCCGTTTCCATCGCCAAAGCTTTCAGGGGAGCATTTTCAGGCTTTTGGCACCATTTTTGAGTGAATTGCCAAAAGTCAGATTTTTGCTGAAATTGTGACCCCGGGGCTTAGGGATTTTTTCAAAAAAATATTTTCTGCCGGTTAAGTTTTTGAGGGCTGATTTCTTGTCCTGTGATAAAAAGACTTCTGTTTCCATCGCCAAAGCTTTCAGGGGAGCATTTTCAAGCTTTTGGCACCATTTTTGAGTGAATTGCCAAAAGTCAGATTTTTGCTGAAATTGTGACCCCGGGGCTTAGGGATTTTTTCAAAAAAATATTTTCTGCCGGTTAAGTTTTTGAGGGCTGATTTCTTGTCCTGTGATAAAAAGGCTTCTGTTTCGAGTGCCAAACCTTTGAGGAGAGCATTTTCAGGCTTTTGGCACCATTTTTGAGTGAATTGCCAAAAGTCAGATTTTTGCTGAAATTGTGACCCCGGGGCTTAGGGATTTTTTCAAAAAAATATTTTCTGCCGGTTAAGTTTTTGAGGGCTGATTTCTTGTCCTGTGATAAAAAGCCTTCTGTTTCGAGTGCCAAACCTTTCAGGAGAGCATTTTCAGGCTTTTGGCACCATTTTTGAGTGAATTGCCAAAAGTCAGATTTTTCCTGAAATTGTTCAAAAAAATATTTTCTGCCGGTTAAGTTTTTGAGGGCTGATTTCTTGTCCTGTGATAAAAAGACTTCTGTTTCCATCGCCAAAGCTTTCAGGGGAGCATTTTCAAGCTTTTGGCACCATTTTTGAGTGAATTGCCAAAAGTCAGATTTTTGCTGAAATTGTGACCCTGGGGCTTAGCGATTTTTTCAAAAAAATATTTTCTGCCGGTTAAGTTTTTGAGGGCTGATTTCTTGTCCTGTGATAAAAAGCCTTCTGTTTCGAGTGCCAAACCTTTCAGGAGAGCATTTTCAGGCTTTTGGCACCATTTTTGAGTGAATTGCCAAAAGTCAGATTTTTGCTGAAATTGTGACCCCGGGGCTTAGGGATTTTTTCAAAAAAATATTTTCTGCCGGTTAAGTTTTTGAGGGCTGATTTCTTGTCCTGTGATAAAAAGCCTTCTGTTTCGAGTGCCAAACCTTTCAGGAGAGCATTTTTTTAGGCTTTTGGCACCATTTTTGAGTGAATTGCCAAAAGTCAGATTTTTCCTGAAATTGTTCAAAAAAATATTTTCTGCCGGTTAAGTTTTTGAGGGCTGATTTTTTGTCCTGTGATAAAAAGACTTCTGTTTCCATCGCCAAAGCTTTCAGGGGAGCATTTTCAAGCTTTTGGCACCATTTTTGAGTGAATTGCCAAAAGTCAGATTTTTGCTGAAATTGTGACCCTGGGGCTTAGCGATTTTTTCAAAAAAATATTTTCTGCCGGTTAAGTTTTTGAGGGCTGATTTCTTGTCCTGTGATAAAAAGCCTTCTGTTTCGAGTGCCAAACCTTTCAGGAGAGCATTTTCAAGCTTTTGGCACCATTTTTGAGTGAATTGCCAAAAGTCAGATTTTTGCTGAAATTGTGACCCCGGGGCTTAGGGAGTTTTTATCAAAAAAATATTTTCTGCTGGTTAAGTTTTTGAGGGCTGATTTCTTGACCTGTGATAAAAAGACTTCCGTTTCCATCGCCAAAGCTTTCAGGGGAGCATTTTCACGCTTTTGGCACCATTTTTGAGTGAATTGCCAAAAGTCAGATTTTTGCTGAAATTGTGACCCCTGGGCTTAGGGATTTTTTCAAAAAAATATTTTCTGCCGGTTAAGTTTTTGAGGGCTGATTTCTTGTCCTGTGATAAAAAGCCTTCTGTTTCGAGTGCCAAACCTTTCAGGAGAGCATTTTCAAGCTTTTGGCACCATTTTTGAGTGAATTGCCAAAAGTCAGATTTTTCCTGAAATTGTTCAAAAAAATATTTTCTGCCGGTTAAGTTTTTGAGGGCTGATTTCTTGTCCTGTGATAAAAAGACTTCTGTTTCCATCGCCAAAGCTTTCAGGGGAGCATTTTCAAGCTTTTGGCACCATTTTTGAGTGAATTGCCAAAAGTCAGATTTTTGCTGAAATTGTGACCCTGGGGCTTAGCGATTTTTTCAAAAAAATATTTTCTGCCGGTTAAGTTTTTGAGGGCTGATTTCTTGTCCTGTGATAAAAAGCCTTCTGTTTCGAGTGCCAAACCTTTCAGGAGAGCATTTTCAGGCTTTTGGCACCATTTTTGAGTGAATTGCCAAAAGTCAGATTTTTGCTGAAATTGTGACCCCGGGGCTTAGGGATTTTTTCAAAAAAATATTTTCTGCCGGTTAAGTTTTTGAGGGCTGATTTCTTGTCCTGTGATAAAAAGCCTTCTGTTTCGAGTGCCAAACCTTTCAGGAGAGCATTTTTTTAGGCTTTTGGCACCATTTTTGAGTGAATTGCCAAAAGTCAGATTTTTCCTGAAATTGTTCAAAAAAATATTTTCTGCCGGTTAAGTTTTTGAGGGCTGATTTTTTGTCCTGTGATAAAAAGACTTCTGTTTCCATCGCCAAAGCTTTCAGGGGAGCATTTTCAAGCTTTTGGCACCATTTTTGAGTGAATTGCCAAAAGTCAGATTTTTGCTGAAATTGTGACCCTGGGGCTTAGCGATTTTTTCAAAAAAATATTTTCTGCCGGTTAAGTTTTTGAGGGCTGATTTCTTGTCCTGTGATAAAAAGCCTTCTGTTTCGAGTGCCAAACCTTTCAGGAGAGCATTTTCAAGCTTTTGGCACCATTTTTGAGTGAATTGCCAAAAGTCAGATTTTTGCTGAAATTGTGACCCCGGGGCTTAGGGAGTTTTTATCAAAAAAATATTTTCTGCTGGTTAAGTTTTTGAGGGCTGATTTCTTGACCTGTGATAAAAAGACTTCCGTTTCCATCGCCAAAGCTTTCAGGGGAGCATTTTCACGCTTTTGGCACCATTTTTGAGTGAATTGCCAAAAGTCAGATTTTTGCTGAAATTGTGACCCCTGGGCTTAGGGATTTTTTCAAAAAAATATTTTCTGCCGGTTAAGTTTTTGAGGGCTGATTTCTTGTCCTGTGATAAAAAGCCTTCTGTTTCGAGTGCCAAACCTTTCAGGAGAGCATTTTCAAGCTTTTGGCACCATTTTTGAGTGAATTGCCAAAAGTCAGATTTTTGCTGAAATTGTGACCCCGGGGCTTAGGGATTTTTTCAAAAAAATATTTTCTGCCGGTTAAGTTTTTGAGGGCTGATTTCTGGTCCTGTGATAAAAAGCCTTCTGTTTCGAGTGCCAAACCTTTCAGGAGAGCATTTTCAAGCTTTTGGCACCATTTTTGAGTGAATTGCCAAAAGTCAGATTTTTGCTGAAATTGTGACCCCGGGGCTTAGGGATTTTTTCAAAAAAATATTTTCTGCCGGTTAAGTTTTTGAGGGCTGATTTATTGTCCTGTGATAAAAAGACTTCTGTTTCCATCGCCAAAGCTTTCAGGGGAGCATTTTCAAGCTTTTGGCACCATTTTTGAGTGAATTGCCAAAAGTCAGATTTTTGCTGAAATTGTGACCCTGGGGCTTAGCGATTTTTTCAAAAAAATATTTTCTGCCGGTTAAGTTTTTGAGGGCTGATTTCTTGTCCTGTGATAAAAAGACTTCTGTTTCGAGTGCCAAACCTTTCAGGAGAGCATTTTCAAGCTTTTGGCACCATTTTTGAGTGAATTGCCAAAAGTCAGATTTTTGCTGAAATTGTTCAAAAAAATATTTTCTGCCGGTTAAGTTTTTGAAGGCTCATTTCTTGTCCTGTGATAAAAAGACTTCTGTTTCCATCGCCAAAGCTTTCAGGGGAGCATTTTCAAGCTTTTGGCACCATTTTTGAGTGAATTGCCAAAAGTCAGATTTTTGCTGAAATTGTTCAAAAAAATATATTCTGCCGGTTAAGTTTTTGAGGGCTGATTTCTTGTCCTGTGATAAAAAGACTTCTGTTTCCATCGCCAAAGCTTTCAGGGGAGCATTTTCAAGCTTTTGGCACCATTTTTGAGTGAATTGCCAAAAGTCAGATTTTTGCTGAAATTGTGACCCCGGGGCTTAGGGATTTTTTCAAAAAAATATTTTCTGCCGGTTAAGTTTTTGAGGGCTGATTTCTTGTCCTGTGATAAAAAGGCTTCTGTTTCGAGTGCCAAACCTTTGAGGAGAGCATTTTCAGGCTTTTGGCACCATTTTTGAGTGAATTGCCAAAAGTCAGATTTTTGCTGAAATTGTGACCCCGGGGCTTAGGGATTTTTTCAAAAAAATATTTTCTGCCGGTTAAGTTTTTGAGGGCTGATTTCTTGTCCTGTGATAAAAAGCCTTCTGTTTCGAGTGCCAAACCTTTCAGGAGAGCATTTTCAGGCTTTTGGCACCATTTTTGAGTGAATTGCCAAAAGTCAGATTTTTCCTGAAATTGTTCAAAAAAATATTTTCTGCCGGTTAAGTTTTTGAGGGCTGATTTCTTGTCCTGTGATAAAAAGACTTCTGTTTCCATCGCCAAAGCTTTCAGGGGAGCATTTTCAAGCTTTTGGCACCATTTTTGAGTGAATTGCCAAAAGTCAGATTTTTGCTGAAATTGTGACCCTGGGGCTTAGCGATTTTTTCAAAAAAATATTTTCTGCCGGTTAAGTTTTTGAGGGCTGATTTCTTGTCCTGTGATAAAAAGCCTTCTGTTTCGAGTGCCAAACCTTTCAGGAGAGCATTTTCAGGCTTTTGGCACCATTTTTGAGTGAATTGCCAAAAGTCAGATTTTTGCTGAAATTGTGACCCCGGGGCTTAGGGATTTTTTCAAAAAAATATTTTCTGCCGGTTAAGTTTTTGAGGGCTGATTTCTTGTCCTGTGATAAAAAGCCTTCTGTTTCGAGTGCCAAACCTTTCAGGAGAGCATTTTTTTAGGCTTTTGGCACCATTTTTGAGTGAATTGCCAAAAGTCAGATTTTTCCTGAAATTGTTCAAAAAAATATTTTCTGCCGGTTAAGTTTTTGAGGGCTGATTTTTTGTCCTGTGATAAAAAGACTTCTGTTTCCATCGCCAAAGCTTTCAGGGGAGCATTTTCAAGCTTTTGGCACCATTTTTGAGTGAATTGCCAAAAGTCAGATTTTTGCTGAAATTGTGACCCTGGGGCTTAGCGATTTTTTCAAAAAAATATTTTCTGCCGGTTAAGTTTTTGAGGGCTGATTTCTTGTCCTGTGATAAAAAGCCTTCTGTTTCGAGTGCCAAACCTTTCAGGAGAGCATTTTCAAGCTTTTGGCACCATTTTTGAGTGAATTGCCAAAAGTCAGATTTTTGCTGAAATTGTGACCCCGGGGCTTAGGGAGTTTTTATCAAAAAAATATTTTCTGCTGGTTAAGTTTTTGAGGGCTGATTTCTTGACCTGTGATAAAAAGACTTCCGTTTCCATCGCCAAAGCTTTCAGGGGAGCATTTTCACGCTTTTGGCACCATTTTTGAGTGAATTGCCAAAAGTCAGATTTTTGCTGAAATTGTGACCCCTGGGCTTAGGGATTTTTTCAAAAAAATATTTTCTGCCGGTTAAGTTTTTGAGGGCTGATTTCTTGTCCTGTGATAAAAAGCCTTCTGTTTCGAGTGCCAAACCTTTCAGGAGAGCATTTTCAAGCTTTTGGCACCATTTTTGAGTGAATTGCCAAAAGTCAGATTTTTGCTGAAATTGTGACCCCGGGGCTTAGGGATTTTTTCAAAAAAATATTTTCTGCCGGTTAAGTTTTTGAGGGCTGATTTCTGGTCCTGTGATAAAAAGCCTTCTGTTTCGAGTGCCAAACCTTTCAGGAGAGCATTTTCAAGCTTTTGGCACCATTTTTGAGTGAATTGCCAAAAGTCAGATTTTTGCTGAAATTGTGACCCCGGGGCTTAGGGATTTTTTCAAAAAAATATTTTCTGCCGGTTAAGTTTTTGAGGGCTGATTTATTGTCCTGTGATAAAAAGACTTCTGTTTCCATCGCCAAAGCTTTCAGGGGAGCATTTTCAAGCTTTTGGCACCATTTTTGAGTGAATTGCCAAAAGTCAGATTTTTGCTGAAATTGTGACCCTGGGGCTTAGCGATTTTTTCAAAAAAATATTTTCTGCCGGTTAAGTTTTTGAGGGCTGATTTCTTGTCCTGTGATAAAAAGACTTCTGTTTCGAGTGCCAAACCTTTCAGGAGAGCATTTTCAAGCTTTTGGCACCATTTTTGAGTGAATTGCCAAAAGTCAGATTTTTGCTGAAATTGTTCAAAAAAATATTTTCTGCCGGTTAAGTTTTTGAAGGCTCATTTCTTGTCCTGTGATAAAAAGACTTCTGTTTCCATCGCCAAAGCTTTCAGGGGAGCATTTTCAAGCTTTTGGCACCATTTTTGAGTGAATTGCCAAAAGTCAGATTTTTGCTGAAATTGTCACCCCGGGCCCGGCTTAGGGATTTTTTAAAAAAAATATTTTCTGCCGGTTAAGTTTTTGAGGGCTGATTTCTTGTCCTGTGATAAAAAGCCTTCTGTTTCGAGTGCCAAACCTTTGAGGAGAACATTTTCAGGCTTTTGGCACCATTTTTGAGTGAATTGCCAAAAGTCAGATTTTTGCTGAAATTGTCACCCCGGGGCTTAGGGATTTTTTCAAAAAAATATTTTCTGCCGGTTAAGTTTTTTGAGGGCTGATTTCTTGTCCTGTGATAAAAAGCCTTCTGTTTCGAGTGCCAAACCTTTCAGGAGAGCATTTTCAAGCTTTTGGCACCATTTTTGAGTGAATTGTCAAAAGTCAGATTTTTGCTGAAATTGTGACCCCGGGGCTTAGGGATTTTTTCAAAAAAATATGTTCTGCCAGTTAAGTTTTTGAGGGCTGATTTGTTGTCCTGTGATAAAAAGCCTTCTGTTTCGAGTGCCAAACCTTTCAGGAGAGCATTTTCAAGCTTTTGGCACCATTTTTGAGTGAATTGCCAAAAGTCAGATTTTTGCTGAAATTGTGACCCCGGGGCTTAGGGATTTTTTCAAAAAAATATTTTCTGCGAGTTAAGTTTTTGAGGGCTGATTTGTTGTCCTGTGATAAAAAGCCTTCTGTTTCAAGTGCCAAACCTTTCAGGAGAGCATTTTCAAGCTTTTGGCACCATTTTTGAGTGAATTGCCAAAAGTCAGATTTTTGCTGAAATTGTGACCCCGGGGCTTAGGGATTTTTTCAAAAAAATATTTTCTGCCGGTTAAGTTGTTGAGGGCTGATTTCTTGTCCTGTGATAAAAAGCCTTCTGTTTCCATCGCCAAAGCTTTCAGGGGAGCATTTTCAAGCTTTTGGCACCATTTTTGAGTGAATTGCCAAAAGTCAGATTTTTGCTGAAATTGTGACCCCGGGGCTTAGGGATTTTTTCAAAAAAATATTTTCTGCCGGTTAAGTTTTTGAGGGCTGATTTCTTGTCCTGTGATAAAAAGACTTCTGTTTCCATCGCCAAAGCTTTCAGGGGAGCATTTTCAAGCTTTTGGCACCATTTTTGAGTGAATTGCCAAAAGTCAGATTTTTGCTGAAATCGTTCAAAAAAATATTTTCTGCCGGTTAAGTTTTTGAGGGCTGATTTCTTGTCCTGTGATAAAAAGACTTCTGTTTCCATCGCCAAAGCTTTCAGGGGAGCATTTTCAAGCTTTTGGCACCATTTTTGAGTGAATTGCCAAAAGTCAGATTTTTGCTGAAATTGTGACCCCGGGGCTTAGGGATTTTTTTAAAAAAATATTTTCTGCCGGTTAAGTTTTTGAGGGCTGATTTCTTGTCCTGTGATAAAAAGCCTTCTGTTTCGAGTGCCAAACCTTTCAGGAGAGCATTTTCAGGCTTTTGGCACCATTTTTGAGTGAATTGCCAAAAGTCAGATTTTTGCTGAAATTGTGACCCCGGGGCTTAGGGATTTTTTCAAAAAAATATTTTCTGCCGGTTAAGTTTTTGAGGGCTGATTTCTTGTCCTGTGATAAAAAGCCTTCTGTTTCGAGTGCCAAACCTTTCAGGAGAGCATTTTCAGGCTTTTGGCACCATTCTTGAGTGAATTGCCAAAAGTCAGATTTTTTCTGAAATTGTTCAAAAAAATATTTTCTGCCGGTTAAGTTTTTGAGGGCTGATTTCTTGTCCTGTGATAAAAAGCCTTCTGTTTCGAGTGCCAAACCTTTCAGGAGAGCATTCTCAGGCTTTTGGCACCATTTTTGAGTGAATTGCCAAAAGTCAGATTTTTGCTGAAATTGTGACCCCGGGGCTTAGGGATTTTTTCAAAAAAATATTTTCTGCCGGTTAAGTTTTTGAGGGCTGATTTCTTGTCCTGTGATAAAAAGCCTTCTGTTTCGAGTGCCAAACCTTTCAGGAGAGCATTTTCAGGCTTTTGGCACCATTTTTGAGTGAATTGCCAAAAGTCAGATTTTTGCTGAAATTGTGACCCCGGGGCTTAGGGATTTTTTCAAAAAAATATTTTCTGCCGGTTAAGTTTTTGAGGGCTGATTTCTTGTCCTGTGATAAAAAGCCTTCTGTTTCGAGTGCCAAACCTTTCAGGAGAGCATTTTCAGGCTTTTGGCACCATTCTTGAGTGAATTGCCAAAAGTCAGATTTTTTCTGAAATTGTTCAAAAAAATATTTTCTGCCGGTTAAGTTTTTGAGGGCTGATTTCTTGTCCTGTGATAAAAAGCCTTCTGTTTCGAGTGCCAAACCTTTCAGGAGAGCATTCTCAGGCTTTTGGCACCATTTTTGAGTGAATTGCCAAAAGTCAGATTTTTGCTGAAATTGTGACCCCGGGGCTTAGGGATTTTTTCAAAAAAATATTTTGTGCCGGTTAAGTTTTTGAGGGCTGATTTCTTGTCCTGTGATAAAAAGCCTTCTGTTTCGAGTGCCAAACCTTTCAGGAGAGCATTCTCAGGCTTTTGGCACCATTTTTGAGTGAATTGCCAAAAGTCAGATTTTTGCTGAAATTGTGACCCCGGGGCTTAGGGATTTTTTCAAAAAAATATTTTCTGCCGGTTAAGTTTTTGAGGGCTGATTTCTTGTCCTGTGATAAAAAGACTTCTGTTTCCATCGCCAAAGCTTTCAGGGGAGCATTTTCAAGCTTTTGGCACCATTTTTGAGTGAATTGCCAAAAGTCAGATTTTTGCTGAAATCGTTCAAAAAAATATTTTCTGCCGGTTAAGTTTTTGAGGGCTGATTTCTTGTCCTGTGATAAAAAGACTTCTGTTTCCATCGCCAAAGCTTTCAGGGGAGCATTTTCAAGCTTTTGGCACCATTTTTGAGTGAATTGCCAAAAGTCAGATTTTTGCTGAAATTGTGACCCCGGGGCTTAGGGATTTTTTTAAAAAAATATTTTCTGCCGGTTAAGTTTTTGAGGGCTGATTTCTTGTCCTGTGATAAAAAGCCTTCTGTTTCGAGTGCCAAACCTTTCAGGAGAGCATTTTCAGGCTTTTGGCACCATTTTTGAGTGAATTGCCAAAAGTCAGATTTTTGCTGAAATTGTGACCCCGGGGCTTAGGGATTTTTTCAAAAAAATATTTTCTGCCGGTTAAGTTTTTGAGGGCTGATTTCTTGTCCTGTGATAAAAAGCCTTCTGTTTCGAGTGCCAAACCTTTCAGGAGAGCATTCTCAGGCTTTTGGCACCATTTTTGAGTGAATTGCCAAAAGTCAGATTTTTGCTGAAATTGTGACCCCGGGGCTTAGGGATTTTTTCAAAAAAATATTTTCTGCCGGTTAAGTTTTTGAGGGCTGATTTCTTGTCCTGTGATAAAAAGACTTCTGTTTCCATCGCCAAAGCTTTCAGGGGAGCATTTTCAAGCTTTTGGCACCATTTTTGAGTGAATTGCCAAAAGTCAGATTTTTGCTGAAATCGTTCAAAAAAATATTTTCTGCCGGTTAAGTTTTTGAGGGCTGATTTCTTGTCCTGTGATAAAAAGACTTCTGTTTCCATCGCCAAAGCTTTCAGGGGAGCATTTTCAAGCTTTTGGCACCATTTTTGAGTGAATTGCCAAAAGTCAGATTTTTGCTGAAATTGTTCAAAAAAATATTTTCTGCCGGTTAAGTTTTTGAGGGCTCATTTCTTGTCCTGTGATAAAAAGACTTCTGTTTCCATCGCCAAAGCTTTCAGGGGAGCATTTTCAAGCTTTTGGCACCATTTTTGAGTGAATTGCCAAAAGTCAGATTTTTGCTGAAATTGTGACCCCGGGCCCGGCTTAGGGATTTTTTTAAAAAAATATTTTCTGCCGGTTAAGTTTTTGAGGGCTCATTTCTTGTCCTGTGATAAAAAGCCTTCTGTTTCGAGTGCCAAACCTTTGAGGAGAGCATTTTCAGGCTTTTGGCACCATTTTTGAGTGAATTGCCAAAAGTCAGATTTTTGCTGAAATTGTGACCCCGGGGCTTAGGGATTTTTTCAAAAAAATATTTTCTGCCGGTTAAGTTTTTGAGGGCTGATTTCTTGTCCTGTGATAAAAAGACTTCTGTTTCCATCGCCAAAGCTTTCAGGGGAGCATTTTCAAGCTTTTGGCACCATTTTTGAGTGAATTGCCAAAAGTCAGATTTTTGCTGAAATCGTTCAAAAAAATATTTTCTGCCGGTTAAGTTTTTGAGGGCTGATTTCTTGTCCTGTGATAAAAAGACTTCTGTTTCCATCGCCAAAGCTTTCAGGGGAGCATTTTCAAGCTTTTGGCACCATTTTTGAGTGAATTGCCAAAAGTCAGATTTTTGCTGAAATTGTGACCCCGGGGCTTAGGGATTTTTTTAAAAAAATATTTTCTGCCGGTTAAGTTTTTGAGGGCTGATTTCTTGTCCTGTGATAAAAAGCCTTCTGTTTCGAGTGCCAAACCTTTCAGGAGAGCATTTTCAGGCTTTTGGCACCATTTTTGAGTGAATTGCCAAAAGTCAGATTTTTGCTGAAATTGTTCAAAAAAATATTTTCTGCCGGTTAAGTTTTTGAGGGCTGATTTCTTGTCCTGTGATAAAAAGCCTTCTGTTTCGAGTGCCAAACTTTTCAGGAGAGCATTTTCAGGCTTTTGGCACCATTTTTGAGTGAATTGCCAAAAGTCAGATTTTTGCTGAAATTGTGACCCCGGGGCTTAGGGATTTTTTCAAAAAAATATTTTCTGCCGGTTAAGTTTTTGAGATCTGATTTCTTGTCCTGTGATAAAAAGCCTTCTGTTTCGAGTGCCAAACCTTTCAGGAGAGCATTTTCAAGCTTTTGGCACCATTTTTGAGTGAATTGCCAAAAGTCAGATTTTTGCTGAAATTGTGACCCCGGGGCTTAGGGATTTTTTCAAAAAAATATTTTCTGCCGGTTAAGTTTTTGAGGGCTGATTTCTTGTCCTGTGATAAAAAGACTTCTGTTTCCATCGCCAAAGCTTTCAGGGGAGCATTTTCAGGCTTTTGGCACCATTTTTGAGTGAATTGCCAAAAGTCAGATTTTTGCTGAAATTGTGACCCCGGGGCTTAGGGATTTTTTCAAAAAAATATTTTCTGCCGGTTAAGTTTTTGAGGGCTGATTTCTTGTCCTGTGATAAAAAGCCTTCTGTTTCGAGTGCCAAACCATTCAGGAGAGCATTTTCAGGCTTTTGGCACCATTTTTGAGTGAATTGCCAAAAGTCAGATTTTTGCTGAAATTGTTCAAAAAAATATTTTCTGCCGGTTAAGTTTTTGAGGGCTGTTTTCTTGTCCTGTGATAAAAAGCCTTCTGTTTCGAGTGCCAAACCTTTGAGGAGAGCATTTTCAGGCTTTTGGCACCATTTTTGAGTGAATTGCCAAAAGTCAGATTTTTGCTGAAATTGTGACCCCGGGGCTTAGGGATTTTTTCAAAAAAATATTTTCTGCCGGTTAAGTTTTTGAGGGCTGATTTCTTGTCCTGTGATAAAAAGCCTTCTGTTTCGAGGGCCAAACCTTTCAGGAGAGCATTTTCAAGCTTTTGGCACCATTTTTGAGTGAATTGCCAAAAGTCAGATTTTTGCTGAAATTGTGACCCCGGGGCTTAGGGATTTTTTTCAAAAAAATATTTTCTGCCGGTTAAGTTTTTGAGGGCTGATTTCTTGTCCTGTGATAAAAAGACTTCTGTTTCCATCGCCAAAGCTTTCAGGGGAGCATTTTCAAGCTTTTGGCACCATTTTTGAGTGAATTGCCAAAAGTCAGATTTTTGCTGAAATCGTTCAAAAAAATATTTTCTGCCGGTTAAGTTTTTGAGGGCTGATTTCTTGTCCTGTGATAAAAAGACTTCTGTTTCCATCACCAAAGCTTTAAGGGGAGCATTTTCAAGCTTTTGGCACCATCTTTGAGTGAATTGCCAAAAGTCAGATTTTTGCTGAAATTGTGACCCCGGGGCTTAGGGATTTTTTTAAAAAAATATTTTCTGCCGGTTAAGTTTTTGAGGGCTGATTTCTTGTCCTGTGATAAAAAGCCTTCTGTTTCGAGTGCCAAACCTTTCAGGAGAGCATTTTCAGGCTTTTGGCACCATTTTTGAGTGAATTGCCAAAAGTCAGATTTTTGCTGAAATTGTGACCCCGGGGCTTAGGGATTTTTTCAAAAAAATATTTTCTGCCGGTTAAGTTTTTGAGGGCTGATTTCTTGTCCTGTGATAAAAAGCCTTCTGTTTCGAGTGCCAAACCTTTCAGGAGAGCATTTTCAGGCTTTTGGCACCATTTTTGAGTGAATTGCCAAAAGTCAGATTTTTTCTGAAATTGTTCAAAAAAATATTTTCTGCCGGTTAAGTTTTTGAGGGCTGATTTCTTGTCCTGTGATAAAAAGCCTTCTGTTTCGAGTGCCAAACCTTTCAGGAGAGCATTTTCAGGCTTTTGGCACCATTTTTGAGTGAATTGCCAAAAGTCAGATTTTTGCTGAAATTGTGACCCCGGGGCTTAGGGATTTTTTCAAAAAAATATTTTCTGCCGGTTAAGTTTTTGAGGGCTGATTTCTTGTCCTGTGATAAAAAGCCTTCTTTTTCGAGTGCCAAACCTTTCAGGAGAGCATTCTCAGGCTTTTGGCACCATTTTTGAGTGAATTGCCAAAAGTCAGATTTTTGCTGAAATTGTGACCCCGGGGCTTAGGGATTTTTTCAAAAAAATATTTTCTGCCGGTTAAGTTTTTGAGGGCTGATTTCTTGTCCTGTGATAAAAAGACTTCTGTTTCCATCGCCAAAGCTTTCAGGGGAGCATTTTCAGGCTTTTGGCACCATTTTTGAGTGAATTGCCAAAAGTCAGATTTTTGCTGAAATTGTGACCCCGAGGCTTAGGGATTTTTTCAAAAAAATATTTTCTGCCGGTTACGTTTTTGAGGGCTAATTTCTTGTCCTGTGATAAAAAGCCTTCTGTTTCGAGTGCCAAACCATTCAGGAGAGCATTTTCAGGCTTTTGGCACCATTTTTGAGTGAATTGCAAAAAGTCAGATTTTTGCTGAAATTGTTCAAAAAAATATTTTCTGCCGGTTAAGTTTTTGAGGGCTGTTTTCTTGTCCTGTGATAAAAAGCCTTCTGTTTCGAGTGCCAAACCTTTCAGGAGAGCATTTTCAAGCTTTTGGCACCATTTTTGAGTGAATTGCCAAAAGTCAGATTTTTGCTGAAATTGTGACCCCGGGGCTTAGGGATTTTTTCAAAAAAATATTTTCTGCCTGTTAAGTTTTTGAGGGCTGATTTCTTGTCCTGTGATAAAAAGCCTTCTGTTTCCATCGCCAAAGCTTTCAGGGGAGCATTTTCAAGCTTTTGGCACCATTTTTGAGTGAATTGCCAAAAGTCAGATTTTTGCTGAAATTGTGACCCCGGGGCTTAGGGATTTTTTCAAAAAAATATTTTCTGCCGGTTAAGTTTTTGAGGGCTGATTTCTTGTCCTGTGATAAAAAGACTTCTGTTTCCATCGCCAAAGCTTTCAGGGGAGCATTTTCAAGCTTTTGGCACCATTTTTGAGTGAATAGCCAAAAGTCAGATTTTTGCTGAAATTGTGACCCCGGGGCTTAGGGATTTTTTCAAAAAAATATTTTCTGCCGGTTAAGCTTTTGAGGGCTGATTTCTTGTCCTGTGATAAAAAGGCTTCTGTTTCGAGTGCCAAACCTTTCAGGAGAGCATTCTCAGGCTTTTGGCACCATTTTTGAGTGAATTGCCAAAAGTCAGATTTTTGCTGAAATTGTGACCCCGGGGCTTAGGGATTTTTTCAAAAAAATATTTTCTGCCGGTTAAGTTTTTGAGGGCTGATTTCTTGTCCTGTGATAAAAAGACTTCTGTTTCCATCGCCAAAGCTTTCAGGGGAGCATTTTCAAGCTTTTGGCACCATTTCTGAGTGAATTGCCAAAAGTCAGATTTTTGCTGAAATTGTGACCCCGGGGCTTAGGGATTTTTTCAAAAAAATATTTTCTGCCGGTTAAGTTTTTGAGGGCTGATTTCTTGTCCTGTGATAAAAAGACTTCTGTTTCCATCGCCAAAGCTTTCAGGGGAGCATTTTCAAGCTTTTGGCACCATTTTTCAGTGAATTGCCAAAAGTCAGATTTTTGCTGAAATTGTGACCCCGGGGCTTGGGATTTTTTCAAAAAAATATTTTCTGCCGGTTAAGTTTTTGAGGGCTGATTTCTTGTCCTGTGATAAAAAGCCTTCTGTTTCGAGTGCCAAACCTTTCAGGAGAGCATTCTCAGGCTTTTGGCACCATTTTTGAGTGAATTGCCAAAAGTCAGATTTTTGCTGAAATTGTGACCCCGGGGCTTAGGGATTTTTTCAAAAAAATATTTTCTGCCGGTTAAGTTTTTGAGGGCTGATTTCTTGTCCTGTGATAAAAAGCCTTCTGTTTCGAGTGCCAAACCATTCAGGAGAGCATTTTCAGGCTTTTGGCACCATTTTTGAGTGAATTGCCAAAAGTCAGATTTTTGCTGAAATTGTTCAAAAAAATATTTTCTGCCGGTTAAGTTTTTGAGGGCTGATTTGTTTTCCTGTGATAAAAAGCCTTCTGTTTCGAGTGCCAAACCTTTCAGGAGAGCATTTTCAAGCTTTTGGCACCATTTTTGAGTGAATTGCCAAAAGTCAGATTTTTGCTGAAATTGTGACCCCGGGACTTAGGGATTTTTTCAAAAAAATATTTTCTGCCTGTTAAGTTTTTGAGGGCTGATTTCTTGTCCTGTGATAAAAAGCCTTCTGTTTCCATCGCCAAAGCTTTCAGGGGAGCATTTTCAAGCTTTTGGCACCATTTTTGAGTGAATTGCCAAAAGTCAGATTTTTGCTGAAATTGTGACCCCGGGGCTTAGGGATTTTTTCAAAAAAATATTTTCTGCCGGTTAAGTTTTTGAGGGCTGATTTCTTGTCCTGTGATAAAAAGACTTCTGTTTCCATCGCCAAAGCTTTCAGGGGAGAATTTTCAAGCTTTTGGCACCATTTTTGAGTGAATTGCCAAAAGTCAGATTTTTGCTGAAATTGTTCAAAAAAATATTTTCTGCCGGTTAAGTTTTTGAGGGCTGATTTCTTGTCCTGTGATAAAAAGACTTCTGTTTCCATCGCCAAAGCTTTCAGGGGAGCATTTTTAAGCTTTTGGCACCATTTTTGAGTGAATTGCCAAAAGTCAGATTTTTGCTGAAATTGTGACCCCGGGGCTTAGGGATTTTTTCAAAAAAATATTTTCTGCCGGTTAAGTTTTTGAGGGCTGATTTCTTGTCCTGTGATAAAAAGCCTTCTGTTTCGAGTGCCAAACCTTTCAGGAGAGCATTTTCAGGCTTTTGGCACCATTTTTGAGTGAATTGCCAAAAGTCAGATTTTTGCTGAAATTGTGACCCCGGGGCTTAGGGATTTTTTCAAAAAAATATTTTCTGCCGGTTACGTTTTTGAGGGCTGATTTCTTGTCCTGTGATAAAAAGCCTTCTGTTTCGAGTGCCAAACCTTTCAGGAGAGCATTCTCAGGCTTTTGGCACCATTTTTGAGTGAATTGCCAAAAGTCAGATTTTTGCTGAAATTGTGACCCTTAGGGATTTTTTCAAAAAAATATTTTCTGCCGGTTAAGTTTTTGAGGGCTGATTTCTTGTCCTGTGATAAAAAGCCTTCTGTTTCGAGTGCCAAACCATTCAGGACAGCATTTTCAGGCTTTTGGCACCATTTTTGAATGAATTGCCAAAAGTCAGATTTTTGCTGAAATTTTTCAAAAAAATATTTTCTGCCGGTTAAGTTTTTGAGGGCTGATTTCTTGTCCTGTGATAAAAAGACTTCTGTTTCCATCGCCAAAGCTTTCAGGGGAGCATTTTCAAGCTTTTGGCACCATTTTTGAGTGAATTGCCAAAAGTCAGATTTTTGCTGAAATTGTTCAAAAAAATATTTTCTGCCGGTTAAGTTTTTGAGGGCTGATTTCTTGTCCTGTGATAAAAAGACTTCTGTTTCCATCGCCAAAGCTTTCAGGGGAGCATTTTCAAGCTTTTGGCACCATTTTTGAGTGAATTGCCAAAAGTCAGATTTTTGCTGAAATTGTGACCCCGGGGTTTAGGAATTTTTTTTAAAAAATATTTTCTGCCGGTTAAGTTTTTGAGGGCTGATTTCTTGTCCTGTGATAAAAAGCCTTCTGTTTCGAGTGCCAAACCTTTGAGGAGAGCATTTTCAGGCTTTTGGCACCATTTTTGAGTGAATTGCCAAAAGTCAGATTTTTGCTGAAATTGTGACCCCGGGGCTTAGGGATTTTTTCAAAAAAATATTTTCTGCCGGTTAAGTTTTTGAGGGCTGATTTCTTGTCCTGTGATAAAAAGCCTTCTGTTTCGAGTGCCAAACCTTTCAGGAGAGCATTTTCAGGCTTTTGGCACCATTTTTGAGTGAATTGCCAAAAGTCAGATTTTTGCTGAAATTGTGACCCCGGGGCTTAGGGATTTTTTCAAAAAAATATTTTCTGCCGGTTAAGTTTTTGAGGGCTGATTTCTTGTCCTGTGATAAAAAGCCTTCTGTTTCGAGTGCCAAACCTTTCAGGAGAGCATTCTCAGGCTTTTGGCACCATTTTTGAGTGAATTGCCAAAAGTCAGATTTTTGCTGAAATTGTGACCCCGGGGCTTAGGGATTTTTTCAAAAAAATATTTTCTGCCGGTTAAGTTTTTGAGGGCTGATTTCTTGTCCTGTGATAAAAAGCCTTCTGTTTCGAGTGCCAAACCTTTCAGGAGAGCATTTTAAGGCTTTTGGCACCATTTTTGAGTGAATTGCCAAAAGTCAGATTTTTGCTGAAATTGTGACCCCGGGGTTTAGGGATTTTTTCAAAAAAATATTTTCTGCCGGTTAAGTTTTTGAGGGCTGATTTCTTGTCCTGTGATAAAAAGCCTTCTGTTTCGAGTGCCAAACCTTTCAGGAGAGCATTTTCAAGCTTTTGGCACCACTTTTGAGTGAATTGCCAAAAGTCAGATTTTTGCTGAAATTGTGACCCCGGGGCTTAGGGATTTTTTCAAAAAAATATTTTCTGCCGGTTAAGTTTTTGAGGGCTGATTTCTTGTCCTGTGATAAAAAGCCTTCTGTTTCGAATGCCAAACCTTTCAGGAGAGCATTTTCAAGCTTTTGGCACCATTTTTGAGTGAATTGCCAAAAGTCAGATTTTTGCTGAAATTGTGACCCCGGGGCTTAGGGATTTTTTCAAAAAAATATTTTCTGCCGGTTAAGTTTTTGAGGGCTGATTTCTTGTCCTGTGATAAAAAGCCTTCTGTTTCCATCGCCAAAGCTTTCAGGGGAGCATTTTCAGGCTTTTGGCACCATTTTTGAGTGAATTGCCAAAAGTCAGATTTTTGCTGAAATTGTGACCCCGGGGCTTAGGGATTTTTTCAAAAAAATATTTTCTGCCGGTTAAGTTTTTGAGGGCTGATTTCTTGTCCTGTGATAAAAAGCCTTCTGTTTCGAGTGCCAAACCTTTCAGGAGAGCATTTTCAAGCTTTTGGCACCACTTTTGAGTGAATTGCCAAAAGTCAGATTTTTGCTGAAATTGTGACCCCGGGGCTTAGGGATTTTTTCAAAAAAATATTTTCTGCCGGTTAAGTTTTTGAGGGCTGATTTCTTGTCCTGTGATAAAAAGCCTTCTGTTTCGAGTGCCAAACCTTTCAGGAGAGCATTTTCAAGCTTTTGGCACCATTTTTGAGTGAATTGCCAAAAGTCAGATTTTTGCTGAAATTGTGACCCCGGGGCTTAGGGATTTTTTCAAAAAAATATTTTCTGCCGGTTAAGTTTTTGAGGGCTGATTTCTTGTCCTGTGATAAAAAGCCTTCTGTTTCCATCGCCAAAGCTTTCAGGGGAGCATTTTCAGGATTTTGGCACCATTTTTGAGTGAATTGCCAAAAGTCAGATTTTTGCTGAAATTGTGACCCCGGGGCTTAGGGATTTTTTCAAAAAAATATTTTCTGCCGGTTACGTTTTTAAGGGCTGATTTCTTGTCCTGTGATAAAAAGCCTTCTGTTTCGAGTGCCAAACCTTTCAGGAGAGCATTTTCAAGCTTTTGGACCATTTTTGAGTGAATTGCCAAAAGTCAGATTTTTGCTGAAATTGTGACCCCGGGGCTTAGGGATTTTTTCAAAAAAATATTTTCTGCCGGTTAAGTTTTTGAGGGCTGATTTCTTGTCCTGTGATAAAAAGCCTTCTGTTTCGAGTGCCAAACCTTTCAGGAGAGCATTTTCAAGCTTTTGGCACCATTTTTGAGTGAATTGCCAAAAGTCAGATTTTTGCTGAAATTGTTCAAAAAAATATTTTCTGCCGGTTAAGTTTTTGAGGGCTGATTTCTTGTCCTGTGATAAAAAGCCTTCTGTTTCGAGTGCCAAACCTTTCAGGAGAGCATTTTCAAGCTTTTGGACCATTTTTGAGTGAATTGCCAAAAGTCAGATTTTTGCTGAAATTGTGACCCCGGGGCTTAGGGATTTTTTCAAAAAAATATTTTCTGCCGGTTAAGTTTTTGAGGGCTGATTTCTTGTCCTGTGATAAAAAGACTTCTGTTTCCATCGCCAAAGCTTTCAGGGGAGCATTTTCAAGCTTTTGGCACCATTTTTGAGTGAATTGCCAAAAGTCAGATTTTTGCTGAAATTGTGACCCCGGGGCTTAGGGATTTTTTCAAAAAAATATTTTCTGCCGGTTAAGTTTTTGAGGGCTGATTCCTTGTCATGTGATAAAAAGACTTCTGTTTCCATCGCCAAAGCTTTCAGGGGAGCATTTTCAAGCTTTTGGCACCATTTTTGAGTGTATTGCCAAAAGTCAGATTTTTGCTGAAATTGTGACCCCGGGGCTTAGGGATTTTTTCAAAAAAATATTTTCTGCCGGTTAAGTTTTTGAGGGCTGATTTCTTGTCCTGTGATAAAAAGCCTTCTGTTTCGAGTGCCAAACCTTTCAGGAGAGCATTTTCAGGCTTTTGGCACCATTTTTGAGTGAATTGCCAAAAGTCAGATTTTTGCTGAAATTGTGACCCCGGGGCTTAGGGATTTTTTCAAAAAAATATTTTCTGCCGGTTACGTTTTTGAGGGCTGATTTCTTGTCCTGTGATAAAAAGACTTCTGTTTCCATCGCCAAAGCTTTCAGGGGAGCATTTTCAAGCTTTTGGCACCATTTTTGAGTGTATTGCCAAAAGTCAGATTTTTGCTGAAATTGTGACCCCGGGGCTTAGGGATTTTTTCAAAAAAATATTTTCTGCCGGTTAAGTTTTTGAGGGCTGATTTCTTGTCCTGTGATAAAAAGCCTTCTGTTTCGAGTGCCAAACCTTTCAGGAGAGCATTTTCAGGCTTTTGGCACCATTTTTGAGTGAATTGCCAAAAGTCAGATTTTTGCTGAAATTGTGACCCCGGGGCTTAGGGATTTTTTTAAAAAAAAATATTTTCTGCCGGTTACGTTTTTGAGGGCTGATTTCTTGTCCTGTGATAAAAAGCCTTCTGTTTCGAGTGCCAAACCTTTCAGGAGAGCATTTTCAAGCTTTTGGACCATTTTTGAGTGAATTGCCAAAAGTCAGATTTTTGCTGAAATTGTGACCCCGGGGCTTAGGGATTTTTTCAAAAAAATATTTTCTGCCGGTTAAGTTTTTGAGGGCTGATTTCTTGTCCTGTGATAAAAAGCCTTCTGTTTCGAGTGCCAAACCATTCAGGAGAGCATTTTCAAGCTTTTGGCACCATTTTTGAGTGAATTGCCAAAAGTCAGATTTTTGCTGAAATTGTTCAAAAAAATATTTTCTGCCGGTTAAGTTTTTGAGGGCTGATTTCTTGTCCTGTGATAAAAAGACTTCTGTTTCCATCGCCAAAGCTTTCAGCGGAGCATTTTCAAGCTTTTGGCACCATTTTTGAGTGAAATGCCAAAAGTCAGATTTTTGCTGAAATTGTGACCCCGAGGCTTAGGGATTTTTTCAAAAAAATATTTTCTGCCGGTTACATTTTTGAGGGCTGATTTCTTGTCCTGTGATAAAAAGCCTTCTGTTTCGAGTGCCAAACCTTTCAGGAGAGCATTTTCAAGCTGTTGGACCATTTTTGAGTGAATTGCCAAAAGTCAGATTTTTGCTGAAATTGTGACCCCGGGGCTTAGGGATTTTTTCAAAAAAATATTTTCTGCCGGTTAAGTTTTTGAGGGCTGATTTCTTGTCCTGTGATAAAAAGCCTTCTGTTTCGAGTGCCAAACCTTTCAGGAGAGCATTTTCAGGCTTTTGGCACCATTTTTGAGTGACTTGCCAAAAGTCAGATTTTTTCTGAAATTGTTCAAAAAAATATTTTCTGCCGGTTAAGTTTTTGAGGGCTGATTTCTTGTCCTGTGATAAAAAGCCTTCTGTTTCGAGTGCCAAACCTTTCAGGAGAGCATTTTCAAGCTTTTGGCACCATTTTTGAGTGAATTGCCAAAAGTCAGATTTTTGCTGAAATTGTGACCCCGGGGCTTAGGGATTTTTTCAAAAAAATATTTTCTGCCGGTTACGTTTTTGAGGGCTGATTTCTTGTCCTGTGATAAAAAGCCTTCTGTTTCGAGTGCCAAACCTTTCAGGAGAGCATTTTCAAGCTTTTGGCACCACTTTTGAGTGAATTGCCAAAAGTCAGATTTTTGCTGAAATTGTGACCCCGGGGCTTAGGGATTTTTTCAAAAAAATATTTTCTGCCGGTTACGTTTTTGAGGGCTGATTTCTTGTCCTGTGATAAAAAGCCTTCTGTTTCGAGTGCCAAACCTTTCAGGAGAGCATTTTCAAGCTTTTGGCACCACTTTTGAGTGAATTGCCAAAAGTCAGATTTTTGCTGAAATTGTGACCCCGGGGCTTAGGGATTTTTTCAAAAAAATATTTTCTGCCGGTTAAGTTTTTGAGGGCTGATTTCTTGTCCTGTGATAAAAAGCCTTCTGTTTCCATCGCCAAAGCTTTCAGGGGAGCATTTTCAAGCTTTTGGCACCATTTTTGAGTGAATTGCCAAAAGTCAGATTTTTGCTGAAATTGTGACCCCGGGGCTTAGGGATTTTTTCAAAAAAATATTTTCTGCCGGTTACGTTTTTGAGGGCTGATTTCTTGTCCTGTGATAAAAAGGCTTCTGTTTCGAGTGCCAAACCTTTCAGGAGAGCATTTTCAAGCTTTTGGCACCATTTGTGAGTGAATTGCCAAAAGTCAGATTTTTGCTGAAATTGTGACCCCGGGGCTTAGGGATATTTTCAAAAAAATATTTTCTGCCGGTTAATTTTTTGAGGGCTGATTTCTTGTCCTGTGATAAAAAGCCTTCTGTTTCGAGTGCCAAACCTTTCAGGAGAGCATTTTCAAGCTTTTGGCACCACTTTTGAGTGAATTGCCAAAAGTCAGATTTTTGCTGAAATTGTGACCCCGGGGCTTAGGGATATTTTCAAAAAAATATTTTCTGCCGGTTAAGTTTTTGAGGGCTGATTTCTTGTCCTGTGATAAAAAGCCTTCTGTTTCGAGTGCCAAACCATTCAGGAGAGCATTTTCAAGCTTTTGGCACCATTTTTGAGTGAATTGCCAAAAGTCAGATTTTTGCTGAAATTGTTCAAAAAAATATTTTCTGCCGGTTAAGTTTTTGAGGGCTGATTTCTTGTCCTGTGATAAAAAGACTTCTGTTTCCATCGCCAAAGCTTTCAGCGGAGCATTTTCAAGCTTTTGGCACCATTTTTGAGTGAATTGCCAAAAGTCAGATTTTTGCTGAAATTGTGACCCCGGGGCTTAGGGATTTTTTCAAAAAAATATTTTCTGCCGGTTACGTTTTTGAGGGCTGATTTCTTGTCCTGTGATAAAAAGCCTTCTGTTTCGAGTGCCAAACCTTTCAGGAGAGCATTTTCAAGCTTTTGGACCATTTTTGAGTGAATTGCCAAAAGTCAGATTTTTGCTGAAATTGTGACCCCGGGGCTTAGGGATTTTTTCAAAAAAATATTTTCTGCCGGTTAAGTTTTTGAGGGCTGATTTCTTGTCCTGTGATAAAAAGCCTTCTGTTTCGAGTGCCAAACCTTTCAGGAGAGCATTTTCAGGCTTTTGGCACCATTTTTGAGTGAATTGCCAAAAGTCAGATTTTTGCTGAAATTGTGACCCCGGGGCTTAGGGATTTTTTCAAAAAAATATTTTCTGCCGGTTAAGTTTTTGAGGGCTGATTTCTTGTCCTGTGATAAAAAGACTTCTGTTTCCATCGCCAAAGCTTTCAGGGGAGCATTTTCAAGCTTTTGGCACCACTTTTGAGTGAATTGCCAAAAGTCAGATTTTTGCTGAAATTGTGACCCCGGGGCTTAGGGATTTTTTCAAAAAAATATTTTCTGCCGGTTACGTTTTTGAGGGCTGATTTCTTGTCCTGTGATAAAAAGCCTTCTGATTCGAGTGCCAAACCTTTCAGGAGAGCATTTTCAAGCTTTTGGCACCACTTTTGAGTGAATTGCCAAAAGTCAGATTTTTGCTGAAATTGTGACCCCGGGGCTTAGGGATTTTTTCAAAAAAATATTTTCTGCCGGTTACGTTTTTGAGGGCTGATTTCTTGTCCTGTGATAAAAAGCCTTCTGTTTCGAGTGCCAAACCTTTCAGGAGAGCATTTTCAAGCTTTTGGCACCACTTTTGAGTGAATTGCCAAAAGTCAGATTTTTGCTGAAATTGTGACCCCGGGGCTTAGGGATTTTTTCAAAAAAATATTTTCTGCCGGTTAAGTTTTTGAGGGCTGATTTCTTGTCCTGTGATAAAAAGCCTTCTGTTTCCATCGCCAAAGCTTTCAGGGGAGCATTTTCAAGCTTTTGGCACCATTTTTGAGTGAATTGCCAAAAGTCAGATTTTTGCTGAAATTGTGACCCCGGGGCTTAGGGATTTTTTCAAAAAAATATTTTCTGCCGGTTACGTTTTTGAGGGCAGATTTCTTGTCCTGTGATAAAAAGGCTTCTGTTTCGAGTGCCAAACCTTTCAGGAGAGCATTTTCAAGCTTTTGGCACCATTTTTGAGTGAATTGCCAAAAGTCAGATTTTTGCTGAAATTGTGACCCCGGGGCTTAGGGATATTTTCAAAAAAATATTTTCTGCCGGTTAATTTTTTGAGGGCTGATTTCTTGTCCTGTGATAAAAAGCCTTCTGTTTCGAGTGCCAAACCTTTCAGGAGAGCATTTTCAAGCTTTTGGCACCACTTTTGAGTGAATTGCCAAAAGTCAGATTTTTGCTGAAATTGTGACCCCGGGGCTTAGGGATATTTTCAAAAAAATATTTTCTGCCGGTTAATTTTTTGAGGGCTGATTTCTTGTCCTGTGATAAAAAGCCTTCTGTTTCGAGTGCCAAACCTTTCAGGAGAGCATTTTCAAGCTTTTGGCACCACCTTTGAGTGAATTGCCAAAAGTCAGATTTTTGCTGAAATTGTGACCCCGGGGCTTAGGGATTTTTTCAAAAAAATATTTTTTGCCGGTTAAGTTTTTGAGAGCTGATTTCTTGTCCTGTAATAAAAAGACTTCTGTTTCCATCGCCAAAGCTTTCAGGGGAGCATTTTCAAGCTTTTGGCACCATTTGTGAGTGAATTGCCAAAGGTCAGATTTTTGCTGAAATTGTGACCCCGGGGCTTAGGGATTTTTTCTAAAAAATATTTTCTGCCGGTTACGTTTTTGAGGGCTGATTTCTTGTCCTGTGATAAAAAGGCTTCTGTTTCGAGTGCCAAACCTTTCAGGAGAGCATTTTCAAGCTTTTGGCACCATTTTTGAGTGAATTGCCAAAAGTCAGATTTTTGCTGAAATTGTGACCCCGGGGCTTAGGGATATTTTCAAAAAAATATTTTCTGCCGGTTAATTTTTTGAGGGCTGATTTCTTGTCCTGTGATAAAAAGCCTTCGGTTTCGAGTGCCAAACCTTTCAGGAGAGCATTTTCAAGCTTTTGGCACCACTTTTGAGTGAATTGCCAAAAGTCAGATTTTTGCTGAAATTGTTCAAAAAAATATTTTCTGCCGGTTAAGTTTTTGAGGGCTGATTTCTTGTCCTGTGATAAAAAGACTTCTGTTTCCATCGCCAAAGCTTTCAGCGGAGCATTTTCAAGCTTTTGGCACCATTTTTGAGTGAATTGCCAAAAGTCAGATTTTTGCTGAAATTGTGACCCCGGGGCTTAGGGATTTTTTCAAAAAAATATTTTCTGCCGGTTACGTTTTTGAGGGCTGATTTCTTGTCCTGTGATAAAAAGCCTTCTGTTTCGAGTGCCAAACCTTTCAGGAGAGCATTTTCAAGCTTTTGGACCATTTTTGAGTGAATTGCCAAAAGTCAGATTTTTGCTGAAATTGTGACCCCGGGGCTTAGGGATTTTTTCAAAAAAATATTTTCTGCCGGTTAAGTTTTTGAGGGCTGATTTCTTGTCCTGTGATAAAAAGCCTTCTGTTTCGAGTGCCAAACCTTTCAGGAGAGCATTTTCAGGCTTTTGGCACCATTTTTGAGTGACTTGCCAAAAGTCAGATTTTTTCTGAAATTGTTCAAAAAAATATTTTCTGCCGGTTAAGTTTTTGAGGGCTGATTTCTTGTCCTGTGATAAAAAGCCTTCTGTTTCGAGTGCCAAACCTTTCAGGAGAGCATTTTCAGGCTTTTGGCACCATTTTTGAGTGAATTGCCAAAAGTCAGATTTTTGCTGAAATTGTGACCCCGGGGCTTAGGGATTTTTTCAAAAAAATATTTTCTGCCGGTTAAGTTTTTGAGGGCTGATTTCTTGTCCTGTGATAAAAAGACTTCTGTTTCCATCGCCAAAGCTTTCAGGGGAGCATTTTCAAGCTTTTGGCACCATTTTTGAGTGAATTGCCAAAAGTCACATTTTTGCTGAAATTGTGACCCCGGGGCTTAGGGATTTTTTCAAAAAAATATTTTCTGCCGGTTACGTTTTTGAGGGCTGATTTCTTGTCCTGTGATAAAAAGCCTTCTGATTCGAGTGCCAAACCTTTCAGGAGAGCATTTTCAAGCTTTTGGCACCACTTTTGAGTGAATTGCCAAAAGTCAGATTTTTGCTGAAATTGTTACCCCGGGGCTTAGGGATTTTTTCAAAAAAATATTTTCTGCCGGTTACGTTTTTGAGGGCTGATTTCTTGTCCTGTGATAAAAAGCCTTCTGTTTCGAGTGCCAAACCTTTCAGGAGAGCATTTTCAAGCTTTTGGCACCACTTTTGAGTGAATTGCCAAAAGTCAGATTTTTGCTGAAATTGTGACCCCGGGGCTTAGGGATTTTTTCAAAAAAATATTTTCTGCCGGTTAAGTTTTTGAGGGCTGATTTCTTGTCCTGTGATAAAAAGCCTTCTGTTTCCATCGCCAAAGCTTTCAGGGGAGCATTTTCAAGCTTCTGGCACCATTTTTGAGTGAATTGCCAAAAGTCAGATTTTTGCTGAAATTGTGACCCCGGGGCTTAGGGATTTTTTCAAAAAAATATTTTCTGCCGGTTACGTTTTTGAGGGCTGATTTCTTGTCCTGTGATAAAAAGGCTTCTGTTTCGAGTGCCAAACCTTTCAGGAGAGCATTTTCAAGCTTTTGGCACCATTTTTGAGTGAATTGCCAAAAGTCAGATTTTTGCTGAAATTGTGACCCCGGGGCTTAGGGATATTTTCAAAAAAATATTTTCTGCCGGTTAATTTTTTGAGGGCTGATTTCTTGTCCTGTGATAAAAAGCCTTCTGTTTCGAGTGCCAAACCTTTCAGGAGAGCATTTTCAAGCTTTTGGCACCACTTTTGAGTGAATTGCCAAAAGTCAGATTTTTGCTGAAATTGTGACCCCGGGGCTTAGGGATATTTTCAAAAAAATATTTTCTGCCGGTTAATTTTTTGAGGGCTGATTTCTTGTCCTGTGATAAAAAGCCTTCTGTTTCGAGTGCCAAACCTTTCAGGAGAGCATTTTCAAGCTTTTGGCACCACCTTTGAGTGAATTGCCAAAAGTCAGATTTTTGCTGAAATTGTGACCCCGGGGCTTAGGGATTTTTTCAAAAAAATATTTTTTGCCGGTTAAGTTTTTGAGAGCTGATTTCTTGTCCTGTAATAAAAAGACTTCTGTTTCCATCGCCAAAGCTTTCAGGGGAGCATTTTCAAGCTTTTGGCACCATTTGTGAGTGAATTGCCAAAAGTCAGATTTTTGCTGAAATTGTGACCCCGGGGCTTAGGGATTTTTTCAAAAAAATATTTTCTGCCGGTTAAGTTTTTGAGGGCTGATTTCTTGTCCTGTGATAAAAAGGCTTCTGTTTCGAGTGCCAAACCTTTCAGGAGAGCATTTTCAAGCTTTTGGCACCACTTTTGAGTGAATTGCCAAAAGTCAGATTTTTGCTGAAATTGTGACCCCGGGGCTTAGGGATATTTTCAAAAAAATATTTTCTGCCGGTTAATTTTTTGAGGGCTGATTTCTTGTCCTGTGATAAAAAGCCTTCTGTTTCGAGTGCCAAACCTTTCAGGAGAGCATTTTCAAGCTTTTGGCACCACCTTTGAGTGAATTGCCAAAAGTCAGATTTTTGCTGAAATTGTGACCCCGGGGCTTAGGGATTTTTTCAAAAAAATATTTTTTGCCGGTTAAGTTTTTGAGAGCTGATTTCTTGTCCTGTAATAAAAAGACTTCTGTTTCCATCGCCAAAGCTTTCAGGGGAGCATTTTCAAGCTTTTGGCACCATTTGTGAGTGAATTGCCAAAAGTCAGATTTTTGCTGAAATTGTGACCCCGGGGCTTAGGGGTTTTTTCAAAAAAATATTTTCTGCCGGTTAAGTTTTTGAGGGCTGATTTCTTGTCCTGTGATAAAAAGGCTTCTGTTTCGAGTGCCAAACCATTCAGGAGAGCATTTTCAAGCTTTTGGCACCACTTTTGAGTGAATTGCCAAAAGTCAGATTTTTGCTGAAATTGTGACCCCGGGGCTTAGGGATTCTTTCAAAAAAATATTTTCTGCCGGTTAAGTTTTTGAGGGCTGATTTCTTGTCCTGTGATAAAAAGCCTTCTGTTTCGAGTGCCAAACCTTTTAGGAGAGCATTTTCAAGCTTTTGGCACCACTTTTGAGTGAATTGCCAAAAGTCAGATTTTTGCTGAAATTGTGACCCCGGGGCTTAGGGATATTTTCAAAAAAATATTTTCTGCCGGTTAATTTTTTGAGGGCTGATTTCTTGTCCTGTGATAAAAAGCCTTCTGTTTCGAGCGGCAAACCTTTCAGGAGAGCATTTTCAAGCTTTTGGCACCACTTTTGAGTGAATTGCCAAAAGTCAGATTTTTGCTGAAATTGTGACCCCGGGGCTTAGGGATTTTTTCAAAAAAATATTTTCTGCCGGTTAAGTTTTTGAGGGCTGATTTCTTGTCCTGTGATAAAAAGGCTTCTGTTTCGAGTGCCAAACCTTTCAGGAGAGCATTTTCAAGCTTTTGGCACCACTTTTGAGTGAATTGCCAAAAGTCAGATTTTTGCTGAAATTGTGACCCCGGGGCTTAGGGATATTTTCAAAAAAATATTTTCTGCCGGTTAATTTTTTGAGGGCTGATTTCTTGTCCTGTGATAAAAAGCCTTCTGTTTCGAGTGCCAAACCTTTCAGGAGAGCATTTTCAAGCTTTTGGCACCACCTTTGAGTGAATTGCCAAAAGTCAGATTTTTGCTGAAATTGTGACCCCGGGGCTTAGGGATTTTTTCAAAAAAATATTTTTTGCCGGTTAAGTTTTTGAGAGCTGATTTCTTGTCCTGTAATAAAAAGACTTCTGTTTCCATCGCCAAAGCTTTCAGGGGAGCATTTTCAAGCTTTTGGCACCATTTGTGAGTGAATTGCCAAAAGTCAGATTTTTGCTGAAATTGTGACCCCGGGGCTTAGGGATTTTTTCAAAAAAATATTTTCTGCCGGTTAAGTTTTTGAGGGCTGATTTCTTGTCCTGTGATAAAAAGGCTTCTGTTTCGAGTGCCAAACCATTCAGGAGAGCATTTTCAAGCTTTTGGCACCACTTTTGAGTGAATTGCCAAAAGTCAGATTTTTGCTGAAATTGTGACCCCGGGGCTTAGGGATTCTTTCAAAAAAATATTTTCTGCCGGTTAAGTTTTTGAGGGCTGATTTCTTGTCCTGTGATAAAAAGCCTTCTGTTTCGAGTGCCAAACCTTTTAGGAGAGCATTTTCAAGCTTTTGGCACCACTTTTGAGTGAATTGCCAAAAGTCAGATTTTTGCTGAAATTGTGACCCCGGGGCTTAGGGATATTTTCAAAAAAATATTTTCTGCCGGTTAATTTTTTGAGGGCTGATTTCTTGTCCTGTGATAAAAAGCCTTCTGTTTCGAGCGGCAAACCTTTCAGGAGAGCATTTTCAAGCTTTTGGCACCACCTTTGAGTGAATTGCCAAAAGTCAGATTTTTGCTGAAATTGTGACCCCGGGGCTTTGGGATTTTTTCAAAAAAATATTTTTTGCCGGTTAAGTTTTTGAGAGCTGATTTCTTGTCCTGTAATAAAAAGACTTCTGTTTCCATCGCCAAAGCTTTCAGGGGAGCATTTTCAAGCTTTTGGCACCATTTGTGAGTCAATTGCCAAAAATCAGATTTTTGCTGAAATTGTGACCCCGGGGCTTAGGGATTTTTTCAAAAAAATATTTTCTGCCGGTTAAGTTTTTGAGGGCTGATTTCTTGTCCTGTGATAAAAAGGCTTCTGTTTCCATCGCCAAAGCTTTCAGGGGAGCATTTTCAAGCTTTTGGCACCATTTTTGAGTGAATTGCCAAAAGTCAGATTTTTGCTGAAATTGTGACCCCGGGGCTTAGGGATTTTTTCAAAAAAATATTTTCTGCCGGTTAAGTTTTTGAGGGCTGATTTCTTGTCCTGTGATAAAAAGGCTTCTGTTTCCATCGCCAAAGCTTTCAGGGGAGCATTTTCAAGCTTTTGGCACCATTTTTGAGTGAATTGCCAAAAGTCAGATTTTTGCTGAAATTGTGACCCCGGGGCTTAGGGATTTTTTCAAAAAAATATTTTCTGCCGGTTAAGTTTTTGAGGGCTGATTTCTTGCCCTGTGATAAAAAGCCTTCTGTTTCGAGTGCCAAACCTTTGAGGAGAGCATTTTCAGGCTTTTGGCACCATTTTTGAGTGAATTGCCAAAAGTCAGATTTTTGCTGAAATTGTTCAAAAAAATATTTTCTGCCGGTTAAGTTTTTGAGGGCTGATTTCTTGTCCTGTGATAAAAAGGCTTCTGTTTCGAGTGCCAAACCTTTCAGGGGAGCATTTTCAAGCTTTTGGCACCATTTTTGAGTGAATTGCCAAAAGTCAGATTTTTGCTGAAATTGTGACCCCGGGGCTTAGGGATATTTTCAAAAAAATATTTTCTGCCGGTTAAGTTTTTGAGGGCTGATTTCTTGTCCTGTGATAAAAAGCCTTCTGTTTCGAGTGCCAAACCTTTCAGGAGAGCATTTTCAAGCTTTTGGCACCACCTTTGAGTGAATTGCCAAAAGTCAGATTTTTGCTGAAATTGTGACCCCGGGGCTTAGGGATTTTTTCAAAAAAATATTTTCTGCCGGTTAAGTTTTTGAGGGCTGATTTCTTGTCCTGTGATAAAAAGCCTTCTGTTTCGAGTGCCAAACCTTTCAGGGGAGCATTTTCAAGCTTTTGGCACCATTTTTGAGTGAATTGCCAAAAGTCAGATTTTTGCTGAAATTGTGACCCCGGGGCTTAGGGATTTTTTCAAAAAAATATTTTCTGCCGGTTAAGTTTTTGAGGGCTGATTTCTTGTCCTGTGATAAAAAGACTTCTGTTTCCATCGCCAAAGCTTTCAGGGGAGCATTTTCAAGCTTTTGGCACCATTTTTGAGTGAATTGCCAAAAGTCAGATTTTTGCTGAAATTGTGACCCCGGGGCTTAGGGATTTTTTCAAAAAAATATTTTCTGCCGGTTAAGTTTTTGAGGGCTGATTTCTTGACCTGTGATAAAAAGACTTCTGTTTCCATCGCCAAAGCTTTCAGGGGAGTATTTTCAAGCTTTTGGCACCATTTTTGAGTGAATTGCCAAAAGACAGATTTTTGCTGAAATTGTGACCCCGGGGCTTCGGGATTTTTTCAAAAAAATATTTTCTGCCGGTTAAGTTTTTCAGGGCTGATTTCTTGGCCTGTGATAAAAAGCCTTCTGTTTCGAGTGCCAAACCTTTCAGGAGAGCATTTTCAAGCTTTTGGCACCACTTTTGAGTGAATTGCCAAAAGTCAGATTTTTGCTGAAATTGTGACCCCGGGGCTTAGGGATTTTTTCAAAAAAATATTTTCTGCCGGTTAAGTTTTTGAGGGCTGATTTCTTGTCCTGTGATAAAAAGCCTTCTGTTTCGAGTGCCAAACCTTTCAGGAGAGCATTTTCAGGCTTTTGGCACCATTTTTGAGTGAATTGCCAAAAGTCAGATTTTTGCTGAAATTGTGACCCCGGGGCTTAGGGATATTTTCAAAAAAAATATTTTCTGCCGGTTACGTTTTTGAGGGCTGATTTCTTGTCCTGTGATAAAAAGGCTTCTGTTTCGAGTGCCAAACCTTTCAGGAGAGCATTTTCAAGCTTTTGGCACCACTTTTGAGTGAATTGCCAAAAGTCAGATTTTTGCTGAAATTGTGACCCCGGAGCTTAGGGATATTTTCAAAAAAATATTTTCTGCCGCTTAGGTTTTTGAGGGCTGATTTATTTTCCTTTGATAAAAAGACTTCTGTTTCCATCGCCAAAGCTTTCAGGGGACCATTTTCAGGCTTTTGGCACCATTTTTGAGTGAATTGCCAAAATTCAGATTTTTGCTGAAATTGTGACCCCGGGGCTTAGGGATTTTTTCAAAAAAATATTTTCTGCCGGTTAAGTTTTTGAGGGCTGATTTCTTGTCCTGTGATAAAAAGACTTCTGTTTCCATCGCCAAAGCTTTCAGGGGAGCATTTTCAAGCTTTTGGCACCATTTTTGAGTGAATTGCCAAAAGTCAGATTTTTGCTGAAATTGTGACCCCGGGGCTTAGGGATTTTTTCAAAAAAATATTTTCTGCCGGTTAAGTTTTTGAGGGCTGATTTCTTGTCCTGTGATAAAAAGCCTTCTGTTTCGAGTGCCAAACCGTTCAGGAGAGCATTTTCAAGCTTTTGGCACCATTTTTGAGTGAATTGCCAAAAGTCAGATTTTTGCTGAAATTGTGACCCCGGGGCTTAGGGATTTTTTCAAAAAAATATTTTCTGCCGGTTAAGTTTTTGAGGGCTGATTTCTTGTCCTGTGATAAAAAGCCATCTGTTTCGAGTGCCAAACCTTTCAGGAGAGCATTTTCAGGATTTTGGCACCATTTTTGAGTGAATTGCCAAAAGTCAGATTTTTGCTGAAATTGTGACCCCGGGGCTTAGGGATTTTTTCAAAAAAATATTTTCTGCCGGTTAAGTTTTTGAGGGCTGATTTCTTGTCCTGTGATAAAAAGCCTTCTGTTTCGAGTGCCAAACCTTTCAGGAGAGCATTTTCAAGCTTTTGGCACCATTTTTGAGTGAATTGCCAAAAGTCAGATTTTTGCTGAAATTGTGACCCCGGGGCTTAGGGATTTTTTCAAAAAAATATTTTCTGCCGGTTAAGTTTTTCAGGGCTGATTTCTTGTCCTGTGATAAAAAGCCTTCTGTTTCGAGTGCCAAACCTTTCAGGAGAGCATTTTCAAGCTTTTGGCACCATTTTTGAGTGAATTGCCAAAAGTCAGATTTTTGCTGAAATTGTGACCCCGGGGCTTAGGGATTTTTTCAAAAAAATATTTTCTGCCGGTTAAGTTTTTGAGGGCTGATTTCTTGTCCTGTGATAAAAAGCTTTCTGTTTCGAGTGCCAAACCTTTCAGGAGAGCATTTTCAAGCTTTTGGCACCATTTTTGAGTGAATTGCCAAAAGTCAGATTTTTGCTGAAATTGTGACCCCGGGGCTTAGGGATTTTTTCAAAAAAATATTTTCTGCCGGTTAAGTTTTTGAGGGCTGATTTCTTGACCTGTGATAAAAAGACTTCCGTTTCCATCGCCAAAGCTTTCAGGGGAGCATTTTCATGCTTTTGGCACCATTTTTGAGTGAATTGCCAAAAGTCAGATTTTTGCTGAAATTGTGACCCCGGGGCTTAGGGATTTTTTCAAAAAAATATTTTCTGCCGGTTAAGTTTTTCAGGGCTGATTTCTTGTCCTGTGATAAAAAGCCTTCTGTTTCGAGTGCCAAACCTTTCAGGAGAGCATTTTCAAGCTTTTGGCACCATTTTTGAGTGAATTGCCAAAAGTCAGATTTTTGCTGAAATTGTGACCCCGGGGGCTTAGGGATTTTTTCAAAAAAATATTTTCTGCCGGTTAAGTTTTTGAGGGCTGATTTCTTGACCTGTGATAAAAAGACTTCCGTTTCCATCGCCAAAGCTTTCAGGGGAGCATTTTCACGCTTTTGGCACCATTTTTGAGTGAATTGCCAAAAGTCAGATTTTTGCTGAAATTGTGACCCCGGGGCTTAGGGATTTTTTCAAAAAATTATTTTCTGCCGGTTAAGTTTTTGAGGGCTGATTTCTTGTCCTGTGATAAAAAGCCTTCTGTTTCGAGGGCCAAACCTTTCAGGAGAGCATTTTCAAGCTTTTGGCACCATTTTTGAGTGAATTGCCAAAAGTCAGATTTTTGCTGAAATTTTGACCCCGGGGCTTAGGGATTTTTTCAAAAAAATATTTTCTGCCGGTTAAGTTTTTGAGGGCTGATTTCTTGTCCTGTGATAAAAAGACTTCTGTTTCCATCGCCAAAGCTTTCAGGGGAGCATTTTCAAGCTTTTGGCACCATGTTTGAGTGAATTGCCAAAAGTCAGATTTTTGCTGAAATTGTGACTCCGGGGCTTAGGGATTTTTTCAAAAAAATATTTTCTGCCGGTTAAGTTTTTGAGGGCTGATTTCTTGTCCTGTGATAAAAAGCCTTCTGTTTCGAGTGCCAAACCTTTCAGGAGAGCATTTTCAAGCTTTTGGCACCACTTTTGAGTGAATTGCCAAAAGTCAGATTTTTGCTGAAATTGTGACCCCGGGGCTTAGGGATTTTTTAAAATAAATATTTTCTGCCGGTTAAGTTTTTGAGGGCTGATTTCTTGTCCTGTGATAAAAAGCCTTCTGTTTCGAGTGCCAAACCTTTCAGGAGAGCATTTTCAAGCTTTTGGCACCATTTTTGAGTGAATTGCCAAAAGTCAGATTTTTGCTGAAATTGTGACCCCGGGGCTTAGGGATTTTTTCAAAAAAATATTTTCTGCCGGTTAAGTTTTTGAGGGCTGATTTCTTGTCCTGTGATAAAAAGCCTTCTGTTTCGAGTGCCAAACCTTTCAGGAGAGCATTTTCAGGCTTTTGGCACCATTTTTGAGTGAATTGCCAAAAGTCAGATTTTTGCTGAAATTGTGACCCCGGGGCTTAGGGATTTTTTCAAAAAAATATTTTCTGCCGGTTAAGTTTTTGAGGGCTGATTTCTTGACCTGTGATAAAAAGACTTCCGTTTCCATCGCCAAAGCTTTCAGGGGAGCATTTTCACGCTTTTGGCACCATTTTTGAGTGAATTGCCAAAAGTCAGATTTTTGCTGAAATTGTGACCCCGGGGCTTAGGGATTTTTTCAAAAAAATATTTTCTGCCGGTTAAGTTTTTCAGGGCTGATTTCTTGTCCTGTGATAAAAAGCCTTCTGTTTCGAGTGCCAAACCTTTCAGGAGAGCATTTTCAAGCTTTTGGCACCATTTTTGAGTGAATTGCCAAAAGTCAGATTTTTGCTGAAATTGTGACCCCGGGGGCTTAGGGATTTTTTCAAAAAAATATTTTCTGCCGGTTAAGTTTTTGAGGGCTGATTTCTTGACCTGTGATAAAAAGACTTCCGTTTCCATCGCCAAAGCTTTCAGGGGAGCATTTTCACGCTTTTGGCACCATTTTTGAGTGAATTGCCAAAAGTCAGATTTTTGCTGAAATTGTGACCCCGGGGCTTAGGGATTTTTACAAAAAAATATTTTCTGCCGGTTAAGTTTTTGAGGGCTGATTTCTTGTCCTGTGATAAAAAGCCTTCTGTTTCGAGGGCCAAACCTTTCAGGAGAGCATTTTCAAGCTTTTGGCACCACTTTTGAGTGAATTGCCAAAAGTCAGATTTTTGCTGAAATTGTGACCCCGGGGCTTAGGGATTTTTTAAAATAAATATTTTCTGCTGGTTAAGTTTTTGAGGGCTGATTTCTTGACCTGTGATAAAAAGACTTCCGTTTCCATCGCCAAAGCTTTCAGGGGAGCATTTTCACGCTTTTGGCACCATTTTTGAGTGAATTGCCAAAAGTCAGATTTTTGCTGAAATTGTGACCCCGGGGCTTAGGGATTTTTTCAAAAAAATATTTTCTGCCGGTTAAGTTTTTGAGGGCTGATTTCTTGTCCTGTGATAAAAAGCCTTCTGTTTCGAGTGCCAAACCTTTCAGGAGAGCATTTTCAGGCTTTTGGCACCATTTTTGAGTGAATTGCCAAAAGTCAGATTTTTGCTGAAATTGTGACCCCGGGGCTTAGGGATTTTTTCAAAAAAATATTTTCTGCTGGTTAAGTTTTTGAGGGCTGATTTCTTGACCTGTGATAAAAAGACTTCCGTTTCCATCGCCAAAGCTTTCAGGGGAGCATTTTCACGCTTTTGGCACCATTTTTGAGTGAATTGCCAAAAGTCAGATTTTTGCTGAAATTGTGACCCCGGGGCTTAGGGATTTTTTCAAAAAAATATTTTCTGCCGGTTAAGTTTTTGAGGGCTGATTTCTTGTCCTGTGATAAAAAGCCTTCTGTTTCGAGTGCCAAACCTTTCAGGAGAGCATTTTCAAGCTTTTGGCACCACTTTTGAGTGAATTGCCAAAAGTCAGATTTTTGCTGAAATTGTGACCCCGGGGCTTAGGGATTTTTTAAAATAAATATTTTCTGCCGGTTAAGTTTTTGAGGGCTGATTTCTTGTCCTGTGATAAAAAGCTTTCTGTTTCGAGTGCCAAACCTTTCAGGAGAGCATTTTCAAGCTTTTGGCACCATTTTTGAGTGAATTGCCAAAAGTCAGATTTTTGCTGAAATTGTGACCCCGGGGCTTAGGGATTTTTTCAAAAAAATATTTTCTGCCGGTTAAGTTTTTGAGGGCTGATTTCTTGACCTGTGATAAAAAGACTTCCGTTTCCATCGCCAAAGCTTTCAGGGGAGAATTTTCACGCTTTTGGCACCATTTTTGAGTGAATTGCCAAAAGTCAGATTTTTGCTGAAATTGTGACCCCGGGGCTTAGGGATTTTTTCAAAAAAATATTTTCTGCCGGTTAAGTTTTTCAGGGCTGATTTCTTGTCCTGTGATAAAAAGCCTTCTGTTTCGAGGGCCAAACCTTTCAGGAGAGCATTTTCAAGCTTTTGGCACCATTTTTGAGTGAATTGCCAAAAGTCAGATTTTTGCTGAAATTGTGACCCCGGGGCTTAGGGATTTTTTCAAAAAAATATTTTCTGCCGGTTAAGTTTTTGAGGGCTGATTTCTTGTCCTGTGATAAAAAGACTTCTGTTTCCATCGCCAAAGCTTTCAGGGGAGCATTTTCAAGCTTTTGGCACCATGTTTGAGTGAATTGCCAAAAGTCAGATTTTTGCTGAAATTGTGACCCCGGGGCTTAGGGATTTTTTCAAAAAAATATTTTCTGCTGGTTAAGTTTTTGAGGGCTGATTTCTTGACCTGTGATAAAAAGACTTCCGTTTCCATCGCCAAAGCTTTCAGGGGAGCATTTTCACGCTTTTGGCACCATTTTTGAGTGAATTGCCAAAAGTCAGATTTTTGCTGAAATTGTGACCCCGGGGCTTAGGGATTTTTTCAAAAAAATATTTTCTGCCGGTTAAGTTTTTGAGGGCTGATTTCTTGTCCTGTGATAAAAAGCCTTCTGTTTCGAGTGCCAAACCTTTCAGGAGAGCATTTTCAGGCTTTTGGCACCATTTTTGAGTGAATTGCCAAAAGTCAGATTTTTGCTGAAATTGTGACCCCGGGGCTTAGGGATTTTTTCAAAAAAATATTTTCTGCCGGTTAAGTTTTTGAGGGCTGATTTCTTGTCCTGTGATAAAAAGACTTCTGTTTCCATCGCCAAAGCTTTCAGGGGAGCATTTTCAAGCTTTTGGCACCATTTTTGAGTGAATTGCCAAAAGTCAGATTTTTGCTGAAATTGTGACCCCGGGGCTTAGGGATTTTTTCAAAAAAATATTTTCTGCCGGTTAAGTTTTTGAGGGCTGATTTCTTGTCCTGTGATAAAAAGCCTTCTGTTTCGAGTGCCAAACCTTTCAGGAGAGCATTTTCAAGCTTTTGGCACCATTTTTGAGTGAATTGCCAAAAGTCAGATTTTTGCTGAAATTGTGACCCCGGGGCTTAGGGATTTTTTCAAAAAAATATTTTCTGCCGGTTAAGTTTTTCAGGGCTGATTTCTTGTCCTGTGATAAAAAGCCTTCTGTTTCGAGTGCCAAACCTTTCAGGAGAGCATTTTCAAGCTTTTGGCACCATTTTTGAGTGAATTGCCAAAAGTCAGATTTTTGCTGAAATTGTGACCCCGGGGGCTTAGGGATTTTTTCAAAAAAATATTTTCTGCCGGTTAAGTTTTTGAGGGCTGATTTCTTGACCTGTGATAAAAAGACTTCCGTTTCCATCGCCAAAGCTTTCAGGGGAGCATTTTCACGCTTTTGGCACCATTTTTGAGTGAATTGCCAAAAGTCAGATTTTTGCTGAAATTGTGACCCCGGGGCTTAGGGATTTTTTCAAAAAAATATTTTCTGCCGGTTAAGTTTTTGAGGGCTGATTTCTTGTCCTGTGATAAAAAGCCTTCTGTTTCGAGGGCCAAACCTTTCAGGAGAGCATTTTCAAGCTTTTGGCATCATTTTTGAGTGAATTGCCAAAAGTCAGATTTTTGCTGAAATTGTGACCCCGGGGCTTAGGGATTTTTTCAAAAAAATATTTTCTGCCGGTTAAGTTTTTGAGGGCTGATTTCTTGTCCTGTGATAAAAAGACTTCTGTTTCCATCGCCAAAGCTTTCAGGGGAGCATTTTCAAGCTTTTGGCACCATGTTTGAGTGAATTGCCAAAAGTCAGATTTTTGCTGAAATTGTGACCCCGGGGCTTAGGGATTTTTTCAAAAAAATATTTTCTGCCGGTTAAGTTTTTGAGGGCTGATTTCTTGTCCTGTGATAAAAAGCCTTCAGTTTCGAGTGCCAAACCTTTCAGGAGAGCATTTTCAAGCTTTTGGCACCACTTTTGAGTGAATTGCCAAAAGTCAGATTTTTGCTGAAATTGTGACCCCGGGGCTTAGGGATTTTTTAAAATAAATATTTTCTGCCGGTTAAGTTTTTGAGGGCTGATTTCTTGTCCTGTGATAAAAAGCCTTCTGTTTCGAGTGCCAAACCTTTCAGGAGAGCATTTTCAAGCTTTTGGCACCATTTTTGAGTGAATTGCCAAAAGTCAGATTTTTGCTGAAATTGTGACCCCGGGGCTTAGGGATTTTTTCAAAAAAATATTTTCTGCCGGTTAAGTTTTTGAGGGCTGATTTCTTGACCTGTGATAAAAAGACTTCCGTTTCCATCGCCAAAGCTTTCAGGGGAGCATTTTCACGCTTTTGGCACCATTTTTGAGTGAATTGCCAAAAGTCAGATTTTTGCTGAAATTGTGACCCCGGGGCTTAGGGATTTTTTCAAAAAAATATTTTCTGCCGGTTAAGTTTTTCAGGGCTGATTTCTTGTCCTGTGATAAAAAGCCTTCTGTTTCGAGTGCCAAACCTTTCAGGAGAGCATTTTCAAGCTTTTGGCACCATTTTTGAGTGAATTGCCAAAAGTCAGATTTTTGCTGAAATTGTGACCCCGGGGGCTTAGGGATTTTTTCAAAAAAATATTTTCTGCCGGTTAAGTTTTTGAGGGCTGATTTCTTGACCTGTGATAAAAAGACTTCCGTTTCCATCGCCAAAGCTTTCAGGGGAGCATTTTCACGCTTTTGGCACCATTTTTGAGTGAATTGCCAAAAGTCAGATTTTTGCTGAAATTGTGACCCCGGGGCTTAGGGATTTTTACAAAAAAATATTTTCTGCCGGTTAAGTTTTTGAGGGCTGATTTCTTGTCCTGTGATAAAAAGCCTTCTGTTTCGAGGGCCAAACCTTTCAGGAGAGCATTTTCAAGCTTTTGGCACCACTTTTGAGTGAATTGCCAAAAGTCAGATTTTTGCTGAAATTGTGACCCCGGGGCTTAGGGATTTTTTAAAATAAATATTTTCTGCCGGTTAAGTTTTTGAGGGCTGATTTCTTGTCCTGTGATAAAAAGCCTTCTGTTTCGAGTGCCAAACCTTTCAGGAGAGCATTTTCAAGCTTTTGGCACCATTTTTGAGTGAATTGCCAAAAGTCAGATTTTTGCTGAAATTGTGACCCCGGGGCTTAGGGATTTTTTCAAAAAAATATTTTCTGCCGGTTAAGTTTTTGAGGGCTGATTTCTTGTCCTGTGATAAAAAGACTTCTGTTTCCATCGCCAAAGCTTTCAGGGGAGCATTTTCAAGCTTTTGGCACCATTTTTGAGTGAATTGCCAAAAGTCAGATTTTTGCTGAAATTGTGACCCCGGGGCTTAGGGATTTTTTCAAAAAAATATTTTCTGCCGGTTAAGTTTTTGAGGGCTGATTTCTTGTCCTGTGATAAAAAGCCTTCTGTTTCGAGGGCCAAACCTTTCAGGAGAGCATTTTCAAGCTTTTGGCACCATTTTTGAGTGAATTGCCAAAAGTCAGATTTTTGCTGAAATTGTGACCCCGGGGCTTAGGGATTTTTTCAAAAAAATATTTTCTGCCGGTTAAGTTTTTGAGGGCTGATTTCTTGTCCTGTGATAAAAAGCCTTCTGTTTCGAGTGCCAAACCTTTCAGGAGAGCATTTTCAAGCTTTTGGCACCATTTTTGAGTGAATTGCCAAAAGTCAGATTTTTGCTGAAATTGTGACCCCGGGGCTTAGGGATTTTTTCAAAAAAATATTTTCTGCCGGTTAAGTTTTTGAGGGCTGATTTCTTGACCTGTGATAAAAAGACTTCCGTTTCCATCGCCAAAGCTTTCAGGGGAGAATTTTCACGCTTTTGGCACCATTTTTGAGTGAATTGCCAAAAGTCAGATTTTTGCTGAAATTGTGACCCCGGGGCTTAGGGATTTTTTCAAAAAAATATTTTCTGCCGGTTAAGTTTTTCAGGGCTGATTTCTTGTCCTGTGATAAAAAGCCTTCTGTTTCGAGGGCCAAACCTTTCAGGAGAGCATTTTCAAGCTTTTGGCACCATTTTTGAGTGAATTGCCAAAAGTCAGATTTTTGCTGAAATTGTGACCCCGGGGCTTAGGGATTTTTTCAAAAAAATATTTTCTGCCGGTTAAGTTTTTGAGGGCTGATTTCTTGTCCTGTGATAAAAAGACTTCTGTTTCCATCGCCAAAGCTTTCAGGGGAGCATTTTCAAGCTTTTGGCACCATGTTTGAGTGAATTGCCAAAAGTCAGATTTTTGCTGAAATTGTGACCCCGGGGCTTAGGGATTTTTTCAAAAAAATATTTTCTGCTGGTTAAGTTTTTGAGGGCTGATTTCTTGACCTGTGATAAAAAGACTTCCGTTTCCATCGCCAAAGCTTTCAGGGGAGCATTTTCACGCTTTTGGCACCATTTTTGAGTGAATTGCCAAAAGTCAGATTTTTGCTGAAATTGTGACCCCGGGGCTTAGGGATTTTTTCAAAAAAATATTTTCTGCCGGTTAAGTTTTTGAGGGCTGATTTCTTGTCCTGTGATAAAAAGCCTTCTGTTTCGAGTGCCAAACCTTTCAGGAGAGCATTTTCAGGCTTTTGGCACCATTTTTGAGTGAATTGCCAAAAGTCAGATTTTTGCTGAAATTGTGACCCCGGGGCTTAGGGATTTTTTCATAAAAATATTTTCTGCCGGTTAAGTTTTTGAGGGCTGATTTCTTGTCCTGTGATAAAAAGACTTCTGTTTCCATCGCCAAAGCTTTCAGGGGAGCATTTTCAAGCTTTTGGCACCATTTTTGAGTGAATTGCCAAAAGTCAGATTTTTGCTGAAATTGTGACCCCGGGGCTTAGGGATTTTTTCAAAAAAATATTTTCTGCCGGTTAAGTTTTTGAGGGCTGATTTCTTGTCCTGTGATAAAAAGCCTTCTGTTTCGAGTGCCAAACCTTTCAGGAGAGCATTTTCAAGCTTTTGGCACCATTTTTGAGTGAATTGCCAAAAGTCAGATTTTTGCTGAAATTGTGACCCCGGGGCTTAGGGATTTTTTCAAAAAAATATTTTCTGCCGGTTAAGTTTTTCAGGGCTGATTTCTTGTCCTGTGATAAAAAGCCTTCTGTTTCGAGTGCCAAACCTTTCAGGAGAGCATTTTCAAGCTTTTGGCACCATTTTTGAGTGAATTGCCAAAAGTCAGATTTTTGCTGAAATTGTGACCCCGGGGGCTTAGGGATTTTTTCAAAAAAATATTTTCTGCCGGTTAAGTTTTTGAGGGCTGATTTCTTGACCTGTGATAAAAAGACTTCCGTTTCCATCGCCAAAGCTTTCAGGGGAGCATTTTCACGCTTTTGGCACCATTTTTGAGTGAATTGCCAAAAGTCAGATTTTTGCTGAAATTGTGACCCCGGGGCTTAGGGATTTTTTCAAAAAAATATTTTCTGCCGGTTAAGTTTTTGAGGGCTGATTTCTTGTCCTGTGATAAAAAGCCTTCTGTTTCGAGGGCCAAACCTTTCAGGAGAGCATTTTCAAGCTTTTGGCATCATTTTTGAGTGAATTGCCAAAAGTCAGATTTTTGCTGAAATTGTGACCCCGGGGCTTAGGGATTTTTTCAAAAAAATATTTTCTGCCGGTTAAGTTTTTGAGGGCTGATTTCTTGTCCTGTGATAAAAAGACTTCTGTTTCCATCGCCAAAGCTTTCAGGGGAGCATTTTCAAGCTTTTGGCACCATGTTTGAGTGAATTGCCAAAAGTCAGATTTTTGCTGAAATTGTGACCCCGGGGCTTAGGGATTTTTTCAAAAAAATATTTTCTGCCGGTTAAGTTTTTGAGGGCTGATTTCTTGTCCTGTGATAAAAAGCCTTCAGTTTCGAGTGCCAAACCTTTCAGGAGAGCATTTTCAAGCTTTTGGCACCACTTTTGAGTGAATTGCCAAAAGTCAGATTTTTGCTGAAATTGTGACCCCGGGGCTTAGGGATTTTTTAAAATAAATATTTTCTGCCGGTTAAGTTTTTGAGGGCTGATTTCTTGTCCTGTGATAAAAAGCCTTCTGTTTCGAGTGCCAAACCTTTCAGGAGAGCATTTTCAAGCTTTTGGCACCATTTTTGAGTGAATTGCCAAAAGTCAGATTTTTGCTGAAATTGTGACCCCGGGGCTTAGGGATTTTTTCAAAAAAATATTTTCTGCCGGTTAAGTTTTTGAGGGCTGATTTCTTGACCTGTGATAAAAAGACTTCCGTTTCCATCGCCAAAGCTTTCAGGGGAGCATTTTCACGCTTTTGGCACCATTTTTGAGTGAATTGCCAAAAGTCAGATTTTTGCTGAAATTGTGACCCCGGGGCTTAGGGATTTTTTCAAAAAAATATTTTCTGCCGGTTAAGTTTTTCAGGGCTGATTTCTTGTCCTGTGATAAAAAGCCTTCTGTTTCGAGTGCCAAACCTTTCAGGAGAGCATTTTCAAGCTTTTGGCACCATTTTTGAGTGAATTGCCAAAAGTCAGATTTTTGCTGAAATTGTGACCCCGGGGGCTTAGGGATTTTTTCAAAAAAATATTTTCTGCCGGTTAAGTTTTTGAGGGCTGATTTCTTGACCTGTGATAAAAAGACTTCCGTTTCCATCGCCAAAGCTTTCAGGGGAGCATTTTCACGCTTTTGGCACCATTTTTGAGTGAATTGCCAAAAGTCAGATTTTTGCTGAAATTGTGACCCCGGGGCTTAGGGATTTTTTAAAATAAATATTTTCTGCCGGTTAAGTTTTTGAGGGCTGATTTCTTGTCCTGTGATAAAAAGCCTTCTGTTTCGAGTGCCAAACCTTTCAGGAGAGCATTTTCAAGCTTTTGGCACCATTTTTGAGTGAATTGCCAAAAGTCAGATTTTTGCTGAAATTGTGACCCCGGGGCTTAGGGATTTTTTCAAAAAAATATTTTCTGCCGGTTAAGTTTTTGAGGGCTGATTTCTTGTCCTGTGATAAAAAGCCTTCTGTTTCGAGTGCCAAACCTTTCAGGAGAGCATTTTGAGGCTTTTGGCACCATTTTTGAGTGAATTGCCAAAAGTCAGATTTTTGCTGAAATTGTGACCCCGGGGCTTAGGGATTTTTTCAAAAAAATATTTTCTGCCGGTTAAGTTTTTGAGGGCTGATTTCTTGTCCTGTGATAAAAAGCCTTCTGTTTCGAGGGCCAAACCTTTCAGGAGAGCATTTTCAAGCTTTTGGCACCATTTTTGAGTGAATTGCCAAAAGTCAGATTTTTGCTGAAATTGTGACCCCGGGGCTTAGGGATTTTTTCAAAAAAATATTTTCTGCCGGTTAAGTTTTTGAGGGCTGATTTCTTGTCCTGTGATAAAAAGCCTTCTGTTTCGAGTGCCAAACCTTTCAGGAGAGCATTTTCAAGCTTTTGGCACCATTTTTGAGTGAATTGCCAAAAGTCAGATTTTTGCTGAAATTGTGACCCCGGGGCTTAGGGATTTTTTAAAATAAATATTTTCTGCCGGTTAAGTTTTTGAGGGCTGATTTCTTGTCCTGTGATAAAAAGCCTTCTGTTTCGAGTGCCAAACCTTTCAGGAGAGCATTTTCAAGCTTTTGGCACCATTTTTGAGTGAATTGCCAAAAGTCAGATTTTTGCTGAAATTGTGACCCCGGGGCTTAGGGATTTTTTCAAAAAAATATTTTCTGCCGGTTAAGTTTTTGAGGGCTGATTTCTTGACCTGTGATAAAAAGACTTCCGTTTCCATCGCCAAAGCTTTCAGGGGAGCATTTTCACGCTTTTGGCACCATTTTTGAGTGAATTGCCAAAAGTCAGATTTTTGCTGAAATTGTGACCCCGGGGCTTAGGGATTTTTTCAAAAAAATATTTTCTGCCGGTTAAGTTTTTCAGGGCTGATTTCTTGTCCTGTGATAAAAAGCCTTCTGTTTCGAGTGCCAAACCTTTCAGGAGAGCATTTTCAAGCTTTTGGCACCATTTTTGAGTGAATTGCCAAAAGTCAGATTTTTGCTGAAATTGTGACCCCGGGGGCTTAGGGATTTTTTCAAAAAAATATTTTCTGCCGGTTAAGTTTTTGAGGGCTGATTTCTTGACCTGTGATAAAAAGACTTCCGTTTCCATCGCCAAAGCTTTCAGGGGAGCATTTTCACGCTTTTGGCACCATTTTTGAGTGAATTGCCAAAAGTCAGATTTTTGCTGAAATTGTGACCCCGGGGCTTAGGGATTTTTACAAAAAAATATTTTCTGCCGGTTAAGTTTTTGAGGGCTGATTTCTTGTCCTGTGATAAAAAGCCTTCTGTTTCGAGGGCCAAACCTTTCAGGAGAGCATTTTCAAGCTTTTGGCACCACTTTTGAGTGAATTGCCAAAAGTCAGATTTTTGCTGAAATTGTGACCCCGGGGCTTAGGGATTTTTTAAAATAAATATTTTCTGCCGGTTAAGTTTTTGAGGGCTGATTTCTTGTCCTGTGATAAAAAGCCTTCTGTTTCGAGTGCCAAACCTTTCAGGAGAGCATTTTCAAGCTTTTGGCACCATTTTTGAGTGAATTGCCAAAAGTCAGATTTTTGCTGAAATTGTGACCCCGGGGCTTAGGGATTTTTTCAAAAAAATATTTTCTGCCGGTTAAGTTTTTGAGGGCTGATTTCTTGTCCTGTGATAAAAAGCCTTCTGTTTCGAGTGCCAAACCTTTCAGGAGAGCATTTTGAGGCTTTTGGCACCATTTTTGAGTGAATTGCCAAAAGTCAGATTTTTGCTGAAATTGTGACCCCGGGGCTTAGGGATTTTTTCAAAAAAATATTTTCTGCCGGTTAAGTTTTTGAGGGCTGATTTCTTGTCCTGTGATAAAAAGCCTTCTGTTTCGAGGGCCAAACCTTTCAGGAGAGCATTTTCAAGCTTTTGGCACCATTTTTGAGTGAATTGCCAAAAGTCAGATTTTTGCTGAAATTGTGACCCCGGGGCTTAGGGATTTTTTCAAAAAAATATTTTCTGCCGGTTAAGTTTTTGAGGGCTGATTTCTTGTCCTGTGATAAAAAGCCTTCTGTTTCGAGTGCCAAACCTTTCAGGAGAGCATTTTCAAGCTTTTGGCACCATTTTTGAGTGAATTGCCAAAAGTCAGATTTTTGCTGAAATTGTGACCCCGGGGCTTAGGGATTTTTTCAAAAAAATATTTTCTGCCGGTTAAGTTTTTGAGGGCTGATTTCTTGTCCTGTGATAAAAAGCCTTCTGTTTCGAGTGCCAAACCTTTCAGGAGAGCATTTTCAAGCTTTTGGCACCATTTTTGAGTGAATTGCCAAAAGTCAGATTTTTGCTGAAATTGTGACCCCGGGGCTTAGGGATTTTTTCAAAAAAATATTTTCTGCCGGTTAAGTTTTTGAGGGCTGATTTCTTGTCCTGTGATAAAAAGCCTTCTGTTTCGAGGGCCAAACCTTTCAGGAGAGCATTTTCAAGCTTTTGGCACCATTTTTGAGTGAATTGCCAAAAGTCAGATTTTTGCTGAAATTGTGACCCCGGGGCTTAGGGATTTTTTCAAAAAAATATTTTCTGCCGGTTAAGTTTTTGAGGGCTGATTTCTTGTCCTGTGATAAAAAGACTTCTGTTTCCATCGCCAAAGCTTTCAGGGGATCATTTTCAAGCTTTTGGCACCATTTTTGAGTGAATTGCCAAAAGTCAGATTTTTGCTGAAATTGTGACCCCGGGGCTTAGGGATTTTTTCAAAAAAATATTTTCTGCCGGTTAAGTTTTTGAGGGCTGATTTCTTGTCCTGTGATAAAAAGCCTTCTGTTTCGAGTGCCAAACCTTTCAGGAGAGCATTTTCAGGCTTTTGGCACCATTTTTGAGTGAATTGCCAAAAGTCAGATTTTTGCTGAAATTGTGACCCCGGGGCTTAGGGATTTTTTCAAAAAAATATTTTCTGCCGGTTAAGTTTTTGAGGGCTGATTTCTTGTCCTGTGATAAAAAGACTTCCGTTTCCATCGCCAAAGCTTTCAGGGGAGCATTTTCACGCTTTTGGCACCATTTCTGAGTGAATTGCCAAAAGTCAGATTTTTGCTGAAATTGTGACCCCGGGGCTTAGGGATTTTATGAAGAAAAATATTTTCTGCCGGTTAAGTTTTTGAGGGCTTATTTCTTGTCCTGTGATAAAAAGCCTTCTATTTCGAGTGCCAAACCTTTCAGGAGAGCATTTTCAAGCTTTTGGCACCATTTTTGAGTGAATTGCCAAAAGTCAGATTTTTGCTGAAATTGTGACCCCGGGGCTTGGGATTTTTTCAAAAAAATATTTTCTGCTGGTTAAGTTTTTGAGGGCTGATTTCTTGTCCTGTGATAAAGAGACTTCTGTTTCCATCGCCAAAGCTTTCAGGGGAGCATTTTCAAGCTTTTGGCACCATTTTTGAGTGAATTGCCAAAAGTCAGATTTTTGCTGAAATTGTGACCCCGGGGCTTAGGGATTTTTTCAAAAAAATATTTTCTGCCGGTTAAGTTTTTGAGGGCTGATTTCTTGTCCAGTGATAAAAAGCCTTCTGTTTCGAGTGCCAAACCTTTCAGGAGAGCATCTTCAAGCTTTTGGCACCATTTTTGAGTGAATTGCCAAAAGTCAGATTTTTGCTGAAATTGTGACCCCGGGGCTTAGGGATTTTTTCAAAAAAATATTTTCTGCCGGTTAAGTTTTTGAGGGCTGATTTCTTGTCCTGTGATAAAAAGCCTTCTGTTTCGAGTGCCAAACCTTTCAGGAGAGCATTTTCAAGCTTTTGGCACCATTTTTGAGTGAATTGCCAAAAGTCAGATTTTTGCTGAAATTGTGACCCCGGGGCTTAGGGATTTTTTCAAAAAAATATTTTCTGCCGGTTAAGTTTTTGAGGGCTGATTTCTTGTCCAGTGATAAAAAGCCTTCTGTTTCGAGTGCCAAACCTTTCAGGAGAGCATCTTCAAGCTTTTGGCACCATTTTTGAGTGAATTGCCAAAAGTCAGATTTTTGCTGAAATTGTGACCCCGGGGCTTAGGGATTTTTTCAAAAAAATATTTTCTGCCGGTTAAGTTTTTGAGGGCTGATTTCTTGTCCTGTGATAAAAAGCCTTCTGTTTCGAGTGCCAAACCTTTCAGGAGAGCATTTTCAAGCTTTTGGCACCAATTTTGAGTGAATTGCCAAAAGTCAGATTTTTGCTGAAATTGTGACCCCGGGGCTTAGGGATTTTTTCAAAAAAATATTTTCTGCCGGTTAAGTTTTTGAGGGCTGATTTCTTGTCCTGTGATAAAAAGCCTTCTGTTTCGAGTGCCAAACCTTTCAGGAGAGCATTTTCAGGCTTTTGGCACCATTTTTGAGTGAATTGCCAAAAGTCAGATTTTTGCTGAAATTGTGACCCCGGGGCTTAGCGATTTTTTCAAAAAAATATTTTCTGCTGGTTAAGTTTTTGAGGGCTGATTTCTTGACCTGTGATAAAAAGACTTCCGTTTCCATCGCCAAAGCTTTCAGGGGAGCATTTTCACGCTTTTGGCACCATTTTTGAGTGAATTGCCAAAAGTCAGATTTTTGCTGAAATTGTGACCCCGGGGCTTAGGGATTTTTTCAAAAAAATATTTTCTGCCGGTTAAGTTTTTGAGGGCTGATTTCTTGTCCTGTGATAAAAAGCCTTCTGTTTCGAGTGCCAAACCTTTCAGGAGAGCATTTTCAAGCTTTTGGCACCATTTTTGAGTGAATTGCCAAAAGTCAGATTTTTGCTGAAATTGTGACCCCGGGGCTTAGGGATTTTTTCAAAAAAATATTTTCTGCCGGTTAAGTTTTTGAGGGCTGATTTCTTGTCCTGTGATAAAAAGACTTCTGTTTCGAGTGCCAAACCTTTCAGGAGAGCATTTTCAAGCTTTTGGCACCATTTGTGAGTGAATTGCCAAAAGTCAGATTTTTGCTGAAATTGTGACCCCGGGGCTTAGGGATTTTTTCAAAAAAATATTTTCTGCCGGTTAAGTTTTTGAGGGCTGATTTCTTGTCCTGTGATAAAAAGCCTTCTGTTTCGAGTGCCAAACCTTTCAGGAGAGCATTTTCAAGCTTTTGGCACCATTTTTGAGTGAATTGCCAAAAGTCAGATTTTTGCTGAAATTGTGACCCCGGGGCTTAGGGATTTTTTCAAAAAAATATTTTCTGCCGGTTAAGTTTTTGAGGGCTGATTTCTTGTCCTGTGATAAAAAGCCTTCTGTTTCGAGTGCCAAACCTTTCAGGAGAGCATTTTCAGACTTTTGGCACCATTTTTGAGTGAATTGCCAAAAGTCAGATTTTTGCTGAAATTGTGACCCCGGGGCTTAGGGATTTTTTCAAAAAAATATTTTCTGCTGGTTAAGTTTTTGAGGGCTGATTTCTTGACCTGTGATAAAAAGACTTCCGTTTCCATCGCCAAAGCTTTCAGGGGAGCATTTTCACGCTTTTGGCACCATTTCTGAGTGAATTGCCAAAAGTCAGATTTTTGCTGAAATTGTGACCCCGGGGCTTAGGGATTTTATGAAGAAAAATATTTTCTGCCGGTTAAGTTTTTGAGGGCTTATTTCTTGTCCTGTGATAAAAAGCCTTCTATTTCGAGTGCCAAACCTTTCAGGAGAGCATTTTCAAGCTTTTGGCACCAATTTTGAGTGAATTGCCAAAAGTCAGATTTTTGCTGAAATTGTGACCCCGGGGCTTAGGGATTTTTTCAAAAAAATATTTTCTGCCGGTTAAGTTTTTGAGGGCTGATTTCTTGTCCTGTGATAAAAAGCCTACTGTTTCGAGTGCCAAACCTTTCAGGAGAGCATTTTCAGGCTTTTGGCACCATTTTTGAGTGAATTGCCAAAAGTCAGATTTTTGCTGAAATTGTGACCCCGGGGCTTAGCGATTTTTTCAAAAAATTATTTTCTGCTGGTTAAGTTTTTGAGGGCTGATTTCTTGACCTGTGATAAAAAGACTTCCGTTTCCATCGCCAAAGCTTTCAGGGGAGCATTTTCACGCTTTTGGCACCATTTTTGAGTGAATTGCCAAAAGTCAGATTTTTGCTGAAATTGTGACCCCGGGGCTTAGGGATTTTTTCAAAAAAATATTTTCTGCCGGTTAAGTTTTTGAGGGCTGATTTCTTGTCCTGTGATAAAAAGCCTTCTGTTTCGAGTGCCAAACCTTTCAGGAGAGCATTTTCAAGCTTTTGGCACCATTTTTGAGTGAATTGCCAAAAGTCAGATTTTTGCTGAAATTGTGACCCCGGGGCTTAGGGATTTTTTCAAAAAAATATTTTCTGCCGGTTAAGTTTTTGAGGGCTGATTTCTTGTCCTGTGATAAAAAGACTTCTGTTTCCATCGCCAAAGCTTTCAGGGGAGCATTTTCAAGCTTTTGGCACCATGTTTGAGTGAATTGCCAAAAGTCAGATTTTTGCTGAAATTGTGACCCCGGGGCTTAGGGATTTTTTCAAAAAAATATTTTCTGCCGGTTAAGTTTTTGAGGGCTGATTTCTTGTCCTGTGATAAAAAGCCTTCTGTTTCGAGTGCCAAACCTTTCAGGAGAGCATTTTCAAGCTTTTGGCACCATTTTTGAGTGAATTGCCAAAAGTCAGATTTTTGCTGAAATTGTGACCCCGGGGCTTAGGGATTTTTTCAAAAAAATATTTTCTGCCGGTTAAGTTTTTGAGGGCTGATTTCTTGTCCTGTGATAAAAAGCCTTCTGTTTCGAGTGCCAAACCTTTCAGGAGAGCATTTTCAGACTTTTGGCACCATTTTTGAGTGAATTGCCAAAAGTCAGATTTTTGCTGAAATTGTGACCCCGGGGCTTAGGGATTTTTTCAAAAAAATATTTTCTGCTGGTTAAGTTTTTGAGGGCTGATTTCTTGACCTGTGATAAAAAGACTTCCGTTTCCATCGCCAAAGCTTTCAGGGGAGCATTTTCACGCTTTTGGCACCATTTCTGAGTGAATTGCCAAAAGTCAGATTTTTGCTGAAATTGTGACCCCGGGGCTTAGGGATTTTATGAAGAAAAATATTTTCTGCCGGTTAAGTTTTTGAGGGCTTATTTCTTGTCCTGTGATAAAAAGCCTTCTATTTCGAGTGCCAAACCTTTCAGGAGAGCATTTTCAAGCTTTTGGCACCAATTTTGAGTGAATTGCCAAAAGTCAGATTTTTGCTGAAATTGTGACCCCGGGGCTTAGGGATTTTTTCAAAAAAATATTTTCTGCCGGTTAAGTTTTTGAGGGCTGATTTCTTGTCCTGTGATAAAAAGCCTTCTGTTTCGAGTGCCAAACCTTTCAGGAGAGCATCTTCAAGCTTTTGGCACCATTTTTGAGTGAATTGCCAAAAGTCAGATTTTTGCTGAAATTGTGACCCCGGGGCTTAGGGATTTTTTCAAAAAAATATTTTCTGCCGGTTAAGTTTTTGAGGGCTGATTTCTTGTCCTGTGATAAAAAGCCTTCTGTTTCGAGTGCCAAACCTTTCAGGAGAGCATTTTCAAGCTTTTGGCACCATTTTTGAGTGAATTGCCAAAAGTCAGATTTTTGCTGAAATTGTGACCCCGGGGCTTAGGGATTTTTTCAAAAAAATATTTTCTGCCGGTTAAGTTTTTGAGGGCTGATTTCTTGTCCTGTGATAAAAAGACTTCTGTTTCCATCGCCAAAGCTTTCAGGGGAGCATTTTCAAGCTTTTGGCACCATTTGTGAGTGAATTGCCAAAAGTCAGATTTTTGCTGAAATTGTGACCCCGGGGCTTAGGGATTTTTTCAAAAAAATATTTTCTGCCGGTTAAGTTTTTGAGGGCTGATTTCTTGTCCTGTGATAAAAAGCCTTCTGTTTCGAGTGCCAAACCTTTCAGGAGAGCATTTTCAAGCTTTTGGCACCATTTTTGAGTGAATTGCCAAAAGTCAGATTTTTGCTGAAATTGTGACCCCGGGGCTTAGGGATTTTTTCAAAAAAATATTTTCTGCCGGTTAAGTTTTTGAGGGCTGATTTCTTGTCCTGTGATAAAAAGCCTTCTGTTTCGAGTGCCAAACCTTTCAGGAGAGCATTTTCAGGCTTTTGGCACCATTTTTGAGTGAATTGCCAAAAGTCAGATTTTTGCTGAAATTGTGACCCCGGGGCTTAGGGATTTTTTCAAAAAAATATTTTCTGCTGGTTAAGTTTTTGAGGGCTGATTTCTTGACCTGTGATAAAAAGACTTCCGTTTCCATCGCCAAAGCTTTCAGGGGAGCATTTTCACGCTTTTGGCACCATTTTTGAGTGAATTGCCAAAAGTCAGATTTTTGCTGAAATTGTGACCCCGGGGCTTAGAGATTTTTTCAAAAAAATATTTTCTGCCGGTTAAGTTTTTGAGGGCTGATTTCTTGTCCTGTGATAAAAAGCCTTCTGTTTCGAGTGCCAAACCTTTCAGGAGAGCATTTTCAAGCTTTTGGCACCATTTTTGAGTGAATTGCCAAAAGTCAGATTTTTGCTGAAATTGTGACCCCGGGGCTTAGGGATTTTTTCAAAAAAATATTTTCTGCCGGTTAAGTTTTTGAGGGCTGATTTCTTGTCCTGTGATAAAAAAGACTTCTGTTTCCATCGCCAAAGCTTTCAGGGGAGCATTTTCAAGCTTTTGGCACCATTTGTGAGTGAATTGCCAAAAGTCAGATTTTTGCTGAAATTGTGATCCCGGGGCTTAGGGATTTTTTCAAAAAAATATTTTCTGCCGGTTAAGTTTTTGAGGGCTGATTTCTTGTCCTGTGATAAAAAGCCTTCTGTTTCGAGTGCCAAACCTTTCAGGAGAGCATTTTCAAGCTTTTGGCACCATTTTTGAGTGAATTGCCAAAAGTCAGATTTTTGCTGAAATTGTGACCCCGGGGCTTAGGGATTTTTTCAAAAAAATATTTTCTGCCGGTCAAGTTTTTGAGGGCTGATTTCTTGTCCTGTGATAAAAAGACTTCTGTTTCCATCGCCAAAGCTTTCAGGAGAGCATTTTCAGACTTTTGGCACCATTTGTGAGTGAATTGCCAAAAGTCAGATTTTTGCTGAAATTGTGATCCCGGGGCTTAGGGATTTTTTCAAAAAAATATTTTCTGCCGGTTAAGTTTTTGAGGGCTGATTTCTTGTCCTGTGATAAAAAGCCTTCTGTTTCGAGTGCCAAACCTTTCAGGAGAGCATTTTCAAGCTTTTGGCACCATTTTTGAGTGAATTGCCAAAAGTCAGATTTTTGCTGAAATTGTGACCCCGGGGCTTAGGGATTTTTTAAAATAAATATTTTCTGCCGGTCAAGTTTTTGAGGGCTGATTTCTTGTCCTGTGATAAAAAGCCTTCTGTTTCGAGTGCCAAACCTTTCAGGAGAGCATTTTCAGACTTTTGGCACCATTTTTGAGTGAATTGCCAAAAGTCAGATTTTTGCTGAAATTGTGACCCCGGGGCTTGGGATTTTTTCAAAAAAATATTTTCTGCCGGTTAAGTTTTTGAGGGCTGATTTCTTGTCCTGTGATAAAAAGCCTTCTGTTTCGAGTGCCAAACCTTTCAGGAGAGCATCTTCAGGCATTTGGCACCATTTTTGAGTGAATTGCCAAAAGTCAGATTTTTGCTGAAATTGTTCAAAAAAATATTTTCTGCCGGTTAAGTTTTTGAGGGCTGATTTCTTGTCCTGTGATAAAGAGACTTCTGTTTCCATCGCCAAAGCTTTCAGGGGAGCATTTTCAAGCTTTTGGCACCATTTTTGAGTGAATTGCCAAAAGTCAGATTTTTGCTGAAATTGTGACCCCGGGGCTTAGGGATTTTTTCAAAAAAATATTTTCTGCCGGTTAAGTTTTTGAGGGCTGATTTCTTGTCCTGTGATAAAAAGCCTTCGGTTTCGAGTGCCAAACCTTTCAGGAGAGCATTTTCAAGCTTTTGGCACCATTTTTGAGTGAATTGCCAAAAGTCAGATTTTTGCTGAAATTGTGACCCCGGGGCTTAGGGATTTTTTCAAAAAAATATTTTCTGCCGGTTAAGTTTTTGAGGGCTGATTTCTTGTCCTGTGATAAAAAGCCTTCTGTTTCGAGTGCCAAACCTTTCAGGAGAGCATCTTCAGGCTTTTGGCACCATTTTTGAGTGAATTGCCAAAAGTCAGATTTTTGCTGAAATTGTTCAAAAAAATATTTTCTGCCGGTTAAGTTTTTGAGGGCTGATTTCTTGTCCTGTGATAAAGAGACTTCTGTTTCCATCGCCAAAGCTTTCAGGGGAGCATTTTCACGCTTTTGGCACCATTTTTGAGTGAATTGCCAAAAGTCAGATTTTTGCTGAAATTGTGACCCCGGGGCTTAGGGATTTTTTCAAAAAAATATTTTCTGCCGGTTAAGTTTTTGAGGACTGATTTCTTGTCCTGTGATAAAAAGCCTTCTGTTTCGAGTGCCAAACCTTTCAGGAGAGCATTTTCAAGCTTTTGGCACCATTTTTGAGTGAATTGCCAAAAGTCAGATTTTTGCTTAAATTGTGACCCCGGGGCTTAGGGATTTTTTCAAAAAAATATTTTCTGCCGGTTAAGTTTTTGAGGGCTGATTTCTTGTCCTGTGATAAAAAGCCTTCTGTTTCCATCGCCAAAGCTTTCAGGGAAGCATTTTCAAGCTTTTGGCACCATTTTTGAGTGAATTGCCAAAAGTCAGATTTTTGCTGAAATTGTTCAAAAAAATATTTTCTGCCGGTTAAGTTTTTGAGGGCTGATTTCTTGTCCTGTGATAAAAAGCCTTCTGTTTCGAGTGCCAAACCTTTCAGGAGAGCATCTTCAGGCTTTTGGCACCATTTTTGAGTGAATTGCCAAAAGTCAGATTTTTGCTGAAATTGCTCAAAAAAATATTTTCTGCCGGTTAAGTTTTTGAGGGCTGATTTCTTGTCCTGTGATAAAAAGCCTTCTGTTTCGAGTGCCAAAGCTTTCAGGGGAGCATTTTCACGCTCTTGGCACCAATTTTGAGTGAATTGCCAAAAGTCAGATTTTTGCTGAAATTGTGACCCCGGGGCTTAGGGATTTTTTCAAAAAAATATTTTCTGCCGGTTAAGTTTTTGAGGGCTGATTTCTTGTCCTGTGATAAAAAGCCTTCTGTTTCGAGTGCCAAACCTTTCAGGAGAGCATTTTCAGGCTTTTGGCACCATTTTTGAGTGAATTGCCAAAAGTCAGATTTTTGCTGAAATTGTGACCCCGGGGCTTAGGGATTTTTTCAAAAAAATATTTTCTGCTGGTTAAGTTTTTGAGGGCTGATTTCTTGACCTGTGATAAAAAGACTTCCGTTTCCATCGCCAAAGCTTTCAGGGGAGCATTTTCAAGCTTTTGGCACCATTTTTGAGTGAATTGCCAAAAGTCAGATTTTTGCTGAAATTGTGATCCCGGGGCTTAGGGATTTTTTCAAAAAAATATTTTCTGCCGGTTAAGTTTTTGAGGGCTGATTTCTTGTCCTGTGATAAAAAGCCTTCTGTTTCGAGTGCCAAACCTTTCAGGAGAGCATTTTCAAGCTTTTGGCACCATTTTTGAGTGAATTGCCAAAAGTCAGATTTTTGCTGAAATTGTGACCCCGGGGCTTAGGGATTTTTTCAAAAAAATATTTTCTGCCGGTCAAGTTTTTGAGGGCTGATTTCTTGTCCTGTGATAAAAAGACTTCTGTTTCCATCGCCAAAGCTTTCAGGAGAGCATTTTCAGACTTTTGGCACCATTTGTGAGTGAATTGCCAAAAGTCAGATTTTTGCTGAAATTGTGATCCCGGGGCTTAGGGATTTTTTCAAAAAAATATTTTCTGCCGGTTAAGTTTTTGAGGGCTGATTTCTTGTCCTGTGATAAAAAGCCTTCTGTTTCGAGTGCCAAACCTTTCAGGAGAGCATTTTCAAGCTTTTGGCACCATTTTTGAGTGAATTGCCAAAAGTCAGATTTTTGCTGAAATTGTGACCCCGGGGCTTAGGGATTTTTTAAAATAAATATTTTCTGCCGGTCAAGTTTTTGAGGGCTGATTTCTTGTCCTGTGATAAAAAGCCTTCTGTTTCGAGTGCCAAACCTTTCAGGAGAGCATTTTCAGACTTTTGGCACCATTTTTGAGTGAATTGCCAAAAGTCAGATTTTTGCTGAAATTGTGACCCCGGGGCTTGGGATTTTTTCAAAAAAATATTTTCTGCCGGTTAAGTTTTTGAGGGCTGATTTCTTGTCCTGTGATAAAAAGCCTTCTGTTTCGAGTGCCAAACCTTTCAGGAGAGCATCTTCAGGCATTTGGCACCATTTTTGAGTGAATTGCCAAAAGTCAGATTTTTGCTGAAATTGTTCAAAAAAATATTTTCTGCCGGTTAAGTTTTTGAGGGCTGATTTCTTGTCCTGTGATAAAGAGACTTCTGTTTCCATCGCCAAAGCTTTCAGGGGAGCATTTTCAAGCTTTTGGCACCATTTTTGAGTGAATTGCCAAAAGTCAGATTTTTGCTGAAATTGTGACCCCGGGGCTTAGGGATTTTTTCAAAAAAATATTTTCTGCCGGTTAAGTTTTTGAGGGCTGATTTCTTGTCCTGTGATAAAAAGCCTTCGGTTTCGAGTGCCAAACCTTTCAGGAGAGCATTTTCAAGCTTTTGGCACCATTTTTGAGTGAATTGCCAAAAGTCAGATTTTTGCTGAAATTGTGACCCCGGGGCTTAGGGATTTTTTCAAAAAAATATTTTCTGCCGGTTAAGTTTTTGAGGGCTGATTTCTTGTCCTGTGATAAAAAGCCTTCTGTTTCGAGTGCCAAACCTTTCAGGAGAGCATCTTCAGGCTTTTGGCACCATTTTTGAGTGAATTGCCAAAAGTCAGATTTTTGCTGAAATTGTTCAAAAAAATATTTTCTGCCGGTTAAGTTTTTGAGGGCTGATTTCTTGTCCTGTGATAAAGAGACTTCTGTTTCCATCGCCAAAGCTTTCAGGGGAGCATTTTCACGCTTTTGGCACCATTTTTGAGTGAATTGCCAAAAGTCAGATTTTTGCTGAAATTGTGACCCCGGGGCTTAGGGATTTTTTCAAAAAAATATTTTCTGCCGGTTAAGTTTTTGAGGACTGATTTCTTGTCCTGTGATAAAAAGCCTTCTGTTTCGAGTGCCAAACCTTTCAGGAGAGCATTTTCAAGCTTTTGGCACCATTTTTGAGTGAATTGCCAAAAGTCAGATTTTTGCTTAAATTGTGACCCCGGGGCTTAGGGATTTTTTCAAAAAAATATTTTCTGCCGGTTAAGTTTTTGAGGGCTGATTTCTTGTCCTGTGATAAAAAGCCTTCTGTTTCCATCGCCAAAGCTTTCAGGGAAGCATTTTCAAGCTTTTGGCACCATTTTTGAGTGAATTGCCAAAAGTCAGATTTTTGCTGAAATTGTTCAAAAAAATATTTTCTGCCGGTTAAGTTTTTGAGGGCTGATTTCTTGTCCTGTGATAAAAAGACTTCTGTTTCCATCGCCAAAGCTTTCAGGGGAGCATTTTCAAGCTTTTGGCACCATTTCTGAGTGAATTGCCAAAAGTCAGATTTTTGCTGAAATTGTGACCCCGGGGCTTAGGGATTTTTTCAAAAAAATATTTTCTGCCGGTTAAGTTTTTGAGGGCTGATTTCTTGTCCTGTGATAAAAAGACTTCTGTTTCCATCGCCAAAGCTTTCAGGGGAGCATTTTCAAGCTTTTGGCACTATTTTTGAGTGAATTGCCAAAAGTCAGATTCTTGCTGAAATTGTGACCCCGGGGCTTAGGGATTTTTTCAAAAAAATATTTTCTGCCGGTTAAGTTTTTGAGGGCTGATTTCTTGTCCTGTGATTAAAAGCCTTCTGTTTCGAGTGCCAAACCTTTCAGGAGAGCATTTTCAGGCTTTTGGCACCATTTTTGAGTGAATTGCCAAAAGTCAGATTTTTGCTGAAATTGTGACCCCGGGGCTTGGTTTTTTTTTTAAAAAAAATATTTTCTGCCGGTTAAGTTTTTGAGGGCTGATTTCTTGTCCTGTGATAAAAAGCCTTCTGTTTCGAGTGCCAAACCTTTCAGGAGAGCATTTTCAGGCTTTTGGCACCATTTTTGAGTGAATTGCCAAAAGTCAGATTTTTGCTGAAATTGTTCAAAAAAATATTTTCTGCCGGTTAAGTTTTTGAGGGCTGATTTCTTGTCCTGTGATAAAAAGCCTTCTGTTTCGAGTGCCAAACCTTTCAGGAGAGCATTTTCAAGCTTTTGGCACCATTTTTGAGTGAATTGCCAAAAGTCAGATTTTTGCTGAAATTGTGACCCCGGGGCTTAGGGATTTTTTCAAAAAAATATTTTCTGCCGGTTAAGTTTTTGAGGGCTGATTTCTTGTCCTGTGATAAAAAGCCTTCTGTTTCGAGTGCCAAACCTTTCAGGAGAGCATTTTCAAGCTTTTGGCACCATTTTTGAGTGAATTGCCAAAAGTCAGATTTTTGCTGAAATTGTGACCCCGGGGCTTAGGGATTTTTTCAAAAAAATATTTTCTGTCGGTTAAGTTTTTGAGGGCTGATTTCTTGTCCTGTGATAAAAAGCCTTCTGTTTCCATCGCCAAAGCTTTCAGGGGAGCATTTTCAGGCTTTTGGCACCATTTTTGAGTGAATTGCCAAAAGTCAGATTTTTGCTGAAATTGTGACCCCGGGGCTTAGGGATTTTTTCAAAAAAATATTTTCTGCCGGTTAAGTTTTTGAGGGCTGATTTCTTGTCCTGTGATAAAAAGCCTTCTGTTTCGAGTGCCAAACCTTTCAGGAGAGCATTTTCAGGCTTTTGGCACCATTTTTGAGTGAATTGCCAAAAGTCAGATTTTTTTCTGAAATTGTGACCCCGGGGCTTAGGGATTTTTTCAAAAAAATATTTTCTGCCGGTTAAGTTTTTGAGGGCTGATTTCTTGTCCTGTGATAAAAAGCCTTCTGTTTCGAGTGCCAAACCTTTCAGGAGAGCATTTTCAGGCTTTTGGCACCATTTTTGAGTGAATTGCCAAAAGTCAGATTTTTGCTGAAATTGTGACCCCGGGGCTTGGTTTTTTTTTTTTAAAAAATATTTTCTGCCGGTTAAGTTTTTGAGGGCTGATTTCTTGTCCTGTGATAAAAAGCCTTCTGTTTCGAGTGCCAAACCTTTCAGGAGAGCATTTTCAGGCTTTTGGCACCATTTTTGAGTGAATTGCCAAAAGTCAGATTTTTGCTGAAATTGTTCAAAAAAATATTTTCTGCCGGTTAAGTTTTTGAGGGCTGATTTCTTGTCCTGTGATAAAAAGCCTTCTGTTTCGAGTGCCAAACCTTTCAGGAGAGCATTTTCAAGCTTTTGGCACCATTTTTGAGTGAATTGCCAAAAGTCAGATTTTTGCTGAAATTGTGACCCCGGGGCTTAGGGATTTTTTCAAAAAAATATTTTCTGCCGGTTAAGTTTTTGAGGGCTGATTTCTTGTCCTGTGATAAAAAGCCTTCTGTTTCGAGTGCCAAACCTTTCAGGAGAGCATTTTCAAGCTTTTGGCACCATTTTTGAGTGAATTGCCAAAAGTCAGATTTTTGCTGAAATTGTGACCCCGGGGCTTAGGGATTTTTTCAAAAAAATATTTTCTGTCGGTTAAGTTTTTGAGGGCTGATTTCTTGTCCTGTGATAAAAAGCCTTCTGTTTCCATCGCCAAAGCTTTCAGGGGAGCATTTTCAAGCTTTTGGCACCATTTTTGAGTGAATTGCCAAAAGTCAGATTTTTGCTGAAATTGTGACCCCGGGGCTTAGGGATTTTTTCAAAAAAATATTTTCTGCCGGTTAAGTTTTTGAGGGCTGATTTCTTGTCCTGTGATAAAAAGCCTTCTGTTTCGAGTGCCAAACCTTTCAGGAGAGCATTTTCAGGCTTTTGGCACCATTTTTGAGTGAATTGCCAAAAGTCAGATTTTTGCTGAAATTGTGACCCCGGGGCTTAGGGATTTTTTCAAAAAAATATTTTCTGCTGGTTAAGTTTTTGAGGGCTGATTTCTTGACCTGTGATCAAAAGCCTTCCATTTCCATCGCCAAAGCTTTCAGGGGAGCATTTTCACGCTTTTGGCACCATTTTTGAGTGAATTGCCAAAAGTCAGATTTTTGCTGAAATTGTGACCCCGGGGCTTAGGGATTTTTTCAAAAAAATATTTTCTGCCGGTTAAGTTTTTGAGGGCTGATTTCTTGTCCTGTGATAAAAAGACTTCTGTTTCCATCGCCAAAGCTTTCAGGGGAGCATTTTCAAGCTTTTGGCACCATTTTTGAGTGAATTGCCAAAAGTCAGATTTTTGCTGAAATTGTGACCCCGGGGCTTGGTTTTTTTTTTAAAAAAAATATTTTCTGCCGGTTAAGTTTTTGAGGGCTGATTTCTTGTCCTGTGATAAAAAGCCTTCTGTTTCGAGTGCCAAACCTTTCAGGAGAGCATTTTCAGGCTTTTGGCACCATTTTTGAGTGAATTGCCAAAAGTCAGATTTTTGCTGAAATTGTTCAAAAAAATATTTTCTGCCGGTTAAGTTTTTGAGGGCTGATTTCTTGTCCTGTGATAAAGAGACTTCTGTTTCCATCGCCAAAGCTTTCAGGGGAGCATTTTCAAGCTTTTGGCACCATTTTTGAGTGAATTGCCAAAAGTCAGATTTTTGCTGAAATTGTGACCCCGGGGCTTAGGGATTTTTTCAAAAAAATATTTGCTGCCGGTTAAGTTTTTGAGGGCTGATTTCTTGTCCTGTGATAAAAAGCCTTCTGTTTCGAGTGCCAAACCTTTCAGGAGAGCATTTTCAAGCTTTTGGCACCATTTTTGAGTGAATTGCCAAAAGTCAGATTTTTGCTGAAATTGTGACCCCGGGGCTTAGGGATTTTTTCAAAAAAATATTTTCTGCCGGTTAAGTTTTTGAGGGCTGATTTCTTGTCCTGTGATAAAAAGCCTTCTGTTTCGAGTGCCAAACCTTTCAGGAGAGCATTTTCAAGCTTTTGGCACCATTTTTGAGTGAATTGCCAAAAGTCAGATTTTTGCTGAAATTGTGACCCCGGGGCTTAGGGATTTTTTCAAAAAAATATTTGCTGCCGGTTAAGTTTTTGAGGGCTGATTTCTTGTCCTGTGATAAAAAGCCTTCTGTTTCGAGTGCCAAACCTTTCAGGAGAGCATTTTCAAGCTTTTGGCACCATTTTTGAGTGAATTGCCAAAAGTCAGATTTTTGCTGAAATTGTGACCCCGGGGCTTAGGGATTTTTTCAAAAAAATATTTTCTGCCGGTTAAGTTTTTGAGGGCTGATTTCTTGTCCTGTGATAAAAAGCCTTCTGTTTCGAGTGCCAAACCTTTCAGGAGAGCATTTTCAAGCTTTTGGCACCATTTTTGAGTGAATTGCCAAAAGTCAGATTTTTGCTGAAATTGTGACCCCGGGGCTTAGGGATTTTTTCAAAAAAATATTTTCTGTCGGTTAAGTTTTTGAGGGCTGATTTCTTGTCCTGTGATAAAAAGCCTTCTGTTTCGAGTGCCAAACCTTTCAGGAGAGCATTTTCAGGCTTTTGGCACCATTTTTGAGTGAATTGCCAAAAGTCAGATTTTTGCTGAAATTGTTCAAAAAAATATTTTCTGCCGGTTAAGTTTTTGAGGGCTGATTTCTTGTCCTGTGATAAAGAGACTTCTGTTTCCATCGCCAAAGCTTTCAGGGGAGCATTTTCAAGCTTTTGGCACCATTTTTGAGTGAATTGCCAAAAGTCAGATTTTTGCTGAAATTGTGACCCCGGGGCTTAGGGATTTTTTCAAAAAAATATTTGCTGCCGGTTAAGTTTTTGAGGGCTGATTTCTTGTCCTGTGATAAAAAGCCTTCTGTTTCGAGTGCCAAACCTTTCAGGAGAGCATTTTCAAGCTTTTGGCACCATTTTTGAGTGAATTGCCAAAAGTCAGATTTTTGCTGAAATTGTGACCCCGGGGCTTAGGGATTTTTTCAAAAAAATATTTTCTGCCGGTTAAGTTTTTGAGGGCTGATTTCTTGTCCTGTGATAAAAAGCCTTCTGTTTCGAGTGCCAAACCTTTCAGGAGAGCATTTTCAAGCTTTTGGCACCATTTTTGAGTGAATTGCCAAAAGTCAGATTTTTGCTGAAATTGTGACCCCGGGGCTTAGGGATTTTTTCAAAAAAATATTTGCTGCCGGTTAAGTTTTTGAGGGCTGATTTCTTGTCCTGTGATAAAAAGCCTTCTGTTTCGAGTGCCAAACCTTTCAGGAGAGCATTTTCAAGCTTTTGGCACCATTTTTGAGTGAATTGCCAAAAGTCAGATTTTTGCTGAAATTGTGACCCCGGGGCTTAGGGATTTTTTCAAAAAAATATTTTCTGCCGGTTAAGTTTTTGAGGGCTGATTTCTTGTCCTGTGATAAAAAGCCTTCTGTTTCGAGTGCCAAACCTTTCAGGAGAGCATTTTCAAGCTTTTGGCACCATTTTTGAGTGAATTGCCAAAAGTCAGATTTTTGCTGAAATTGTGACCCCGGGGCTTAGGGATTTTTTCAAAAAAATATTTTCTGTCGGTTAAGTTTTTGAGGGCTGATTTCTTGTCCTGTGATAAAAAGCCTTCTGTTTCGAGTGCCAAACCTTTCAGGAGAGCATTTTCAGGCTTTTGGCACCATTTTTGAGTGAATTGCCAAAAGTCAGATTTTTGCTGAAATTGTGACCCCGGGGCTTGGTTTTTTTTTTAAAAAAAATATTTTCTGCCGGTTAAGTTTTTGAGGGCTGATTTCTTGTCCTGTGATAAAAAGCCTTCTGTTTCGAGTGCCAAACCTTTCAGGAGAGCATTTTCAGGCTTTTGGCACCATTTTTGAGTGAATTGCCAAAAGTCAGATTTTTGCTGAAATTGTTCAAAAAAATATTTTCTGCCGGTTAAGTTTTTGAGGGCTGATTTCTTGTCCTGTGATAAAGAGACTTCTGTTTCCATCGCCAAAGCTTTCAGGGGAGCATTTTCAAGCTTTTGGCACCATTTTTGAGTGAATTGCCAAAAGTCAGATTTTTGCTGAAATTGTGACCCCGGGGCTTAGGGATTTTTTCAAAAAAATATTTGCTGCCGGTTAAGTTTTTGAGGGCTGATTTCTTGTCCTGTGATAAAAAGCCTTCTGTTTCGAGTGCCAAACCTTTCAGGAGAGCATTTTCAAGCTTTTGGCACCATTTTTGAGTGAATTGCCAAAAGTCAGATTTTTGCTGAAATTGTGACCCCGGGGCTTAGGGATTTTTTCAAAAAAATATTTTCTGCCGGTTAAGTTTTTGAGGGCTGATTTCTTGTCCTGTGATAAAAAGCCTTCTGTTTCGAGTGCCAAACCTTTCAGGAGAGCATTTTCAAGCTTTTGGCACCATTTTTGAGTGAATTGCCAAAAGTCAGATTTTTGCTGAAATTGTGACCCCGGGGCTTAGGGATTTTTTCAAAAAAATATTTGCTGCCGGTTAAGTTTTTGAGGGCTGATTTCTTGTCCTGTGATAAAAAGCCTTCTGTTTCGAGTGCCAAACCTTTCAGGAGAGCATTTTCAAGCTTTTGGCACCATTTTTGAGTGAATTGCCAAAAGTCAGATTTTTGCTGAAATTGTGACCCCGGGGCTTAGGGATTTTTTCAAAAAAATATTTTCTGCCGGTTAAGTTTTTGAGGGCTGATTTCTTGTCCTGTGATAAAAAGCCTTCTGTTTCGAGTGCCAAACCTTTCAGGAGAGCATTTTCAAGCTTTTGGCACCATTTTTGAGTGAATTGCCAAAAGTCAGATTTTTGCTGAAATTGTGACCCCGGGGCTTAGGGATTTTTTCAAAAAAATATTTTCTGTCGGTTAAGTTTTTGAGGGCTGATTTCTTGTCCTGTGATAAAAAGCCTTCTGTTTCGAGTGCCAAACCTTTCAGGAGAGCATTTTCAGGCTTTTGGCACCATTTTTGAGTGAATTGCCAAAAGTCAGATTTTTGCTGAAATTGTTCAAAAAAATATTTTCTGCCGGTTAAGTTTTTGAGGGCTGATTTCTTGTCCTGTGATAAAGAGACTTCTGTTTCCATCGCCAAAGCTTTCAGGGGAGCATTTTCAAGCTTTTGGCACCATTTTTGAGTGAATTGCCAAAAGTCAGATTTTTGCTGAAATTGTGACCCCGGGGCTTAGGGATTTTTTCAAAAAAATATTTGCTGCCGGTTAAGTTTTTGAGGGCTGATTTCTTGTCCTGTGATAAAAAGCCTTCTGTTTCGAGTGCCAAACCTTTCAGGAGAGCATTTTCAAGCTTTTGGCACCATTTTTGAGTGAATTGCCAAAAGTCAGATTTTTGCTGAAATTGTGACCCCGGGGCTTAGGGATTTTTTCAAAAAAATATTTTCTGCCGGTTAAGTTTTTGAGGGCTGATTTCTTGTCCTGTGATAAAAAGCCTTCTGTTTCGAGTGCCAAACCTTTCAGGAGAGCATTTTCAAGCTTTTGGCACCATTTTTGAGTGAATTGCCAAAAGTCAGATTTTTGCTGAAATTGTGACCCCGGGGCTTGGGATTTTTTCAAAAAAATATTTTCTGCCGGTTAAGTTTTTGAGGGCTGATTTCTTGTCCTGTGATAAAAAGCCTTCTGTTTCGAGTGCCAAACCTTTCAGGAGAGCATTTTCAAGCTTTTGGCACCATTTTTGAGTGAATTGCCAAAAGTCAGATTTTTGCTGAAATTGTGACCCCGGGGCTTAGGGATTTTTTCAAAAAAATATTTTCTGTCGGTTAAGTTTTTGAGGGCTGATTTCTTGTCCTGTGATAAAAAGCCTTCTGTTTCGAGTGCCAAACCTTTCAGGAGAGCATTTTCAGGCTTTTGGCACCATTTTTGAGTGAATTGCCAAAAGTCAGATTTTTGCTGAAATTGTTCAAAAAAATATTTTCTGCCGGTTAAGTTTTTGAGGGCTGATTTCTTGTCCTGTGATAAATAGACTTCTGTTTCCATCGCCAAAGCTTTCAGGGGAGCATTTTCAAGCTTTTGGCACCATTTTTGAGTGAATTGCCAAAAGTCAGATTTTTGCTGAAATTGTGACCCCGGGGCTTAGGGATTTTTTCAAAAAAATATTTTCTGCCGGTTAAGTTTTTGAGGGCTGATTTCTTGTCCTGTGATAAAAAGCCTTCTGTTTCGAGTGCCAAACCTTTCAGGAGAGCATTTTCAAGCTTTTGGCACCATTTTTGAGTGAATTGCCAAAAGTCAGATTTTTGCTGAAATTGTGACCCCGGGGCTTAGGGATTTTTTCAAAAAAATATTTTCTGTCGGTTAAGTTTTTGAGGGCTGATTTCTTGTCCTGTGATAAAAAGCCTTCTGTTTCCATCGCCAAAGCTTTCAGGGGAGCATTTTCAAGCTTTTGGCACCATTTTTGAGTGAATTGCCAAAAGTCAGATTTTTGCTGAAATTGTGACCCCGGGGCTTAGGGATTTTTTCAAAAAAATATTTTCTGCCGGTTAAGTTTTTGAGGGCTGATTTCTTGTCCTGTGATAAAAAGCCTTCTGTTTCGAGTGCCAAACCTTTCAGGAGAGCATTTTCAAGCTTTTGGCACCATTTTTGAGTGAATTGCCAAAAGTCAGATTTTTGCTGAAATTGTGACCCCGGGGCTTAGGGATTTTTTCAAAAAAATATTTTCTGCCGGTTAAGTTTTTGAGGGCTGATTTCTTGTCCTGTGATAAAAAGCCTTCTGTTTCGAGTGCCAAACCTTTCAGGAGAGCATTTTCAGGCTTTTGGCACCATTTTTGAGTGAATTGCCAAAAGTCAGATTTTTTTCTGAAATTGTGACCCCGGGGCTTAGGGATTTTTTCAAAAAAATATTTTCTGCCGGTTAAGTTTTTGAGGGCTGATTTCTTGTCCTGTGATAAAAAGACTTCTGTTTCCATCGCCAAAGCTTTCAGGGGAGCATTTTCAAGCTTTTGGCACCATTTTTGAGTGAATTGCCAAAAGTCAGATTTTTGCTGAAATTGTGACCCCGGGGCTTGGTTTTTTTTTTAAAAAAAATATTTTCTGCCGGTTAAGTTTTTGAGGGCTGATTTCTTGTCCTGTGATAAAAAGCCTTCTGTTTCGAGTGCCAAACCTTTCAGGAGAGCATTTTCAGGCTTTTGGCACCATTTTTGAGTGAATTGCCAAAAGTCAGATTTTTGCTGAAATTGTTCAAAAAAATATTTTCTGCCGGTTAAGTTTTTGAGGGCTGATTTCTTGTCCTGTGATAAAGAGACTTCTGTTTCCATCGCCAAAGCTTTCAGGGGAGCATTTTCAAGCTTTTGGCACCATTTTTGAGTGAATTGCCAAAAGTCAGATTTTTGCTGAAATTGTGACCCCGGGGCTTAGGGATTTTTTCAAAAAAATATTTGCTGCCGGTTAAGTTTTTGAGGGCTGATTTCTTGTCCTGTGATAAAAAGCCTTCTGTTTCGAGTGCCAAACCTTTCAGGAGAGCATTTTCAAGCTTTTGGCACCATTTTTGAGTGAATTGCCAAAAGTCAGATTTTTGCTGAAATTGTGACCCCGGGGCTTAGGGATTTTTTCAAAAAAATATTTTCTGCCGGTTAAGTTTTTGAGGGCTGATTTCTTGTCCTATGATAAAAAGCCTTCTGTTTCGAGTGCCAAACCTTTCAGGAGAGCATTTTCAAGCTTTTGGCACCATTTTTGAGTGAATTGCCAAAAGTCAGATTTTTGCTGAAATTGTGACCCCGGGGCTTAGGGATTTTTTCAAAAAAATATTTTCTGTCGGTTAAGTTTTTGAGGGCTGATTTCTTGTCCTGTGATAAAAAGCCTTCTGTTTCCATCGCCAAAGCTTTCAGGGGACCATTTTCAAGCTTTTGGCACCATTTTTGAGTGAATTGCCAAAAGTCAGATTTTTGCTGAAATTGTGACCCCGGGGCTTAGGGATTTTTTTCAAAAAAATATTTTCTGCCGGTTAAGTTTTTGAGGGCTGATTTCTTGTCCTGTGATAAAAAGCCTTCTGTTTCGAGTGCCAAACCTTTCAGGAGAGCATTTTCAAGCTTTTGGCACCATTTTTGAGTGAATTGCCAAAAGTCAGATTTTTGCTGAAATTGTGACCCCGGGGCTTAGGGATTTTTTCAAAAAAATATTTTCTGCCGGTTAAGTTTTTGAGGGCTGATTTCTTGTCCTGTGATAAAGAGACTTCTGTTTCCATCGCCAAAGCTTTCAGGGGAGCATTTTCAAGCTTTTGGCACCATTTTTGAGTGAATTGCCAAAAGTCAGATTTTTGCTGAAATTGTGACCCCGGGGCTTAGGGATTTTTTCAAAAAAATATTTTCTGCCGGTTAAGTTTTTGAGGGCTGATTTCTTGTCCTGTGATAAAAAGCCTTCTGTTTCGAGTGCCAAACCTTTCAGGAGAGCATTTTCAAGCTTTAGGCACCATTTTTGAGTGAATTGCCAAAAGTCAGATTTTTGCTGAAATTGTGACCCCGGGGCTTAGGGATTTTTTCAAAAAAATATTTTCTGCCGGTTAAGTTTTTGAGGGCTGATTTCTTGTCCTGTGATAAAAAGCCTTCTGTTTCGAGTGAAAAACCTTTCAGGAGAGCATTTTCAGGCTTTTGGCACCAATTTTGGGTGAATTGCCAAAAGTCAGATTCTTGCTGAAATTGTGACCCCGGGGCTTAGGGATTTTTTCAAAAAAATATTTTCTGCCGGTTAAGTTTTTGAGGGATGATTTCTTGTCCTGTGATAAAAAGCCTTCTGTTTCGAGTGCCAAAGCTTTCAGGGGAGCATTTTCAAGCTTTTGGCACCATTTTTGAGTGAATTGCCAAAAGTCAGATTTTTGCTGAAATTGTGACCCCGGGGCTTAGGGATTTTTTCAAAAAAATATTTTCTGCCGGTTAAGTTTTTGAGGGCTGATTTCTTGTCCTGTGATAAAAAGCCTTCTGTTTTGAGTGCCAAACCTTTCAGGAGAGCATTTTTAGGCTTTTGGCACCATTTTTGAGTGAATTGCCAAAAGTCAGATTTTTGCTGAAATTGTTCAAAAAAATATTTTCTGCCGGTTAAGTTTTTGAGGGCTGATTTCTTGTCCTGTGATAAAGAGACTTCTGTTTCCATCGCCAAAGCTTTCAGGGGAGCATTTTCAAGCTTTTGGCACCATTTTTGAGTGAATTGCCAAAAGTCAGATTTTTGCTGAAATTGTGACCCCGGGGCTTAGGGATTCTTTCAAAAAAATATTTTCTGCCGGTTAAGTTTTTGAGGGCTGATTTCTTGTCCTGTTATAAAAAGCCTTCTGTTTCGAGTGCCAAACCTTTCAGGAGAGCATTTTCAAGCTTTTGGCACCATTTTTGAGTGAATTGCCAAAAGTCAGATTTTTGCTGAAATTGTGACCCCGGGGCTTAGGGATTTTTTCAAAAAAATATTTTCTGCCGGTTAAGTTTTTGAGGGCTGATTTCTTGTCCTGTGATAAAAAGCCTTCTGTTTCGAGTGCCAAACCTTTCAGGAGAGCATTTTCAGGCTTTTGGCACCATTTTTGAGTGAATTGCCAAAAGTCAGATTTTTGCTGAAATTGTGACCCCGGGGCTTAGGGATTTTTTCAAAAAAATATTTTCTGCTGGTTAAGTTTTTGAGGGCTGATTTCTTGACCTGTGATCAAAAGCCTTCCATTTCCATCGCCAAAGCTTTCAGGGGAGCATTTTCACGCTTTTGGCACCATTTTTGAGTGAATTGCCAAAAGTCAGATTTTTGCTGAAAATGTGACCCCGGGGCTTAGGGATTTTTTCAAAAAAATATTTTCTGCCGGTTAAGTTTTTGAGGGCTGATTTCTTGTCCTGTGATAAAAAGCCTTCTGTTTCGAGTGCCAAACCTTTCAGGAGAGCATTTTCAGGCTTTTGGCACCATTTTTGAGTGAATTGCCAAAAGTCAGATTTTTGCTGAAATTGTGACCCCGGGGCTTAGGGATTTTTTCAAAAAAATATTTTCTGCTGGTTAAGTTTTTGAGGGCTGATTTCTTGACCTGTGATCAAAAGCCTTCCATTTCCATCGCCAAAGCTTTCAGGGGAGCATTTTCACGCTTTTGGCACCATTTTTGAGTGAATTGCCAAAAGTCAGATTTTTGCTGAAAATGTGACCCCGGGGCTTAGGGATTTTTTCAAAAAAATATTTTCTGCCGGTTAAGTTTTTGAGGGCTGATTTCTTGTCCTGTGATAAAAAGCCTTCTGTTTCGAGTGCCAAACCTTTCAGGAGAGCATTTTCAGGCTTTTGGCACCATTTTTGAGTGAATTGCCAAAAGTCAGATTTTTGCTGTAATTGTGACCCCGGGGCTTAGGGATTTTTTCAAAAAAATATTTTCTGCTGGTTAAGTTTTTGAGGGCTGATTTCTTGTCCTGTGATAAAAAGCCTTCTGTTTCGAGTGCCAAACCTTTCAGGAGAGCATTTTCAGGCTTTGGCACCATTTTTGAGTGAATTGCCAAAAGTCAGATTTTTGCTGAAATTGTTCAAAAAAATATTTTCTGCCGGTTAAGTTTTTGAGGGCTGATTTCTTGTCCTGTGATAAAGAGACTTCTGTTTCCATCGCCAAAGCTTTCAGGGGAGCATTTTCAAGCTTTTGGCACCATTTTTGAGTGAATTGCCAAAAGTCAGATTTTTGCTGAAATTGTGACCCCGGGGCTTAGGGATTTTTTCAAAAAAATATTTTCTGCCGGTTAAGTTTTTGAGGGCTGATTTCTTGTCCTGTGATAAAAAGCCTTCTGTTTCGAGTGCCAAACCTTTCAGGAGAGCATTTTCAAGCTTTTGGCACCATTTTTGAGTAAATTGCCAAAAGTCAGATTTTTGCTGAAATTGTGACCCCGGGGCTTAGGGATTTTTTCAAAAAAATATTTTCTGCCGGTTAAGTTTTTGACGGCTGATTTCTTGTCCTGTGATAAAAAGCCTTCTGTTTCGAGTGCCAAACCTTTCAGGAGAGCATTTTCAGGCTTTTGGCACCATTTTTGAGTGAATTGCCAAAAGTCAGATTTTTGCTGAAATTGTGACCCCGGGGCTTAGGGATTTTTTCAAAAAAATATTTTCTGCCGGTTAAGTTTTTGAGGGCTGATTTCTTGACCTGTGATCAAAAGCCTTCCATTTCCATCGCCAAAGCTTTCAGGGGAGCATTTTCACGCTTTTGGCACCATTTTTGAGTGAATTGCCAAAAGTCAGATTTTTGCTGAAAATGTGACCCCGGGGCTTAGGGATTTTTTTTAAAAAATATTTTCTGCCGGTTAAGTTTTTGAGGGCTGATTTCTTGTCCTGTGATAAAAAGCCTTCTGTTTCGAGTGCCAAACCTTTCAGGAGAGCATTTTCAGGCTTTTGGCACGATTTTTGAGTGAATTGCCAAAAGTCAGATTTTTGCTGAAATTGTGACCCCGGGGCTTAGGGATTTTTTCAAAAAAATATTTTCTGCTGGTTAAGTTTTTGAGGGCTGATTTCTTGACCTGTGATCAAAAGCCTTCCATTTCCATCGCCAAAGCTTTCAGGGGAGCATTTTCACGCTTTTGGCACCATTTTTGAGTGAATTGCCAAAAGTCAGATTTTTGCTGAAAATGTGACCCCGGGGCTTAGGGATTTTTTCAAAAAAATATTTTCTGCCGGTTAAGTTTTTGCGGGCTGATTTCTTGTCCTGTGATAAAAAGCCTTCTGTTTCGAGTGCCAAACCTTTCAGGAGAGCATTTTCAGGCTTTTGGCACCATTTTTGAGTGAATTGCCAAAAGTCAGATTTTTGCTGAAATTGTGACCCCGGGGCTTAGGGATTTTTTCAAAAAAATATTTTCTGCCTGTTAAGTTTTTGAGGGCTGATTTCTTGTCCTGTGATAAAAAGCCTTCTGTTTCCATCGCCAAAGCTTTCAGGGGAGCATTTTCAAGCTTTTGGCACCATTTTTGAGTGAATTGCCAAAAGTCAGATTTTTGCTGAAATTGTGACCCCGGGGTTAGGGATTTTTTCAAAAAAATATTTTCTGCCGGTTAAGTTTTTGAGGGCTGATTTCTTGTCCTGTGATAAAAAGCCTTCTGTTTCGAGTGCCAAACCTTTCAGGAGAGCATTTTCAAGCTTTTGGCACCATTTTTGAGTGAATTGCCAAAAGTCAGATTTTTGCTGAAATTGTGACCCCGGGGCTTAGGGATTTTTTCAAAAAAATATTTTCTGCCGGTTAAGATTTGAGGGCTGATTTCTTGTCCTGTGATAAAGAGACTTCTGTTTCCATCGCCAAAGCTTTCAGGGGAGCATTTTCAAGCTTTTGGCACCATTTGTGAGTGAATTGCCAAAAGTCAGATTTTTGCTGAAATTGTGACCCCGGGGCTTAGGGATTTTTTCAAAAAAATATTTTCTGCCGGTTAAGTTTTTGAGGGCTGATTTCTTGTCCTGTGATAAAAAGCCTTCTGTTTCGAGTGCCAAACCTTTCAGGAGAGCATTTTCAGGCTTTTGGCACCATTTTTGAGTGAATTGCCAAAAGTCAGATTTTTGCTGAAATTGTGACCCCGGGGCTTAGGGATTTTTTCAAAAAAATATTTTCTGCTGGTTAAGTTTTTGAGGGCTGATTTCTTGACCTGTGATAAAAAGACTTCTGTTTCCATCGCCAAAGCTTTCAGGGGAGCATTTTCAAGCTTTTGGCACCATTTTTGAGTGAATTGCCAAAAGTCTGATTTTTGCTGAAATTGTGACCCCGGGGCTTGGGATTTTTTCAAAAAAATATTTTCTGCCGGTTAAGTTTTTGAGGGCTGATTTCTTGTCCTGTGATAAAAAGCCTTCTGTTTCGAGTGCCAAACCTTTCAGGAGAGCATTTTCAGGCTTTTGGCACCATTTTTGAGTGAATTGCCAAAAGTCAGATTTTTGCTGAAATTGTTCAAAAAAATATTTTCTGCCGGTTAAGTTTTTGAGGGCTGATTTCTTGTCCTGTGATAAAGAGACTTCTGTTTCCATCGCCAAAGCTTTCAGGGGAGCATTTTCAAGCTTTTGGCACCATTTTTGAGTGAATTGCCAAAAGTCAGATTTTTGCTGAAATTGTGACCCCGGGGCTTAGGGATTCTTTCAAAAAAATATTTTCTGCCGGTTAAGTTTTTGAGGGCTGATTTCTTGTCCTGTTATAAAAAGCCTTCTGTTTCGAGTGCCAAACCTTTCAGGAGAGCATTTTCAAGCTTTTGGCACCATTTTTGAGTGAATTGCCAAAAGTCAGATTTTTGCTGAAATTGTGACCCCGGGGCTTAGGGATTTTTTCAAAAAAATATTTTCTGCCGGTTAAGTTTTTGAGGGCTGATTTCTTGTCCTGTGATAAAAAGCCTTCTGTTTCGAGTGCCAAACCTTTCAGGAGAGCATTTTCAAGCTTTTGGCACCATTTTTGAGTGAATTGCCAAAAGTCAGATTTTTGCTGAAATTGTGACCCCGGGGCTTAGGGATTTTTTCAAAAAAATATTTTCTGCCGGTTAAGTTTTTGAGGGCTGATTTCTTGTCCTGTGATAAAGAGACTTCTGTTTCCATCGCCAAAGCTTTCAGGGGAGCATTTTCAAGCTTTTGGCACCATTTTTGAGTGAATTGCCAAAAGTCTGATTTTTGCTGAAATTGTGACCCCGGGGCTTGGGATTTTTTCAAAAAAATATTTTCTGCCGGTTAAGTTTTTGAGGGCTGATTTCTTGTCCTGTGATAAAAAGCCTTCTGTTTCGAGTGCCAAACCTTTCAGGAGAGCATTTTCAGGCTTTTGGCACCATTTTTGAGTGAATTGCCAAAAGTCAGATTTTTGCTGAAATTGTTCAAAAAAATATTTTCTGCCGGTTAAGTTTTTGAGGGCTGATTTCTTGTCCTGTGATAAAGAGACTTCTGTTTCCATCGCCAAAGCTTTCAGGGGAGCATTTTCAAGCTTTTGGCACCATTTTTGAGTGAATTGCCAAAAGTCAGATTTTTGCTGAAATTGTGACCCCGGGGCTTAGGGATTCTTTCAAAAAAATATTTTCTGCCGGTTAAGTTTTTGAGGGCTGATTTCTTGTCCTGTTATAAAAAGCCTTCTGTTTCGAGTGCCAAACCTTTCAGGAGAGCATTTTCAAGCTTTTGGCACCATTTTTGAGTGAATTGCCAAAAGTCAGATTTTTGCTGAAATTGTGACCCCGGGGCTTAGGGATTTTTTCAAAAAAATATTTTCTGCCGGTTAAGTTTTTGAGGGCTGATTTCTTGTCCTGTGATAAAGAGACTTCTGTTTCCATCGCCAAAGCTTTCAGGGGAGCATTTTCAAGCTTTTGGCACCATTTTTGAGTGAATTGCCAAAAGTCAGATTTTTGCTGAAATTGTGACCCCGGGGCTTAGGGATTTTTTCAAAAAAATATTTTCTGCCGGTTAAGTTTTTGAGGGCTGATTTCTTGTCCTGTGATAAAAAGCCTTCTGTTTCGAGTGCCAAACCTTTCAGGAGAGCATTTTCAGGCTTTTGGCACCATTTTTGAGTGAATTGCCAAAAGTCAGATTTTTGCTGAAATTGTGACCCCGGGGCTTAGGGATTTTTTCAAAAAAATATTTTCTGCTGGTTAAGTTTTTGAGGGCTGATTTCTTGACCTGTGATAAAAAGACTTCTGTTTCCATCGCCAAAGCTTTCAGGGGAGCATTTTCAAGCTTTTGGCACCATTTTTGAGTGAATTGCCAAAAGTCAGATTTTTGCTGAAATTGTGACCCCGGGGCTTGGGATTTTTTCAAAAAAATATTTTCTGCCGGTTAAGTTTTTGAGGGCTGATTTCTTGTCCTGTGATAAAAAGCCTTCTGTTTCGAGTGCCAAACCTTTCAGGAGAGCATTTTCAGGCTTTTGGCACCATTTTTGAGTGAATTGCCAAAAGTCAGATTTTTGCTGAAATTGTTCAAAAAAATATTTTCTGCCGGTTAAGTTTTTGAGGGCTGATTTCTTGTCCTGTGATAAAGAGACTTCTGTTTCCATCGCCAAAGCTTTCAGGGGAGCATTTTCAAGCTTTTGGCACCATTTTTGAGTGAATTGCCAAAAGTCAGATTTTTGCTGAAATTGTGACCCCGGGGCTTAGGGATTCTTTCAAAAAAATATTTTCTGCCGGTTAAGTTTTTGAGGGCTGATTTCTTGTCCTGTTATAAAAAGCCTTCCAGTTTCGAGTGCCAAACCTTTCAGGAGAGCATTTTCAGGCTTTTGGCACCATTTTTGAGTGAATTGCCAAAAGTCAGATTTTTGCTGAAATTGTGACCCCGGGGCTTAGGGATTTTTTCAAAAAAATATTTTCTGCCGGTTAAGTTTTTGAGGGCTGATTTCTTGACCTGTGATCAAAAGCCTTCCATTTCCATCGCCAAAGCTTTCAGGGGAGCATTTTCACGCTTTTGGCACCATTTTTGAGTGAATTGCCAAAAGTCAGATTTTTGCTGAAAATGTGACCCCGGGGCTTAGGGATTTTTTCAAAAAAATATTTTCTGCCGGTTAAGTTTTTGAGGGCTGATTTCTTGTCCTGTGATAAAAAGCCTTCTGTTTCGAGTGCCAAACCTTTCAGGAGAGCATTTTCAGGCTTTTGGCACCATTTTTGAGTGAATTGCCAAAAGTCAGATTTTTGCTGAAATTGTGACCCCGGGGCTTAGGGATTTTTTCAAAAAAATATTTTCTGCTGGTTAAGTTTTTGAGGGCTGATTTCTTGACCTGTGATAAAGAGACTTCTGTTTCCATCGCCAAAGCTTTCAGGGGAGCATTTTCACGCTTTTGGCACCATTTTTGAGTGAATTGCCAAAAGTCAGATTTTTGCTGAAATTGTGACCCCGGGGCTTGGGATTTTTTCAAAAAAATATTTTCTGCCGGTTAAGTTTTTGAGGGCTGATTTCTTGTCCTGTGATAAAAAGCCTTCTGTTTCGAGTGCCAAACCTTTCAGGAGAGCATTTTCAGGCTTTTGGCACCATTTTTGAGTGAATTGCCAAAAGTCAGATTTTTGCTGAAATTGTTCAAAAAAATATTTTCTGCCGGTTAAGTTTTTGAGGGCTGATTTCTTGTCCTGTGATAAAGAGACTTCTGTTTCCATCGCCAAAGCTTTCAGGGGAGCATTTTCAAGCTTTTGGCACCATTTTTGAGTGAATTGCCAAAAGTCAGATTTTTGCTGAAATTGTGACCCCGGGGCTTAGGGATTCTTTCAAAAAAATATTTTCTGCCGGTTAAGTTTTTGAGGGCTGATTTCTTGTCCTGTTATAAAAAGCCTTCTGTTTCGAGTGCCAAACCTTTCAGGAGAGCATTTTCAAGCTTTTGGCACCATTTTTGAGTGAATTGCCAAAAGTCAGATTTTTGCTGAAATTGTGACCCCGGGGCTTAGGGATTTTTTCAAAAAAATATTTTCTGCCGGTTAAGTTTTTGAGTGCTGATTTCTTGTCCTGTGATAAAAAGCCTTCTGTTTCGAGTGCCAAACCTTTCAGGAGAGCATTTTCAGGCTTTTGGCACCATTTTTGAGTGAATTGCCAAAAGTCAGATTTTTGCTGAAATTGTGACCCCGGGGCTTAGGGATTTTTTCAAAAAAATATTTTCTGCTGGTTAAGTTTTTGAGGGCTGATTTCTTGACCTGTGATCAAAAGCCTTCCATTTTCATCGCCAAAGCTTTCAGGGGAGCATTTTCACGCTTTTGGCACCATTTTTGAGTGAATTGCCAAAAGTCAGATTTTTGCTGAAAATGTGACCCCGGGGCTTAGGGATTTTTTCAAAAAAATATTTTCTGCCGGTTAAGTTTTTGAGGGCTGATTTCTTGTCCTGTGATAAAAAGCCTTCTGTTTCGAGTGCCAAACCTTTCAGGAGAGCATTTTCAGGCTTTTGGCACCATTTTTGAGTGAATTGCCAAAAGTCAGATTTTTGCTGAAATTGTGACCCCGGGGCTTAGGGATTTTTTCAAAAAAATATTTTCTGCCGGTTAAGTTTTTGAGGGCTGATTTCTTGTCCTGTGATAAAAAGCCTTCTGTTTCGAGTGCCAAACCTTTCAGGAGAGCATTTTCAGGCTTTTGGCACCATTTTTGAGTGAATTGCCAAAAGTCAGATTTTTGCTGAAATTGTGACCCCGGGGCTTAGGGATTTTTTCAAAAAAATATTTTCTGCTGGTTAAGTTTTTGAGGGCTGATTTCTTGACCTGTGATAAAAAGACTTCTGTTTCCATCGCCAAAGCTTTCAGGGGAGCATTTTCAAGCTTTTGGCACCATTTTTGAGTGAATTGCCAAAAGTCAGATTTTTGCTGAAATTGTGACCCCGGGGCTTGGGATTTTTTCAAAAAAATATTTTCTGCCGGTTAAGTTTTTGAGGGCTGATTTCTTGTCCTGTGATAAAAAGCCTTCTGTTTCGAGTGCCAAACCTTTCAGGAGAGCATTTTCAGGCTTTTGGCACCATTTTTGAGTGAATTGCCAAAAGTCAGATTTTTGCTGAAATTGTTCAAAAAAATATTTTCTGCCGGTTAAGTTTTTGAGGGCTGATTTCTTGTCCTGTGATAAAGAGACTTCTGTTTCCATCGCCAAAGCTTTCAGGGGAGCATTTTCAAGCTTTTGGCACCATTTTTGAGTGAATTGCCAAAAGTCAGATTTTTGCTGAAATTGTGACCCCGGGGCTTAGGGATTCTTTCAAAAAAAATTTTCTGCCGGTTAAGTTTTTGAGGGCTGATTTCTTGTCCTGTTATAAAAAGCCTTCTGTTTCGAGTGCCAAACCTTTCAGGAGAGCATTTTCAAGCTTTTGGCACCATTTTTGAGTGAATTGCCAAAAGTCAGATTTTTGCTGAAATTGTGACCCCGGGGCTTAGGGATTTTTTCAAAAAAATATTTTCTGCCGGTTAAGTTTTTGAGTGCTGATTTCTTGTCCTGTGATAAAAAGCCTTCTGTTTCGAGTGCCAAACCTTTCAGGAGAGCATTTTCAGGCTTTTGGCACCATTTTTGAGTGAATTGCCAAAAGTCAGATTTTTGCTGAAATTGTGACCCCGGGGCTTAGGGATTTTTTCAAAAAAATATTTTCTGCTGGTTAAGTTTTTGAGGGCTGATTTCTTGACCTGTGATCAAAAGCCTTCCATTTTCATCGCCAAAGCTTTCAGGGGAGCATTTTCACGCTTTTGGCACCATTTTTGAGTGAATTGCCAAAAGTCAGATTTTTGCTGAAAATGTGACCCCGGGGCTTAGGGATTTTTTCAAAAAAATATTTTCTGCCGGTTAAGTTTTTGAGGGCTGATTTCTAGTCCTGTGATAAAAAGCCTTCTGTTTCGAGTGCCAAACCTTTCAGGAGAGCATTTTCAGGCTTTTGGCACCATTTTTGAGTGAATTGCCAAAAGTCAGATTTTTGCTGAAATTGTGACCCCGGGGCTTAGGGATTTTTTCAAAAAAATATTTTCTGCTGGTTAAGTTTTTGAGGGCTGATTTCTTGACCTGTGATAAAAAGACTTCTGTTTCCATCGCCAAAGCTTTCAGGGGAGCATTTTCAAGCTTTTGGCACCATTTTTGAGTGAATTGCCAAAAGTCAGATTTTTGCTGAAATTGTGACCCCGGGGCTTGGGATTTTTTCAAAAAAATATTTTCTGCCGGTTAAGTTTTTGAGGGCTGATTTCTTGTCCTGTGATAAAAAGCCTTCTGTTTCGAGTGCCAAACCTTTCAGGAGAGCATTTTCAGGCTTTTGGCACCATTTTTGAGTGAATTGCCAAAAGTCAGATTTTTGCTGAAATTGTTCAAAAAAATATTTTCTGCCGGTTAAGTTTTTGAGGGCTGATTTCTTGTCCTGTGATAAAGAGACTTCTGTTTCCATCGCCAAAGCTTTCAGGGGAGCATTTTCAAGCTTTTGGCACCATTTTTGAGTGAATTGCCAAAAGTCAGATTTTTGCTGAAATTGTGACCCCGGGGCTTAGGGATTCTTTCAAAAAAATATTTTCTGCCGGTTAAGTTTTTGAGGGCTGATTTCTTGTCCTGTTATAAAAAGCCTTCTGTTTCGAGTGCCAAACCTTTCAGGAGAGCATTTTCAAGCTTTTGGCACCATTTTTGAGTGAATTGCCAAAAGTCAGATTTTTGCTGAAATTGTGACCCCGGGGCTTAGGGATTTTTTCAAAAAAATATTTTCTGCCGGTTAAGTTTTTGAGTGCTGATTTCTTGTCCTGTGATAAAAAGCCTTCTGTTTCGAGTGCCAAACCTTTCAGGAGAGCATTTTCAGGCTTTTGGCACCATTTTTGAGTGAATTGCCAAAAGTCAGATTTTTGCTGAAATTGTGACCCCGGGGCTTAGGGATTTTTTCAAAAAAATATTTTCTGCTGGTTAAGTTTTTGAGGGCTGATTTCTTGACCTGTGATCAAAAGCCTTCCATTTTCATCGCCAAAGCTTTCAGGGGAGCATTTTCACGCTTTTGGCACCATTTTTGAGTGAATTGCCAAAAGTCAGATTTTTGCTGAAAATGTGACCCCGGGGCTTAGGGATTTTTTCAAAAAAATATTTTCTGCCGGTTAAGTTTTTGAGGGCTGATTTCTAGTCCTGTGATAAAAAGCCTTCTGTTTCGAGTGCCAAACCTTTCAGGAGAGCATTTTCAGGCTTTTGGCACCATTTTTGAGTGAATTGCCAAAAGTCAGATTTTTGCTGAAATTGTGACCCCGGGGCTTAGGGATTTTTTCAAAAAAATATTTTCTGCCGGTTAAGTTTTTGAGGGCTGATTTCTTGTCCTGTGATAAAAAGCCTTCTGTTTCGAGTGCCAAACCTTTCAGGAGAGCATTTTCAGGCTTTTGGCACCATTTTTGAGTGAATTGCCAAAAGTCAGATTTTTGCTGAAATTGTGACCCCGGGGCTTAGGGATTTTTTCAAAAAAATATTTTCTGCTCGTTAAGTTTTTGAGGGCTGATTTCTTGACCTGTGATAAAAAGACTTCTGTTTCCATCGCCAAAGCTTTCAGGGGAGCATTTTCAAGCTTTTGGCACCATTTTTGAGTGAATTGCCAAAAGTCAGATTTTTGCTGAAATTGTGACCCCGGGGCTTGGGATTTTTTCAAAAAAATATTTTCTGCCGGTTAAGTTTTTGAGGGCTGATTTCTTGTCCTGTGATAAAAAGCCTTCTGTTTCGAGTGCCAAACCTTTCAGGAGAGCATTTTCAGGCTTTTGGCACCATTTTTGAGTGAATTGCCAAAAGTCAGATTTTTGCTGAAATTGTGACCCCGGGGCTTAGGGATTTTTTCAAAAAAATATTTTCTGCTGGTTAAGTTTTTGAGGGCTGATTTCTTGACCTGTGATCAAAAGCATTCCATTTCCATCGCCAAAGCTTTCAGGGGAGCATTTTCACGCTTTTGGCACCATTTTTGAGTGAATTGCCAAAAGTCAGATTTTTGCTGAAAATGTGACCCCGGGGCTTAGGGATTTTTTCAAAAAAATATTTTCTGCCGGTTAAGTTTTTGAGGGCTGATTTCTTGTCCTGTGATAAAAAGCCTTCTGTTTCGAGTGCCAAACCTTTCAGGAGAGCATTTTCAGGCTTTTGGCACCATTTTTGAGTGAATTGCCAAAAGTCAGATTTTTGCTGAAATTGTGACCCCGGGGCTTAGGGATTTTTTCAAAAAAATATTTTCTGCTCGTTAAGTTTTTGAGGGCTGATTTCTTGACCTGTGATAAAAAGACTTCTGTTTCCATCGCCAAAGCTTTCAGGGGAGCATTTTCAAGCTTTTGGCACCATTTTTGAGTGAATTGCCAAAAGTCAGATTTTTGCTGAAATTGTGACCCCGGGGCTTGGGATTTTTTCAAAAAAATATTTTCTGCCGGTTAAGTTTTTGAGGGCTGATTTCTTGTCCTGTGATAAAAAGCCTTCTGTTTCGAGTGCCAAACCTTTCAGGAGAGCATTTTCAGGCTTTTGGCACCATTTTTGAGTGAATTGCCAAAAGTCAGATTTTTGCTGAAATTGTGACCCCGGGGCTTAGGGATTTTTTCAAAAAAATATTTTCTGCTGGTTAAGTTTTTGAGGGCTGATTTCTTGACCTGTGATCAAAAGCATTCCATTTCCATCGCCAAAGCTTTCAGGGGAGCATTTTCACGCTTTTGGCACCATTTTTGAGTGAATTGCCAAAAGTCAGATTTTTGCTGAAAATGTGACCCCGGGGCTTAGGGATTTTTTCAAAAAAATATTTTCTGCCGGTTAAGTTTTTGAGGGCTGATTTCTTGACCTGTGATCAAAAGCCTTCCATTTCCATCGCCAAAGCTTTCAGGGGAGCATTTTCACGCTTTTGGCACCATTTTTGAGTGAATTGCCAAAAGTCAGATTTTTGCTGAAAATGTGACCCCGGGGCTTAGGGATTTTTTCAAAAAAATATTTTCTGCCGGTTAAGTTTTTGAGGGCTGATTTCTTGTCCTGTGATAAAAAGCCTTCTGTTTCGAGTGCCAAACCTTTCAGGAGAGCATTTTCAGGCTTTTGGCACCATTTTTGAGTGAATTGCCAAAAGTCAGATTTTTGCTGAAATTGTGACCCCGGGGCTTAGGGATTTTTTCAAAAAAATATTTTCTGCTGGTTAAGTTTTTGAGGGCTGATTTCTTGACCTGTGATCAAAAGCCTTCCATTTCCATCGCCAAAGCTTTCAGGGGAGCATTTTCACGCTTTTGGCACCATTTTTGAGTGAATTGCCAAAAGTCAGATTTTTGCTGAAAATGTGACCCCGGGGCTTAGGGATTTTTTCAAAAAAATATTTTCTGCCGGTTAAGTTTTTGAGGGCTGATTTCTTGTCCTGTGATAAAAAGCCTTCTGTTTCGAGTGCCAAACCTTTCAGGAGAGCATTTTCAGGCTTTTGGCACCATTTTTGAGTGAATTGCCAAAAGTCAGATTTTTGCTGAAATTGTGACCCCGGGGCTTAGGGATTTTTTCAAAAAAATATTTTCTGCTGGTTAAGTTTTTGAGGGCTGATTTCTTGTCCTGTGATAAAAAGCCTTCTGTTTCGAGTGCCAAACCTTTCAGGAGAGCATTTTCAGGCTTTGGCACCATTTTTGAGTGAATTGCCAAAAGTCAGATTTTTGCTGAAATTGTTCAAAAAAATATTTTCTGCCGGTTAAGTTTTTGAGGGCTGATTTCTTGTCCTGTGATAAAAAGCCTTCTGTTTCGAGTGCCAAACCTTTCAGGAGAGCATTTTCAGGCTTTTGGCACCATTTTTGAGTGAATTGCCAAAAGTCAGATTTTTGCTGAAATTGTGACCCCGGGGCTTAGGGATTTTTTCAAAAAAATATTTTCTGCTGGTTAAGTTTTTGAGGGCTGATTTCTTGACCTGTGATCAAAAGCATTCCATTTCCATCGCCAAAGCTTTCAGGGGAGCATTTTCACGCTTTTGGCACCATTTTTGAGTGAATTGCCAAAAGTCAGATTTTTGCTGAAAATGTGACCCCGGGGCTTAGGGATTTTTTCAAAAAAATATTTTCTGCCGGTTAAGTTTTTGAGGGCTGATTTCTTGACCTGTGATCAAAAGCCTTCCATTTCCATCGCCAAAGCTTTCAGGGGAGCATTTTCACGCTTTTGGCACCATTTTTGAGTGAATTGCCAAAAGTCAGATTTTTGCTGAAAATGTGACCCCGGGGCTTAGGGATTTTTTCAAAAAAATATTTTCTGCCGGTTAAGTTTTTGAGGGCTGATTTCTTGTCCTGTGATAAAAAGCCTTCTGTTTCGAGTGCCAAACCTTTCAGGAGAGCATTTTCAGGCTTTTGGCACCATTTTTGAGTGAATTGCCAAAAGTCAGATTTTTGCTGAAATTGTGACCCCGGGGCTTAGGGATTTTTTCAAAAAAATATTTTCTGCTGGTTAAGTTTTTGAGGGCTGATTTCTTGACCTGTGATCAAAAGCCTTCCATTTCCATCGCCAAAGCTTTCAGGGGAGCATTTTCACGCTTTTGGCACCATTTTTGAGTGAATTGCCAAAAGTCAGATTTTTGCTGAAAATGTGACCCCGGGGCTTAGGGATTTTTTCAAAAAAATATTTTCTGCCGGTTAAGTTTTTGAGGGCTGATTTCTTGTCCTGTGATAAAAAGCCTTCTGTTTCGAGTGCCAAACCTTTCAGGAGAGCATTTTCAGGCTTTTGGCACCATTTTTGAGTGAATTGCCAAAAGTCAGATTTTTGCTGAAATTGTGACCCCGGGGCTTAGGGATTTTTTCAAAAAAATATTTTCTGCTGGTTAAGTTTTTGAGGGCTGATTTCTTGTCCTGTGATAAAAAGCCTTCTGTTTCGAGTGCCAAACCTTTCAGGAGAGCATTTTCAGGCTTTGGCACCATTTTTGAGTGAATTGCCAAAAGTCAGATTTTTGCTGAAATTGTTCAAAAAAATATTTTCTGCCGGTTAAGTTTTTGAGGGCTGATTTCTTGTCCTGTGATAAAAAGCCTTCTGTTTCGAGTGCCAAACCTTTCAGGAGAGCATTTTCAGGCTTTTGGCACCATTTTTGAGTGAATTGCCAAAAGTCAGATTTTTGCTGAAATTGTGACCCCGGGGCTTAGGGATTTTTTCAAAAAAATATTTTCTGCCGGTTAAGTTTTTGAGGGCTGATTTCTTGTCCTGTGATAAAAAGCCTTCTGTTTCGAGTGCCAAACCTTTCAGGAGAGCATTTTCAAGCTTTTGGCACCATTTTTGAGTGAATTGCCAAAAGTCAGATTTTTGCTGAAATTGTGACCCCGGGGCTTAGGGATTTTTTCAAAAAAATATTTTCTGCCGGTTAAGTTTTTGAGGGCTGATTTCTTGTCCTGTGATAAAAAGCCTTCTGTTTCGAGTGCCAAACCTTTAAGGAGAGCATTTTCAGGCTTTTGGCACCATTTTTGAGTGAATTGCCAAAAGTCAGATTTTTGCTGAAATTGTGACCCCGGGGCTTAGGGATTTTTTCAAAAAAATATTTTCTGCTGGTTAAGTTTTTGAGGGCTGATTTCTTGACCTGTGATCAAAAGCCTTCCATTTCCATCGCCAAAGCTTTCAGGGGAGCATTTTCACGCTTTTGGCACCATTTTTGAGTGAATTGCCAAAAGTCAGATTTTTGCTGAAAATGTGACCCCGGGGCTTAGGGATTTTTTCAAAAAAATATTTTCTTGCGGTTAAGTTTTTGAGGGCTGATTTCTTGTCCTGTGATAAAAAGCCTTCTGTTTCGAGTGCCAAACCTTTCAGGAGAGCATTTTCAGGCTTTTGGCACCATTTTTGAGTGAATTGCCAAAAGTCAGATTTTTGCTGAAATTGTGACCCCGGGGCTTAGGGATTTTTTCAAAAAAATATTTTCTGCTGGTTAAGTTTTTGAGGGCTGATTTCTTGACCTGTGATCAAAAGCCTTCCATTTCCATCGCCAAAGCTTTCAGGGGAGCATTTTCACGCTTTTGGCACCATTTTTGAGTGAATTGCCAAAAGTCAGATTTTTGCTGAAAATGTGACCCCGGGGCTTAGGGATTTTTTCAAAAAAATATTTTCTGCCGCTTAAGTTTTTGAGGGCTGATTTCTTGTCCTGTGATAAAAAGCCTTCTGTTTCGAGTGCCAAACCTTTCAGGAGAGCATTTTCAGGCTTTTGGCACCATTTTTGAGTGAATTGCCAAAAGTCAGATTTTTGCTGAAATTGTGACCCCGGGGCTTAGGGATTTTTTCAAAAAAATATTTTCTGCCTGTTAAGTTTTTGAGGGCTGATTTCTTGTCCTGTGATAAAAAGCCTTCTGTTTCCATCGCCAAAGCTTTCAGGGGAGCATTTTCAAGCTTTTGGCACCATTTTTGAGTGAATTGCCAAAAGTCAGATTTTTGCTGAAATTGTGACCCCGGGGTTAGGGATTTTTTCAAAAAAATATTTTCTGCCGGTTAAGTTTTTGAGGGCTGATTTCTTGTCCTGTGATAAAAAGCCTTCTGTTTCGAGTGCCAAACCTTTCAGGAGAGCATTTTCAGGCTTTTGGCACCATTTTTGAGTGAATTGCCAAAAGTCAGATTTTTGCTGAAATTGTGACCCCGGGGCTTAGGGATTTTTTCAAAAAAATATTTTCTGCTGGTTAAGTTTTTGAGGGCTGATTTCTTGACCTGTGATAAAAAGACTTCTGTTTCCATCGCCAAAGCTTTCAGGGGAGCATTTTCAAGCTTTTGGCACCATTTTTGAGTGAATTGCCAAAAGTCAGATTTTTGCTGAAATTGTGACCCCGGGGCTTGGGATTTTTTCAAAAAAATATTTTCTGCCGGTTAAGTTTTTGAGGGCTGATTTCTTGTCCTGTGATAAAAAGCCTTCTGTTTCGAGTGCCAAACCTTACAGGAGAGCATTTTCAGGCTTTTGGCACCATTTTTGAGTGAATTGCCAAAAGTCAGATTTTTGCTGAAATTGTGACCCCGGGGCTTAGGGATTTTTTCAAAAAAATATTTTCTGCTGGTTAAGTTTTTGAGGGCTGATTTCTTGACCTGTGATCAAAAGCCTTCCATTTCCATCGCCAAAGCTTTCAGGGGAGCATTTTCCCGCTTTTGGCACCATTTTTGAGTGAATTGCCAAAAGTCAGATTTTTGCTGAAAATGTGACCCCGGGGCTTAGGGATTTTTTCAAAAAAATATTTTCTGCCGGTTAAGTTTTTGAGGGCTGATTTCTTGTCCTGTGATAAAAAGCCTTCTGTTTCGAGTGCCAAACCTTTCAGGAGAGCATTTTCAGGCTTTTGGCACCATTTTTGAGTGAATTGCCAAAAGTCAGATTTTTGCTGAAATTGTGACCCCGGGGCTTAGGGATTTTTTCAAAAAAATATTTTCTGCCGGTTAAGTTTTTGAGGGCTGATTTCTTGTCCTGTGATAAAAAGCCTTCTGTTTCGAGTGCCAAACCTTTCAGGAGAGCATGTTCAGGCTTTTGGCACCATTTTTGAGTGAATTGCCAAAAGTCAGATTTTTGCTGAAATTGTGACCCCGGGGCTTAGGGATTTTTTCAAAAAAATATTTTCTGCTGGTTAAGTTTTTGAGGGCTGATTTCTTGACCTGTGATAAAAAGACTTCTGTTTCCATCGCCAAAGCTTTCAGGGGAGCATTTTCAAGCTTTTGGCACCATTTTTGAGTGAATTGCCAAAAGTCAGATTTTTGCTGAAATTGTGACCCCGGGGCTTGGGATTTTTTCAAAAAAATATTTTCTGCCGGTTAAGTTTTTGAGGGCTGATTTCTTGTCCTGTGATAAAAAGCCTTCTGTTTCGAGTGCCAAACCTTTCAGGAGAGCATTTTCAGGCTTTTGGCACCATTTTTGAGTGAATTGCCAAAAGTCAGATTTTTGCTGAAATTGTGACCCCGGGGCTTAGGGATTTTTTTAAAAAAATATTTTCTGCTGGTTAAGTTTTTGAGGGCTGATTTCTTGACCTGTGATAAAAAGACTTCTGTTTCCATCGCCAAAGCTTTCAGGGGAGCATTTTCAAGCTTTTGGCACCATTTTTGAGTGAATTGCCAAAAGTCAGATTTTTGCTGAAATTGTGACCCCGGGGCTTGGGATTTTTTCAAAAAAATATTTTCTGCCGGTTAAGTTTTTGAGGGCTGATTTCTTGTCCTGTGATAAAAAGCCTTCTGTTTCGAGTGCCAAACCTTTCAGGAGAGCATTTTCAGGCTTTTGGCACCATTTTTGAGTGAATTGCCAAAAGTCAGATTTTTGCTGAAATTGTTCAAAAAAATATTTTCTGCCGGTTAAGTTTTTGAGGGCTGATTTCTTGTCCTGTGATAAAGAGACTTCTGTTTCCATCGCCAAAGCTTTCAGGGGAGCATTTTCAAGCTTTTGGCACCATTTTTGAGTGAATTGCCAAAAGTCAGATTTTTGCTGAAATTGTGACCCCGGGGCTTAGGGATTCTTTCAAAAAAATATTTTCTGCCGGTTAAGTTTTTGAGGGCTGATTTCTTGTCCTGTTATAAAAAGCCTTCTGTTTCGAGTGCCAAACCTTTCAGGAGAGCATTTTCAAGCTTTTGGCACCATTTTTGAGTGAATTGCCAAAAGTCAGATTTTTGCTGAAATTGTGACCCCGGGGCTTAGGGATTTTTTCAAAAAAATATTTTCTGCCGGTTAAGTTTTTGACGGCTGATTTCTTGTCCTGTGATAAAAAGCCTTCTGTTTCGAGTGCCAAACCTTTCAGGAGAGCATTTTCAGGCTTTTGGCACCATTTTTGAGTGAATTGCCAAAAGTCAGATTTTTGCTGAAATTGTGACCCCGGGGCTTAGGGATTTTTTCAAAAAAATATTTTCTGCTGGTTAAGTTTTTGAGGGCTGATTTCTTGACCTGTGATCAAAAGCCTTCCATTTCCATCGCCAAAGCTTTCAGGGGAGCATTTTCACGCTTTTGGCACCATTTTTGAGTGAATTGCCAAAAGTCAGATTTTTGCTGAAAATGTGACCCCGGGGCTTAGGGATTTTTTCAAAAAAATATTTTCTGCCGGTTAAGTTTTTGAGGGCTGATTTCTTGTCCTGTGATAAAAAGCCTTCTGTTTCGAGTGCCAAACCTTTCAGGAGAGCATTTTCAGGCTTTTGGCACCATTTTTGAGTGAATTGCCAAAAGTCAGATTTTTGCTGAAATTGTGACCCCGGGGCTTAGGGATTTTTTCAAAAAAATATTTTCTGCTGCTTAAGTTTTTGAGGGCTGATTTCTTGACCTGTGATCAAAAGCCTTCCATTTCCATCGTCAAAGCTTTCAGGGGAGCATTTTCACGCTTTTGGCACCATTTTTGAGTGAATTGCCAAAAGTCAGATTTTTGCTGAAAATGTGACCCCGGGGCTTAGGGATTTTTTCAAAAAAATATTTTCTGCCGGTTAAGTTTTTGAGGGCTGATTTCTTGTCCTGTGATAAAAAGCCTTCTGTTTCGAGTGCCAAACCTTTCAGGAGAGCATTTTCAGGCTTTTGGCACCATTTTTGAGTGAATTGCCAAAAGTCAGATTTTTGCTGAAATTGTGACCCCGGGGCTTAGGGATTTTTTCAAAAAAATATTTTCTGCTGGTTAAGTTTTTGAGGGCTGATTTCTTGTCCTGTGATAAAAAGCCTTCTGTTTCGAGTGCCAAACCTTTCAGGAGAGCATTTTCAGGCTTTTGGCACCATTTTTGAGTGAATTGCCAAAAGTCAGATTTTTGCTGAAATTGTGACCCCGGGGCTTAGGGATTTTTTCAAAAAAATATTTTCTGCTGGTTAAGTTTTTGAGGGCTGATTTCTTGACCTGTGATAAAGAGACTTCTGTTTCCATCGCCAAAGCTTTCAGGGGAGCATTTTCACGCTTTTGGCACCATTTTTGAGTGAATTGCCAAAAGTCAGATTTTTGCTGAAAATGTGACCCAGGGGCTTAGGGATTTTTTCAAAAAAAAATATTTTCTGCCGGTTAAGTTTTTGAGGGCTGATTTCTTGACCTGTGATAAAAAGACTTCCGTTTCCATCGCCAAAGCTTTCAGGGGAGCATTTTCACGCTTTTGGCACCATTTTTGAGTGAATTGACAAAAGTCAGATTTTTGCTGAAATTGTGACCCCGGGGCTTAGGGATTTTTTCAAAAAAATATTTTCTGCCGGTTAAGTTTTTGAGGGCTGATTTCTTGTCCTGTGATAAAAAGCCTTCTGTTTCGAGTGCCAAACCTTTCAGGAGAGCATTTTCAGGCTCTTGGCACCATTTTTGAGTGAATTGCCAAAAGTCAGATTTTTGCTGAAATTGTTCAAAAAAATATTTTCTGCTGGTTAAGTTTTTGAGGGCTGATTTCTTGACCTGTGATAAAGAGACTTCTGTTTCCATCGCCAAACCTTTCAGGAGAGCATTTTCAAGCTTCTGGCACCATTTTTGAGTCAGTTGCCAAAAGTCAGATTTTTGCTGAAATTGTGACCCCGGGGCTTAGGGATTTTTTCAAAAAAATATTTTCTGCTGGTTAAGTTTTTGAGGGCTGATTTCTTGACCTGTGATAAAGAGACTTCTGTTTCCATCGCCAAAGCTTTCAGGGGAGCATTTTCACGCTTTTGGCACCATTTTTGAGTGAATTGCCAAAAGTCAGATTTTTGCTGAAAATGTGACCCCGGGGCTTAGGGATTTTTTCAAAAAAATATTTTCTGCCGGTTAAGTTTTTGAGGGCTGATTTCTTGTCCTGTGATAAAAAGCCTTCTGTTTCGAGTGCCAAACCTTTCAGGAGAGCATTTTCAGGCTTTTGGCACCATTTTTGAGTGAATTGCCAAAAGTCAGATTTTTGCTGAAATTGTGACCCCGGGGCTTAGGGATTTTTTCAAAAAAAATATTTTCTGCTGGTTAAGTTTTTGAGGGCTGATTTCTTGACCTGTGATAAAAAGACTTCCGTTTCCATCGCCAAAGCTTTCAGGGGAGCATTTTCACGCTTTTGGCACCATTTTTGAGTGAATTGCCAAAAGTCAGATTTTTGCTTAAAATGTGACCCCGGGGCTTAGGGATTTTTTCAAAAAAATATTTTCTGCCGGTTAAGTTTTTGAGGGCTGATTTCTTGTCCTGTGATAAAAAGCCTTCTGTTTTGAGTGCCAAACCTTTCAGGAGAGCATTTTCAGGCTTTTGGCACCATTTTTGAGTGAATTGCCAAAAGTCAGATTTTTGCTGAAATTGTGACCCCGGGGCTTAGGGATTTTTTCAAAAAAATATTTTCTGCTGGTTAAGTTTTTGAGGGCTGATTTCTTGACCTGTGATAAAAAGACTTCCGTTTCCATCGCCAAAGCTTTCAGGGGAGCATTTTCAGGCTTTTGGCACCATTTTTGAGTGAATTGCCAAAAGTCAGATTTTTGCTGAAATTGTGACCCCGGGGCTTAGGGATTTTTTCAAAAAAATATTTTCTGCTGGTTAAGTTTTTGAGGGCTGATTTCTTGACCTGTGATAAAGAGACTTCTGTTTCCATCGCCAAAGCTTTCAGGGGAGCATTTTCAAGCTTTTGGCACCATTTTTGAGTGAATTGCCAAAAGTCAGATTTTTGCTGAAATTGTGACCCCGGGGCTTAGGGATTTTTTCAAAAAAATATTTTCTGCCGGTTAAGTTTTTGAGGGCTGATTTCTTGTCCTGTGATAAAAAGCCTTCTGTTTCGAGTGCCAAACCTTTCAGGAGAGCATTTTCAAGCTTTTGGCACCATTTTTGAGTGAATTGCCAAAAGTCAGATTTTTGCTGAAAATGTGATCCCGGGGCTTAGGGATTTTTTCAAAAAAATATTTTCTGCCGGTTAAGTTTTTGAGGGCTGATTTCTTGTCCTGTGATAAAAAGCCTTCTGTTTCGAGTGCCAAACCTTTCAGGAGAGCATTTTCAAGCTTTTGGCACCATTTTTGAGTGAATTGCCAAAAGTCAGAATTTTGCTGAAATTGTGACCCCGGGGCTTAGGGATTTTTTCAAAAAAATATTTTCTGCCTGTTTAAGTTTTTGAGGGCTGATTTCTTGTCCTGTGATAAAAAGACTTCTGTTTCCATCGCCAAAGCTTTCAGGGGAGCATTTTCAAGCTTTTGGCACCATTTTTGAGTGAATTGCCAAAAGTCAGATTTTTGCTGAAATTGTTCAAAAAAATATTTTCTGCCGGTTAAGTTTTTGAGGGCTGATTTCTTGTCCTGTGATAAAAAGACTTCTGTTTCCATCGCCAAAGCTTTCAGGGGAGCATTTTCAAGCTTTTGGCACCATTTTTGAGTGAATTGCCAAAAGTCAGATTTTTGCTGAAATTGTGACCCCGGGGCTTGGGATTTTTTCAAAAAAATATTTTCTGCCGGTTAAGTTTTTGAGGGCTGATTTCTTGTCCTGTGATAAAAAGCCTTCTGTTTCGAGTGCCAAACCTTTCAGGAGAGCATTTTCAGGCTTTTGGCACCATTTTTGAGTGAATTGCCAAAAGTCAGATTTTTGCTGAAATTGTTCAAAAAAATATTTTCTGCCGGTTAAGTTTTTGAGGGCTGATTTCTTGTCCTGTAATAAAGAGACTTCTGTTTCCATCGCCAATGCTTTCAGGGGAGCATTTTCAGGCTTTTGGCACCATTTTTGAGTGAATTGCCAAAAGTCAGATTTTTGCTGAAATTGTGACCCCGGGGCTTAGGGATTTTTTCAAAAAAATATTTTCTGCTGGTTAAGTTTTTGAGGGCTGATTTCTTGACCTGTGATAAAAAGCCTTCTGTTTCGAGTGCCAAACCTTTCAGGAGAGCATTTTCAGGCTTTTGGCACCATTTTGAGTGAATTGCCAAAAGTCAGATTTTTGCTGAAATTGTGACCCCGGGGCTTAGGGATTTTTTCAAAAAAATATTTTCTGCTGGTTAAGTGTTTGAGGGCTGATTTCTTGACCTGTGATAAAAAGACTTCCGTTTCCATCGCCAAAGCTTTCAGGGGAGCATTTTCACGCTTTTGGCACCATTTTTGAGTGAATTGACAAAAGTCAGATTTTTGCTGAAATTGTGACCCCGGGGCTTAGGGATTTTTTCAAAAAAATATTTTCTGCCGGTTAAGTTTTTGAGGGCTGATTTCTTGTCCTGTGATAAAAAGACTTCCGTTTCCATCGCCAAAGCTTTCAGGGCAGCATTTTCACGCTTTTGGCAGCATTTTTGAGTGAATTGCCAAAAGTCAGATTTTTGCTGAAATTGTGACCCCGGGGCTTAGGTATTTTTTCAAAAAAATATTTTCTGCCTGTTTAAGTTTTTGAGGGCTGATTTCTTGTCCTGTGATAAAAAGCCTTCTGTTTCGAGTGCCAAACCTTTCAGGAGAGCATTTTCAGGCTTTTGGCACCATTTTTGAGTGAATTGCCAAAAGTCAGATTTTTGCTGAAATTGTGACCCCGGGGCTTAGGGATTTTTTCAAAAAAATATTTTCTGCCTGTTTAAGTTTTTGAGGGCTGATTTCTTGTCCTGTGATAAAAAGCCTTCTGTTTCGAGTGCCAAACCTTTCAGGAGAGCATTTTCAGGCTTTTGGCACCATTTTTGAGTGAATTGCCAAAAGTCAGATTTTTGCTGAAATTGTGACCCCGGGGCTTAGGGATTTTTTCAAAAAAATATTTTCTGCCTGTTTAAGTTTTTGAGGGCTGATTTCTTGTCCTGTGATAAAAAGACTTCTGTTTCCATCGCCAAAGCTTTCAGGGGAGCATTTTCAAGCTTTTGGCACCATTTTTGAGTGAATTGCCAAAAGTCAGATTTTTGCTGAAATTGTTCAAAAAAATATTTTCTGCCGGTTAAGTTTTTGAGGGCTGATTTCTTGTCCTGTGATAAAAAGACTTCTGTTTCCATCGCCAAAGCTTTCAGGGGAGCATTTTCAAGCTTTTGGCACCATTTTTGAGTGAATTGCCAAAAGTCAGATTTTTGCTGAAATTGTGACCCCGGGGCTTGGGATTTTTTCAAAAAAATATTTTCTGCCGGTTAAGTTTTTGAGGGCTGATTTCTTGTCCTGTGATAAAAAGCCTTCTGTTTCGAGTGCCAAACCTTTCAGGAGAGCATTTTCAGGCTTTTGGCACCATTTTTGAGTGAATTGCCAAAAGTCAGATTTTTGCTGAAATTGTGACCCCGGGGCTTGGGATTTTTTCAAAAAAATATTTTCTGCCGGTTAAGTTTTTGAGGGCTGATTTCTTGTCCTGTGATAAAAAGCCTTCTGTTTCGAGTGCCAAACCTTTCAGGAGAGCATTTTCAGGCTTTTGGCACCATTTTTGAGTGAATTGCCAAAAGTCAGATTTTTGCTGAAATTGTTCAAAAAAATATTTTCTGCCGGTTAAGTTTTTGAGGGCTGATTTCTTGTCCTGTGATAAAGAGACTTCTGTTTCCATCGCCAAAGCTTTCAGGGGAGCATTTTCAAGCTTTTGGCACCATTTTTGAGTGAATTGCCAAAAGTCAGATTTTTGCTGAAATTGTGACCCCGGGGCTTAGGGATTTTTTCAAAAAAATATTTTCTGCCGGTTAAGTTTTTGAGGGCTGATTTCTTGTCCTGTGATAAAAAGACTTCTGTTTCGAGTGCCAAACCTTTCAGGAGAGCATTTTCAAGCTTTTGGCACCATTTTTTAGTGAATTGCCAAAAGTCAGATTTTTGCTGAAATTGTTCAAAAAAATATTTTCTGCCGGTTAAGTTTTTGAGGGCTGATTTCTTGTCCTGTGATAAAGAGACTTCTGTTTCCATCGCCAAAGCTTTCAGGGGAGCATTTTCAAGCTTTTGGCACCATTTTTGAGTGAATTGCCAAAAGTCAGATTTTTGCTGAAATTGTGACCCCGGGGCTTAGGGATTTTTTCAAAAAAATATTTTCTGCCGGTTAAGTTTTTGAGGGCTGATTTCTTGTCCTGTGATAAAAAGCCTTCTGTTTCGAGTGCCAAACCTTTCAGGAGAGCATTTTCAAGCTTTTGGCACCATTTTTGAGTGAATTGCCAAAAGTCAGATTTTTGCTGAAATTGTGACCCCGGGGCTTAGGGATTTTTTCAAAAAAATATTTTCTGCCGGTTAAGTTTTTGAGGGCTGATTTCTTGTCCTGTGATAAAAAGCCTTCTGTTTCGAGTGCCAAACCTTTCAGGAGAGCATTTTCAAGCTTTTGGCACCATTTTTTAGTGAATTGCCAAAAGTCAGATTTTTGCTGAAATTGTTCAAAAAAATATTTTCTGCCGGTTACGTTTTTGAGGGCTGATTTCTTGTCCTGTGATAAAAAGACTTCTGTTTCCATCGCCAAAGCTTTCAGGGGAGCATTTTCAAGCTTTTGGCACCATTTTTGAGTGAATTGCCAAAAGTCAGATTTTTGCTGAAATTGTGACCCCGGGGCTTGGGATTTTTTCAAAAAAATATTTTCTGCCGGTTAAGTTTTTGAGGGCTGATTTCTTGTCCTGTGATAAAAAGCCTTCTGTTTCGAGTGCCAAACCTTTCAGGAGAGCATTTTCAGGCTTTTGGCACCATTTTTGAGTGAATTGCCAAAAGTCAGATTTTTGCTGAAATTGTGACCCCGGGGCTTGGGATTTTTTCAAAAAAATATTTTCTGCCGGTTAAGTTTTTGAGGGCTGATTTCTTGTCCTGTGATAAAAAGCCTTCTGTTTCGAGTGCCAAACCTTTCAGGAGAGCATTTTCAGGCTTTTGGCACCATTTTTGAGTGAATTGCCAAAAGTCAGATTTTTGCTGAAATTGTTCAAAAAAATATTTTCTGCCGGTTAAGTTTTTGAGGGCTGATTTCTTGTCCTGTGATAAAGAGACTTCTGTTTCCATCGCCAAAGCTTTCAGGGGAGCATTTTCAAGCTTTTGGCACCATTTTTGAGTGAATTGCCAAAAGTCAGATTTTTGCTGAAATTGTGACCCCGGGGCTTAGGGATTTTTTCAAAAAAATATTTTCTGCCGGTTAAGTTTTTGAGGGCTGATTTCTTGTCCTGTGATAAAAAGCCTTCTGTTTCGAGTGCCAAACCTTTCAGGAGAGCATTTTCAAGCTTTTGGCACCATTTTTTAGTGAATTGCCAAAAGTCAGATTTTTGCTGAAATTGTTCAAAAAAATATTTTCTGCCGGTTAAGTTTTTGAGGGCTGATTTCTTGTCCTGTGATAAAGAGACTTCTGTTTCCATCGCCAAAGCTTTCAGGGGAGCATTTTCAAGCTTTTGGCACCATTTTTGAGTGAATTGCCAAAAGTCAGATTTTTGCTGAAATTGTGACCCCGGGGCTTAGGGATTTTTTCAAAAAAATATTTTCTGCCGGTTAAGTTTTTGAGGGCTGATTTCTTGTCCTGTGATAAAAAGCCTTCTGTTTCGAGTGCCAAACCTTTCAGGAGAGCATTTTCAAGCTTTTGGCACCATTTTTTAGTGAATTGCCAAAAGTCAGATTTTTGCTGAAATTGTGACCCCGGGGCTTAGGGATTCTTTTCAAAAAAATATTTTCTGCCTGTTTAAGTTTTTGAGGGCTGATTTCTTGTCCTGTGATAAAAAGACTTCTGTTTCCATCGCCAAAGCTTTCAGGGGAGCATTTTCAAGCTTTTGGCACCATTTTTGAGTGAATTGCCAAAAGTCAGATTTTTGCTGAAATTGTTCAAAAAAATATTTTCTGCCGGTTAAGTTTTTGAGGGCTGATTTCTTGTCCTGTGATAAAAAGACTTCTGTTTCCATCGCCAAAGCTTTCAGGGGAGCATTTTCAAGCTTTTGGCACCATTTCTGAGTGAATTGCCAAAAGTCACATTTTTGCTGAAATTGTGACCCCGGGGCTTAGGGATTTTTTCAAAAAAATATTTTCTGCCGGTTAAGTTTTTGAGGGCTGATTTCTTGTCCTGTGATAAAAAGACTTCTGTTTCCATCGCCAAAGCTTTCAGGGGAGCATTTTCAAGCTTTTGGCACCATTTTTGAGTGAATTGCCAAAAGTCAGATTTTTGCTGAAATTGTGACCCCGGGGCTTGGGATTTTTTCAAAAAAATATTTTCTGCCGGTTAAGTTTTTGAGGGCTGATTTCTTGTCCTGTGATAAAAAGACTTCTGTTTCGAGTGCCAAACCTTTCAGGAGAGCATTTTCAGGCTTTTGGCACCATTTTTGAGTGAATTGCCAAAAGTCAGATTTTTGCTGAAATTGTGACCCCGGGGCTTGGGATTTTTTCAAAAAAATATTTTCTGCCGGTTAAGTTTTTGAGGGCTGATTTCTTGTCCTGTGATAAAAAGCCTTCTGTTTCGAGTGCCAAACCTTTCAGGAGAGCATTTTCAAGCTTTTGGCACCATTTTTGAGTGAATTGCCAAAAGTCAGAATTTTGCTGAAATTGTGACCCCGGGGCTTAGGGATTTTTTCAAAAAAATATTTTCTGCCGGTTAAGTTTTTGAGGGCTGATTTCTTGTCCTGTGATAAAAAGCCTTCTGTTTCGAGTGCCAAACCTTTCAGGAGAGCATTTTCAAGCTTTTGGCACCATTTTTGAGTGAATTGCCAAAAGTCAGAATTTTGCTGAAATTGTGACCCCGGGGCTTAGGGATTTTTTCAAAAAAATATTTTCTGCCTGTTTAAGTTTTTGAGGGCTGATTTCTTGTCCTGTGATAAAAAGACTTCTGTTTCCATCGCCAAAGCTTTCAGGGGAGCATTTTCAAGCTTTTGGCACCATTTTTGAGTGAATTGCCAAAAGTCAGATTTTTGCTGAAATTGTTCAAAAAAATATTTTCTGCCGGTTAAGTTTTTGAGGGCTGATTTCTTGTCCTGTGATAAAAAGACTTCTGTTTCCATCGCCAAAGCTTTCAGGGGAGCATTTTCAAGCTTTTGGCACCATTTTTGAGTGAATTGCCAAAAGTCAGATTTTTGCTGAAATTGTGACCCCGGGGCTTAGGGATTTTTTCAAAAAAATATTTTCTGCCGGTTAAGTTTTTGAGGGCTGATTTCTTGTCCTGTGATAAAAAGACTTCTGTTTCCATCGCCAAAGCTTTCAGGGGAGCATTTTCAAGCTTTTGGCACCATTTTTGAGTGAATTGCCAAAAGTCAGATTTTTGCTGAAATTGTGACCCCGGGGCTTGGGATTTTTTCAAAAAAATATTTTCTGCCGGTTAAGTTTTTGAGGGCTGATTTCTTGTCCTGTGATAAAAAGCCTTCTGTTTCGAGTGCCAAACCTTTCAGGAGAGCATTTTCAGGCTTTTGGCACCATTTTTGAGTGAATTGCCAAAAGTCAGATTTTTGCTGAAATTGTTCAAAAAAATATTTTCTGCCGGTTAAGTTTTTGAGGGCTGATTTCTTGTCCTGTAATAAAGAGACTTCTGTTTCCATCGCCAATGCTTTCAGGGGAGCATTTTCAGGCTTTTGGCACCATTTTTGAGTGAATTGCCAAAAGTCAGATTTTTGCTGAAATTGTGACCCCGGGGCTTAGGGATTTTTTCAAAAAAATATTTTCTGCTGGTTAAGTTTTTGAGGGCTGATTTCTTGACCTGTGATAAAAAGCCTTCTGTTTCGAGTGCCAAACCTTTCAGGAGAGCATTTTCAGGCTTTTGGCACCATTTTGAGTGAATTGCCAAAAGTCAGATTTTTGCTGAAATTGTGACCCCGGGGCTTAGGGATTTTTTCAAAAAAATATTTTCTGCTGGTTAAGTGTTTGAGGGCTGATTTCTTGACCTGTGATAAAAAGACTTCCGTTTCCATCGCCAAAGCTTTCAGGGGAGCATTTTCACGCTTTTGGCACCATTTTTGAGTGAATTGACAAAAGTCAGATTTTTGCTGAAATTGTGACCCCGGGGCTTAGGGATTTTTTCAAAAAAATATTTTCTGCCGGTTAAGTTTTTGAGGGCTGATTTCTTGTCCTGTGATAAAAAGACTTCCGTTTCCATCGCCAAAGCTTTCAGGGCAGCATTTTCACGCTTTTGGCAGCATTTTTGAGTGAATTGCCAAAAGTCAGATTTTTGCTGAAATTGTGACCCCGGGGCTTAGGTATTTTTTCAAAAAAATATTTTCTGCCTGTTTAAGTTTTTGAGGGCTGATTTCTTGTCCTGTGATAAAAAGCCTTCTGTTTCGAGTGCCAAACCTTTCAGGAGAGCATTTTCAGGCTTTTGGCACCATTTTTGAGTGAATTGCCAAAAGTCAGATTTTTGCTGAAATTGTGACCCCGGGGCTTAGGGATTTTTTCAAAAAAATATTTTCTGCCTGTTTAAGTTTTTGAGGGCTGATTTCTTGTCCTGTGATAAAAAGCCTTCTGTTTCGAGTGCCAAACCTTTCAGGAGAGCATTTTCAGGCTTTTGGCACCATTTTTGAGTGAATTGCCAAAAGTCAGATTTTTGCTGAAATTGTGACCCCGGGGCTTAGGGATTTTTTCAAAAAAATATTTTCTGCCTGTTTAAGTTTTTGAGGGCTGATTTCTTGTCCTGTGATAAAAAGACTTCTGTTTCCATCGCCAAAGCTTTCAGGGGAGCATTTTCAAGCTTTTGGCACCATTTTTGAGTGAATTGCCAAAAGTCAGATTTTTGCTGAAATTGTTCAAAAAAATATTTTCTGCCGGTTAAGTTTTTGAGGGCTGATTTCTTGTCCTGTGATAAAAAGACTTCTGTTTCCATCGCCAAAGCTTTCAGGGGAGCATTTTCAAGCTTTTGGCACCATTTTTGAGTGAATTGCCAAAAGTCAGATTTTTGCTGAAATTGTGACCCCGGGGCTTGGGATTTTTTCAAAAAAATATTTTCTGCCGGTTAAGTTTTTGAGGGCTGATTTCTTGTCCTGTGATAAAAAGCCTTCTGTTTCGAGTGCCAAACCTTTCAGGAGAGCATTTTCAGGCTTTTGGCACCATTTTTGAGTGAATTGCCAAAAGTCAGATTTTTGCTGAAATTGTGACCCCGGGGCTTGGGATTTTTTCAAAAAAATATTTTCTGCCGGTTAAGTTTTTGAGGGCTGATTTCTTGTCCTGTGATAAAGAGACTTCTGTTTCCATCGCCAAAGCTTTCAGGAGAGCATTTTCAGGCTTTTGGCACCATTTTTGAGTGAATTGCCAAAAGTCAGATTTTTGCTGAAATTGTTCAAAAAAATATTTTCTGCCGGTTAAGTTTTTGAGGGCTGATTTCTTGTCCTGTGATAAAGAGACTTCTGTTTCCATCGCCAAAGCTTTCAGGGGAGCATTTTCAAGCTTTTGGCACCATTTTTGAGTGAATTGCCAAAAGTCAGATTTTTGCTGAAATTGTGACCCCGGGGCTTAGGGATTTTTTCAAAAAAATATTTTCTGCCGGTTAAGTTTTTGAGGGCTGATTTCTTGTCCTGTGATAAAAAGACTTCTGTTTCGAGTGCCAAACCTTTCAGGAGAGCATTTTCAGGCTTTTGGCACCATTTTTTAGTGAATTGCCAAAAGTCAGATTTTTGCTGAAATTGTGACCCCGGGGCTTAGGGATTTTTTCAAAAAAATATTTTCTGCCTGTTTAAGTTTTTGAGGGCTGATTTCTTGTCCTGTGATAAAAAGCCTTCTGTTTCGAGTGCCAAACCTTTCAGGAGAGCATTTTCAGGCTTTTGGCACCATTTTTGAGTGAATTGCCAAAAGTCAGATTTTTGCTGAAATTGTGACCCCGGGGCTTAGGGATTTTTTCAAAAAAATATTTTCTGCCTGTTTAAGTTTTTGAGGGCTGATTTCTTGTCCTGTGATAAAAAGACTTCTGTTTCCATCGCCAAAGCTTTCAGGGGAGCATTTTCAAGCTTTTGGCACCATTTTTGAGTGAATTGCCAAAAGTCAGATTTTTGCTGAAATTGTTCAAAAAAATATTTTCTGCCGGTTAAGTTTTTGAGGGCTGATTTCTTGTCCTGTGATAAAAAGACTTCTGTTTCCATCGCCAAAGCTTTCAGGGGAGCATTTTCAAGCTTTTGGCACCATTTTTGAGTGAATTGCCAAAAGTCAGATTTTTGCTGAAATTGTGACCCCGGGGCTTGGGATTTTTTCAAAAAAATATTTTCTGCCGGTTAAGTTTTTGAGGGCTGATTTCTTGTCCTGTGATAAAAAGCCTTCTGTTTCGAGTGCCAAACCTTTCAGGAGAGCATTTTCAGGCTTTTGGCACCATTTTTGAGTGAATTGCCAAAAGTCAGATTTTTGCTGAAATTGTGACCCCGGGGCTTGGGATTTTTTCAAAAAAATATTTTCTGCCGGTTAAGTTTTTGAGGGCTGATTTCTTGTCCTGTGATAAAAAGCCTTCTGTTTCGAGTGCCAAACCTTTCAGGAGAGCATTTTCAGGCTTTTGGCACCATTTTTGAGTGAATTGCCAAAAGTCAGATTTTTGCTGAAATTGTTCAAAAAAATATTTTCTGCCGGTTAAGTTTTTGAGGGCTGATTTCTTGTCCTGTGATAAAGAGACTTCTGTTTCCATCGCCAAAGCTTTCAGGGGAGCATTTTCAAGCTTTTGGCACCATTTTTGAGTGAATTGCCAAAAGTCAGATTTTTGCTGAAATTGTGACCCCGGGGCTTAGGGATTTTTTCAAAAAAATATTTTCTGCCGGTTAAGTTTTTGAGGGCTGATTTCTTGTCCTGTGATAAAAAGACTTCTGTTTCGAGTGCCAAACCTTTCAGGAGAGCATTTTCAAGCTTTTGGCACCATTTTTTAGTGAATTGCCAAAAGTCAGATTTTTGCTGAAATTGTTCAAAAAAATATTTTCTGCCGGTTAAGTTTTTGAGGGCTGATTTCTTGTCCTGTGATAAAGAGACTTCTGTTTCCATCGCCAAAGCTTTCAGGGGAGCATTTTCAAGCTTTTGGCACCATTTTTGAGTGAATTGCCAAAAGTCAGATTTTTGCTGAAATTGTGACCCCGGGGCTTAGGGATTTTTTCAAAAAAATATTTTCTGCCGGTTAAGTTTTTGAGGGCTGATTTCTTGTCCTGTGATAAAAAGCCTTCTGTTTCGAGTGCCAAACCTTTCAGGAGAGCATTTTCAAGCTTTTGGCACCATTTTTGAGTGAATTGCCAAAAGTCAGATTTTTGCTGAAATTGTGACCCCGGGGCTTAGGGATTTTTTCAAAAAAATATTTTCTGCCGGTTAAGTTTTTGAGGGCTGATTTCTTGTCCTGTGATAAAAAGCCTTCTGTTTCGAGTGCCAAACCTTTCAGGAGAGCATTTTCAAGCTTTTGGCACCATTTTTTAGTGAATTGCCAAAAGTCAGATTTTTGCTGAAATTGTTCAAAAAAATATTTTCTGCCGGTTACGTTTTTGAGGGCTGATTTCTTGTCCTGTGATAAAAAGACTTCTGTTTCCATCGCCAAAGCTTTCAGGGGAGCATTTTCAAGCTTTTGGCACCATTTTTGAGTGAATTGCCAAAAGTCAGATTTTTGCTGAAATTGTGACCCCGGGGCTTGGGATTTTTTCAAAAAAATATTTTCTGCCGGTTAAGTTTTTGAGGGCTGATTTCTTGTCCTGTGATAAAAAGCCTTCTGTTTCGAGTGCCAAACCTTTCAGGAGAGCATTTTCAGGCTTTTGGCACCATTTTTGAGTGAATTGCCAAAAGTCAGATTTTTGCTGAAATTGTGACCCCGGGGCTTGGGATTTTTTCAAAAAAATATTTTCTGCCGGTTAAGTTTTTGAGGGCTGATTTCTTGTCCTGTGATAAAAAGCCTTCTGTTTCGAGTGCCAAACCTTTCAGGAGAGCATTTTCAGGCTTTTGGCACCATTTTTGAGTGAATTGCCAAAAGTCAGATTTTTGCTGAAATTGTTCAAAAAAATATTTTCTGCCGGTTAAGTTTTTGAGGGCTGATTTCTTGTCCTGTGATAAAGAGACTTCTGTTTCCATCGCCAAAGCTTTCAGGGGAGCATTTTCAAGCTTTTGGCACCATTTTTGAGTGAATTGCCAAAAGTCAGATTTTTGCTGAAATTGTGACCCCGGGGCTTAGGGATTTTTTCAAAAAAATATTTTCTGCCGGTTAAGTTTTTGAGGGCTGATTTCTTGTCCTGTGATAAAAAGCCTTCTGTTTCGAGTGCCAAACCTTTCAGGAGAGCATTTTCAAGCTTTTGGCACCATTTTTGAGTGAATTGCCAAAAGTCAGATTTTTGCTGAAATTGTGACCCCGGGGCTTAGGGATTTTTTCAAAAAAATATTTTCTGCCGGTTAAGTTTTTGAGGGCTGATTTCTTGTCCTGTGATAAAAAGCCTTCTGTTTCGAGTGCCAAACCTTTCAGGAGAGCATTTTCAAGCTTTTGGCACCATTTTTTAGTGAATTGCCAAAAGTCAGATTTTTGCTGAAATTGTGACCCCGGGGCTTAGGGATTCTTTTCAAAAAAATATTTTCTGCCTGTTTAAGTTTTTGAGGGCTGATTTCTTGTCCTGTGATAAAAAGACTTCTGTTTCCATCGCCAAAGCTTTCAGGGGAGCATTTTCAAGCTTTTGGCACCATTTTTGAGTGAATTGCCAAAAGTCAGATTTTTGCTGAAATTGTTCAAAAAAATATTTTCTGCCGGTTAAGTTTTTGAGGGCTGATTTCTTGTCCTGTGATAAAAAGACTTCTGTTTCCATCGCCAAAGCTTTCAGGGGAGCATTTTCAAGCTTTTGGCACCATTTCTGAGTGAATTGCCAAAAGTCAGATTTTTGCTGAAATTGTGACCCCGGGGCTTAGGGATTTTTTCAAAAAAATATTTTCTGCCGGTTAAGTTTTTGAGGGCTGATTTCTTGTCCTGTGATAAAAAGACTTCTGTTTCCATCGCCAAAGCTTTCAGGGGAGCATTTTCAAGCTTTTGGCACCATTTTTGAGTGAATTGCCAAAAGTCAGATTTTTGCTGAAATTGTGACCCCGGGGCTTGGGATTTTTTCAAAAAAATATTTTCTGCCGGTTAAGTTTTTGAGGGCTGATTTCTTGTCCTGTGATAAAAAGCCTTCTGTTTCGAGTGCCAAACCTTTCAGGAGAGCATTTTCAGGCTTTTGGCACCATTTTTGAGTGAATTGCCAAAAGTCAGATTTTTGCTGAAATTGTTCAAAAAAATATTTTCTGCCGGTTAAGTTTTTGAGGGCTGATTTCTTGTCCTGTGATAAAGAGACTTCTGTTTCCATCGCCAATGCTTTCAGGGGAGCATTTTCAGGCTTTTGGCACCATTTTTGAGTGAATTGCCAAAAGTCAGATTTTTGCTGAAATTGTGACCCCGGGGCTTAGGGATTTTTTCAAAAAAATATTTTCTGCTGGTTAAGTTTTTGAGGGCTGATTTCTTGACCTGTGATAAAAAGCCTTCTGTTTCGAGTGCCAAACCTTTCAGGAGAGCATTTTCAGGCTTTTGGCACCATTTTTGAGTGAATTGCCAAAAGTCAGATTTTTGCTGAAATTGTGACCCCGGGGCTTAGGGATTTTTTCAAAAAAATATTTTCTGCTGGTTAAGTTTTTGAGGGCTGATTTCTTGACCTGTGATAAAAAGACTTCCGTTTCCATCGCCAAAGCTTTCAGGGGATCATTTTCACGCTTTTGGCACCATTTTTGAGTGAATTGACAAAAGTCAGATTTTTGCTGAAATTGTGACCCCGGGGCTTAGGGATTTTTTCAAAAAAATATTTTCTGCCGGTTAAGTTTTTGAGGGCTGATTTCTTGTCCTGTGATAAAAAGACTTCCGTTTCCATCGCCAAAGCTTTCAGGGCAGCATTTTCACGCTTTTGGCAGCATTTTTGAGTGAATTGCCAAAAGTCAGATTTTTGCTGAAATTGTGACCCCGGGGCTTAGGTATTTTTTCAAAAAAATATTTTCTGCCTGTTTAAGTTTTTGAGGGCTGATTTCTTGTCCTGTGATAAAAAGCCTTCTGTTTCGAGTGCCAAACCTTTCAGGAGAGCATTTTCAGGCTTTTGGCACCATTTTTGAGTGAATTGCCAAAAGTCAGATTTTTGCTGAAATTGTGACCGCGGGGCTTAGGGATTTTTTCAAAAAAATATTTTCTGCCGGTTAAGTTTTTGAGGGCTGATTTCTTGTCCTGTGATAAAAAGCCTTCTGTTTCGAGTGCCAAACCTTTCAGGAGAGCATTTTCAAGCTTTTGGCACCATTTTTTAGTGAATTGCCAAAAGTCAGATTTTTGCTGAAATTGTGACCCCGGGGCTTAGGGATTCTTTTCAAAAAAATATTTTCTGCCTGTTTAAGTTTTTGAGGGCTGATTTCTTGTCCTGTGATAAAAAGACTTCTGTTTCCATCGCCAAAGCTTTCAGGGGAGCATTTTCAAGCTTTTGGCACCATTTTTGAGTGAATTGCCAAAAGTCAGATTTTTGCTGAAATTGTTCAAAAAAATATTTTCTGCCGGTTAAGTTTTTGAGGGCTGATTTCTTGTCCTGTGATAAAAAGACTTCTGTTTCCATCGCCAAAGCTTTCAGGGGAGCATTTTCAAGCTTTTGGCACCATTTCTGAGTGAATTGCCAAAAGTCAGATTTTTGCTGAAATTGTGACCCCGGGGCTTAGGGATTTTTTCAAAAAAATATTTTCTGCCGGTTAAGTTTTTGAGGGCTGATTTCTTGTCCTGTGATAAAAAGACTTCTGTTTCCATCGCCAAAGCTTTCAGGGGAGCATTTTCAAGCTTTTGGCACCATTTTTGAGTGAATTGCCAAAAGTCAGATTTTTGCTGAAATTGTGACCCCGGGGCTTGGGATTTTTTCAAAAAAATATTTTCTGCCGGTTAAGTTTTTGAGGGCTGATTTCTTGTCCTGTGATAAAAAGCCTTCTGTTTCGAGTGCCAAACCTTTCAGGAGAGCATTTTCAGGCTTTTGGCACCATTTTTGAGTGAATTGCCAAAAGTCAGATTTTTGCTGAAATTGTTCAAAAAAATATTTTCTGCCGGTTAAGTTTTTGAGGGCTGATTTCTTGTCCTGTGATAAAGAGACTTCTGTTTCCATCGCCAATGCTTTCAGGGGAGCATTTTCAGGCTTTTGGCACCATTTTTGAGTGAATTGCCAAAAGTCAGATTTTTGCTGAAATTGTGACCCCGGGGCTTAGGGATTTTTTCAAAAAAATATTTTCTGCTGGTTAAGTTTTTGAGGGCTGATTTCTTGACCTGTGATAAAAAGCCTTCTGTTTCGAGTGCCAAACCTTTCAGGAGAGCATTTTCAGGCTTTTGGCACCATTTTTGAGTGAATTGCCAAAAGTCAGATTTTTGCTGAAATTGTGACCCCGGGGCTTAGGGATTTTTTCAAAAAAATATTTTCTGCTGGTTAAGTTTTTGAGGGCTGATTTCTTGACCTGTGATAAAAAGACTTCCGTTTCCATCGCCAAAGCTTTCAGGGGAGCATTTTCACGCTTTTGGCACCATTTTTGAGTGAATTGACAAAAGTCAGATTTTTGCTGAAATTGTGACCCCGGGGCTTAGGGATTTTTTCAAAAAAATATTTTCTGCCGGTTAAGTTTTTGAGGGCTGATTTCTTGTCCTGTGATAAAAAGACTTCCGTTTCCATCGCCAAAGCTTTCAGGGCAGCATTTTCACGCTTTTGGCAGCATTTTTGAGTGAATTGCCAAAAGTCAGATTTTTGCTGAAATTGTGACCCCGGGGCTTAGGTATTTTTTCAAAAAAATATTTTCTGCCTGTTTAAGTTTTTGAGGGCTGATTTCTTGTCCTGTGATAAAAAGCCTTCTGTTTCGAGTGCCAAACCTTTCAGGAGAGCATTTTCAGGCTTTTGGCACCATTTTTGAGTGAATTGCCAAAAGTCAGATTTTTGCTGAAATTGTGACCCCGGGGCTTAGGGATTTTTTCAAAAAAATATTTTCTGCCTGTTTAAGTTTTTGAGGGCTGATTTCTTGTCCTGTGATAAAAAGCCTTCTGTTTCGAGTGCCAAACCTTTCAGGAGAGCATTTTCAGGCTTTTGGCACCATTTTTGAGTGAATTGCCAAAAGTCAGATTTTTGCTGAAATTGTGACCCCGGGGCTTAGGGATTTTTTCAAAAAAATATTTTCTGCCTGTTTAAGTTTTTGAGGGCTGATTTCTTGTCCTGTGATAAAAAGACTTCTGTTTCCATCGCCAAAGCTTTCAGGGGAGCATTTTCAAGCTTTTGGCACCATTTTTGAGTGAATTGCCAAAAGTCAGATTTTTGCTGAAATTGTTCAAAAAAATATTTTCTGCCGGTTAAGTTTTTGAGGGCTGATTTCTTGTCCTGTGATAAAAAGACTTCTGTTTCCATCGCCAAAGCTTTCAGGGTAGCATTTTCAAGCTTTTGGCACCATTTTTGAGTGAATTGCCAAAAGTCAGATTTTTGCTGAAATTGTGACCCCGGGGCTTGGGATTTTTTCAAAAAAATATTTTCTGCCGGTTAAGTTTTTGAGGGCTGATTTCTTGTCCTGTGATAAAAAGCCTTCTGTTTCGAGTGCCAAACCTTTCAGGAGAGCATTTTCAGGCTTTTGGCACCATTTTTGAGTGAATTGCCAAAAGTCAGATTTTTGCTGAAATTGTGACCCCGGGGCTTGGGATTTTTTCAAAAAAATATTTTCTGCCGGTTAAGTTTTTGAGGGCTGATTTCTTGTCCTGTGATAAAAAGCCTTCTGTTTCGAGTGCCAAACCTTTCAGGAGAGCATTTTCAGGCTTTTGGCACCATTTTTGAGTGAATTGCCAAAAGTCAGATTTTTGCTGAAATTGTTCAAAAAAATATTTTCTGCCGGTTAAGTTTTTGAGGGCTGATTTCTTGTCCTGTGATAAAGAGACTTCTGTTTCCATCGCCAAAGCTTTCAGGGGAGCATTTTCAAGCTTTTGGCACCATTTTTGAGTGAATTGCCAAAAGTCAGATTTTTGCTGAAATTGTTCAAAAAAATATTTTCTGCCGGTTAAGTTTTTGAGGGCTGATTTCTTGTCCTGTGATAAAAAGACTTCTGTTTCCATCGCCAAAGCTTTCAGGGGAGCATTTTCAAGCTTTTGGCACCATTTCTGAGTGAATTGCCAAAAGTCAGATTTTTGCTGAAATTGTGACCCCGGGGCTTAGGGATTTTTTCAAAAAAATATTTTCTGCCGGTTAAGTTTTTGAGGGCTGATTTCTTGTCCTGTGATAAAAAGACTTCTGTTTCGAGTGCCAAACCTTTCAGGAGAGCATTTTCAGGCTTTTGGCACCATTTTTGAGTGAATTGCCAAAAGTCAGATTTTTGCTGAAATTGTGACCCCGGGGCTTAGGAATTTTTTCAAAAAAATATTTTCTGCTGGTTAAGTTTTTGAGGGCTGATTTCTTGACCTGTGATCAAAGGCCTTCCATTTCCATCGCCAAAGCTTTCAGGGGAGCATTTTCACGCTTTTGGCACCATTTTTGAGTGAATTGCCAAAAGTCAGATTTTTGCTGAAAATGTGACCCCGGGGCTTAGGGATTTTTTCAAAAAAATATTTTCTGCCGGTTAAGTTTTTGAGGGCTGATTTCTTGTCCTGTGATAAAAAGCCTTCTGTTTCGAGTGCCAAACCTTTCAGGAGAGCATTTTCAGGCTTTTGGCACCATTTTTGAGTGAATTGCCAAAAGTCAGATTTTTGCTGAAATTGTGACCGCGGGGCTTAGGGATTTTTTCAAAAAAATATTTTCTGCTGGTTAAGTTTTTGAGGGCTGATTTCTTGACCTGTGATCAAAAGCCTTCCATTTCCATCGCCAAAGCTTTCAGGGGAGCATTTTCACGCTTTTGGCACCATTTTTGAGTGAATTGCCAAAAGTCAGATTTTTGCTGAAAATGTGACCCCGGGGCTTAGGGATTTTTTCAAAAAAATATTTTCTGCCGGTTAAGTTTTTGAGGGCTGATTTCTTGTCCTGTGATAAAAAGCCTTCTGTTTCGAGTGCCAAACCTTTCAGGAGAGCATTTTCAGGCTTTTGGCACCATTTTTGAGTGAATTGCCAAAAGTCAGATTTTTGCTGAAATTGTTCAAAAAAATATTTTCTGCCGGTTAAGTTTTTGAGGGCTGATTTCTTGACCTGTGATAAAAAGACTTCCGTATCCATCGCCAAAGCTTTCAGGGGAGCATTTTCACGCTTTTGGCACCATTTTTGAGTGAATTGCCAAAAGTCAGATTTTTGCTGAAATTGTGACCCCGGGGCTTAGGAATTTTTTCAAAAAAATATTTTCTGCTGGTTAAGTTTTTGAGGGCTGATTTCTTGACCTGTGATCAAAAGCCTTCCATTTCCATCGCCAAAGCTTTCAGGGGAGCATTTTCACGCTTTTGGCACCATTTTTGAGTGAATTGCCAAAAGTCAGATTTTTGCTGAAAATGTGACCCCGGGGCTTAGGGATTTTTTCAAAAAAATATTTTCTGCCGGTTAAGTTTTTGAGGGCTGATTTCTTGTCCTGTGATAAAAAGCCTTCTGTTTCGAGTGCCAAACCTTTCAGGAGAGCATTTTCAGGCTTTTGGCACCATTTTTGAGTGAATTGCCAAAAGTCAGATTTTTGCTGAAATTGTGACCCCGGGGCTTAGGGATTTTTTCAAAAAAATATTTTCTGCTGGTTAAGTTTTTGAGGGCTGATTTCTTGACCTGTGATAAAAAGACTTCCGTTTCCATCGCCAAAGCTTTCAGGGGAGCATTTTCACGCTTTTGGCACCATTTTTGAGTGAATTGCCAAAAGTCAGATTTTTGCTGAAATTGTGACCCCGGGGCTTAGGGATTTTTTCAAAAAAATATTTTCTGCCGGTTAAGTTTTTGAGGGCTGATTTCTTGTCCTGTGATAAAAAGCCTTCTGTTTCGAGTGCCAAACCTTTCAGGAGAGCATTTTCAGGCTTTTGGCACCTTTTTTGAGTGAATTGCCAAAAGTCAGATTTTTGCTGAAATTGTTCAAAAAAATATTTTCTGCCGGTTAAGTTTTTGAGGGCTGATTTCTTGTCCTGTGATAAAGAGACTTCTGTTTCCATTGCCAAAGGTTTCAGGGGAGCATTTTCAAGCTTTTGGCACCATTTTTGAGTGAATTGCCAAAAGTCAGATTTTTGCTGAAATTGTGACCCCGGGGCTTAGGTATTTTTTCAAAAAAATATTTTCTGCCTGTTTAAGTTTTTGAGGGCTGATTTCTTGTCCTGTGATAAAAAGCCTTCTGTTTCGAGTGCCAAACCTTTCAGGAGAGCATTTTCAGGCTTTTGGCACCATTTTTGAGTGAATTGCCAAAAGTCAGATTTTTGCTGAAATTGTGACCCCGGGGCTTAGGGATTTTTTCAAAAAAATATTTTCTGCCTGTTTAAGTTTTTGAGGGCTGATTTCTTGTCCTGTGATAAAAAGCCTTCTGTTTCGAGTGCCAAACCTTTCAGGAGAGCATTTTCAGGCTTTTGGCACCATTTTTGAGTGAATTGCCAAAAGTCAGATTTTTGCTGAAATTGTGACCCCGGGGCTTAGGGATTTTTTCAAAAAAATATTTTCTGCCTGTTTAAGTTTTTGAGGGCTGATTTCTTGTCCTGTGATAAAAAGACTTCTGTTTCCATCGCCAAAGCTTTCAGGGGAGCATTTTCAAGCTTTTGGCACCATTTTTGAGTGAATTGCCAAAAGTCAGATTTTTGCTGAAATTGTTCAAAAAAATATTTTCTGCCGGTTAAGTTTTTGAGGGCTGATTTCTTGTCCTGTGATAAAAAGACTTCTGTTTCCATCGCCAAAGCTTTCAGGGTAGCATTTTCAAGCTTTTGGCACCATTTTTGAGTGAATTGCCAAAAGTCAGATTTTTGCTGAAATTGTGACCCCGGGGCTTGGGATTTTTTCAAAAAAATATTTTCTGCCGGTTAAGTTTTTGAGGGCTGATTTCTTGTCCTGTGATAAAAAGCCTTCTGTTTCGAGTGCCAAACCTTTCAGGAGAGCATTTTCAGGCTTTTGGCACCATTTTTGAGTGAATTGCCAAAAGTCAGATTTTTGCTGAAATTGTGACCCCGGGGCTTGGGATTTTTTCAAAAAAATATTTTCTGCCGGTTAAGTTTTTGAGGGCTGATTTCTTGTCCTGTGATAAAAAGCCTTCTGTTTCGAGTGCCAAACCTTTCAGGAGAGCATTTTCAGGCTTTTGGCACCATTTTTGAGTGAATTGCCAAAAGTCAGATTTTTGCTGAAAATGTGACCCCGGGGCTTAGGGATTTTTTCAAAAAAATATTTTCTGCCGGTTAAGTTTTTGAGGGCTGATTTCTTGTCCTGTGATAAAAAGCCTTCTGTTTCGAGTGCCAAACCTTTCAGGAGAGCATTTTCAGGCTTTTGGCACCATTTTTGAGTGAATTGCCAAAAGTCAGATTTTTGCTGAAATTGTGACCGCGGGGCTTAGGGATTTTTTCAAAAAAATATTTTCTGCTGGTTAAGTTTTTGAGGGCTGATTTCTTGACCTGTGATCAAAAGCCTTCCATTTCCATCGCCAAAGCTTTCAGGGGAGCATTTTCACGCTTTTGGCACCATTTTTGAGTGAATTGCCAAAAGTCAGATTTTTGCTGAAAATGTGACCCCGGGGCTTAGGGATTTTTTCAAAAAAATATTTTCTGCCAGTTAAGTTTTTGAGGGCTGATTTCTTGTCCTGTGATAAAAAGCCTTCTGTTTCGAGTGCCAAACCTTTCAGGAGAGCATTTTCAGGCTTTTGGCACCATTTTTGAGTGAATTGCCAAAAGTCAGATTTTTGCTGAAATTGTTCAAAAAAATATTTTCTGCCGGTTAAGTTTTTGAGGGCTGATTTCTTGACCTGTGATAAAAAGACTTCCGTATCCATCGCCAAAGCTTTCAGGGGAGCATTTTCACGCTTTTGGCACCATTTTTGAGTGAATTGCCAAAAGTCAGATTTTTGCTGAAATTGTGACCCCGGGGCTTAGGGATTTTTTCAAAAAAATATTTTCTGCCGGTTAAGTTTTTGAGGGCTGATTTCTTGACCTGTGATCAAAAGCCTTCCATTTCCATCGCCAAAGCTTTAAGGGGAGCATTTTCACGCTTTTGGCACCATTTTTGAGTGAATTGCCAAAAGTCAGATTTTTGCTGAAATTGTGACCCCGGGGCTTAGGGATTTTTTCAAAAACATATTTTCTGCCGGTTAAGTTTTTGAGGGCTGATTTCTTGTCCTGTGATAAAAAGCCTTCTGTTTCGAGTGCCAAACCTTTCAGGAGAGCATTTTCAGGCTTTTGGCACCATTTTTGAGTGAATTGCCAAAAGTCAGATTTTTGCTGAAATTGTGACCCCGGGGCTTAGGAATTTTTTCAAAAAAATATTTTCTGCTGGTTAAGTTTTTGAGGGCTGATTTCTTGACCTGTGATCAAAAGCCTTCCATTTCCATCGCCAAAGCTTTCAGGGGAGCATTTTCACGCTTTTGGCACCATTTTTGAGTGAATTGCCAAAAGTCAGATTTTTGCTGAAAATGTGACCCCGGGGCTTAGGGATTTTTTCAAAAAAATATTTTCTGCCGGTTAAGTTTTTGAGGGCTGATTTCTTGTCCTGTGATAAAAAGCCTTCTGTTTCGAGTGCCAAACCTTTCAGGAGAGCATTTTCAGGCTTTTGGCACCATTTTTGAGTGAATTGCCAAAAGTCAGATTTTTGCTGAAATTGTGACCCCGGGGCTTAGGGATTTTTTCAAAAAAATATTTTCTGCTGGTTAAGTTTTTGAGGGCTGATTTCTTGACCTGTGATAAAAAGACTTCCGTTTCCATCGCCAAAGCTTTCAGGGGAGCATTTTCACGCTTTTGGCACCATTTTTGAGTGAATTGCCAAAAGTCAGATTTTTGCTGAAATTGTGACCCCGGGGCTTAGGGATTTTTTCAAAAAAATATTTTCTGCCGGTTAAGTTTTTGAGGGCTGATTTCTTGTCCTGTGATAAAAAGCCTTCTGTTTCGAGTGCCAAACCTTTCAGGAGAGCATTTTCAGGCTTTTGGCACCTTTTTTGAGTGAATTGCCAAAAGTCAGATTTTTGCTGAAATTGTTCAAAAAAATATTTTCTGCCGGTTAAGTTTTTGAGGGCTGATTTCTTGTCCTGTGATAAAGAGACTTCTGTTTCCATTGCCAAAGGTTTCAGGGGAGCATTTTCAAGCTTTTGGCACCATTTTTGAGTGAATTGCCAAAAGTCAGATTTTTGCTGAAATTGTGACCCCGGGGCTTAGGTATTTTTTCAAAAAAATATTTTCTGCCTGTTTAAGTTTTTGAGGGCTGATTTCTTGTCCTGTGATAAAAAGCCTTCTGTTTCGAGTGCCAAACCTTTCAGGAGAGCATTTTCAGGCTTTTGGCACCATTTTTGAGTGAATTGCCAAAAGTCAGATTTTTGCTGAAATTGTGACCCCGGGGCTTAGGGATTTTTTCAAAAAAATATTTTCTGCCTGTTTAAGTTTTTGAGGGCTGATTTCTTGTCCTGTGATAAAAAGCCTTCTGTTTCGAGTGCCAAACCTTTCAGGAGAGCATTTTCAGGCTTTTGGCACCATTTTTGAGTGAATTGCCAAAAGTCAGATTTTTGCTGAAATTGTGACCCCGGGGCTTAGGGATTTTTTCAAAAAAATATTTTCTGCCTGTTTAAGTTTTTGAGGGCTGATTTCTTGTCCTGTGATAAAAAGACTTCTGTTTCCATCGCCAAAGCTTTCAGGGGAGCATTTTCAAGCTTTTGGCACCATTTTTGAGTGAATTGCCAAAAGTCAGATTTTTGCTGAAATTGTTCAAAAAAATATTTTCTGCCGGTTAAGTTTTTGAGGGCTGATTTCTTGTCCTGTGATAAAAAGACTTCTGTTTCCATCGCCAAAGCTTTCAGGGTAGCATTTTCAAGCTTTTGGCACCATTTTTGAGTGAATTGCCAAAAGTCAGATTTTTGCTGAAATTGTGACCCCGGGGCTTGGGATTTTTTCAAAAAAATATTTTCTGCCGGTTAAGTTTTTGAGGGCTGATTTCTTGTCCTGTGATAAAAAGCCTTCTGTTTCGAGTGCCAAACCTTTCAGGAGAGCATTTTCAGGCTTTTGGCACCATTTTTGAGTGAATTGCCAAAAGTCAGATTTTTGCTGAAATTGTGACCCCGGGGCTTGGGATTTTTTCAAAAAAATATTTTCTGCCGGTTAAGTTTTTGAGGGCTGATTTCTTGTCCTGTGATAAAAAGCCTTCTGTTTCGAGTGCCAAACCTTTCAGGAGAGCATTTTCAGGCTTTTGGCACCATTTTTGAGTGAATTGCCAAAAGTCAGATTTTTGCTGAAATTGTTCAAAAAAATATTTTCTGCCGGTTAAGTTTTTGAGGGCTGATTTCTTGTCCTGTGATAAAGAGACTTCTGTTTCCATCGCCAAAGCTTTCAGGGGAGCATTTTCAAGCTTTTGGCACCATTTTTGAGTGAATTGCCAAAAGTCAGATTTTTGCTGAAATTGTTCAAAAAAATATTTTCTGCCGGTTAAGTTTTTGAGGGCTGATTTCTTGTCCTGTGATAAAAAGACTTCTGTTTCCATCGCCAAAGCTTTCAGGGGAGCATTTTCAAGCTTTTGGCACCATTTCTGAGTGAATTGCCAAAAGTCAGATTTTTGCTGAAATTGTGACCCCGGGGCTTAGGGATTTTTTCAAAAAAATATTTTCTGCCGGTTAAGTTTTTGAGGGCTGATTTCTTGTCCTGTGATAAAAAGACTTCTGTTTCGAGTGCCAAACCTTTCAGGAGAGCATTTTCAGGCTTTTGGCACCATTTTTGAGTGAATTGCCAAAAGTCAGATTTTTGCTGAAATTGTGACCCCGGGGCTTAGGAATTTTTTCAAAAAAATATTTTCTGCTGGTTAAGTTTTTGAGGGCTGATTTCTTGACCTGTGATCAAAGGCCTTCCATTTCCATCGCCAAAGCTTTCAGGGGAGCATTTTCACGCTTTTGGCACCATTTTTGAGTGAATTGCCAAAAGTCAGATTTTTGCTGAAAATGTGACCCCGGGGCTTAGGGATTTTTTCAAAAAAATATTTTCTGCCGGTTAAGTTTTTGAGGGCTGATTTCTTGTCCTGTTATAAAAAGCCTTCTGTTTCGAGTGCCAAACCTTTCAGGAGAGCATTTTCAGGCTTTTGGCACCATTTTTGAGTGAATTGCCAAAAGTCAGATTTTTGCTGAAATTGTGACCGCGGGGCTTAGGGATTTTTTCAAAAAAATATTTTCTGCTGGTTAAGTTTTTGAGGGCTGATTTCTTGACCTGTGATCAAAAGCCTTCCATTTCCATCGCCAAAGCTTTCAGGGGAGCATTTTCACGCTTTTGGCACCATTTTTGAGTGAATTGCCAAAAGTCAGATTTTTGCTGAAAATGTGACCCCGGGGCTTAGGGATTTTTTCAAAAAAATATTTTCTGCCGGTTAAGTTTTTGAGGGCTGATTTCCTGTCCTGTGATAAAAAGCCTTCTGTTTCGAGTGCCAAACCTTTCAGGAGAGCATTTTCAGGCTTTTGGCACCATTTTTGAGTGAATTGCCAAAAGTCAGATTTTTGCTGAAATTGTTCAAAAAAATATTTTCTGCCGGTTAAGTTTTTGAGGGCTGATTTCTTGACCTGTGATAAAAAGACTTCCGTATCCATCGCCAAAGCTTTCAGGGGAGCATTTTCACGCTTTTGGCACCATTTTTGAGTGAATTGCCAAAAGTCAGATTTTTGCTGAAATTGTGACCCCGGGGCTTAGGGATTTTTTCAAAAAAATATTTTCTGCCGGTTAAGTTTTTGAGGGCTGATTTCTTGACCTGTGATCAAAAGCCTTCCATTTCCATCGCCAAAGCTTTCAGGGGAGCATTTTCACGCTTTTGGCACCATTTTTGAGTGAATTGCCAAAAGTCAGATTTTTGCTGAAATGGTGACCCCGGGGCTTAGGGATTTTTTCAAAAACATATTTTCTGCCGGTTAAGTTTTTGAGGGCTGATTTCTTGTCCTGTGATAAAAAGCCTTCTGTTTCGAGTGCCAAACCTTTCAGGAGAGCATTTTCAGGCTTTTGGCACCATTTTTGAGTGAATTGCCAAAAGTCAGATTTTTGCTGAAATTGTGACCCCGGGGCTTAGGAATTTTTTCAAAAAAATATTTTCTGCTGGTTAAGTTTTTGAGGGCTGATTTCTTGACCTGTGATCAAAAGCCTTCCATTTCCATCGCCAAAGCTTTCAGGGGAGCATTTTCACGCTTTTGGCACCATTTTTGAGTGAATTGCCAAAAGTCAGATTTTTGCTGAAAATGTGACCCCGGGGCTTAGGGATTTTTTCAAAAAAATATTTTCTGCCGGTTAAGTTTTTGAGGGCTGATTTCTTGTCCTGTGATAAAAAGCCTTCTGTTTCGAGTGCCAAACCTTTCAGGAGAGCATTTTCAGGCTTTTGGCACCATTTTTGAGTGAATTGCCAAAAGTCAGATTTTTGCTGAAATTGTGACCCCGGGGCTTAGGGATTTTTTCAAAAAAATATTTTCTGCTGGTTAAGTTTTTGAGGGCTGATTTCTTGACCTGTGATAAAAAGACTTCCGTTTCCATCGCCAAAGCTTTCAGGGGAGCATTTTCACGCTTTTGGCACCATTTTTGAGTGAATTGCCAAAAGTCAGATTTTTGCTGAAATTGTGACCCCGGGGCTTAGGGATTTTTTCAAAAAAATATTTTCTGCCGGTTAAGTTTTTGAGGGCTGATTTCTTGTCCTGTGATAAAAAGCCTTCTGTTTCGAGTGCCAAACCTTTCAGGAGAGCATTTTCAGGCTTTTGGCACCTTTTTTGAGTGAATTGCCAAAAGTCAGATTTTTGCTGAAATTGTTCAAAAAAATATTTTCTGCCGGTTAAGTTTTTGAGGGCTGATTTCTTGTCCTGTGATAAAGAGACTTCTGTTTCCATTGCCAAAGGTTTCAGGGGAGCATTTTCAAGCTTTTGGCACCATTTTTGAGTGAATTGCCAAAAGTCAGATTTTTGCTGAAATTGTGACCCCGGGGCTTAGGGATTTTTTCAAAAAAATATTTTCTGCCGGTTAAGTTTTTGAGGGCTGATTTCTTGTCCTGTGATAAAGAGACTTCTGTTTCCATTGCCAAAGGTTTCAGGGGAGCATTTTCAAGCTTTTGGCACCATTTTTGAGTGAATTGCCAAAAGTCAGATTTTTGCTGAAATTGTGACCACGGGGCTTAGGGATTTTTTCAAAAAAATATTTTATGCCGGTTAAGTTTCTGAGGACTGATTTCTTGTCCTGTGATAAAAAGCCTTCTGTTTCGAGTGCCAAACCTTTCAGGAGAGCATTTTCAAGCTTTTGGCACCATTTTTGAGTGAATTGCCAAAAGTCAGATTTTTGCTGAAATTGTGACCCCGGGGCTTAGGGATTTTTTCAAAAAAATATTTTCTACCGGTTAAGTTTTTGAGGGCTGATTTCTTGTCCTGTGATAAAAAGCCTTCTGTTTCGAGTGCCAAACCTTTCAGGAGAGCATTTTCAGGCTTTGGGCACCATTTTTGAGTGAATTGCCAAAAGTCAGATTTTTGCTGAAATTGTGACCCCGGGGCTTAGAAATTTTTTCAAAAAAATATTTTCTGCTGGTTAAGTTTTTGAGGGCTGATTTCTTGACCTGTGATCAAAAGCCTTCCATTTCCATTGCCAAAGCTTTCAGGGGAGCATTTTCACGCTTTTGGCACCATTTTTGAGTGAATTGCCAAAAGTCAGATTTTTGCTGAAAATGTGACCCCGGGGCTTAGGGATTTTTTCAAAAAAATATTTTCTGCCGGTTAAGTTTTTGAGGGCTGATTTCTTGTCCTGTGATAAAAAGCCTTCTGTTTCGAGTGCCAAACCTTTCAGGAGAGCATTTTCAGGCTTTTGGCACCATTTTTGAGTGAATTGCCAAAAGTCAGATTTTTGCTGAAATTGTGACCCCGGGGCTTAGGGATTTTTTCAAAAAAATATTTTCTGCTGGTTAAGTTTTTGAGGGCTGATTTCTTGACCTGTGATAAAAAGACTTCCGTTTCCATCGCCAAAGCTTTCAGGGGAGCATTTTCACGCTTTTGGCACCATTTTTGAGTGAATTGCCAAAAGTCAGATTTTTGCTGAAATTGTGACCCCGGGGCTTAGGGATTTTTTCAAAAAAATATTTTCTGCCGGTTAAGTTTTTGAGGGCTGATTTCTTGTCCTGTGATAAAAAGCCTTCTGTTTCGAGTGCCAAACCTTTCAGGAGAGCATTTTCAGGCTTTTGGCACCTTTTTTGAGTGAATTGCCAAAAGTCAGATTTTTGCTGAAATTGTTCAAAAAAATATTTTCTGCCGGTTAAGTTTTTGAGGGCTGATTTCTTGTCCTGTGATAAAGAGACTTCTGTTTCCATTGCCAAAGGTTTCAGGGGAGCATTTTCAAGCTTTTGGCACCATTTTTGAGTGAATTGCCAAAAGTCAGATTTTTGCTGAAATTGTGACCCCGGGGCTTAGGGATTTTTTCAAAAAAATATTTTATGCCGGTTAAGTTTCTGAGGACTGATTTCTTGTCCTGTGATAAAAAGCCTTCTGTTTCGAGTGCCAAACCTTTCAGGAGAGCATTTTCAAGCTTTTGGCACCATTTTTGAGTGAATTGCCAAAAGTCAGATTTTTGCTGAAATTGTGACCCCGGGGCTTAGGGATTTTTTCAAAAAAATATTTTCTACCGGTTAAGTTTTTGAGGGCTGATTTCTTGTCCTGTGATAAAAAGCCTTCTGTTTCGAGTGCCAAACCTTTCAGGAGAGCATTTTCAGGCTTTGGGCACCATTTTTGAGTGAATTGCCAAAAGTCAGATTTTTGCTGAAATTGTGACCCCGGGGCTTAGAAATTTTTTCAAAAAA